>NW_027526335.1:152592577-153330077 GCF_048455015.1 Haemaphysalis longicornis | reverse complement strand
ATCGCAGGACGATCGGTCACGTAGGGTTGTTCGTCGTAGGGCTATCCTTCAAACAATAATAAAAAAAACTTTTATTAGCTTTAAAGCACAACGGACGATCCGAAAAAAGGGCATCGAACATGTATGTGTAAAAGATAAAAGTTCAGACCCCTCCTAAAGAAAATAATCCACCACTCCACGGGAGGCTGTTTGTTCACCGGGCCAATCTTGTCACTAAAGGCCGAAAATTAGTGGTTCAGTGAGACTGCAGCTTCCAGAACGAACTTTCAAGACCAACAATATAAAGTTCACTAGCCAAATGATATAAACTAACTCGTATAAGCGCATTTTTCGCAGCCGCTACGGAAGTCATCAGGTCTGAAAAAATTTACACCATCTTCCCGCCAGGGGAACCATGGGGTAGATGCAACGAATCGGAAGTTGCCGTTGCGTTTCCGTTATGTTAGCGATGTCAGCGTGTCGATTGCTGTTGTTGTGTATCCTATTTACGCAGCATGTTCACCCCCGATGCGTCGCATCTACCCCATGGTTACCCTCGCGGGAAGATGATGTAAATTTTTAACCGAGCGCAAGCTGCGCGCTAACCCACAGCTGGCACGGCGACGGGAGCGGGCGCAGCGGAGCGCGCAGCTGCCGCGGCGAGGAGAATGGGGGAGGGATGCGGACTACGCCGCGACAACGACGCGGGACAAGGCGAGTTAAAGAGGGGCGTTGCATCTAAACGGCGGGCAAATGCTCGCTCGCGAAGGATTTTCGTATACTGTGAACCGAGGGTCTCAGTAAAGCATCTACTTGATATGTCGAAAAAGAGGGGCCTGCAAAGCGGAGATCGTGACGGACATCTCTAATCTGCGTGTCGATAAACTGACAGATAACCACTGCCATGCTCCAGACCCAGCCGAGCTTAGCTGTCGGAAAATACGATCAGAAAGGAAGGCCAGCGCAAGTCCTTTCCTGCATTTTGTCACGAGAGCACTACTTCTTGGGGCCCTATTCTCGACTGCACAAATTGCCGGCACTTCGCCATGTTTTTTTTTTGCGTAAGCACGACGTAAGCAATCAGTGACGTGCTGCGCCTATAGCTATGACGACATGCAGTGTAATTTGACGATTCACTCATAAAGATCGCAACCAAGGTGTCAAATTTGCGTAAGAAAGATATAAAAACTCTTGGCATGTACTATAAAAATTAAGACGGTAGCCGAGGCTAACCAGAAAAACACATTTCTGGAGGTCACAATTGGCGTTAACACCACAAGGCGATCGAGTAACGTTGATCCAAAAGCAAGCGAGAGGCGGATGTCGAGCTAAAGAACATCACAGACTTTTTTTACCGTATCTATTTATTTCTTTCAAACGCTTTTAGTAACATAGCTGGGCTCTCTGCTTCAATGCAAGCTTAGTTGCGTTATCACCTTCCCCACCGCCACCGCCGCCACGCCATCCTCTGCTATTATGTTACAAGTTTATGGCGTGATCACACAAAAAGACGGCCGCGACCATCGCTTCTATGACGCATAAGAGCAGCGAAGCGTTACGCCTGATAACCGCGGAGCGCACCGATGTCGCCGATTCACTCATTCGTCAATCTCTACATCAATAAGCGCTGTAATGAACCAAAGAGTCACTTTTCTTTGTTATTTTTCTTTTGAGTTCGATCATGTGACCCAACAGCTTACTAGGACGAGTGTGGACAAATGCCATGCATTGGGTTCTCTTTCTCATGGGGAGGCTTGTACTGCTCTCTTATGTTGCGGTTACGCCAAACAAATGATTTTTATTTTATTGTCAAACATAAAAGCAAAATACTGCACGTTATTGGTATGCTCCATGATCGCAGACTTGGAAGCAGTTGAAACTATAATTTGTTTCGGTAGGAAACATGCTTTAAACAGCGTGCATGCGAAACTGCGCCTGCAGCAGATTGGCGGACATTTCGCGGCGCCAAAAGCCGAAGCAATTTTTTGCCCTATTTTGCTTGTATTTTGCGACAAAAACAGCTTCCATTTTCAAAGTGTTACCTAGCATTACGTCGCTTTTACGCAGGCTGAAGTTGCCAATGCATGACGTAATCGTTCCCGCCAACTGTGTAAATTACGTCATGCCATCTCAGCCAGTCACAGAGAGGGCGTGTATTACAGGCATTATTGTTGTTTAATAGCAAAGACAGGCCTATGTTGTCATGTCTAGTGTTTTTAGTCTGGTTTTTTATTGCCGGCAAAGAATTATGCGCTTTCAGTATAAGGAATAAGGCAACCTTTAGAACTGGTGCCCGTAAACGTCATAAAACGTCAAAATGACGACAGCACACACAACCGCTTTGTCAACCTGAAGCACGTGACCAAAACTGAAAGCCAATCAGAAAAGACTTCCGGCAAATTGACGGCAAACATTGCGAATTGCCGGCAATTTGTGCAGTCGAGAATAGGGTCATTGATTTCGGCTAAACGGAATAACAATGCCTCGTGACGTACTTGCGTCGAAGCATGACGACTGTCGTCTGCGGCACTTTTAACGTTCATTGAGATGCATGACGCGCGGATTCTGGGAAGACGCGAGGTATATGCCTTGTATTATAAATTGCCTGCCTAATCAATAAAATTGTGTTGTTAGTCTGCAGTGTGCCTGAGCCTCGTTGTTGTTTCGCACAGTTGTAGAATAAACGAGCGCCAACTAGCCGAGTTCACAGTTTTTGAATCCATTCGTCGAAATCACGAATAGTCATTTCGCCATATTGCCTTATTACGAATTGGCCTATTAATAATCGCCTTTGGAAGGATAGTCCTACAGCTTCCTCGGTTTAGACGCTCAATAAATGTATTCTCTCTCTCTCTCTCTCTCCAGCACCGTGTTCATTTCGGCACCACTATTTCCATTCCTTCCTCTTTTGCGCCCTGCACTGGCTGTAAGCTCGATTATATACCGGTTACGAGCAGTGGCGGGAGTGACGGGACCCATCGTGGCGACGTGCGATCAGCGCGTTGGCTGAGGCCGGTTGCGGGCAGCGCTTCGACTTGCCGTTCCCCTAGCAACATCGGCAGCCGCGCGAAGGCAGCGCCAGCGCAGTCGCGGGCTTTCTTGTTCCCCGTTCTTGTCTGCCCATGGCTGATGGACGGCTAAAATATTTGCCCACATGCCTTATCTATCGCCCACACAATAAAAAAATAACAAAATCGCGAAACCTAGCTCCCGACGACACGCCCTCTGGGTGGACGTGTTCCTTCAATGTCCCCAAGGGAACGTAAGATAAAGCGGAAACGCAGCAGAAGGGTGCATACGCACCAGTAGACAAATATCCGATTGATTGATTGATTGATTGTAGGCTTTAGCGCACCGTAGTGGAGGGCTCCGGATTAATTTTGACCACCTGTAGAACTTTAACGTGCGCCGAAATCTTGTACACACGGGCGTTTTTGCTTTTAGCCTCCATCAGAAAACCGGCCGCCGTGGCCGGGAATCGAACCCGCGACCTCGTGGGCAAATCTTCGCATTTTCATTCCTGATTGCCCGCCATAAAATAGTTTGCACCCTCTTTGTCTGTATGTAACACCCTATAAGAACAAAGAAAACACCCTTTCCAATGGCGTATTTAACGGTAAAGCGCCCTTTCAAAGAGTGTATTCTTGTGGTTTTGCTAGCGGGTAGGTGTGTCATAAAGGACAAAACACACTAAAGTATGTTTTCCTTTGCTCTTTTTGGCAGGGTGTAAGGGTGTTATAGACAGTAAATCATTTACAGTGTGTATGCGAGGGGAAATTTGACATTCACTTGAAGTGCAGCCGTACGGCTACAAAGGAAAACTCTGCAGCTTTCTCAGAAACTTCGCAGGTGAAGCAAAATACGTCCTGTTGCAGGAAGCATGTGTGGATGTGTGAATAAAGGCTCGTTGGTGTGTGTGAATAAATCTACCGGCTGTAATGTACGACCTTGCGACAAATTTCCTAGAGAGATAAGCTAACCCGCAATTGTAAAGCGCTCATGCGGTAGCTCCGATGGTTTAAAAGTGGTCCGTCCATGAAACGAAGGAAGTCTGGAATTCAACGTTATTGAGAAAGGATGGCCCAAGGCCGAGAATGAGTACAGGAATGGCGTAAAAGGACGGACAATGCGACTCTACGAATGTCTCTGAGACGAAAGCCCGCACGGAGGTAAGGACCTGTTTATGACAGCTATGTGGCTTGATCCAATGACTGTATGATTGAACCCCGCCGGTGGTGTACTTGGGACGTATCCAATCAATATTAACACCGTTACAGAACCGCGAAAGGTGTGGGATCTCTGGCAAAACTTGCTCTCAGATATGCGTGACAGCGCGCAGAAAGTGCTGACGATGTTGATACCTTTGAGGAACCTTATTGTTTGCGAGGGTAGCGCTGATCAGTTGATTTCAGGGAATACTATCGGTGTGAAAGCGGACCAAGTGCTCTCGCGGTCTTAACTTCTGATTAGAAGGTTTTTTTTTTCTCGTGCTTGCTGCGGGATGTTTACGTAGACATCAGTTTCGTGTGCGCTGCAGGCCTTACACAAACAGTTCTAGTCATTTTATAGGAACCTTGAAAATGCCCAAACACTTCAGTTAGGCCGCAACAAACATTCTGTGCAAAATAACCAATAAACAGAATAGTTTCTCAATTGGCGAAACTTGATGGAGTAAGCGTAGCAGATCGGAGTGGCTTTCGAAGCTAGAAATGGGACACCTGATTTTTATTTGTTCGGAACACTTCGTACGGCGACCTCTGTACCTTTATATCTTCGTGCTGCGTGCGATGAATTGGTGAGTTTAAGCAGCTACATGTCAAAATCAATATGGAAATTGTGGGGGGCAACCTGTACAACCCCACCAGAGCTTAATTGTCACGCAGTTGTACCCCTGAAAAATTGAGTGAGCTCTGGGAGGCCAGCCAGCGTTCCTTTGTGGGAATACTTGGACAAGGTAAAAATTTTGCCTGGTTGGTACATGTTCAAAGACAGCGAAACAAGGCAAAGGACGAGACAAGGAAGAACAATAGGACGAATCGTTGTGGGGAATTCATGCGTGCAAAGCGTACGACGAGGCTGTAGCCTGGCGGCAACTACAGACGAACACATACCCCCACAGCTTCCTGCATTTCATAATCCCCCCCCCCCCCCCGTTTATCCACTAGCAGTCTCACACTGCAACAAAAACCCATCACTGTGTCACACAACGTGGTCCTACCAGAGCACACCAGCAGCCCCTATGGGCCTCCTCGATTATCAGTCCCGGATCGTCCGCGGACTGCCCTAGACGATTTCCCCGTGTATTCCTACGGGACTTCCGGTCTGAAGGCAGTCCTCGGACTGCCCGCGGACCGTCCAGGATTGGTAAATCGATTATCCCCATTATTCGCACCCCCAGCCCCTCGTGGGATGCCGTGGTGTGCAGCTCGGAGGCGGACGACCAGCGACAGTTGGTGGACCGAACACGCAGGACAGCAGCCGCCGCAGTAGCGCTGGACTGGAGGCGGCTTCTCTGGTTTCCGAGCGGGAACCCCTTCTCACATGAAATAAGCAAGGTTTTTCCACCGCCACAACGCTGTAGTATATCCATTCTCTCGGTGCGTCGCTCTGGAACTGCGGGCGCATGCGTATACTTAATTGATGCTGTCACGCAGTAGTAAGTGGGTGATCGGACGAACACGAGCAATCCCTTAAAAATAAAAATTTTTGGTTTTACGTGCTGAAGCTACGCCCGGGTTATGAGGCGCGCCGTAGTGGGGGGGGGGGGGGGGGGGGGAGGGCTCCGGATTAATTTCCACCCCCTGGTGCGAGATCTTTAACGTGCGCCGGAATGTCGCCACCCCGGCGTTTTTGCTCTGACTAATGCAATACGCACGACATCGTGTACGCCGCCGTGACAATGGCCTTTGTGCACGACTTCGAATGTATATTCGTCCGCATCGGTTACAAAACAAAAGTTCTGCTTGCATATAGTGTCAATGCGCCGCCTCCAACGTTAGCAATTTTGAAACTATGGCTTCAAACCCCAACTCTTTCGGGATTGTTGTTTACACAGGCGAGTTGTTGTTTTTTTTTTAAAGCGAAGCTTTTGTGTCCTCAGTGATGCCGTTGTACGCCGACACGCGCTGCAGGGAAGCCAACTTTCTCGGACGACGATGATGAATGATCGTGGGTGAAGTGGAAGAAAAAAAAAGGGCCCATCTCCCCGCGAGGGGGACTCGAGTAAATGCGTCGCGTAGGGGGTGGGTGTACTGCGTTAACGTTTAGTGTTTGAAGAGTTGGTGGTAGTGAATGTGTTCTATCAGCAGCTTCTTGACGTAGTTTCAATGAGTCAAGGATATAAGGCGCGTTCGTAGCCTTTCATTCTGTGTCGGTTTTGTGGCGCAGTGGGAAGATCACCATGTACCTCGCGTTCCGCCCACAGGTAGTGAATGCGTTGTATCAGCAGCTTCTTGACGTAGTTTGAATGAGTCAAGGATATAAGGCGCGTTCGTAGCCTTCCATTCTGTGTCGGCTTTGTGGCACAGTCGGTAGAGCACCCTGTACCTTGCGTTCCGCCCGCAGGGTCGTGGGATCGAAACCAGGCGCCGATAAGTATTATTTTTTTTATATAGTGTAGGGGGGGGGGGGGGGTGCGGACCTGTTGTTGAGAGCGAGGAGGGTAGCGTGATGCGGGAGAGGAGGAGTGGGGGAGAGGTCGCGCCTGCGCGCTGAGCTGTTGCGGACGCACGGCGGACGCTACATGTGAATTAAAGAAATGCTCTGCATTTAAAACGCTTCCAGTGGCTGGAATAGAGCCCGGGTCCCTCGCGTTATGAAGCCGGCGTCTATCCGATTGCTCTATTTCAACATGGTCGAAGTGAACACCGAGCAGCAGGTATACCCATTCGCACGGTACACCCAGAGCCGAAACGTTACGCCTTGAGAATGCACACCAGAATGCTGCTCTCGAAAAGAGACGCGTACTTCCATGGAGAGAGCCACATACTCGCCGTGTGGGGTTTGGCCGACCAAAGAATCCATCACGAGAAAGCTTCGAATTCAACCATCATCGTCGTTAGACAGAGGGGTGTTTTTTTTAAGATAGCCGCCTGCTTTATTATATTTCTACAAATTATTTTTCTTAGTTTAAGTGGCATTGTAAAATTTAGGTCGCTATCGGCGCAGGGACACAAAGCGTCGCTTATCACTCAGAGAGCTTACTCTCTTACAAAGCAATCACGCAATTTTTATTGCTCTTACGCACAGTCTTTTGAAAAGCGGGGATGGGGAGATGCCTTCTAGGTCCCTGTGAGCATTGTTCATAATGCAGAAATTAAAGAAGTCGTGGTCGTGCGTCCAGGTAAGATTGTACTACGTCGAGCGTAAAGCCGCAGCCTTCTGCGGCGCCAGTCATTGCGGGGAAAAATCTGGCCAATCTTGGGTGTGTCTCCGACAAAAAAAATTAGAAAAGAAAGTGGACAGTAACAGTAACGGAATTTGTGGCCGGGGCACTGGTCGGCGACTTTGGCTAGTTTCGGTTTCCGAAATTGTGGCGAACCTAGCGGCACGGTGCTGCGGCGTGGCGCTTCTCTTTCCCTCAGCGTTTCTTTCTTTCCACACCGTCAACGCTTCCGCGCCTCCTCACGCATGCGCAACAGCTCATTGGCGCCAATATTTTTTTTTTCTTTCTCTCGGCGCACACGGCGGGCCAGTTCGGTACGTGCGTGAGCGAGCCGGCGTGCGAAGGGTTGCGCGGGTTGCCTAAACGCCTCCGAGGGCTGAAAGTTTCGCTGCATTATAAAATACATTCGAATGTATTTTAAATATGGGGCAGCGTAGGAAGGAGCGTTACCACTCCTGCGCAGCTCTGTGGTGCAGCAACACAGGGCGGTACAGTTCGGCCAAGTTTCTCGCCTTCTCCAAAGACGGGAGGTAAGCAAATTAGCTTTGTACAAGTTATAGTAGTGAATTCCTTAAAAGCCTACCGATTGCACTCTTCTGTTTTCAAAATAATTCGCGCATGTAACGTGAAGTTAATGAGGCATGACACTCGTCCTGAAGTGTAAATAAGCGCAAATATATCCCAGCTATGCAGGTACGCAAAGATTTAGTAGAAGTAACCGCGTCTTTGGCACGCACACTCTTGCTCGCAAGATCAATTTGAGGTGGCATTGCCGCTTTTTGATTGCCTTAGTAACTGCTGGAACGTCGATTCAGTATACTTATCAAGGTATTTTTTGTTGTTTCGTGCAGTGGGTTTGAGTCTTGGTTGGGGCCCCAAGTCGAGGAAGGTTTGAGACTTCATCGGACGTTTCCTCTGGTGAATCTCCTCAACGTCTCCAAAGTCATCACGTTGCACCTGCTCACAAAGAAGGCAAGCTCAACTGTACGCGCTTCTTGTCATTGACTTCGTACCTATTACCACGGCGACTGTTGGCATGGGGGCGGTGTGTCCTTACCAATTCTTCCTGTGCCATTTTGCTCCAAAAACGGATATTTGCGGCAAAACTGCTGCCAAGCGTTGCTTCAGTGCTCCGAAAAATCTGGCGTAATACCGCGGTGTTCAATGCCAGTCGATTTGCACATGGAGCAGTGGAAGGCCAAGCCGAAATACCAGCGTTGTCTGCAGCCGCCATTGCAAGCGTTTGGCTCATTAAAAACAAAAACAAAAAAAAAGTAGCATCGCCAGCTTCGCTCTTCAATCGAACCTGCGCGCCCGCGCCTTGTCATCTTATAGCGAGTGGCTTTGCTGTTCCATAGTTCTAAAGTTACAATCGTCATGCCATATCGGACAGGATGAGATAAGAGGTGCGGCCCAGACACGAGCTAGAGAGTAGCTTGTGACAAACTAGCCGATATCTGCAAGTAATGAGCATGGTAAGTACATTCGGCTTACAATACAGGAATGCTTTTTGTTCTGCGCGTCCTCCCCCCCCCCCCTTCCCTCCCCCCCCCCCCCCCGGTAATGAGACTGTTCACGGGCCATTAAAAGAAAAGACGGTGCGTTCGATTTGTGTTGCGATTGTGTTCTGTGCTATACGAGGTGGTTGCGCTATATTTTTGTACGCAGATATAATCCAGGAATGAGTGGTCAATAGTGCGGTTATTGCCTTGCGACAGTTTTTTCTCGCTGGATTTTATTGGTGTGAACATGATTTCTCGGCAGTGTATACAGGTGAATGGCCGGGTTAACGCTTTCTTTCAGAGTTTGCGTTAACAGGCCCAAAAGGCAGGCTTTGAAGCATACCTGTGCGTGTTTTGTTTTTATTTATAGGTTCCCGATTACTGTGTCTTTGAACTGAAACGAATTTCTTTAATGTCTAACAATATTTCTATCTCGATGCGAGCCCAAGAAATAAGTATACATTGAGTGGACCCATCCCCAACTTTCGGGGACACGCGCCTCCGAAGACGCCTAGCGCCCTCCTCGGCGGCAGCCGTCGACGGCGAGCGTAACTGAATGGGAGGGAGCAAAAAAAAATCGTAGCTCTCGAACGGAAGCAGGTTTTTCAAAAGGCCTTCTTGAAATACCTAGAATTACTTCAAGCGCACCCGCGGCGAAAATTAGAGCAGTGTAAAGCATTAATTACCGGTTCCTCACACACCTAAAGTTTTCCATAAGGGGCCCTTGATTTCTGATTTGTTTCGCAATGCTAGCGGTTATACTAGTGCTGCACAGAAAGATTTTTAAAAAGGCCTTCGCGAAATACCTAAAACTACTTAAAGCGCACTCACAGGTAAAATTTCAGCCCTGCAGAGCATAAATTGTTGGTTCCTCGCCCCCCTAAAGTTTTCGAATTCCCAGAGCGAGCTTCTCGATTTCTTCCTTGTGTCGCAATACTGGGGCAGAAAATGGAGATTTTTCAAATTACCTTCGGGAAATATTTAAAACTGCTTAACCCGCACTCACGGGAAAAATAACCATGACAAATAAAAAAGGGAGAGAGCAGGTGGGCGGATTGCGAAATTGTTCCCGGCAATTTATCAAACGCCATTTTATCGAACTCCCGGCGGCCGTTTCATCGAACATTTCAACGTTTGGACGAAGGCTTTTTGGTACAAAACCTTCTGTAGAGGCCGTTCCTGCATGTTATATTCTGTACACGTACATTTAAAGGACGCGGAGTCGAAGGTTGGACCTGCGCATGATTAGCAAACTAGTCCCGGGCCATCTTCACTAACGTGAAACCTGCGGAGGGGCGAAGGGTATACGACTCTATGTGTATTCTCGGCGGCTTGGCGGTTTTGCCTACGGAGATGAAACCGTTCGGAGGTATGATATACAGCTTTGCTGTAAGTCTCGTGTCTTTGAAGCACGAAGCGTCCTAGCGCGAGTCGTTGGAAAGCGAGTGTCACGGTGTGTTTTTAGTAGGAGTTTTTGACGACGGAGATAAAACGTTCTGGTGCGAAGCCCTGTATACCGAATGTCCCGGTGCGTTCGTTTAGTATGCGTTACGTTCTAGCGCGAGGAATTGGAAAACGAGTGTCCCGGTGTTTTAGTGCCGTGACTACATGATACGATGACAACGATGACACGGGACGCCGACAGCCCGACCCCCTAAGGGGCTTCGACCCCGACGGCATTTTATTAATCAAGGGGAATTTTCCCCATACCCGAATAACAACGTTTTGATCAATCAATCAATCAATCAATCAATCAATCAATCAATCAATCAATCAATCAATCAATCAATCAATCAATCAATCAATCAATCAATCAATCAATCAATCAATCATTTTAATTAGTCAAATAATTTGAATGATTGATTCATGAGCCGATCAACGATGGCAATTATTATGCTTTATGTGAGAATTAGGTGGCAGTGATCTTTATTTTGCGGGAAGCTGTATATGGCTCACTCGACTTCATTTCCTGTTGTCGCGGCCCGTAAGCGGGATCGTTCAGCAGAATATGCTTTCACGAAGCCAACATTCCTACGAAGCTTCTGTAGTTCTGTATCTCGGGAAGAAATCACGGTGCGATACGATTGCTATGTCACTACGCCCTGCGCAGTTTCTTTACTTCTCGTAATTACCCTGAAACGAATGAATGACGCTTGACGGATCAAGCGGCTATATAATCGCAGGGAGTTTTATCCCAATCGATGTTATGAGTACTTGCCAGTCGCAGTTTTAATACAAGGAACACAAAGCCGCTCCTCCTGAAACAATTCATTAACATCACAGTGGTAAAGGTGGTTCTACTCCTTACACACACGCTTAGAGTGAGCCCAGTCAATACATTCAATAAGAAAGTATTATAAAATCGCAATTCCGAGCACATTTCTAGTTCATTTGATAACTATATTTATTGGTAATTTTCAGGCTTTCTCCTATTCATCTACCAGCCCCCTTGGTAAACAGAGGGGTGTGTCACTTGTTTTTCTCATGAAGACGACTGTCTCAGCTCTCGCCAAACCAGCCTATTCAATTTTTTTCCTTTGTATAATGGAAGAAAGCGATGTTTATCTGGGGTGTCTATGATATGCACGACTTGAAGAGGCAATTTCCGGTGGGGCGACAGAAGGCGAAAAAAGAGCGATTCCTGGAGGGGAGGCGCAGTCGGCAAGACCCCACGCGCGAAAAGGTGTAGCCAGCAAGCTTGTTCCTCGATGGGTGGACAGGCGCCAACGATACCTGGACATTGTGTCCTCAGCGGCTTCAAGTTCGGGTGGTTTTTTGTTGCGTAATTGAGGTTGTGTGAGCTCATGGTGACCGTATAGCTTTTTTTTTGCATCAATGCAGTGAGGCTTCAGAGGCCTGTAAGGTTTTCAAGGGAAACCGAAAAGAATATGAGTGGAAAAGGAATCCGGGGGAGATTGAAACCTAAAGACGAGGGTGGGGAGGGAATGGGTGAAGGCTTGGGCGAAGAATTAAAATGAAATGAAAGTACGCGTGCAACCAGAAAGCCCTAATACGGGAATGAGTGGTATTTGCGAGCACAACCCGTACGAGCTTGAACAGCTGTTTCCAAAAAGGACCGTTTTTCCTCCACGACAATATCCTATAGGCTTGTCTGCGAAAAAGCTAGCGACAACAGTGTTTGCAAATTCATTTTAGCGTGACAGTCCAGCCTACATAAATATTTTCATACGATTTTCTGCATTTTTTTTTCAGGTAACCGAATGTTTGTGAAGCTCATTTAGAGAAAACTACATAAAAATACATTACCACACCTTAAACACTGGCTAATGGACCTTTTGCCAGTAGCGATCTGCGCATGCGCGGACTGCCGGTACGCCATTCTTGGCAGTAGCCTCAGGTGAAATAAACAAAAAGGCGCCCCTCAGCTTGCTGCTTAGGGAGCGGTTATGCTTCCTAGGGCTGTACGTTTTTGTTTCCTCTTTTCGGACAGTTCCCAGCGAATCCGTACGTGCACACAAAAAAAGGCGTTCAAAAGAAAGGGGCGAAAATTTTTGAGGCTGACCACCCTGCGATCACTTGGTTACCAGTGAGGGAGCAACGAAAATGAAAAAAAAAAGTGAAGAAAAAGGGGCGCTCCGGCCACTGCAGATTGGTCACGCGAGCGTGCACCTGCTACATTCACGTGAATAGCGCAGGTGACGCGTGGGTGCGGGAGGCACTGCAGGCCGAAGATATCTTGTGCACAGGTTCTGCGAAAGCCCGACTTTGGGGGGAAGTGCCTTACGACTAATTTCAGTTCGCCGTGGCGGCTGCTTGGAGGACCGGTACTAGAAAAAAGATCCATTTAACCTTATAACCCAGGAGTCTTTGTCGGTTCTCTGCTTATTATTTTTTACATCTTCATATTTTATTGTAATTTTCGCAGCTCAGGTTAGTTTTCGGTGTCTTCAATTTTTTTCTGTTCGTTAGGTTATGTTAAATTCGTTCACCTTAGGTGCGTTAATGGAAGGCGAAGCAGTGCCAGACTACAGTGCCTAGTACATTCTAGGCACTACATCCAGGCGGGACATTTTTCATCGAAACAACGCCAGTGTGCGCACTTCAGTGGAGTGCTTACAATACTGTCGGACGGCATATAAACACAGCCTAATATAAATGCACTCGACTTCCTTGAAACGATTTCTCCTGTCATTCTTTATTGAGAATCGTTCCTCGATTATGTTGTATTCATTTTATGTTTTTTTTTTCAATATCGACTGGAAGAAAT
Organism: Haemaphysalis longicornis; assembly: GCF_048455015.1. Classification (NCBI taxonomy): domain Eukaryota; kingdom Metazoa; phylum Arthropoda; class Arachnida; order Ixodida; family Ixodidae; genus Haemaphysalis; species Haemaphysalis longicornis. Next base: position 153,316,984 of record NW_027526335.1, on the reverse strand, counting down.
ATTTATTGATCATGCAGTAAAGTCAGCAAATATACTTCAGACCAGTGTTGTACACGTTACTCTAAAACAGGAACGAAAGCTCGTTCCTCGTTCCTTCCCAATTTTGAAACGAGTTACCGTTACAAGTTCCTTTATTGCGAAAGGCACGCGTTCCAGCTCCACTTCGAACATTGGAACGTGTCGTTACATTAACGTTACATTTCATTTTTGAAATAAAAGTGTGGTGTCGGATAATCCCGAGGCGAAATAAAGTGTGAAATTTAAAACTCACACCAAACTACGTATATTATACGGATAGGAGCCTTGCCGGCAGCAGATTATGTTGAAATAAAATGGATCCACAGAAACGCTCCTAGACAAATTTTTTGGGGGAGAACCGGAAAAACTCCAGACATGTCTAACTGCGATTTTTGGTACATATGGCACTTTCAACTTCGGTTTTACGAATGCGCACTAAGGTTACTGCGCTTGAGATGTGCAGATAGAAAGTTACATGCAGGCACATAATTAAAATTCTTGCATAAAGAACTGTGTCGAAAGGAGCAATACATAGGCGTTTAATGAATGGTTATTACAATATTGCAGGTTATCTAAAATGCCTTACAGGCCCTGCGCAGAGAATTGAGTAAGCTTTGAGTAAGCTTTGTAAGAGTAATTGAGTAAGCTTTGCAGATCATACAGCACAAATTTGCGAGTAACAAAACATAACAGAACAAGTAGTGGCTGCAAGGTTCACAATACAAGTTTTAGTCAAGAAAAATAAAAAAATAAAAGTCAGCACTGTAGTCACACATGAAATCTACGCTCAAGAATTACAAAGTATACCGAACACAATCAGGGTAGTAGATAAAGTAAACAACCGAAAATAGCCAAACATGTTGACTCGACGCACAAATCAGTTGCTGTGGTTAGAAATACGCATAAGGGAAAAGCACAGGAAATAAAAGCACAGGTTTAAACCGACCAACTAAAGTAACTCTGAACGCTGGCCGTCCACGTTCCAGCGGCCTCTATCAGGTATTGTCCATACCGCATGCGACAAAAGTATGCCCAACAATGACGAAATTCCTGTCCTTTGTCAACACGACGCGCGCAATACAAAAGGTCTTGGCACTCCATTCCCGTCGACCCCCAGACCGCGCCGTGACGAACTGCATGCGTACTCTAACTTTGAGCAGTACAGCATACCGAGACACTGCGGCGCGCCCAGCTCTATTCATAGCCGGTGACACTTCGGATGAACCCGCCGTGGTGGCTCAGTGGCTAAGAAGTTGCGCTGCTGAGCACGACGTCGCGGGTTCGATCACCAGCCGCGGCGGCTGCTTTTCAGGTGGAGGCGAAAAGCAAAAACGCCCGTGTGTACGAGATTTCGGCGCACGTTAAAGATCCCCAGGCGGTCAAAATTAATCCGGAGCCCTCCACTACGGCGCGCCTCATCACCTGCGTTGCGCCGGCGCGTTAAACCCTATAATCAATCAATCGACACTTCGATTGACCTCACAGCGAGCGCAACTCCCCCCCCTACCCCCCCCCACCAGACAGTTTTTTCCAACAACCTTTCCTCGGCAGTGAACAATTCTATCGGCCAGACGCGCATTCTGGCCATTCCAGAGAAACGATGAAAGGTGAAAAGCATTCTCGCGGCTGCGCTATTCCTCCATCGAACGCCGCGTAAGCTCCGCGGGGGATCCAGACATTTCGGTGTAGGTCATTTCGGTGCAGGACGTTTTGGTGCGGACATGTCGGTGCACAGACGTTCGGCCTTGCAAGGAATGCCGTTCTGTACAATACTGCTTGAGACGTGGCCTACGTCGTCATCTTGACCCCAACCACGGCCGGAGCCCCGCTAGCCGTTCCCGGCCCACCGGGCTCCTGATCTATTCCTCTGAGGCAGGGGTCTCAAAGACGCGTCCCGCGGACCTTTTGATTCGGACTTAGTATACGAACATATTTATTTATTACAAACGTTATTGTTCGCAATCCTGGGATAAGTTAGGCCAGGGGTTGGTTGTGCGGCATTGCCAAAAAAATTCCCCCGCATTTCCCCGAGGGGGAGAATGTGAAAGTGCGAATGCACGGTTGTCGGCCCGCTTGCGGCGCTTGCGCTCGGCCCCCGCAGCCCACCGCCTCGCCGCCTTCTCTTCCATCTCTTCCATCGGGTTTGTAGTATCACGTGTACACCACGCAGTTATCAAGCCGCTATAACGCCGCTGAGTCGCCAACGCACGCCGCTGACGACGTAGTTTGAATGCGTTAAAGATATAAGGCGCGTCTAACACTGATATCACCGTCGCGTCCGTGGCTTGGTCGGTAGAGCGTCGCGCTGCGGCCGCAAAGTCCTCGGATCGAAACCTGGCGCCGGATGCTGTTTCTTTTTCAAATATAGAGGAGCACTGCGGACGCCAACGCCGCTGGCGGTGGATGGTTTGGGGTCGCTTATAAAGTGCATTCGCACTTAAAGCGTGTTTATTAAAGACGCTTGGGCTCCTTAAACCCAGAAATTTTGGTCTGTCTGTATGTCTGTATGTCTGTCCGTCTGTCTGTCTGTGACCCGATTCAGCCACCCGGCCAAAGCAAAACAATGCCTGCGCCATAGTCTTATATAGTCACAGCTAAATCTACCCGTCTATGTCCGGTGGAATGTTCATACTTCTCAACATTGTTGAAGAAGAACAAGACATTACGCAAATATGAGGCAACAAATCAATGCAGAAGTGATATTTGCAGTGTTCCTTTATAAAAAAATCAAACATGCTTGAATTTGCGAAATTAAATACTTCATCAACTGCAGAAAAAGAATTCACTCTGCTGTCGCCCGCGCCACTATAGCTTCTGGGGCGATTTTAAGAAATCAACCGGCAACAGTTACGCAAGGTTCCACTAGGTAGGTTCCACGTTCTGCTTGCAACGCACGTGTAGTAGGGAAACGCGGTTCTATAAACGCTGAAGTAGGGCGCCTCGATTAACGTGCGTCTTCGCCGTACGGCAGCGTTCGCATCGAGTCACCCGGTTTGGAGCAGTGGAACGCGGGAAATTTAAAATGATTTAAGCAAACCTTTGGCGTCTTTATCTTGGGAGGAGCGCGACGCAAGAGGAACAACATGAGAGGTGAGCGGGAAAGCGAAGGGAGGCATTCACTTCGCAAAAGCCGATAAAGACTATCGTCTTTTGACGGCATTTGCAACGAAAGGAGCAGATACGCGGCCAGTTTTTTGTTGAATATTTGCTGGAATATGTGAACCTTTCTGAAGCTTCGCTTTAAAAACTCAGAAAGCCAAAATGAACAACTTCGACAGCGATGCGCACAGTTGGTACCAAAATACGGAATCTTCGTATAAAAACTGACCATTACTCCTGCTCAGCTGATCAGACAGCTAAGCTGTTAGACATTAATGAAAATGATTCTACGAAATGAGTTACAAAATCGCTTCGAATTGCAATTTCGCAATACAGTTGACTCCTACTAATACGAACTTCATGTGGACCGTACAAAGCTTCTAACTAACAAAACTCTCAAACAAACAGAATCCCGCCGTGGCTATGGCGTTGTGCTGCTGAGCCCAGGGACGCGGTGTCGATTACCAGCCGCGGCGGCCGCTTTTCGATGGAAGCGAGAAGTGAAAACGCCCATGTCCCCGCACGGGGCACCTTGAGCAATCTTGGTGACGGTACTGGCGATACCGCGGACCCCGAGCCCCCAAACATACGCTGGATCCAACCGTGGCAATGTGTTTATAGGTGAAGGGTTAGAAACCATGAACGGTGGCCGTCGGAGCCCAGGTCAAGCTCCGGCGGATGGGCTCCCTGTCTGTTTACCAGACAGGGAGCTCCGGGACCTCCTCAGCTATCAGGGTAAGGTTGTGGAAGAAAGTACCCCCGTCCCCTGCTTCTATACTATGATATATGGCATTTTCTAAACCCCCCCCCAGACGTGATCGGCCCCCGAAAAGGGGCCGCACCGAAGTTCCATTCCCACCTCTGTCAGCAACTGTCTCTTCAACAAACGGGGATAACTATTCTCGTTTTCTTGTCATCGAATCAGCTGACCCAACGAGACCCGTCGCTTCACTGTCGGTATTCCTTGTCTCGAAATTTCTGCAAAGCACATTAGGTGAAAAGTATGAGGCCAAAAAGCTCAGGACAGGAGAAATCCTTGTCGAACTCAACACTGAAAAACAATCCCGCACACTTCTTGCCCAAACTCGCATCCATGATCTGGACATCAGGGTCACGCCCCACAGGAGCCTAAACAGCTGCCAGGGTGTGATTTCTGAGACAGATCTCCTGACGGAAACAGATGCTGACCTTCTTGAAGGGTTAAAGGACCAGGGCGTCACAGCCGTGCGCCGCATCACGATGCGCAGGGACGATAAGATAATCCCCACCAAGCACATTATCCTGACCTTCGACAGATCGACACTTCCGCAGTACATAAATGCAGGCTACATCCGATGCTCTATTCGCCCGTACATACCGAACCCGCGCCGCTGCTTTAAGTGCCAGCGGTTCGGGCACAGCACAACCTCTTGCCGCGGCAAAACAACCTGTGCGAAATGTGCAGCGCAGGACCACCCCACCGACAATTGCAATTCTGATAACCTCACTTGCGCAAACTGCAGGGGCCCACATGCGGCCTACTCCAGGAAGTGCGAGAAATTTCATCTTGAAAAGAAAATAATCAACGTGAAAGTGACAGAGAACATCACCTACCCAGAGGCGCGGAAGAGGGTTGCCTCTTTCCCTCTGGGGAGGTACGCCGACGCAGCTCGCCGGGGGGCGGAGCGGCGTCTGGTTTCCACAGGGACCCAGTTCAGCGAGTCTGACCTGGTCCCTCCTCCGCCCCCCCCTGGGTTGCCTCTGGCATCCCAACCCGCCACCACGCCGCTTGCTGAGGCAGCAGCGGTTGTGGTGGCAACATCTTCCGTCGGGACCGGTGCCGCTCCCACCTCTGTCTCCCAACCCTCCAGTGCGTTGGAGGGTACTGAGGTGATGGACACCACGGGCCCCGCACCGGCTCCCACTGCCACCGCACCGCCCGTGCCACCTCTGGCGCCCCGGACGCCCTCGGCGGTGGCGGCTCAAACGAAGGGCTCCCAAGGGGGGGCCAAGTCCGGGGGGCCCGGTCCGTCGGCCACCCCTCGGACATCCGACGACGAGATGGATGTCGGGGCGTTCTTGCCGGCGGTGCACCGCAAGGAACGCGTCCCGACGCCAAAGCCTCCCGACAAGCCAAAAAAGGCGAGAGTCACAGCCCCGAAAGACGACACATAAAAACACACACACTCCAGTAGCTCTCACACTAAATAATGGGAAGAGAAAACATAATTCAATGGAACTGTAGAGGCCTTCTTAAAAATCTTGACGATGTATACGAAATACTGCATGCTAATCAGCCAAGTGTAATGTGTGTTCAGGAAACACATTTGAATTCTAAACACACAAATTTCTTGAATAGTTGCATGGTCTTCAGAAAGGACAGGGTTGGCTGCACACACTCTTCTGGCGGTGTGGCCATAATCGCCCGCAAATCCTTAGCATGCCACCCTGTCACCTTGAACACCGTCCTTGAGGCTGTAGCAATACGCTTAATAATATTTAATAGGTTGATAACGGTATGCTCCATATACATTCCTCCTGATGTTACACTTTTGAGTTCTGACTTCGAGGCGCTGGTTGACCAGCTGCCCGAACCATACATCCTGACAGGCGACCTTAATGCTCACAACACTCTTTGGGGCTCTTCTCGCACGGATGCCCGAGGTCGCCTTATAGAAAAGTTCCTTACATCTTCAGGAGCATGCCTTTTCAACAATAAACAGCCTACATACCATAACATAGGACACAACACATACTCATGTCTTGACTTGGCGATTGGCTCCGCAGTTCTCTTTCCTCTTCTCGAGTGGGGTGTGGGCACTGACCCATACGGTAGTGACCACTTCCCCACCTCACTCACATACATAGGTAAAGGCCCATGCAGTCCATCTTCCCATAATAGGTTCAATGAAGCACGAGCTAACTGGAATACATTTACAGAGACATCCAAACTACACCACACATCCATAGGACACCTACACGTCGAAGAAGCTACCCAACTCCTCACGGCGCACATCCTCGACGCCGCCGAAAGGTCCATTCCCCACGCCTCTGGTGCCCCGCGCAACCAGCGGAGGCCGTGGTGGAATGAGGACTGTAGGCGGGCGCGAGAGGCCCAGAACAAGGCGTGGGGTATCCTTCGTCGGTACCCCACGTCGGGAAACCTCCTCTTGTTCAAACGGGCCAAGGCGTTAGGAAAACGTGTGCGCCGTGAGGCAAAACGAGAGAGTTGGCGTACATTCATAACATCAATAAACTCCTACACAGACACAAGGAAAGTATGGACACGAATACGCAAACTAAAAGGACAACAGACACACAGCCTGCCCCTGGTCAGTACAACAGGGGACAAACTGGAAGACCAGGCTAACACACTCGCACAACACTTCCAACACGTGTCCAGTTCAGCACACTACACTAGCACTTTCATGAAACACAAACAATTGGCCGAAAAGAAGTCTTTACGTGATAATGATAAGTCAACCTCCTCTTATAACTCGGAGTTTTCACTTCATGAGCTGAGGACCGCTCTGAGCACTTGTAAACCCTCAGCTCCAGGCCCAGACAACATCACATATACAATGATACAGCACCTACACTCAGACACTCTTCTAACACTCCTCCACCTATATAACAAGATTTGGCTTTCGGGGCACATTCCTCGCTCTTGGAGGGAGGCCATAGTAGTGGCTATCCTAAAGGAAGGGAAGGACCCTTCCTCTCCATCCAGTTACCGGCCCATTGCTTTGACAAGCTGCCTGTGCAAGCTCCTCGAGAAGATGATAAACCGTAGGCTCGTGTACTTTCTTGAGTACAATGGTCTTCTCGAGGGCTGCCAGGCAGGCTTCCGGGCGGGGCGATGCACAAATGATCAACTGGTTTCTCTAGAGGCCTACATAAAGGATGCATTCATTCATAAGCAATACTGTATGACAGTATTTTTTGACATTGAAAAGGCATATGATACAGCATGGCGCTACGGCATTCTTAGAGACCTAAAAGCTTTTGGTATCTCGGGTAACATGCTGAACACTCTTTGTAGTTACATGTCTTCACGAACATTTCGTGTCAGGGTCGGTTCGGCACTTTCAAATGTTCACGTGCAGGAGAATGGCGTGCCTCAAGGTGGCGTATTGAGCTGCACCTTGTTTATAGCTAAGATGAACTCTCTCCGAAAGGCACTGCCGCCAACCATATCCTGCTTGATGTATGTAGATGACGTTCAAATATCTTTCAAATCATGTAACATATCCATTTGTGAACGTCAGGTCCAGCTTGGGGTAAATAAACTTTCTCGCTGGGCAGATGAAAATGGATTTAAACTTAATCCTTCTAAAAGTACCTGCGTTGTATTCTCAAAAAGGCGGGGCATCCTGCCCGATCCCGATGTAAAACTCTTTGGTGACTCGATTCCAGTAAAAAGAGAACACAAGTTTCTGGGTGTGGTGTTTGACGAGAAACTCTCATTCATACCCCACATAAAACGACTTAAACAAAAATGCCTAAAAACAATGAATATTCTAAAAGTCCTGTCTCACCAATCGTACGGTGCAGACAAACAACTCCTGCTTCGACTTTATGCCGCGTTGGTAGGGTCACGGTTGGACTACGGAAGCGTTGTGTATGGGTCAGCCACAAAAACAGCACTTAAAATGCTCGACCCAGTGCTTCACTTAGGGCTTCGCCTGTCTTGTGGCGCATTCCGTACGAGCCCTGTACAGAGTCTTTACGCAGAGTGTGACAAATGGTGCTTATCACACCAGCGAACCTATGTTGACTTGTTATATGCCTCTAAAATTTCATCAATGGACAACCATCCTTTTAAACCGGTTTTTAATGATACATCCACATCAAAACTCTTTTTAAATCGCCCATCCATTCCTGTTCCCTTCTCGCTCAGAGTAAGGGACGAGGTCACAATTCATGAGGTCTCCTTTGTAGACACATTCAAGTCATCTATCACTGATCTTGTAGCACCATGGCACCTTCGTCCAGTTGCATGTGACTTGTCTTTCTTAAAATACAATAAGAACAGGACACCGAAAAGTGGGATTCTGCAGCATTTCATGTATGTGCAGGATAAATACAAGGCTGCAGAGTTTTTCAGCGATGCATCGAAAACGTTCACTGCAGTGTCTTGTGCGGCGCATGGGCCGAATTTTGAAGCATATAGAACCATGAATGTAAAGACAAGTATTTTTACGGCAGAAGCATATGGCATTTTTCTTGTTGTAAGTCACATAGTTGAACATCATATTCCTAAATCCATCATCTATACAGATTCACTGAGTGTCGTCCGTACATTGTCATCCGGAGAGTCCTCGAAAAACCATGTAGTTAACCTTGTCTTGAAATCAATTGTGCTGGCATATTCTTCAAACCTTGAGGTGACTGTGTGTTGGGTGCCAGGCCACTCTGGCATCGGCGGAAATGAACTGGCGGATGAAATGGCCGCCAATGCTGCACTCCGAAACACAGTAGACATAATAACACTACCTTACACAGACCTCAAGCCACACATAAGACAACACTTGCGCAGAACATGGCAAACACACTGGAATGAACAGACAGACAACAAACTACATGTAATAAAGCCACACTTGGGACGGTACACATCTGACTCGCACAACAGACACACGGAAGTCGCCTTGGGTAGGCTGCGGATAGGGCACACCCATGCAACGCACTCGTATCTGCTGACGGGATCTCCTAGACCCCAGTGCGGCAGGTGCGGAGAGGCCCTATCCGTAGTGCACATACTAATCACATGCAAGGCACTTCACACAACACGACACAAACACTTCAGAGAACTCTACAGACAACATATTCCCCTACATCCATCTTTTTTCCTAGGTGACGATGCCATTGTTTCCGTCAAACGTGTGTTTGAGTATTTGTCAGAAGTCCAGTTTTTAAACCTCATTTCCTATCACGCATCATGAAATCTGGCCCTTTACACCAGCCATCCTCACTGTCTTTTATTGATTTTACTTTTGTTCTTGCTTATTGATTTCAGTGTCTAAGTTCTCACCTCTCATATTTAACCACTGTTTTGGCGCTCTTTGCCCTAGTTGGCCTTGCGCCATTAACATCCAACCATCATCATTGAAAACGCCCATGTATTCGTGATTTCGGCACACGTTAAAGATTTCCAGGTTGTATAAATTAATCCTCCACTGCAGCACGCCTCACCGGCTGTGTTGCGTCGGAGCGTTAACCTCATAATCAATCAATCAATGAAACAGAAAGCACAATGAGAGCAATGCCATAACTACGCTACACGTCTTCCTTCTTTATTTTGGTCACAACCTCGACTTTCCTTGCCAATACAAGCGCACGACATGGTTTGTCCTGAGTGTGAAGGCTTATCGCTAAAGTTGAAGCCTGAAGCCTACACCACCCAAATGCTTACACGGAGTTGTGTGCAGCCAGGAAACTACAAAGAACGTAGACATGCGAACGCTGGCGCGAGTTTCAAGTGAACTGCATGGCTGCGGGCGGCCTCAGTTGCGAGGGCGCCGACATAACACATCACGGTGGTGTTTTGACGCCGAAAAAGTTGAATTTCCTCGAGAACTGACTGCTACCTGTATGTTTTTATTCAAAATACTTCCAAATTAACCGACAAAATTGGTTTTGGCTTCGAATTATTAGGCAATTTTTTAATCGAATTGCCCGTATAATTTCCGGACCCAGAACATCACTTCAAGTTAACCAAAAATTCTAACTAAGCGACTTTTAATTGTCGGGAGTCGATTGTATCTTGTTTGCGAGCGTATTGACCGGACGTAGTCCGAACGAGCACAAGGAACAGGACACGATTGTTGTTTGCGATTTAAGCTATTCTTCTGTTCAATATAGTAATCAAATTTGAAAAGCCTGCAGTTTTATTCAAGCAGACAAACATGAGGCTGTCTGTTTTACGGTGTTTTCAACGCGCTAATGGAATGTCTTAGGGGCAGCGGCTTCATGTTCTTTGTGTTAAAACTGACTAATAATTACCCGCGCGCGATATCGCCTAAGATAAAACTATACATGAACATGTAGCCTCCTGAGCAGTCAGACTTCATTAATATGCTTCGGGGTCTCTTCAGCACAACAATAGTTACAGCCATTTTCTGTAACCATTCCCATCCCGTAGACGTTCATATGTTTACAACAATTGCTCAACGTTGAGTATTTCACTGTGGCCCACCTAATTACGACAAGTAAATGAACTCGCCGTGATGAAAGATCTGCCAGGTCACACCATAATTTTTCCCGAGATAATATACGCTATAAACACCCACCTTTTCGGCAGCTAAAGTTGCCCGCGAAGTAAAAAACCGTCAACAACGCCTCACCTAAAATATTCAGTAGCGATGACTAAACACAATTCTAAACACAAGCCTTTGAATAATAATTTTACTGTAGACCACTCCCTGAATATTTACTACGTTAAAACGCATGGAGAAGTGCAGTTAATTGCTGTTAGCGCTTGCTTCCAACACATATGTACAGCTGCAGCCCCTCGCAGGCACACTGCTGAAATATTTTACAGCGCAAGGAGCATAAAACGGCTACATCTCCAGAGGTAAGAAGTCACATTCACGGGACCGAAGACACCCACTCGTGCGCGGCCCGCGAGCGCCCAGCCGTGTTTTCTTGTATGTTTAGGAATGGTGGAGACCCGAAGAGCACAAAAGAGCACGGCCTTTTGTGCACGTCCCGACCCTCCTATTTGCTTCTTTTGATAATTCGGCATGCTTCACCGGAAAGAGGGGGGCCCTTGGGGCGTGTTGGTAAGAGCGGCTTCAGGCCTCCCGAGTAGGGGAGAAGGAAAGAAAAAAAAAAGAAAAAGTCTCCACCTCGGAACGCCACGTGGTGTCAGATTTTCGAAGCTTTCGGAATGTCCCCGAAAGTTGGCCTCGTCTCAAGTTCTTTTCTTCTCCCGCCGAGGTGTGCGAAAAAAAAAATCTGTATAGTGACTACAACTTTTGAAGTTCTTCTTGCGTAATTAATTATTGTGTACCTAAATGCACGTTTTTTTTTCTATTGTGCAATGTTGTATGCCTAAATTTGCATGTCATAATTTTGCTTAGAGTCCAATAGTGGGCTGATAACATGTGTGTGCAGTAGATGAGTGTAGTTCACGCTTTGTCATGACTTCGAATCAAAGATGTCCTCATAAGAGTTTTGAATAAAAGAAAACCGAAAATAATGTTTGTGTAACGCTCCAATTAAAGGGACACTGAAGTGAATTTGTCAAGCTCCCGTTTTTGCTTGCACTGCGTAGACTGGCTCAAATTAGCACACTTACCATCGTTTATCCGGTTGACAAATCGGTAATTATTTTACAAACCGCGAAAGAAGAAAAACTACCATGCGCGGTTTGCGGCGGCCGCACCAACTAAGGCTGTGACGTTGAGAGGAGGGGCGCCGTGATTGGACGATGCCCAAGGTTAGCAATCACACAAGTTTCGGTTTCGGTTCTGTAAAACATAACCAATGGCTTTGTTGGATGGGCATTCTCAATATCTCAGTAATCATCGTACCGCGCTTCTGCCATGTTGTCGGCTGTAAAATGCACAAGATAAGCCTCCCAGGACGGCTTGTAGTCGTAGCATTCACTAGCCGAGACCTACGCAGTGCATGAACGCCCTCCGCGTACCCGCAGACGCCCAAATGTCATGCGCTTTCCACCATATTTGGAGCTTGCCTCCCTCATGCCTGTATCGTAAAAAGCGTGTTCGCACCAGGCCAAGGGTCTGTTCATTCTGGCCTGTGCCCACTGCCTGCAAGCAGTCGGTGCTTATGGCAACAGCACGCCAACGAGAACTCGCTAGCGCGCCAGTGCCAGCCTGCGCGCGTTTTGTGAACTAGTTCGTGTAGCCATGAACGTTGCGGCCCAAAAAAAGGTGAACTCAATATAGAAAACATCGGCGGAAAACAAAAAAGTTAACTTACAAAAAAAAAAAAAAAAAAAAAAACACGTACCCGCGGGGATTTGAACTCGTGACTCGCGAAACATTCGCAATGAATTCCCAGCGCCTTAGAATGCTAGGCTACGGAGCGGGACGCGAAATCCTTGCTAATATAGGGTATATATTGTACAACCGGTTTACACTTTTATTTAGTTTTGGCATTTCAAGCCGCTTAGGTGACTATTTGTTGTACTGCGATCGTGCAGTAAGCGTCGCCCGAGTTTCCACAGTAGCTCACGTCTAGCAATTGCATTTCGTAGACGGAAAAGCGTTCGCAGATGCGTAGTCGTGCTGCTGACCGCTGTGCTTGTCCGCCCAGCGCAAAAAAGTGCTTCCCGCGCCCTAGTTTTACGCTGTACGGTAAAAATATCAGTTGATTTTATTTGCTTAGTACCTATATTGACTTCGCTGACTCTTCTCCCGCCTTCAAGAGGCCTTATATTTTCCTACTGGCGTACCAGTTAGCGAAGCGTCGCATGTGCAGCGCTTGTGTGAAGCGACCTTGACTTGGAGCTAGATACAGTGTACAAACAAACCAAGTAAAGAAAGGCACATTCTTCCATTCACAAACGTGTCCTGGCCAACGAATTGCGACCAAGCAATTTTTTTTTAACCTCCTTGATTGCGACGACCCGCCGGTGGCCGGCGGACGAAACGCTGGGCCGACTGACTCTGTCGGCCGGGGAGCCGTGCAGTAGCGCAGCCGTGGCGCAGCCAATTGCCAGCTCATCCCCTCCTGACGTCACACGAAAACGCCACAGAAAATGGGCGAGCGTAAAGAGAGGAGGACAGCGTTTTCGAATTAGTTTTTCTACTAAATAAAATCGCGTAAACGCGCCTAGAGGGGTCGAAACATGGCCTGGGGACTCCGGACTGCAATTTGCGCTAGTAATCCCGCAATGTTTACATATCACTTCAGTGTCCCTTTAATACCGCCACAAAGACAACAATTCGACACCAGAAAACGCACTATTACCTGCATGGTTTCTTCGTTCAAGTATTAAACGCGTTACTGCACACACATACCAAACGACGGGCGGCGGGCATTGCGAGGCATAGCCGTCGCTCGTCCAACTTTCGTGCTTGGTGCCATTGCCGGGCGGCCCATGAGCAGCGGGCGGCGCGAAAGTTCGGCGAGCGTCGGTTGCTGCGGCCAGCGCCTGGCGGCCCGGCCCGGCTGCCGCGGAAAAAATGACGTCAGCAGCGTCCGCGACGTCACCAACCTCCTTTCCACCCTCTCCACTCGTTGCCATGACGATAAATGCCACGTTTTTCAGACACCACGTACCACTAGGTGAGGATTTCGCGCTGTTGGCGCGAATTACGAGGGACCACAGTGGATGGTACAGAGGCCGCCCTGTGATTGTCGTTCATTTACGAGTATCCCGTTCAATAACTGGCGATTTCTTCTCCGATGCCGCTGAAATATACAGACAGCACCTGTGCATTCCGCCTCGACGGCGTGCACATTTGTCTTAAATAACCACGGCAAAGGTTCTGTAGGATTTTTAATGACGAATAGTTAATTTCATGGCGCCGTACACGGTGCGAATAAGTTGCCCCCGGTATAGTGAAGACGAAGTCAAGCCCGCGGCAAAATTAGCGGAACGCAGATAAGCAACTAAGGCGCCATCGAATAATATCCGCACACAGAAACATCATGACGTGACGTCGGTCACCGCAGCAAGCGTTCCGAAGGCTTCTCGGTAGGCGTCGTTAAAAATTTCCCCTATAACCGCCGGCAATCGGTAGCGGCTCTACGCAAGTCGAGCGAAAGGAGAGTGGCAAGGATGCGATCAAGCGATTTGCGGTTCACGAACAGACCCAGTGCGTCGACTTAGCGTGCAAACATTACATTCCCCCACTACGCCCTACGTGGCCAGAATAAAACGCCCTCAACAGGGAAAACCCTTCTTATTTCTTCCACAGCGTGCACGTGTTTGCATTTGATTGGTGACTTTACTTCTCCCTTGCAGCGCACTGTCCTCGCCATCTTTACCCTACCTCCAGCTCGCCGGCAGAGACTGGCGAAACCCACTATGACCGACAACTCATAATCCGCCTGAATACTAAAGAACCGCACGTGCACTCGCGCACACTGGGAAAGGAAGAATCACAGAAAAAGGGGCGCACCCGAAAGACTCACAGTTCAGAGTTGCACCACTAAGCGGCAAGACGAGCTCTTGAATTTCCATCGGAACGGCAGCACACCGCCTGCAGACAAAGCGCACACACAGCATGGAGATGAACGCCTCCAGCGCGGCGACTGGCTTTGGCTCCACGGCGGGCGACGCTATGTCGGCGTTCTTCGTGCGCGATCCCCGCACGGCGGACTGGCCTCTCGTGGGCAGCAAACTGTTCATCGTCTTGCTGCCATTGATCTATGTTTACTTCATCAAGATTGGAGGGCCCCGTTTCATGAAAAGCAGGAAACCCTACGACGAAATCAAGCCGATCATCCAGCTCTACAATGCAGCGATGGTGTTCCTCAACTGTTACTTTGTGTTCGCCTACTTGTCCAAGACGTACCTCGGTGGCCGCTACAGCTTATTTTGCCAGGGCATCGACTTCGACGCACGCGATGAAAAGACCATGAGCATCCTGTCACATTGCTGGTGGTACATGATGGTGCGGACTGCCGACCTTCTGGACACCGTGTTCTTCGTGCTGCGCAAGAAGGACTCGCACATATCCACATTGCACGTGGTGCACCACGTGCTTGTTGTGTTCAACGGTTGGTTCGTACTTGCTTTCGGAGCTGATGGCCACGTCGCATTCGGCATCATTTTCAACAGCTTCGTTCACATAGTCATGTACTCCTACTACTTCCTCTCGTCCCTGGGACCAGCGGTTCAGAAGCATCTCTGGTGGAAGCGCTACCTGACGCAGTTCCAGCTGGCTCAATTCGTGATACTCTTCTTCCACATGTTGATCCCGCTTTTCAAAGACTGCGGCTTCCCTCTGGCTCATATCTGCATTACACTGCCACAGGGTATTTTCTTCTTCGTTATGTTCATGCGATTCTACATCAAGAGCTACACGAAACGCAAGAGGCCCCATACTGGAGTTGAATCAAAGAGCAAAGCTCAGTAGGTGCAGTGTAACCCGTGGTACTTCGCTTGCAAGGCCCAGAAGTGTGATCTCCGAGCATCCAGCAAGATACCTCATGCATGAGTAAGTCAACAGAAAGGACATGTCTACGCGAACCTTCCTGGCAAGCTTGTGAATACTACTTGCGTATGCAATACGTGTGTACGCCTTTATTTCCGGTGAAATTCTTTCAAAAAGCACGATGCGTGGGCGTTAATTGTTGATGAGAAAGAATTATCAATTTTGTGATGCAATGACGTCCTTAAAGCACGACCACGTACTTCGAGGCTGATAGTTCAGCAAAATATACGTACTTGCTCTCGTCAGGTAGGGCCTGTGGCACCTACTCCGCAACAGTTTCTTTAAGAACGCTGCCCCCTAGGGTGAATACATAGGCAGACAGGCCGGGAAATCATTGAAGCTTTTCACATCAGGAGATTGGGAGCCGATTGTGTTAGCCAAACGTCTATTGCACTGAGTGACAAAGAATATGCGGACTTTGCTAGCACGTGCTGTGGTTTGTGATGTTCCGTTGTTTTGTATCCTTGTTATCAGCCCGGTGCTGCCCACCGTTTATTCTTCATGAGTTTCATGTTGAGGTGTTGAGTGTTGACGATGTGGGAGAGAGGGGGTCCGGGGGAGTGTGTTGGATTCGGATGTTTTTGTGTTTTTCTCTGTCCCTCTCTTCTGTTGTAAACTTTTATTTTCCCCAAGGATCGCGTGAATAAACCAGTGGTGAGTCAGCGCTCGTCCTGTCCGTTTCTTTCGTCCACGTCTTTTTTCGCGCTGTTGCCCAGAATGACGTCATACCAACTTGCCCTGCTCACTACTCTGAATACATATGTATATATATATATATATATATTCGCCAACGCCCCGGAAGCACACTGATGCGCTGTGTTTAATGGTGGTTACTGCATCCCCTGTTTATATATCGGGAAATTTAAGTCCACTTTTAGTGCTAGCAACGGAAGATACAGCACTCTAGAAGTTGATTTTACGTATATGCGCGGCCAAATTTGGCGCAGATTTCCTTGTGCACAAGGCGGAATATTTAACCTTGTCATGTGCCGTCCAGCTTTGAGCTTAAGTTCAAGGTGCTACGCACCATTGACCATGATTTCAGATTTTTCTTTCACTTCACAACGTCACTTCGAAAACGTGAGGGTTGAGCTCCAAATTTCATCCATGCCATATTATCAGCATCAACGCGGCTCCTTGATTCAGTAGAGGATTTTTGTTAATAAAGTTCTTTTACTCATGTATAAAAATTTTTGTGCCTGGTATTAGTGCTTCAGAACCTAGCGTTTCCGAACGAAGAGATTGTACTGTGACGCCGTCTACCTGCTTCACGATATATACAAAATATCGCGACAAAATACTGAGTGACATTTAGAACTCGCACACACTACAAGTGTCCTAATGGAGGGCAGATTTCTACTCCTTTTTTTGTCGAGGACGGTTTGCGACTTCATTGGACGTTTCCTCCGGCGACTCTCCTCAATCCATCCAATGTCATCACGACGCACCTGCTCACAAAGAAGGCAAGCTCAACTGTACGCGCTTCTTGCCTTTCATGGCGTACCTACTACCACAGCGATTGGTGGCGTGGAGGTGCTGCGCCCTAAGCATTTTTTCCTCCGCCGTCTTGCTCCGAAACGTACAGTCTTCGTGAAAATTTTGTGGGCCACGGCGACCGTGGCCGGAGCAGGCGCGCGACCGAGCAGGGGCGCTGCGCATGCCGCTGTCGGCTGGTTGCGTGGCTAAAGAGAGCGAGGGGAACTTCTGCTCTCGCTTTCGTAGTGTGGCCGGCGCGAAAGTACTGCGCAAAGTGCCTGCGCTGAAGCGAAATGCGCTTGCTCTGAGAAACCGGCCCCGCTGCACTTATTGCGCCAGCAATACTACAAAAGGAAGCGCGTAAGTCCCCCTCCCTCTCTTTAGCCGCGCAACCAGCCGACAGCGGCATGCGCAGCGCCCCTGTCCGGCCGCGCGCCTGCTCCGGCCACGGTCGCCGTGGGCCACAAAATTTTGACAAAGACTGTATATTTGCGGCGAAACTACTGCCAAGCGTTGCTTCAGTGCTCCGAAAATCTGACGTAGCGGCGCGGTGTTTAATGCGAGTCGATTTTCACATGAAGCAGTGGAAGGCCAAACCGAAATACATGCGTTATCTGCAGCCACTATTGCAAGCGTTTCGCTCATTAAAAAACTCCCACCTCCCCTCGCGGGAACCCCTGTGTAGATGCGACGCATAGGCGGAGCGGCGAAGGGAACGCGTTTTATAGCGCTCATAACGTTGAGGGGACTGCGTAAGCTGGTCCCAGTCGATGACGACGTTGGCGTACTTGTAAAGCGGCGTGGACTCTAGGTGTTTGAGTCAAGCGTGGATGTTGCTTCGCCGGAGAACGGCACACCGGTTATATGCGCAGCGCTCCCAAAGGAGAGGAAACCGCGGAAGAGAGAGTACTGCACATGCGCCGGCCCCAGCGCATCTGCCCCGTCTATGACGCAACGTGCCGTTGCTATGACGCAACACAATCAAACACAATCCACTTTAATCCAATCCAATCCAAATCCAAGCCAATCCAATCGAATCTAATCCAATTCCCTCGCGAGAGAGTGTTCGCTATCGGAGAGGAGAGGGGTTGAGCGGCGGAGAGCGCAGCTGGCGCGGCGAGGAGAATGGGGGAGGGGCGGACAACGCCGACGATGACGACGACGCCGGAGGGACAAGGCGAGTGAATCAGATGGTCTGCATCTAAAAACCAAGTAGCATTGCCGGCTTTGCTGTTCAATTTAAACTGGGCGCCCGCGCCTTGTCATCTTATCGCGAGTGGGTTTCCTGTTCCATATTTCCGAAGTTAGAATAGTCATGCCGTATCCGACAGGATATTAAAGGCGAGCGAATTGTAAACTGGAGGTATTTCCGGAAAAGAATAATTACGGGGTACCAGCCACGTCGGGAAAATTTCCTGAGATTTCTTTCGGGTTTTGATGGGTGCTACAGATATTGGTTGAGCGAAGCTTCTTTCGAGCATACTATGTTTAGGTGATTTTGTTTTGGGAGTAAGTCGTTTCTTTTGATTTCAATTTTTGTCCCCTAATTGAGCCACGAAGTTTTACTTAGCTGGGTATTCCATGCTAGGGGAGATTAAAACTAGCCTCCGATTCTTCGTGTATGAAAAGCGCACTTGAAAACCTCTAGGCGATCATGCGACGCTTTCAAGCAGCTACTTCAATCCTTTCTCTTCTTGTTCGTGGCAATATTGAGACGCTCCCGGTAGTGCTATCAATTTGCGTACCACTTTTTCCATTTAGCAAAAAAAAAAAAAAAAGGAACGACCGCATTGCTGAATTCATTTCTCTCTGCATCTCCAGGCAATGGCCGTTCGACTACTTGTGCTCGTGCTGGGATGCTGCACCTCATTGTGGCTTCAGCCAGCAGAAAGCATGGCTCTGCACAAGACCAAGCGGCCGCCCCTACCCACGGGGGCGCTGGCCGGCTCGGTCTCTGTCACCACTACAGCACCTCTGAACGAGCGAAGTCGCGGCACCTTGAGAGACGGCATCTTGTCTACCGTGGCACCGAGGGCTGTGTGGTCTGAAAGTGCCCAAAAGGCATCTGCAGAAAATGGCGGGCACGCAGATAAGAGCCCTGGAGGCCGCGGAAGTTCGTGGCAAAAGTCAGGATCTGGCCAGAGTGGGTCTGGCTGGTCCAGCTTTTCCAACGGCACATCGGGAGGCGGTTCCGGCTGGGGTTGGGGCTCCAGTGGCAGCACTAATCAGAGTTCGTCAAGTGGCGGTCATGGATCTCGTTCCGGAAAAGCTGGCGGATGGGGCAGTGGAAGTGGGCAGGGATCTGGCTGGGGCGGAGGCGGTGGTGGAAAAGGAAGCGGTCAAGGCTCTGGCTGGGGCGGCGGAGGTGGACAAGGAAGCGGTCAAGGCTCTGGGTGGGGCGGCGGAGGTGGACAAGGAAGCGGTCAAGGTTCTGGGTGGGGTGGCGGCAAAGGTCAAGGAAGCGGCCAAGGCTCTGGCTGGGGAGGTGGAGGTGGACAAGGAAGTGGTCAAGGTTCCGGCTGGGGTGGCGGCAAAGGTCAAGGAAGCGGTCAAGGCTCTGGCTGGGGAGGTGGACAAGGAAGCGGTCAAGGTTCTGGCTGGGGTGGCGGCAAAGGTCAAGGAAGTGGTCAAGGTTCTGGCTGGGGTGGCGGCAAAGGTCAAGGAAGTGGTCAAGGCTCTGGCTGGGGAGGTGGACAAGGAAGCGGTCAAGGTTCTGGCTGGGGCGGCGGCAAAGGTCAAGGAAGCGGTCAAGGTTCTGGCTGGGGAGGCGGCAAAGGTCAAGGAAGTGGACAAGGTTCTGGCTGGGGTGGGGGCCAAGGTCAAGGAAGTGGACAAGGTTCTGGCTGGGGAGGTGGAGGTGGACAAGGAAGCGGTCAAGGTTCTGGCTGTTGTGGCGGCAAAGGTCAAGGAAGCGGTCAAGGCTCTGGCGGGGGAGGTGGACAAGGAAGCGGTCAAGGTTCTGGCTGGGGCGGCGGCAAAGGTCAAGGAAGCGGTCAAGGTTCTGGCTGGGGCGGCGGCAAAGGTCAAGGAAGTGGACAAGGTTCTGGCTGGGGTGGCGGCCAAGGTCAAGGAAGTGGACAAGGTTCTGGCTGGGGTAGCGGCCAAGGTCAAGGAAGTGGACAAGGTTCTGGCTGTTGCGGTGGCGGCAAAGGGCAAGGAAGCGGCCAAGGTTCCGGTTGGGGCAGCGGAGGCGGACAAGGAAGCGGCCAAGGTTCCGGGTGGGGAGGCGGCGGTGGACAAGGAAGCGGCCAAGGTTCCGGTTGGGGCGGTGGTGGTGGACAAGGAAGCGGCCAAGGTTCTGGTTGGGGAGACGGCGGGGGACAAGGAAGCGGCCAAGGAAGCGGCCAAGGTTCTGGTTGGGGAGGCGGCGGTGGACAAGGAAGCGGCCAAGGAAGCGGTCAAGGTTCTGGTTGGGGAGGCGGCGGTGGACAAGGAAGCGGCCAAGGTTCCGGTTGGGGTGGTGGTGGTGGACAAGGAAGTGGCCAAGGTACCGGATGGGGAAGTGGAAGTGGCCAAGGATCTGGTTCTGGACAAGGTGGGGGTTGGGGATATTAAGTGCAACTCTCCTGCAATACCGAAAAGAGCTCCGCCGCAGATATGGTGGTGAGTTTTGGGATGCACGTGTTGCTTTGAAAGACATGGAAAAAGTGTCTTCTGTGAAGACTGAAGTCTACGATTCATTCATGTTGAACTCCATTCATGTTGAGCTCCAATCGCTGAATAATGTTTCCCGTCCTGCGGGAGCCCATAAACTACAATTTGACTTCGGGACGGCCGGAACGCTTGGTAGTTTAGGAATTGGAAGACCTATGGGCATGTCTTGGTGTGCCCTGCTAGGTTGGTGCGCCTGTGAATTTTATACCAATAAAAACAAAGCGTAACTCGCGGCTGCAAAAATGTTTCTCTCTGATTCATTATTTCGCCTGGAAGCTGAAGCTGTGGAAGTTGGGTTGTTATTTAAGAACACGTCATTGATCTCCTCAAGTACGGCCCAGCATCTATTACTTCTCGTGATGAGAGCGCTTGTATTTGGCCGAGCATATCGTTTTCAGTATTCTCTCGGTTATTCTTTTTGTCATGACATATATATTCCCCTTATGATCTGATATCGTACTAAAAAAATTGAACCCTGTTTTTACCGTACACGTAGCATTGAGGCAGATCTGCTATTCTGCTAACAGGTACTCAGCGGTTTTGATAAACCGGCGATCGATTTAGTAGGGATGGCTATACAAGGTGGCAACACTGCATCTGAGGACTGAGTCTCAGGTTTGGTACGCAAGCCTCATTGGTGTGCGCAGTCCTGCCTTTTGCTGTCTTGCACGCCTGGCTCCGAATAAAAGTATTAAAACCATTTTTAAAATGGAACTGCGTTGAAAGGGCCCTACGCCTGACAGGATAGCCGGCCTACCGCGGCGAAGGAAGCGAAAATGACGCGTTCGGCACTATTGCTACCAATTATCGCGTGACCACCCGGAGAAATATCGACACGAATTGGACTGAAAGAATACAGTCACGATTGGTATTCGCGTCACGCTTTCAAGGACAGCAGGAACGCTGAATTAACCCGCAAAGGGAACGTTTTTACGCTGCCACAGCGAGCATGTCTGCGTGCAGAAAACGGGCATGAAATCCCATTTTCCATTTAGCGCTAAAAAAATTTAATAAGAGCCGTCCTGGCGGTCAACACGCCGCACTGCCGCGCGCTCTAGGGCGCGGCGCGTTGAGAGACGCGCGACTCCGATTTTCGGCGTAACTCGGATGCATCACCCGTGCATGTACGCTTACAGTCGCGTGCGATTTGAAGGTAATCGCACGAGCATCGACCGACCACTACGATACCGCCCCCGCGCGGCTTGTATTACTGCGCCTGGTTCCTAGTTTACGCATTCTTCTCCCCCTCGGTCGCTGTTTAATCAAGCAGCCATCACTACCGCGGCAATACCAGGAACCCCTTCCTCTTTTTTTATCGCGCACGCAGGGACGACGTCCCACTTGTATCTCACAGCTGTTCTCGAAAGGTGCGCAAAAACATTTTGTCGGCAAATACTGGGTATTTATAGCAGTGGCTGCTATCGCTGTTCACGATAACCAAGATAAAAAATTGGGCCCATCTCCCCACGAGGGGGGACTCGAGTAAATGCGTCGCGTAGGGGGTGGGTGTCAAGCAGGGGTCAAGTCAAACGAAAGTGAAGCAAAGACGCGCTTGACTGATTTCCGCACCGCGCTCCTCCGCTTTATATACCCGGCAAACGCGTTCGAGGGAGAGGAGCACGGGGAGAGGCGCGCATGCGCCCACTTCCGTATACATGCACTCAACCCTCCGCGCCGCTATCGCGCAGCTGTCACGTTGCTCGCACGCCCCTATCACGTGTACAGCACGCCGCTAGCACGTCTTTATCACACAGCTGGCACGCCGCTAGCACGCCGCTATCACGTGCACACCTGTTACTCAGCACGCCGAGCGCGGGGTACAGGTGCGCATGCGCGCGCAGACGCGCTCCTCACGCACCGCTGCACCTGTTGTTGAGAGCGAGGAGGGTACGGGGGAGAGACGCGCATGCGCAGTGAGCGTGTGGACGCCGCCGCCGACGGTCGAGGGACATCGTGCGACTAAGAAACGCTCCGCGTTTAAAAAATGCCCAAGTTGAAATGCACACAATCACCGCAAATCGGAAAGGGTGGTTTTCTAGCAGCGGGAGTGATTACTGCTCGAAGAAACAGCGAGCGACGGAGAGGAGAATGCATAGACGAGGTCCCAGGCGCGGCGAAAACGGCCGCGCGGGGGCGTTATCGTCTTTATCGGCCCAAGCTCACGCGATTACCTTCAAATCGCACGCGACTGTACATCCCCACTTACGGGGTTACCTTTCAGCAATGGTCAAGCGTAGCGGTGTCATTCAAGCTTGAGTAACTAGGCATTTCCCCGGGAACCTAAGTCAGCTTACGGGCTTTGGGAGCAAGAGCCTCATTTACATTTCACGCTACAACTTCTCAAGAATCAGAGTTCTCCATGGCTGGGGTGCACCTGTTCCACTTACTAGCCGTCACGTTCAGCTCACGCGCAACATGGCGTCGGGGCCCGCAAGCACTGGGATAACCCACCTTTTGTAGCGTAAGCTACACTGGCCGAGGTTGAGCGGTTTCGCGTGTGCCGTGAAGGGCCGTTCTGCGCAAGCGCGAGGAGCATTGGATTCTTTTGGATCGGATTGGATCGGATGGGATTGGCTTGGATTGGATTGACTTGGCTTGGCTTGGCTTGGATTGGATTGGGTTTGGATTAAATTGGATTGTGTTTGGATTGAAATCCAATTCAATTGGAGTACGGGTGTGTAGAGAATTGGGTCTGCACATTCGCCGGCCTGCGCATTCCAGAGGAGTGATGTCATAGCCGTGGCAGACGCACTGGCGCCGGCGCGTGCCTAGATCTGCGCCTCCGTTGCGCAGTAGCCAAGTCGCGCTCTGCCGGAGCCGCTTTATAGCCGTTTCGCGTGGCTCCTGAAGAGCCGTGCTGCGGATGCTCTAGGAGCAGTGACTGAACAGGACTGGACTGGACTGGACTGGACTGGACTGGACTGGACCGTACCGGACCGGACTGGACTGGATTGAATTGGATTGTATTGGACTGGAAACCGTTTTAGCGGCAGTAAGCATGATAATCAGCTAACCCTAAACAACCAGGAAACCCAAGAATAACCATATTAACCTTAGCTCACGCTACGTATAACCTGGCATAGGCGAGATAAGCCACTGCTAATTTTTTCATTGCGCCGTGCCGGCCTCTGGTGGCACCGCCGAGAAGCGATATGGCAGGGGTGCAAGTGGGCTGCCACTGCAGCGGAAGGGGAATGAGGGCTGCGTTGCTGGTGTTTATTAGTTTCACGTGTATTGTAGAGCCAGCCTAAAGCTGCGAAAGGAATAACTATGCTGGAATACGTACATTTTCAACGTGGGAAACATCTGAAATAGCGTGCTACGCACGTCTAATTTTGCAGCGGTTCCGCAAGTGTCAGTACCGGAGGGTGGCTACCGGAGGCTGTGGAAGCGATGTTCTCACGCCATTTCTGTTTTTTTTCTCGCTCCTAAAAGGAAGGGGAGGGGGACATGGGGATCTGTCAGACGGTAGCATAAACGCAGACACTTAATGTGGCCTTCATAAAAACCATTGCTTGATGCTGGTAGGCTATGTGGATTGCAGCGATGCAAAACATTATACGTGCCTGCAGATTTGTTTATTTTCGCCGTTCTTTTTTTCTCTTTTTCTTATCATAATGAGCATAAATGCATGTGCAGATTACTTTCGTGAGCGTTTTTACCGAACAAACTTAGTTCCAAGCAATCGAAGTTCCAACGTATCTCAGAAAATTGCTTTTTGTGGTGCATGTTTGTTGAGTAACCGCCCTTGTTCATCCTATTAGCACGATTACACTTTCTTCTATAGAACTGTCAGTTTGAAAAGTTTGTATTGGTTCATTCTTTTTAAACAGCGGCAATATCGCGGGCGAAAAAAAGGTGGTGCACAGGAACTGCTATTCTACTAGAAATTGCAAGCTCCTCGTCATTTGGATCAATACATCTTATAAACGATTCTGATGAATTTAAAAGGCGTTTGAATTACCTGCATTCTATTAGCTGAGTGACGTAATTCATTCCATGTACAGTGTTCCATGTATTTTTCTACTGTACTTTACCTTGTAATTCTTTTTCATGTGTCATCTGTTCACTGTAGCATTTAGTTTGTCATTGTCATAACGTATTTGTTTTGTGTACGTGTTTTAGTACGACTATAAACACGCTTACAGATTTTCGGCTGTATTACTATCTTTTTTCCTTTGCCTTGTACACGCGTAGCCAAGTTGGCTTATGTTTGTCATTTCTGTTTGTGGTATACTGCACATGTACCACTCCCCTCAGCAATGCCCCTGGGGCCAGGAGGGTATCTGAAATAAATAAATAAATAAATAAATAAATAAATAAATAAATAAATAAATAAATAAATAAATAAATAAATAAATAAATAAATAAATAAATAAATAAATAAATAAATAAATAAATAAATAAATAAATTTCCCAGCAGTGGAAGGCTGTATGCAGATTACAACGAGTTGTTGTTGTAGCCCTTTGTTGTTGTTGGCCACTACAAGCCATCAGCACAGGGATAGAAAAGAAGGGAATACCGGACACGTGGCATACTAGCAGGATGAGCTTAGTCTATAAGGGCAAAGGAGACAAGACTAAATCGAGCTCGTATAGGCCAGTCTCCGCCACGTCCGTGCTATATAGGTTGGCAATGCAGGCAGTGAAATTTGAACTAGAGCAGTGGGTAGAAGAGAATAGAGTGCTAGGTAGACTTCAAAATGGGTTTCGAAAGGACAGAAGACCAGATGATAACCTATTTGTAGTAAGCCAATGCATAGAGGTGGCGAAGATAAAAAACCGACCTTTGTGGTTCGCTTTTCTGGACATTAAAGCGGCTTATGATAATGTGGACAGGGAGCGGCTATGGAATATGCTGGAGGATGAGGAAGTAGGGGCAGAATTCCTTAAATTACTCAGGGAGCTATACCGGGAGAACCAAGTGCAAATAGTATGCCTATATACACCTACAAGGGTTTGAAACAAGGATGTCCTCTCTCTCCACTGCTGTTCATAATCTACATGGTGGGTTTAGAAAGGAAGCTAGAGGGCAGTAGGCTGGGATTCGATTTATTATGCATTAAAACATACAGGTGGTGGAACAGCGAATCCCAGTATTACTATATGCAGACGACATATTGTTGATGGTGGGTGAACGGATTGGATTGCAGGGCCTGATGGACATATGCGGAGAGGAAGCAACTCCTCTTGGGGTATTCTTTAGCAGAGAAAAATCAGGGATCTTGGTCTTTAACGACGACACGGAGCACAAATCGGTATCAGTTTAACAAGAAGAAATACCACAGACAAAGGAGTATAAATATTTATGGGTATGGCTTAACGACGGCGCAGGTTACATAAATTCGCTTGAGGCCCACCTTAAAACAAAAGGAAGGCTGAACACGGGTTATAATGAAACATAGAGCACTGTGGGGCTACCACAAATACGAGGTGGTAATAGAGTCCGCAAGGGGGCATGATATCACGATTGACTTTCGGAAATTCGGTTGTATGCATGAAGTCAGAGACCAAAGCGGGCTTGGAAGTAAATCAGAAGACGGTATGCGGGCTGGCCCCAGGGGCCCATAGCAAAACGACGAATGAAGCGGTACAGGGGGATATGGGCTGGTCGCCCTTTGAGGTAAAGAAGCCGCAGAGCAAGATCAAATTTAGGGAAAGACTGCGTAACATGGAGGAAGAAAATGGGCCTCCAGAGTGTTTAGGTATCTGTATACGAGGAGCATGGACATGCGGTGGAGACGGAGGACCAGACAGCTGACCGAGTTGTACGGAAATTCGGTACGAAAAAGTGGGGTAAACACAACAGTTAAAAAGCAGGTAAAAATTGGGCCCATCTCCCCGCGAGGGGGACTCGAGTAAATGCGTCGCATAGGGTGTGGGTGTATTGCGTTAACATTTAGTGTTTGGGGAGTTGGTGGTAGTGAATGCGTTGTATCAGCAGCTTCTTGACGTAGTTTGAATGAGTCAAGGATATAAGGCGCGTTCGTAGCCTCCCATTCTGTGTCGGCGTTGTGGCGCAGTGGGTAGAGCACCATGTACATTGCGTTCCGCCCGCAGGGTCGAGGGATCGAAACCAGGTGCCGGATAGTATTTTTTTTATATAGTGTAGGGGGAGGGGTGTGGACTACGACTACGGACGTCAACGCGGGTGACATGCTGAAATGCTCTGCATTTAAAAGCAGTAGAGACAACAAATTGGGTACAGAGAATGGAAGCGAAAAAAAAACACGGAGATTTATAGAACAAAGAAACTAGAAATAAGGAAGGAATATTTCTATGCCAATACGCGAGGCAGTGCATTGTTCTTCGATGCATGGGCAGGGTGTTTGAGAACACGACCACGGAGAGACGATGGCGATCCGACGTTGATGGAGGCTTTGGGTTTTGGTGTAAGGGGAAGCCTCAACTTCAGGTGTAGAAGAGGCGGCAGGAGTGGTGGTGGGAGAACAGTCGGGAAAAGAGTTGGACGTAGGAAGAGTGATATACCAAATTTGTAGCACAAGGGGGAGGTAAACACGTGTGCAAGACCAGGAAGGGGAGGGGGGGGCAAGCGATGGGAGTTTATAACCGTGGGGAGGGGGACAAACCCACTAGGTTAGTTTAGGGTAGGGCAAACCAGCAGAATAGCACAGGCAAGTCGGTTGGTGGCAACCAACGTACCGATACAAAGCGAGGGCCTCTAATCATCATCATCGTCATCATCATCACCCACCTTACGTCACTGCTTGCTTGTAGCGAAAGCTGCGCCCACTTCTATGGTCCATGTCTGTCAGCTCTCTTGCTGAGTTTTAATAGCCGTTTTGTTCACACTTCAGCCGCGGCGGGGCGTTAGTTCCGGAGCCACTGGGGATCTCGCTCAACCTGTCGCTCGGTTCATACCTTCCGTGTTTTTCGAAGGTTAGCTGACTGAGGCAGAACTGAAATAACGGTAAGAACATAATTATGGTCGGTAGGTAAATGCTAAATTCTTGGACGATACAGCCGCTATTTTGCTGATAGTTTTCGCCCTGGACAACTATTTCGCATAGTTTCGCTAAGCGGCCCTGGCTGGCGGACATGAAAGCACGCAAGAAGGCTAGCAAGCGGGACTGGCAAGGATAGAGCTACAGGAGAGTACTGTGTGGCCATTTCTTGCTTACGACTTTGGCAATGTTAATACACGCGGCGTTGGTTTGTCTGTATATCCCTCCATGCAGACTTTCTGACAAAAGTTGAAACAACACGCCAAAAAGAAGTCTATGTAGGCAGAATGGTTCCAAACTTCTAAAGCTGCTGGCACAAGTCCTGTATATTTTCATCATTTAGCGCAAAGCGAACCTCACGCTCATTTGACGTGAAATGTTAGTACTAAACCTGTAGACCCTGCATTCTCCTAGTTAGGAATATACGTTTGGTTGTTTTTCGCGATAGCAACACTCTTAGGCAAAAAGGACTAAAACTTCGTCCTTTGGGGGGCTAACGGACGTTGCCAAAATCATTGGGACTTCGTCCTTTGGGGACTAACCGCCGAATGACCAACTGTTACTCCTCTTGACAGTTCGTCCTCGACAGGCGAACTGTTCGTCCCTCCTCATACTCCCCTCGGGGATGATCTGTTACTCCCCCATGCTAATTTTTAATCCCTTCTCATACTCCCCTCGGGGATGATCTGTTACTCCCCCATGCTAATTTTTAATCCCTTCTCATACTCCCCTCGGGGATGATCTGTTACTCCTCCATGCCGATTTTTAATCCCTCCTCCGGCTCCCCTCGGGGATGATCTGTTACTCCCCCATAACGTTTTTTAATCTATTCACATGCTCCCCCCACAGACACTGTTGCTCTCTTAGGCCTAATTTAAGTGACCCACATGCATGCATGCTCCCTAGTCTATCCTAGCGTCACTAAAGAAGCTACGCTTAAGAGTACCGCCACTTTGCGTACCCGGAAGCGTCTGGGAGCCATCATGTTTCTGTCTTGCAGTGTTGCCATCTCTCCCAACGAAACCGCCGCCGGTTGTGACGGGCAGAGTGTGACCGGCCGCTCTAGCGTCCGCGCAGCAGAGAGATAGGGAGAGGAGAGGGGCTAGAAACAAAATGGCTATACCCATATGTAAACAAATATCACGTGGTGCCGACCGACCAATGAAAATACTGGCGGCACATAACAATGAGAGAAAAGAGTGCCGATACTCTAAAAGCCTTTATTTAGTGGCGCTAGTCTATCCCAGCCCATATAGATGAAACATACATGGTGTAAGGTCCACTTATAAGTTCAGCGGCCAGGCGCCCGGGCAGCGCGTAGGAACCCGCCACTCTTCTGGGGGCCCAGCACGGTGGACTCTACGCCACAGCCGTCGCCAATTCGTCACGGCGCCCACGGGAGACGGATTGTCAGGCCCACCACATACCACAGGGATAATCCTCCATTGAGAAAGCAGACAGCTTCGCGGGATTCCGGGAACCGTCGGCGTGACGCGCGGATGTGGTGGAATTACCGACGTCGGGACGAGCGCCGCGCGAGCCTCCATTGTTAGCGCTCCCCGGTCAGCACGACTCACGGTCGCCGCCTATCGCTCTCACCCCGCGGGGTCGCACGCACCTGCTCGTCTGCGAGCGGGCCGTTTACCCAAAGGTGGCGGCGCCTCATTGAATATTCCGTGGCGTGCTGAGTGACAGCAGTCTACGTGAATTTGGGCCCTCCCCTACGCGTGTACGAACGCCACAGGGGCGTTCCCGAGAGAGTGTGATCTCGAGGTGTTATAAGGCCGAACTTGGCCGTTAGAAATCATTCTTGTCTGAGCGCTGAGCTGGGCAGTTCCCGGTGGGACAAGGAGTCTCGACCGTTAAAGCTAGGTTGGGATTTGTGAGCCCCCTAGTCGAGGTTAAGATCGCGTCGGAGGTTTAGGGTGCAGCGCCGTACCGGGCAACTAGAGGGATCTTGCGGCGAGACAGAGTCTCGGCCGTGGTTTCTCGAGCGGTTTGTGTACGCTCCGAGAATAGGAGAGTTAGACGAAGTTGAGGAGCTCGAGTGATTCGTGCGCACTCGGAGCTAGCGTCTAGCTGCAATTTGAAGTTTTTCTTTTAATTACTCATGTACCCAGTTTTCCTACTGTAAATAGCTGTATATAAACCTTCGTTTCACTTAATCAACCCCAACGCCTCGATTTCGTCAATTCGACCGCCATCTCCAAGAACTTCAACACCATTGCCCCGCCAGCCTCCTGCCAAATCAACCGGAGCCCGGGCGATTGGGTTCTTGATCGACACCGGACTTCGGGGAAACAAACTACAGGACCATCTTTACTCATGGCGAGGCCATACATGCCATGTTCCATGCAGTCAACACAAACTAACCACAGAAATTTGATGCTCATTGCTTTTATTCATTTAGCGCACTTGAGAAGCTTATAAGCAACATGCACAAGTGGAGTTGGCATGGCTCCACATTGAACACTTATCAAGACGCACAGCAGCTCAAAAGTTTTGTGGGCTTTCTTGGCGAACACAATATCGAATGCCCAATACATGGACAAGAGGGTGGCAACTGCTGCTTCCAGGTTCAATTCCACCACACTGAACTTCTCCAACTCCACCGCATAGCTCGTGGCGTGCAGGGTGGAGCCACCTTGGTATGTAATGGTTAGCAGCAGATGGTTGGCTGCAGGATCCTGCAAAGTATTAGAAAATTACTAAACAGCAATTGCAGTTGACATGTAATGGCTACGTAGCATATTCTGTGGATTAGCATATTGTCATATTGGCAGCAACACTTGAAAATGAGCTTCTCAAGAAAACTTCCGTCATACATTTGTTTCCACATTTTGAGGTTTAACGGGCTGAAGCTACACCTGGTACACCTGGGTTATGAGGTGTGTCGCAATGGAAGCCTCTGGATTAATTTGGACCCTCTAGGGGTGTTTAACGTGCGCCAAAATCTTGACACGCGGGCATTTTACTGCAAAGCAGTATATGTCTAACCACACCAGTTTTCTTTCCGGTGAAGTAAGTAGCTTTACACGGCGGTGCTCCGGCATTCCTTTGGGCCGTGTTATTTATGTTTTGAGAATGGCCACATAAGCGCTTGGCAGTTTATGCATGCACCTCCAGGGAGTGGAGGGTGGAAAGGGGACGTGCTTGGAAAGCTACAGATTTCCTTCCCTCACTAATGAAATGTCCGTTTTACTGGCGGGAGGCTTACACGTGCACGTCAAACAGCCGACGCCTGTTTCACAAGTTTCAATGCCAAATGCACCGGCCCTGAGCGGCCGACGAAGCTCTTTCCTTCTACTGTGGCCACTTGCCGACAAAAGAGAGAAAGGAACCCAGTGGCAGGGCTCCGGTTTCTTGCTTAGACGCTGATTGAATGCTCAAACACTTGCCCTCTAGCATAACATCTCCCGGCAGGTTTAGGCCGGTTGCAACTTGCGCGCTCAAGTGCCGACACTTTGCAGTGTTTCTTGTCATAATTCTTGCACTTCATTTATTGGCCAAGAAATGAAATGCACGTATGCTCAATCGCAGGTTACAGACAAGCATGTTTTGCTTCGTGCATTCGGTGGACTTCATCCAGATTCACTGGTCATCCTTCTTCACAGAGTGAAAGAACACTAAGTTTTTGCTATCTGCCTTTACTTGAAAAACGGCCACCACGGCCGGGATTAATTTGCGTCTTTGTGTTCGGCATCACACATATACATTGCACCAAGGGTGTCAAGCACCCATTTCGTGTTTTTCTTTTCTGAGGTTCCAGACTGCAGTAAAAGTACGAAAATGTGTGAAAAAAGTTCAGAGTTTATAGTTTAGGCAAAGTTTAGAGATAACCCAGAATTTCAGAGTTCATTTTGCTCACTAAAAATGTAGCAAAAGGGAACAAATAGAATAAAAAAAATCCTTTTATAGTCGTAATAAAACCACAGAAACCTATCATTTACTGGAGGGGGGAAAGGCACCCGTCAGGCATAGGCACTTTATCTCACTGTTTCTTAAATTACCTGTATTTTCATTGTTGCTTGAATATATGTAATCAACTAGCAGCAAGAATGCTGAGAGGGATAGGGTTGCCTTTTAAGACTTCTGAAGAAAGCTGATGCATCTCCTTTCAGCAGACGCACAGCGGAAATAGGTTGATGAGAACAGCACGTCGAAAAAAAATGATTGAGGGTTACCGCGCCAAAGTTACACCTGAGTTATGAGGTGTGCCAAAGTTGAGGGCTCCCAAGCAATCTTTAACTTAAAGGGACCCTGCAGCACATACCATTGACTACTCGTAATGTTTTTTGGTGTAATGTCTATTTTCCCAGCAAGAACTCTTTTCACGCAAGAATTATGAAAATCCGTTACCTATCACTGTATTTTGCCTGCCTATTTTCCTGCCCACCCCTCATGTAATGCCCCAAAAGGGCCCTTGAGGTACCAATAAATAAATAAAAAATAAATAAATAAACTACTCGTGATGAGAAATCGCGCATAAATATTCCCGCTCAACTCGACGGTACACAACGTGACAAAAGCTGCGCGCTCTCTCCCAGAGAAGGGGACGGCTCGCAGCGTTATCTTCGGCGGCCTTTGATTATAACAGGCCGTGGAGCTTTCTTCTTTTTTCCGCTACATGAAGGCATCTATTTCCGGTCTAGTGCCACAAACCGCAGGCACGGCACGGCTGCCTGCTCACAAGCACGCACTCAGGCGAGTAGGGCGCTAGGTAGGTAGGGCCCAATTCTTCCAGTAAACTGGAACAACTGGGCTGTGTAATAGTGGGAAGTGATGAAATAGGCCATTGGGCAAGGAGAAGACCACTAGGAGGCCTTTCCACAAAGAAATTGAGGACCAGCTAGGGTTGGACAACATCGTTTCTATATCACTGCCAAGCACAGTCGTCAATTAGATTACTCACATGAGGTTGAAGAAATGCCTCCACCCTTTCCTTCACAAGACTCGGCAACATGGCAATTGCAGCCGTCTGCAGTAGCTCTGGAAAAGCAAATGGCACAAGTTAAAATTGCCCCCCGGACAAAACGACAATACCTTGGAGTGAAAACCAGTGGGTCTTAACGCAGTTTTTTTTAATTGTGGAAGTTTGCACACCTCTTGTGTTGTGGCACTAAGACATTCATATGCAGTGTGATCCACGTATAACTGCATTGACAAAGCTGAAAATCTTTATCATTAGAAGAAATTTAAGAATATATCAACTGATGTAAAAAATCACTACCTTAAAGGAGTACTGACACAAAATTTCAAAGCTGAGATAACTATGTAAAACGCTTCCTTTTTACCAGGAGATATCTCCCAGCAAGTTTCAACAGCAACCGTTCAGCGAAACATATTTAAAATCCATTTTAATCGTCGCCCGCACGAGAAAACCCAGAACGGACCGACGTGACATCATCTGCTATTTGCCCCAAACTGCCGACGTCGGGGCTCCCGTGACGAAGGCGACGAGCTGGCTGGGGTTGGCGCGCGCTGCTCGGGCGTGTGTTCACGTCATGGTTTTGGGACTGACGTCATGCTGCGCAGGCCTGTGGGGACGGCGAAGACCTCGGCCGGTCTGGACGCGCGCGTGCGCTCGCTCGCGCGCGCTTCCAGAGCGGCAGCGATACGGCAATAATGGTGACGTCTCGTGATACCTCCTGTCATGGCGGCCGCACGGCGTTCGTTTTGTCGAAACCTAAACTGACACGAATAAACGACGCCGTAAATGAATGTTCACGCTGCGCTCGACCGTTTAATCTGTCATTCTATGATCAGTGGGCTGGTAGGCACGCATAGCAGTGAAAAAAACGTAACACCAAAATTTCGTGTCAGTACTCCTTTAAGATTCATTAGATGTAAGAACTGGGTGGATAAAATGTTTATTTTAACCCCAAAACTGCATCTTATCAGCCGTTCAGCATATAAAATGAAGTTCAAGACCTGTTCTGGTTTTTGCTGAAGTTGCAGTTCCTCAATTTCTGTAGTGTTCATACCGTTTCATTTTTGAAATATTCTTTTAAACGGTTTATTCAATGGCACCACATGACCCTCCACACAACCCAATGGTAAATATTCATGGACGAGAGAGCACATCACTTTGTGCCTCCATTAGTTTTCCAGCGTCAACATGACCATTGTTATCCGTGTACTCCACACACCAATGATGCATAAAGTGGGTAACAGGAGAGGAGTAGGCGCCCTTTGCTGTAACTTAGTTGCTGTGAAGAAGCTGCAACATTGACATACAATTTTTGATGCCTTTCCCTAAGAAATTCGGGGTCATTAGACGGATAGAAAACGCGACGCAGTGAACTCTGGTAAATTTATTGACACTGCGCCAAGTCGTGAAGGTCTCCAATGGCATGAACACCAAACTTCCATTCGGTTCTGGCATTGTACACTTAAAGGCCAACTGCAATGAAATCTTAGGCTCTTAAATACACTGTTTTCCGGTAATATTACTGTAAAAGGTGCTACGTGCAAAATTTGGAGGCCGAAATATGGGCCTGTGACGTAAACGAAAATCAAA
Source organism: Haemaphysalis longicornis (assembly GCF_048455015.1). NCBI lineage: Eukaryota > Metazoa > Arthropoda > Arachnida > Ixodida > Ixodidae > Haemaphysalis > Haemaphysalis longicornis. The sequence goes on along the minus strand of NW_027526335.1, from coordinate 153,283,139 downwards.
AATCCTTTTATCAAACAAACTGGAAAAAAAGGGCGGCCAGTACAGCCGGCCAGAAATAACGTTTCACTCAGGAATCGAGTGGGTGCAGCTTCCACCGCTGCCTGCGAGACGACAGCGTGCATTCGATGTGATTCGGGTCGTCCGTTTCTTCAAAAACTTTAACCATGCACGAAAAGGGGATGGGAAGTTCGTGCAGCCATTATTGCTCCGCTGTGACGGCTGAGACGCGCCTCTAGTCGCCCGGTAAAAGGTATACGAGCATCGCGAGGCATTGTGGCCAAGGTGGGACCTAGTAAATAGGTACACTAAAGGCAGTGTTGATTGATTGTAGGGTTTAACGCGTCGACGCAACGCAGGCAATGAGGCGCGCCGTAGTGGAGGGCTCGGGATTAGTTTTCTAACCGGCGAGTGAAATATGAGCGAAAAAAAACAGCGGCTAGTTTTTATTTATTTTTTGACGGAGTTATTTGATCTGCATCGGTTCCGTGCAGTTCACGGCGTGCTGTACTTGTTCACGCCCGGACAGGCCACGATAACAGTGGCAACAGCGTATCCACGCCACTCGCGCTCTCCAAGAGTCGAGTGGCCGCGATCATTGCGGTGCACCGCGCAGCTGGCTGACGTACTTGCTCGCGCCCCAACCGGTCGTTGCAACAGCGTATCATCTCGCGTCGGCCACTCTTGTGTATTGCGCACTTGTAGAGATGCCTGGCTGCGAGCTTACAGTGCGCCGCACAGCTGCTCTAACTCGTTCGAGAGCCAACACACAATCCAGCCGCGCCAACAGCGTATCGTCTTGCATAAGCCGTACACGTGTCTCGCGTGCTCGCCGAGTTGACAGAGATCCTGCTGCAGCCATCACAACCACAAAATCAGCCATTGTGCAACTGCTGTACTCGCTCGTGCGTATCGCCTCGCGTCGACCGGCTCCAGCGGTCTTCAAATTGACTCTTTTTGCCTCAGAAACCCAGAGCTTCTCAGCTTCTAGCATTTCAGAGAGGGGTGAAAGCAATTATTCGTGCAAGAGGAACGAATTACGCTGGCCACTCGCATGAGCACATAAAGGGGCTACTGAGAAGAGGCGATGGCTGACGAATGTCCTGACGGGAACATCACATCCGGACGTTCGCCGCAGTGGTGACCAGTTGTAACAACACTTTGTTAGTTGCTGCGACGGCTGAAGTGGCGTGTTTTCAAATGGCTGTCATAGAAATACTGCGCGTGTGTGGAGTTGAAAAGTAGGTCACAAGGGACTTTAGCGGTATATACCACACGTTGAAACAGAATTTGGGGTAGGTAAATTTTCGTTGCAGTTGGCCAAAAGGATTGACCCAAACTTGTTTCCCATCATGCTCTCACCGACAACGACTAAATATTACTAACAAAAGCAATCAATGCGCTCACCAAAAGAAGAGGCTACTTATGTCACTAAAACACAGTGGAACGATCCTGGCAGCAGAACTATCAAGCCGAAGAAAAGAGTAAAAACATTCAGCACTAATACAAATGCAATGTACAGGTCTCCCATATTTTTCTAGCTAAGAAAATTGTTTTAATGGAGTTGCACAGCCTGCTACATGACAATCGTGTGCTGACCATAGTTTCATAACTCCATTCCCAAGCTCTAGCGCGTGATTACTGCATGTTCATTCCTCTGGTCTATCGTCGGTGCAGCCACAATTCCTAGGGAAAAAAAAGTTCGACCCTGAATAGATCATGGTACAGCTTATCCATCCACCTTTTCCATACAAATCCCAGAAAAAAATGAAGGAAGAAACCTCTGTTTTTTGGGGGAAGTCCTGTGGTTGAGCAATTGTAAGCGATCCTAGGCTGGTACTAGCTCATTTTCTTTTGGTTACATGGTCCACTAAACTCAGGTGCCCCTTATTACGTCACTTCAAAATTTACCTGCCTCCTCAAAAAGCCGCAGGAGAGGGGAATGACTTCTGCAGACATCACTATTTGCGAATGCGAAGTTTGAACATGCAGAGTAGGAAAACGGCTGGCAATGTAAACAGAAAAGGGTTACAGGCTTCAACGCAGAGAATTTGCAGAACAGCCTTCACGCTAGGTCTGAAACTCCTAGCTCCGCAATCAGCTGAAGTAAATATACGTACCGTCATGTCGACATGAAGAAGCTGTTTTTACCTCTTTCTCCAGAGATGAAAGCAGGTTTTGCAAGTGGCGCTTTTTTTGGGCAGCCTGTATCACTTTCGCTGCCATAGCAGGAATTACTTGCCGCAGCCGCTCCACTGGGCACACAGTGGTCTGGCGCTGGAACTCCTTGCGCAGCTGAACAAAAATAATTGCGACAAAAATATGCGGTTAGTAACCATTGCCCTCTTGAACATCTGCAATTTGGAAAGCCTAAAATTTTGGAATTTTTTTTTATCATTTTAATTGTGAGTACATATTGATGTGCTCAAAATTAAAATACATATTTCCTTACATTTTCTTCCATTCAACACTGGCCTCTCCTCTATTCTTGGCAATCAAAAAGTTAAGCATGAAATTTTGGACTACTTCCTGCCATTAGCTCTAAATGTCAGAGTTTGCTTTTACTGCAACTTAACTACAAAAAATGTGCGAAGATCGTAAGGTATTAATAACATTCAAGTAAGTAAGCCAGTTATTTACCACAGCACTCAAAAGAAGGGCAGGGTAGCGGTCAACAACTGTGCTCTTTGCAGGATAATTTGCAGCAATCCAGCTCCGCCGGTGCTTTTATGCACGGGCCATGCAGTCTTCTAAAACAACATAGTCAGGCTTTGCTTTCCTTAGCTCCTTCATCATAAATGATATATGGCCTTCCACGCTCTCCTCATCTTCTGCCACACATATGTCTGAAGCCTCAAAAAAAAAAAAAAGAAATGAAAAGCACTTTTAGGGCTTTCACACATAAAAAGGTTGTTGCACAGCACCGAGTGGGGTTGCCAATACATACAGCAGAAAGTCTTGCTGCCTTTTTTGGGATGATATCCTCTTAATTTGTTCTGGCTTTCTTTCTGGGGCCACCGCTGTTGCTTGTTCTGCTTGCGGAGCTCTCACCCAGAGCAGCATCTTCATTCTGCTAATCGTTCTCGTTCTCGGTGGCTGCTTTTTTATTCTTGCGTGTAGACCTCGTATACTTTGCCTTAAAGCGCAATGACTGTTGCCATGAATCCTGAAAATGAAAACAATTTGCGGCAAGTAAGCGGAGTTTTGAGTTAACCAAAAATAATAATTCTGAAAAAATGACGCACAAGTTGTACAATGTCAACGTTTAGTACATATGCCAACCATTTTAGTAACCAACCATTTCTTTCCAAAAGCTAGCACATTGAGGTGGAACATCAGAAGAAACGTCCAGTGACCACATAAGGAGGTATATCCCCACAGCTGTCAGGCATATGCCTCGCTACTGAAAAGAATGTCTTCGGCGCACGGCACGCATACTGATACCTCCGCTTGGTACAGATATCCCTAGTGGGTTCGTTGACCCACTTAGGAGAGGTCCTGCTCCCACGACTTCACCTGGGGGTAAGCCCCATGCCAACTGTTACAAAGACCTGGCCACCTCAGTACCAGGCTTCAGTCGATGGGCCCCTTCTGCTCCACTCCTGTTGAGCAGGATACAGCAGAGCACTTGGTGCGGACCTATCCTGCCCGGAGAATACTACGCCTCGTACACCTCGCCTCCTGTTGCCCGTGCCCCAGCAGTCCGTTGGACTACGCCTCAAGGACACAGGGTCCCCATCACGGCCCACTTTCCCGCTTTCTTCAGGAATCCAAAGTTAATATGTATATGGAGTTTTCGTTATGCTGAATAGCAAACTTAAAAAAAAAATGTTGTGGGATTAAGGAAGCACACTGATCCTAGAAACTTCTTTTGCTTTCCAGCCAATTTTGACGAAAATTCATGGGCTCGTTCAGCTTTTTTAGTTAAATTTGAAATATCTAGTTAGTTTTGATATGATATAACTAGTTTTGCAAGGTAATTTAAAAAGTTCTTGTTTGTTCTTGAGAACAATAGAAAAAAAACTATTCAACAAAAGATTACCAGCAAGACATGAATAGATACCAGAAGTTGTGCAGAATAAAATATGGGAAGCAGTTTTTTTTTGTTTTGCGATTACATACATGTTTACATAAATTCTAACTTCTAAGTTTGAACTACTCCCGCTAACCAATTAAACATAATGCTAATTAAACAACTACTGAAACACAAAATGCAAAATCTGCTTCCCATATTGCATGGTTTAAATAAACATTGAGCTTCACAGTGCAAAATAAATGATCTTCCTAGCTGCACTACATGCTGGGATGGACCTCTCGATAATTTTGCATCACTGCCATACCACTAGTGGCAAGAAAGAGGGGAATTATGGGAAAATAATTATTTCTTTGTTGAAATCTGGCCTCTATGGCTTTTATAAGTACCTGGTACTCTTCCATGCACGGAATTTCCGGAGGAAAACAAATCGAGAGAAAAGTGATACCTAAAAAAATGCTTTCTTGGAGCAATTTTTTGGTCACAAAGACACAAGTGCCCCCTTAAAACAGGAAAAAGAGGTCGAAGTACAAAAGGGTGGCTACCTCCGCAACATGACATGAAATTGCTTATCCCTCACCTTCTTATGACACAGAAAACGTGACCTTAGGCTGGAGTGAATGACAAGTAAGAACTCCCCAGAATTTTAATTTTACCAGTGAAGGAACACAGGTGACAGGAAGTACATGGTGGTAACTGTAGTCAGCAAAACAGGAGAACGAACCTGCCATTAAACACAACTCATTTTTTTTTTCGTGACGGAAGGGACTTTTTTGGTGACAGAAGTAACAAAAATTAATGCCGTTCCATGCAATGTGAAAGCTGTCGGAAGTGCAGCGCAGTAATTCGCCATAACGGGCTGCAGCACCGCTATCTGCTCACTGATGCATTTCAAATTTCCCGCATCCGCAGTGCCCGCACCCCCTCCCCCCGCCTTAAACTGTGCCAGCGGGAGGTCTGTTCTTTTTGCGCTTGCTTTGATTTCGTATGCTGGAGCTGTTTTGTATCATTTCGAACACACAATTTTTTTTCATGCACAGCTGGAGCCTTTCTGCGGCATTTCGAGTGCGTCATTATTTTCTTGCGCTGCTGTAGCCTCTCTGCGGCATTTCGAACGTGGCATTTTTTTCTTGCGCGGCCGCTTTTTTCACTTCCCATCGTAAAAACCAACCCAACGAGTGTTCCTAACTAAATGAATGCGGGGAATGCCGGCTATATACAAAAATTTTCCATGAAATGTACCTGCAGTTTTCTTTGCGCTGAACAACGGCGAGATGTATGACAAGCACCAGCGGTTCACGAGGTTCGAATGGCTAGAACTATTTAAACTGCGTGGTGTTTCGAAGCCTCAGCGTGACCCCCTGACGACGGTACATCAGGCTCTACTTGGGTCCGTTATCTCGCTGCACCGCCTGATTCCGGCAGTCGCATCGACTGTTAGCGAGCTAAGACGACAAGGCGAGCTCATAAAGTGATTTGCACTTAAAAATGGTGTATGGGTTATTCTCATTTTAACTGAAATGTTTGAAGCCTAGTTATAAGAGAGATTAAGTGCCTGAAATTTATCGAACACGTCGAATGGTTGAGCAGTTGAAAAAACTTTCCAAGCTTGGCAAACTCTAGTAAATGAGGTTGAACTAGATGGAGGTAGTATGCTTACATATCCAGTTCCTGTTTCGTCCTCCAAGGTCTGGTGCCGTCGCACAAGGGCTCTGCATGATTCTTCATATAACCTCCCAGGGTATGTAATAAACAAATGTTAAGACAAAAACAAAAAAGGATAAGTGGCAGGAACAGGCGCACCTGCCAATCATGCAATGTCCACTTCCATTAATTAACTCTTTCATTACCACGCCCATTCAAATCAATCACCTTGGATCGACGCTTTATAGCACAAATTTCAACATGCAGTCATTGCTTATGCAAGTAACGTGCCCCAGTGGTTAGCCTAGGCACTGCACTGTTAGAATCAATTCAAATATCCCAGCTCTGGTGACACTGAGATCTTTGGTGGCGTTTTTTGCGAGCTGAAGTACACACGTTGCAAAACGTGACATGCCTGCTGTGCTTGACGAAACGTCATGTCACTGGTGGTTATAATGCATCACCATCAAATTGTCTTCATCAAAAGGCTTCCCGCAAATTGAATGACGATGTCAGCTTTGTAATCCAACAGCGTTGAGGGGTGACAATTGCCTGAGAATGACACCAGCGACTTAAGTAATCATAAACTGACAGTTAATGTAAACACGCACCTACCACCGAGTTTCGTTTTCAACTCCAAGCAGATTTGTTCCCTTGGAGTTGAAAGAGTGGACTCCCTTTATGACAAAGGGGAGAGGGACTCTGCTATCTTATCAAAAGTTTGTAGAGCAGACTATTTTTTCCACTGTGCTTGTAGCAATGAGGCAGACACTTTTGTTATGAATTTGTCTCAACTGCATTTAGCTTTAAATTTTTATCGCAGTAATGCACGTCAAGAGCTTCTGGCTTGCAACAGGCTGAAATACTGAAAGAAAAACAAGTGCCAAAGCAAACTTACTGTGAATATTTGAACAAGTCGTGAAACAACCATTCAACAACTCGAAACCGCTTGCTGAAAACTTCACCAGGCTTGTGACTGTTTAGGGCCCCAAAAATGTCAGGAGGTGTTGGTGGCAGGACGTAGGGGACTGGAGCTCTCTCATTTTGTGGCAGGTCTTGTGCGTCGTCTGGAACTTCTTCCACTTCTTTAACGTCAACAATCCTTGTAGAAAGAGGGGGTGGTGGGGGAGGGGGGTTGAAGAAACGTTTAAAGTAAATAGTAATCTATACCTATAAAGAGAAGTGCCCCACGGACTGACTGACTGACTCATCAATGCCTAACGAAAAATGGCAGGTCTAGAGACTTGAAATTCCGCGAGTACATTTTCGTGATAGCGTACGTGCTCACTAAGGTTGGGTTTTCGGAAACCGCAGTGGTAACCGATTAAAAGGGTGAAATTGTGTTTTTGTAAATTCGTGATTATCTCAGTCACCCGTTCACATAGCGAAGTGCTCTTAGTTCTGGCCTTTAAGAATATCTAAAAAGTAGTTTTAGGATTTCGTCCGAAACAACCTATCAATGGGATTCGGCATTTCGGGATAAAATGAGTGCTCCTAAACATTTTCCAATAACTCTTCTACTGATTCATTTATCCATTTTATTTTGCTCGTGTGTGGTGGTTTTTTCGCGTAATTTTCGCTTCGAAATTACGGACTGTTCTGCTCACGCATCAACCACAGATCCAGCTGTTCGACGAAATCAAGCGCATTGGATTTTTTTCGCTGTTTCAGAGCCAAGGCTAGGGCAGTGCTTGAATTGCCTGACTTCATGCGATGAATTCGCAAAGACGTTATCCATTATGAGGTTAATTAGTACCAAAACTGTTGCAACCTTTTCATTTCAGGCGGGGATGAGGCAGCATCAAGCTTTGACCTCTCACCTCGTCGCATGCTTGAAACATTACGTAGTGCTCAAAATGTTTACTAGTTAAAGCCAGCCAGGGTGCTTTATGAATGAGACGAACCCGACTGAGCACCCAGCCTCTACCTGGGCTACTTCGAGTGTTTTGAGGTAGACGCGCGTACATGCAATGCTGCTTGTCATAACTGTGAGCATCCAACTCTTTCGTCACCTTCCACTGTCCTCTAAGGGCCAAGTGTGCTCTGTGATAACATAGTACAGCTTGACGCTAGGCTAGTTGGGCACACAATTTGGCTACTTCGAAAACAGCGCACAGATGGAGACATATGTATTGACAAACTAGAATGTTCTTTGTCACTTCTCTCATTCTTGAAGTAGTCAAAGTGTGTTCCATCATCTGTCCTCCTTATATAGTAAAATCTCGTTTATTCAGCCCCAGCTAATATGAATTTCGGTTTCAGACATGATATCTGGTCCCGTCCAAACTCTGCATTATTCTATGGCTGGAAATGTACTATTTTGGACTGATTCAGCCGCAAATCGGCTAACTTGAACTCCCCACCTGGTTTAGGTCAGAAAACAGCCTCGGCCATTCTGCCGCAGCCCCGCTTCAGCTAATTCGGATTCGCAGCAGAAATCAATGGCACACCTAAAAAACTCTCAAAAAGTTCGCGATATAAGGATTTTCTTACACATCACCTCCCCGAAGCAAACGACAATTACTGACTCTGGTCCATTCGATACAGAAGTGGTGCACGGCAACAGCGCAAAGAAATTTCTATGGTGCATCAGCAGCGCACCAGAATGTTTACAATCGAGGGAGGTGCAGGCATAGTCGTCTGCTAATCATCCTCGACTGTCGTCCAGTACAACTCAAAGTTTAGGGCCATCTCGGTTGCACCGAATACATCAGCGACGACACGAAGTTCATCCAACATTTTCACGTGGTCGCTGCAACTGCCGGTAGCCGCCTGTAAACCCACAACGCCCCCACTAAGGCGCGCGCTCATGGCACCGACTCGCTGAACCTCCTCCGTAGATGGTGCAGCAGTTCTCTGCACCGCGCCGGCATCGTGGCTGCACCATGAGCAATCGAGGGAAGCAGTGCACGGCACCATTCCTCTGGCGGTGAATCGAGCGCTTTCCTGCAGTGTACCATGCACCAGCACACGAGTTGCAGGCAATCGCGTCTGAATCGAATGGAGCTTTCTTAAAAAAATAAGTTTGGTGATGGGGAAAGCATTTTTCAATTGCATAATTCTACCCAGGATTGAATTTGGACATTCTCTCCGGTCCCATGAAAGCTGAATTAAAAGGGTTTTACCGCAAGATTCACTTTGTTTGCATAAAGAAAACTCTTGGAAAGCATTGGTCACCCCAGGTGGAACCTGTGTCATTGCCACCGCAGCTAACTTTATAGTGTACATACCTCGTGACCGGTTACACCCAGACCCTTTGCGTAATCGCTCAGCCTCATTACGGGCTCAGGTGGAGAACGGTCAAACACTCAACACATCATAACGTTGCCGCCAGAGCACCTCACCGTCTCTCATATTCCTCAAGAAGGATGCAGCCGGCCCTCAAGGCATGGTAAAAATCAGCGCCTCGTCTCACACGCCACTACCACATAAAATATTGTCGCAGCCTTGGGTGGAGAAACCTTCCTTGCTAGAGTAACGGTCGATTAAAGCAACGCACAAAATAGTGAAATCAGTGCACGAGAATGACACTGAGATAGCACAAAGCAGGCAGCATTATCCGCGGCGCTATCTCCGACTTTCCAACCGTACAGATGGAGTTGGTGCTGCCACGCAGGAAGCGCCGGCGTGTGGTAAGTAGTCAGCGCATAGCCCTTGTACTGTAACCATGCTTGCCTCTTACCTTAGATTCTGTAGGGGAAAACTGTAGTACTAGTGCAGGTAATTAAATCTATCCTGGGTACTAAAGCGCCATCCGCAAAGAAAACGTGCACTCCCTGATATAAACTAATTCCCTTTGGTGCATCTGCATGCTGCACCACATGAACAAGGATTGAGTGTCTGGTAGCACTTTACAACTGCGATAGTTTTCACGCAATAGCTCTTTTCATCTAGATATAGATAGCACTTACCGGTACTGTCCGCTCTCCTTGATTTGTATTTTGTCTTCGTCTTCAAGTGAATACTCGTCTCCAACATCAGAAAAGAGATCAAAGTCGTTGTCGTACACCTACCATAACACACACATCCAGAAAAGTCGTTACATGCTTGCTTATAGTTCATAAGTGTTGGTCTGATCCCTAGCATTAGTTTGTTCGTCAAGGGCCAGCAAAAAAAAAAGAAATTTTGTAATAACCTATAGTTCCATTTGTTTGTCATCAAACAGGCCAGGCGCAGTTATGAAAAAGAGCTGGGACTACAAGCAACAGACAACCAAACAGCGCTCGCAACTAAAATAACTTAATTTCGCGAGAACTGCGAATGTAAATAAAAGCATAAAACGAAGCATTTCTAAAGTTTGGTGTTTTGTCTCCATCAGTTCAGGCACTTTCCCACGATTTCGCCTCAATGCTTCGGCGGCAAATGCTGAATGCGATCTTATACTGGAGCCACTAAAGGCACATTAAAGGCCAATATACCTTTCGTAAACTTGTACTGAACGAGCTTAGAGCCAGTGAATTTATCCTGTAATTTTCCGGCAAGGATCCTTCACACACATACAGCAGCTCGTGTAGCACAATGCAGTAACAGTGGCGCTCTTCGATTTACAGTCTCGGACTAACCGCGGACTCCCCGAGGAGCAGTCCGGCATTAGATTTCCCCATGTATCCTTATGGCTCGGACTATCCTCGGACTACCCGCCAATAGTTACAGACTGTAAATCGAACAGCCCCAGGGGGGCTCATCTATTTACAATCCCGGACTCGGCGCGAATATTATCCGACGTCTGTCCTCACCACGGAAACACGCGCTTGGGTCTCAGGAAATCCGCGATGTGTCCGGGAATGACAGTCGATGAGCAAATGTGATTTCTGTTTACGAATAGGGCAACCACTCTCAGCACGTGCTTAACGCGTTAATGCGCGCTCAACCCACCGCAAGCGTCGGGCTTGAAAAGTCCACATCTGTCAAACTTCCAGTGCTTCTTAGGTGTTCTAACAACTCTTGCCGTTTCCACGACTCCGTGGATGTCACGACGACGTTCTTGTACCGGAAAGACACCAAACATTTTGACGACATCTTCAACCTATTGCAGCATTACAAAAACGACGAACCAGCAAGGAACGAGTGCCGAAAGTCCGCTCTCGTGGCTTCTTTGGCTTGCTTGTCCGTGCCGCGCAGTCCACTTCCAAGCAGCAGCAGCGGAAGTGCCGGCGCGCCGCGGGGCGGAGAGCTTCGTTTATTAACTTCCTAAAGGGGTTTCCCGGACGGTTTAGTATAATTGAAAGATCACAAAGTTTTATTCTTAACGCACAATAATAAGACGAGCTGGGATAAAAAGACGAGCTTGCGTAACCTCTTTAGCTAATTGACATGATCGGTGTGACAGCCACGGTAGCGCAGCCAGCGAAGCTGTGTAGCCATATGGTGTAGCCAGCTGAAATCCTCCATGTTCTGTAAGCCAGTTCGTTGTGAGCGTGACGTTTTCTTCTGAAAAATGTGCTCCCTTTTCGTCGTCTGTCTTATCTTACTCTTTGCGTTATGCGCGCAACTGTGAACGTTTAGTTTGCTCGCGAGCCCGCGCCCCGTAGTGACATGCAACCATGAATGTGAAGTATCGCCCTCGGTGCCCCTTCTTTTCCTTTAATTTTACAAGAGCGGTGAACCATATAGGTCTTGTGCACAGTGCTGAACCAAACTTTCACGTGTTCTGTGGTATCGGCGGCTGTGCAAATACTTACACGAACTTTTGCTCCTACCGGTCGCACCTTTATCGGCAACATAGAACTCTGCTTTCAGAAAGTGGCCGCAATCCGCAGCAGGAACTTCACGAAACAGGAGCTGGCGGACGTTCATCGGAGCCTCCAGACAATATTTGTTTCCCACCTAGAATATACTTTCAATCAAGTGACCGACACTCGTTAGAACCTCAAGACAGTGATTCCACTTCGCCTCGACCGGACGTACTGGATTCCGCGAATGATGACTGCAGCGGGCTCACCTCCCACACACAAACAGAAACGTCTCCAAAGAAAACAACGCCAAGTGGCGGGTTCCAGCGCTTTCTGGGGCGAGTGAGGAACACCGTATGGCAGTTCTTTTTTAGCGTGACTGAGCAGCATAGTTTGCCGCATTCGGTCGTGGAAAGTCTGTTTAAGGAGCTAGAACTTATGTTTGAGCTAGTGTTGAAAACGTATGGAGCTGATGTTGTGAAGGCCGTGACACCAAAGGTTTTACCTGCCCTTAAGGATTTGCTGTCGTGTACGTTTACGCATGGCATATTCAAGGGAGTTGACGATAAGCGCAAAAGAGAAAATTATGCGAAAGAGAACTTCCCATTTGTGGCACCTGAGCAAGTGGTGGTAGATCAGAATGACACGTATCATTACGTACCCACACCGAACTTGCTGAATGCATTGTGTGAGGTATCTGACATTGTTGCACATTTCACTACACCACCGGAAGAGAAAAACGGTGAACCTGCAGTGTACAGGGATGTAACTGATGGTCTGGTGTACAGAGAACACTTGTAAAAGGTTGTGCTCTCAGAGAGCACTCACACTGTCATTCTTTTGTTGTACACGGATGAGATAGATGTTGCAAACCCTTTAGGAACCAAGCGTGGGGTACACAAACTTTTAGCTGTGTACTGCAGCCTGCTAAATCTTCATGTTAAGTACAGGTCCCAACTGCAGAATATATATTTAGTCATGCTCATCCGTTACACATACGTAAAGACGTATGGAATGGCCGTTTTGTTTAAGCCACTGGTGGATGACCTGAAGCAGTTATACCAGCGGGGACTCAGCTTCAATCTAGCCGGAGCAAACAAGAAAGCTCAAGTTCTGGTTCTTGGATTTTGTGGCGATAACCTCTCGATGAACCACCTGGGAGGCTTCACCTGCTGTTTCAGCAGTTAAGAGTATGCCGATTTTGCATGGTGTCTACACGTCAACTTCCAAAGCAGACCAGTGAGAGAATGTGCCATATACGCACAGCTGCCGCACATTAAGTGCATCTTCAAGCAATTTCTGTGAAGGGTGTTGCCAACAAACGCTTGTACGGTGTAAATGAAGCATCACCTCTCTTCCAGTTACCCTACTTCGATGTGAACCGTCAGATACCGCCAGATTTGATGCATGACATTTTAGAAGGCGGGATGGAATATGTCCTGCGGCGAGTTTTGAGAGCTCTGATATCGGCAGGTTTGCTTTCGAGGCGCGATTTAGACGAAGCTTTGTTATTTCACTATGGACCGAATGACGTACAAAACAAGCCTGTGCCAATAAATGAGTTGTTTCTTACATCTAAGGCGGGCTTGAAAGGTACAGCGTCAAGCAAATGGTGCCTATTCAGGTTCATTCATTTAATCTTAGGAGCAAAGATTCCGGAAGACAATAAGAACTGGGAGCTCCTGCTGAAATTCCGGGAAATATTTGACATCATGTTTGCCCCAGAAATTCCAGACAGCAGGCTGCCTTACTTGGAAACACTCGTGCAAACGTTCCTCACGGAGTTCACAGTACAGTATGACCCCACTGCTATCATCCCTAAATTGCATTACATTGTCCACTATGCAAGGTGTGTGCGTAAAATGGGGCCTTGTGGGCTATAAGATTTGAAGCCAAACACCAGTACTTTAAGAAGCCTGCTGCGACTGAGAAGAACCTCAAGAATTTGACACTCACGCTTTTAATGCGACACCAGCTGAAGCAAAGCTCCCAGCTGCATAGCTTTGAGCTGTACAAAGGGCTAGAAACAAAACAGTGCAAGCCTGTTGCATGGAACGCCGCTCCCAAGTGTGCTAAGGATATCGTGCCTTCGACGGCTTACGAAGTGAAACAGGCAAGCATTGACCGATGCCAGTACAGATGTGGAAGTGTTCTTGTTGAAAAGAATGGGGACATTCCTGAGTTCAATGCAATGGAAAAGCTGTACGTCGCAAAAGGCCAGCTGTATATTTTGGCAAGGGCCTTGGAAGTGGAAGGATTTGATCGGCACCGCTTTCGTTACACCATTCGTACGACCAATGAGCTTCACATCCATGAATGTGGAGAGCGGTTCGAATACAATATGTTGGACATGTATAGAAGCACGCACATTGTCCCAAAATGGGAACTGTGGTGATTAGTCAACTTTTGTACTGCTTAAGCACTATCACTGTACCATTTATGCGCAAATAGTGTTTCTTGCATTGGACTGACAGCTGTGGCACACTGTGTACATGTTAGCAAGCACATGTGTCATTCACTTTGCAATGTCCACTATGCTTCTCTTGAACATTTCCACGTTACTTGTTTGCACATGGTCTGAAAATTAAAAATGGCGAATAACTTTTTTTGTATGCTTGGGCTCTGTGAGAATTTTTTACTTATAGGAGTGCACTAAGAAAAAAAGCCTAAACGTAGAAAGCCTAATAACAAAACAGCGACAGTACCAAAAAGAGAAAAATTCTCTAAATCAAGGGATGCCACTGCATTTGTTTTGTATAGACTGGAAAAGGCAGGTTGACTTCATGGCACACAAATTCTACTGTATAGTCGTCCGTAACATTTCTTTGGAACTTTGTGAGGGGGCTCGGACCCAGTCAAGCCGATGCTGTAAAGGCTTTTTGTCTGTACTCCCAAAATCGCGGAGAACACTGTTGAGTAAATATGTGATTTGTTTGTTTGCAGAAAACTTATTTGTGCCATTGGTGTTAAGTATGCTGCACTGCATGCCTCAAGACATGTTCAAAGTGCAGGTCACCATAACATTTATGTTGCAGGGAGATGCTTTGGTGAGAGGAATAAACACCCTTCTTATGTGCCCTTACTCATGGGAGTGCTTTGCTTATTAAACAACCTTGCCAAGCCCCCAGAAGTCATGTGAGACTTACGTGCTACCCGTTGCTCGTGTTTTAAAGAAAGGTGTGAGATAACCAATCATGTGTCAATGTTGTTGTCAAATTCCTTACTGATTGTAAGCCTTAAGCGGCTTATTTTTCAAAAACCCGGTATTGTAGTTGCCGTCCGCTGCAGAAAATGACTGCCACTGTAAAGAGTATAAGAAGCACATTTGAGTTCAGATGAGATTTAAACTTGGGCCTTCAGAGTAGGACCTGACTGCAATGCCATTGCGCTATCCCCACAGGTTGGCTGGCTGGGTGGTTGGTTGGTTGGTACTAAAACAGGGGTTACACGAAAGTTATTGTAGTCGTCATTCTTGTCTTTGCGGCAAATACGCACTCAGGGGATTGACCAGGAATGGGAAGCTTTGTTATAGGATAGTGTGTGTCACATGACACGTTAACATGATGGCACGTGAGTAGAACAAGTGCAAACCAACCATGTCGAACTCTGATTTTAAGGAAGCTGTGCTGTGGAAGCGAAGAATTAGACGCAAGCACGAATGTTGCAGTAAACAAGCCTGTCGAACCAGCTTGCTCCAAAAGACGTATAACAAAAGCACGAAAAAGACACAAATACCATGTTTCAGTTTGGAGTCATTGGCAAGTATCAACTGGCTTTCAACTTCAAAGCACGTAATAATATTTCAGTGCCTTGAGGAATCTTTTGCATCGTGTACTAGTGTGATTCCCAAACTATCACCACACATGTTGTGACACTTTATACCTCTCCATTTTCGTGCACTCATCACCATCATTGCCACAATTTTTGTCACTTTCCCTGGTTGGTTCCTGTGTCAAACTACTTGTCGCTATCTGTTGAACTGCTCATCACTTGTCACCGCTGCATTTACCATGTTCTCACCATCAAACTCCTCATATAGCTTTAAACCACGTTTCTCACAGTTCTTGCCACGCTCGTAAACAGTGATACTACAATGGTGTCGTTTACGTAGTATCACTGTTTACGAGCGTTCACATTGATTTGGCTGTGGTCGTTTGCACTTCTGCGCTGAGTACTGACCCCAGGCTACCGGAGAGAAGCCCAATCGAGGCGCATTACCTAGGCCAGCTGCTGCATTTTTGCTTGTCCAATACATACTTCACATTCAACTGGAAATTTTTCAAGCAAGTTCACGAAGCGGCGATGGGTGCATCTATTTCGGTGACAGTCGCCAACCTGACGATGGAGGCACTCGAGGAGCGAGCCTTCGCCTCTTTTGCACCGCCATTGAGGACATTCATGCGTTACGTCGACGACTGCGTCTGCGTGCTACCAAAAGACTCGCTACAGTCTTTCACAGCTCGCCTCAATGGAATGGAATCGGCCATCCAGTTCACGACCGAGGAAGAGGCCAACGGGCGTCTGGCATTCCTAGACGTCCTGGTGAAGCTTGATATTGTGGGGCTGTCGTTTTTTCCAGTGTTCAGAAAGAACACTCACACCGGCCGATACCTATGCTTTAATTCAGTGCATCCGGCAGCACAGAAGCGGTCTGTGGTCGCCTCCCTTCTCCGCAGAGCTGACAGGGTCTGCAGCAAGCCAGAGGACAGGGTGGTGGAAAATACGAGAGTACGCTACGAAATTTCACCGTCCGGTTACCCCAAGGCCTTCACCACCTTTGTTCAGCGACAGCGCACTCGCCCTGCGCACGTTGTCGACGTCGGACTTCAAGCGCGTGGCAGTTACCTACGTGCCCGGCATCAGCAAGGCTCTGTCACGCATACTCCGCTCTTACAACGCGCAAACTGCGCATGTGCTGTCTCGCAAACTAAGGCATGAACTGGTGAATGTGAAGGACATATTGCAAAAGGAGAGGTATCTAGGAGTTGTCTACGTCATTCCCTGTGCCGATTGCCAGTACGTGTATATTGGTGAGTCAGGAAACTTTGTAAAGCGCCTGCAGCAACATCGCAACGATGTAAACAAGAACCACGTGTCGACAAGCGCCTTTGCCGAGCACTGCGATATTACATTGCACACAATCAAGTGGTCTGCTGCACGCGTCCTCGCGCAAGAAAGGAATGCTACCTCACGCCTGTTACTGGAATCACTTCACATACAGACGACGGAACACGCTGAATCGCAACTCCGGAAACCTTCCGCCTATCTACGCAAGTTGCCTGCGCAGCGTTGTGAAACGTATATAAGGCGGTCATTTCCCTTCAAGATTTTATTGTGACCAAGGCTTCCGTGTGGAACCCGAAACGGTAATTTCCTTTAAAGGGGCCATGAAGACAAAATACAAGTTTGGTTCACTGGAAAGACTGCTCTGTCCTGATAGCTGTGATACCGATTTAATCGCAAACTTCGGAAAAATAACGGATATATTAAAGAAAACGTATGGAGGAGTGGCGACTGGCTAGCCAGTTTCCGGCAACCTTTCTATGACGACACGGAATCTTGTTTGGGCGATGTACGGCGGCCGAGCTGATAAATAGCCAGGACACATGACTGGACGATTGTAATGGGGCCACTAGTTCCGTTTGATGGAATCACTTGAATGCTAACCTGCAGCTAACACACTGAAAATTACGTTTTTAGTGATGGCCCATATGACGTCACTCGTGCCGATAACACGTCACTGTGGCGCGAAATGTGTACGTTCTTAAGTATTTCTTCCATTTTTATCGGTTAAAAAACGTCTTTCCGAAAGACGTTTTTTCCGAAAGACTCCGCTCCATTCCGGCAACGGTTGTGGAAAGGAGCGGAGTCAGGCCATGAATTCTAACTATTTAAAGTTAACCAAAGTTGTATTTTGTCTTCATGGACCCTTTAAACTGAACTGACTTGTGGTCGCCGTCCTTACTTCACGTAGGTTACATAATCACCTCCGTTTGCTGCAGTTATATGGCTCAACTGATTCGTTCACCTCATCTGCTCTTCCTGGCGCAATAGGTTTGTGGAATGGTCTTCCAGACAACATCTCATCAATATCAGACAGCATAACTTTCCGTAAAAACTGCTCACTCTTATTTGCAATAAATCTTACCAGTGTTTTCGCATTTTTCTCTTCTGCCATGTCCTGTATCCCTCTCCTAAACTTCAAAATTTTTTTTCTGAAGACCAAAACAACCTGTCATAGCACGTGCGTCCTATTTTTTATTTTATTATTTTTTTCAGTGTCGCACTTTGTACCTAAGTAGGAACATTTCATACTGAAAATGTCTTTTTGCGCCCGCGAGTATGTCCGGCCTTTTTTCTTGTGCTCTTTCCGCTGTGCAGGCTCAAGACTACATAAACTGATTGGTACGCTTCGTCTCCGCATATTTGGGTGTCTTTGATTGTTGATTACTTCACCTACCAGCCTGTTAGTGTTCAGTATACTTGCAATGATTGTGCGCAGATTTAGTGTGTGCGATATGGTATGTGCGATTGACTTTTCCTTCCGAACTTACGCGCACATTGGGAACCTTGTATTTTTTCACAGGGTTTAAAGGCGCAAGAAAAGCGCCGACACTAGAACAGAAAAGAAGCAGGACAAACGAAGCGCTTGTTTTCTCTTTTAGAGTCCGCGTTTCTTTTTTGCGCCTTTACACCCTGTGATCATGTCGAACCAACTGTCCCACATCAAGCTGTTGCTTGTGTTTTCTAATCCGCGATTTCGTGACGAATGATCTGTAACTCCTCCCTTTGTTACCCTCCTTACTCAATGCCCTGAATAGGGACCTGTAAGGTATTTTAAATAAATAAATAAATAAATAAATAAATAAATAAATAAATAAATAAATAAATAAATAAATAAATAAATAAATAAATAAATAAATAAATAAATAAATAAATAAATAAATAAATAAATAAATAAATAAATAAATAAATAAATAAATAAATAAATAAATAAATAAATAAATAAATAAATAAATAAATAAATAAATAAATAAATAAATAAATAAATAAATAAATAAATTTCAGCTTAACCAGACGCCACGTCACGTCGTGCTCATTCTATGTCGATCTGCTGGCATTCGTTAACAATGTGAGACCCCAAAGCGTGACGCTACGTTCAACCACGGGCCTTCACCTAACCGCGTTTCGCTTTCTTTTGTGTATGCTTCAAGCGTTGCGGAAGCCTGTTATATACCGGAAAATATGGGAGCCTTGCTGAATGACGCTTCACATAGTAGGCTTCACGAAACAGGCTTCATGAGGCAGGATACATGATTTCCGCACTTACATATGGCCACCACTATTAAAAAAAATGAACAACCTTAATTTGACTTCAAGACGAAAGTCGCTGCCGGTGCCACAATTACATTATCGGGCCGAATTTCTCACCAAGACGCTCTCTTACTTGCACGCTGCGATTATAAAGAAATACATAGCCAACATATCGAGCACACGCCTTGGAAATACTAAAATAAACTAGCACACAACAAACCGCGATTAGTTATGCTCACTGAGGCTAGGCAACCCGCTTCCCTTATCCATTCAATTTTTTACTTCGAACCCGCACCGCCTGTCCCCCATGCGAACCGTTACATATCCGAAGCAGAATAAAACATAAGACCTAATGCCGCATAAATGGTTCAGTAGCGTAAAAATGAGCAATAACAAAAAAATGGCCGCGTATCGGCTCCTCTCGTTGCAAATGTCGACGAAAGACGATATTCGACTGGCGCCCCTGCCTAGTAAATGCCTCCTTTCTATTTCCCGCCCACCTCTCATGTTGTCCCTCTCCCTCCTCGTTCCTCCCAAGACCACTGGCTAGATGTTTGCTCAAGTCAATTTAAATTGACTTGAGCGAACTGATCTTAAATTGACCTGTGAGCGAACGGGGTCCATTCGCTCACAGGCGCGTACCGCACGGCTCGATCGTCAAGTGTTAGGTACAGCCCGCATGTAAGCTTCGGGTCGGAACAACAGGCGCAACCTAAGGCATGAGCCAGCAGCCAGAGGTGCTCGTGGGCTTTCGTCGGCGCAACACAGTTGCGGCCGGTCGGTAAAGAGAGCGTCACATACCTTCGGCCAACACCATCGGCGTCCTCGAAGCGTCCCCCCGAACGGACCTCTGCTCACGGCATGCGCTGGCGTCCCGGCGAGAGAGGGTGTTGGGGAATCCTTCAATGAGGTGAGGTTAGCCCCACTACCAGGGTGTATAGCGGCCATCAAGCTGGCAGTGTTGAGTGTTTTATCGCGCAACGGCCGCTGGCGCCTTCACCTCGTCACGAATTCAAAACTTTTCGCTGAGCCCTACGCAGTGGCCCCGAAAGGAACTGGCCCTTCGGGAAGAGAGGGGGGGAAAGCGCCACGCGGACGACCCCAAACCCGCCCTCGCGCGATGACTGCGGACGCCAGCATTTCTACACGATATACTGGGCCACATATAATCCGACATCACCGTTTCTCTCCTCGCACTCCCCATTTCCCATCTGCCCCTCCGGCGGTGACCAAGGTCAAGGCACAGACTGAAATTAAGCCTAATCAACTCATATAATAACAACAACAAAACGCTAGTTCGAATATTGGAACGACGAGCGCTTTTGAAATTAGGGAATGAATTCGTGGGTACACGTCGCCTTATGCAAGCATTACAATCCCGCTGTTTACAAAAAAGTGTACAATCACAATTTCTCAATGGCAGATGAGCTTTCTGTGGAAGTTCTTGCGTGCGAGGGCAGCCCCAAAAGTGCAGCCCCCAAAAGACCCTGTTGGCGAAGAAATGCTCGATGCGTTCGTTAAGGTGATTAGATCGTTGCAGGGACAGCAACCTGCTCTCCCCTTAATAACGTGCCTGCCGTGTTAATGTAACGGCTAGAACAACCGCAAACACAACAACTGCACTACTACTGGCAGCGGCTGAATTGGCTGGCACAGAAGAAGCGAAATTTTCCTCTGTGGTGTCAAGGGGGCTCTGATTGTGCGGCTCGAGTAACCGAACGTTGGCCGTGTAAATGAAGGTCTCTAGGAAAGTATTCTGGGTTGCTATGGTGCGGGAAAGGAAAGCAGCGGAATCGGGATAAGAACCGTGCACTCGAGCAAAAGTTCCAGGAATAAATTGCGAAACAGTATTTCCGAGAACACGTGGTTGTGTATGCGTCGGTGGGTAACTGAACAAATAAGAACAAACTTAACGCGATTTGCGTCATACTTGTACGGAGACTGCACACACAGTTTCTGGGAGTAGAACGTTCATTGATTGTACTGGTTATACGCGCCGACGCAACCCAGGCGCGCTGAGGCAGGCCGTAGTGGAGGGCTCCGAAATAATTGTGACCACCTGGGAATGTTTATCGAGCGCGGTAATCTCGTACACTGCGGGTAGAACGTTAACGAGGCAGAACTTGGCCGGAGTACGTACACACACGATCTGGACTCAGGTATGTTGTTAGTTCCACGCGATTTGTTGCATGATAGTCCGAAATGGGGAAAACAGCTTTCCGGTGCCGTTGTCGAGGAGGTGCATCTTCGAAGCACGGTTATGGAGTATTATTCCTTTGTACATGCTCTAAAAGCAGTTTTTTATACGTAAAGCATGGTTTATTCAGATTATCGTAATGGCGAGCACTTTTTTTTCATTTCCTTTCAGTTTGCTATATATCTCCGGTATATGCAGTAATATGTGGGTTTATTAGCCAGTGTCCTATGGGCTAAGTATTTAAATCCAACCGTGGACCAGTGTTGCGGAGTTGTTATTCCGGAATTGGAAGGACTCCGGATTCATTCCACCTTTTCGAGATGCCGGAATGTAATGGGAATGGAATGACGACAATGCTTGGAGGAATGGAATGGGAATGGAATTAGGCGCCTTTTGCCCGGAATGGAACGGGAATGGAATGGTCATTTTTAGACTACGGTGTCGCCATCAATGGCGGCTCCGGCTGCTTAATTAGTATGTGGTGACGACTGCGTCGGTATATCTCAAAGGGAGCCTCGGCGACGAAAACAATAATGCATACCCGGCATGTAGAATAACTGAATCCGCGCAGCCAGCCGCAGCGCGTGTGAAAATGAACTTCGAGCCGCGCATGCGCGCCTGGCCGGTGGCTCCTTTAGGTCGTCTCTTCGTTCGTGCTTGGGCAGGCTTTTTGAGGCACAACTTTCTTTGTACAACTCTCTGTGGCGCCGATTGCAGACCGCCGTCTGAATGGCAGGCGCAGTGTGGCCAGACCAGCAGGCGGGGTATAGCATGGAGAAGCAAAGGTGGGGGGATACGAACGGCGCGCATACGAAGCCACGCTGTTTCTCACCGCACGGCTGATGATGTGAAATCTTGGAGCTAATAATATGATGATGATGGTTGGTGTTTCATGGCGCAAGTGGAGCTAATAATATAAAACGTACGCGCATGAAACATGAAACAACGATTCTGCTTGGCGTTCTCCTCCCACCATCCGCACCCGGCGTGCCTTGCAGCTTGTAAGCCGACCTGGTAGGCATCTCGCGGGAATACGGCGCAAAACTGTAGACCACATGTCCGTGTGTTGCAACGGGGCCCCGGGGCTCCAGCAAGTCAAAACCAAGGCAGAAAAAAGAAAATTGTGGGTGAGGAATTTTTGCGCCCTGCACCCGCCATAAGCGTAAGAAGCGAGTTTCGGATGTGTTACTGAGCTTTCTACCTCCACGCTCTGGTAGTGGGCAGCTGGGATATACGATTGCTTTAGTTATTATATAAGACAATGCATTGATTGATTGATTGATTGATTGATTGATTGATTGATTGATTGATTGATTGATTGATTGATTGATTGATTGATTGAATTTGGTGTTTAATCCGGCGACGGTACTCAGCCGTGCCGTAGTGGAGGGGTCCGGAATAATCTTTATCACCTGGGGATCTTTAACATGCGCTGAAATCTTTAACACACGGGCATTTTTGCCTTCCACCTCCATCAGAAAAGCGGCCGCCGCACCCACGAGTCGAACCCGCGTTCTCGTGCTATATAAAACAATGCAGAATACACAGCTGCCGAAAGGTGTCTGTTTGTAACAATTGCGGCTCCAATAGCGCCCTTCTTTGCGAGTGCTTTGACAGCTCTCAGAAGTGTGACACCGTGGTTTGGTTCAATTGGAATGTGCAGCCCTCTCCTCCTGTTGTGGCAAACTTCTCTGTGGTTTGGTTGCTGCGCTTCTGTGCGCGTGGCCTTTGCGCCTGAATACAAACGTACCTGATTACTGAAGCCTTAGTCGTTGGCTTGAAAGTTGGAGCATAGCCACTATTTAGGTAGGAAGGTCTCATTTCAAAATTCTGATCAGGTCCTCGTGCATATTGGTTGCGCATTCATGGAAACAAACTGCCTGGCCGTACGTCTTCATTTTGACAGGGCTCCCGTCACGATATGGTTCTGTCACTTTAAATGAGGCGGTTATAAATAATGTCCTGTATTGAACGGATTGCTCTCATGTAGTTCCAGGGCAGTAAACAAGTGCAGTAGAGGTCAATGTGAAGTGGTGGCGACTTTTCTACGTTGTATGCAAAAACTGTTAACGGTGTTCCGTGCCGCTTTCATCCCGTCTCTCGCGTTGGTACAGCAGCATTAGTGCTCAATGTTGTAAATTCACTTGAAATTATTCAAGTAAGCATTTCGAAAGCATGTACACGTGAACAAGCTCCGCGCGACATGCCAGTGAGGTGTCCAACGGCATACTAATTACGCTGGTAAGATGGCACGCAAAACAGATGGCAAGATAGCATGCCACAGACTGTGCAACAAAACGGAAGATGCAGACGTCAACGTAATAGCTGCTTCATCTCGCGTCGCGCAAGAACAAACCCTTGGAACATACTATCATGCAAATACTACAATAAGTAGTGGGATCCCGCTACTTATTATGCAAAAAGGGGCCGTGTGACCCTTCCCCTTTTCAAAGCTAAAGCTGTAATAAGGTCTCTAGACGCACGGCGCGTGCGTGAAACCGGGGACGGCAAATTTGGTCTTTGTGCGTCTCTCTCTCCCTTTCGGAAACGGCTTGCATTGTGTCAAAATGCTTATTTTAAAAGCGCATGAACGAACGATTCTAAATGAAGAAGGAGCACAATAGTAAACCTTTATCTCACAAACCACGCAATGGTGTACATTTAGATCGTTCGTAGTTGCGTTCACTTAGTGCGCGAAAAATGGTTGCATGGGTTCCTTCTTCGCTTGCGGTTTGGGCGTCTGGTGGTTTGACGTTCGGTTAGACGAACGTCAGTGAAAATTAGGCGAACTTTTAGCTTTCGCGCTTCTCTCTAGTTTTATTATCAAGGGACGGTAATTTTTTGCATTGGGTAGTTGTTCTACACGAGATATGTAACCAACCTGCTACAACCTCCAAACTTCGGTGACAAGTTACACATTTTGCATACATTTGCAGTTTTTGAACCGGTTTGATAACGTCCGATTCATGTTGCATTCCTTGGTCACACGATATAGCATCTGAGGCAGTTTTTATGTTGAGGACTTAAAGGAATGGAATTGAACTTCCCGTCCATTTCAGGAGTTGGAATGGGCTAACTTCTGTCATTCCGAGGAATTGAAAGTAATGGAATCACGACAACTTTTAATTCCTCGGAATGGAATTGGAATGCAATGGGGATGCCCATTCCGCAACACTGCCGTGGACTGTACATCGAAACCTTCAGAACTTTGTTCCAATCGCAATCATGTTCCGAAAACGGGCTCAATCCACCCAAGGCCAGGCTCGTAACAGGATAACTCATCCCAAGGACGCTCCTCTCACCAACCACTTGACTTTGCACAATTTAGCTATAAAAGCCATCAACTTGTATTGCAATTCATTAAGGCACACCAAGTGTCTTCGCTAGTTTTGCGTTGACAATGAGGGCCATCCTGCTAATGGTGTTGCTTATCCCCAGATGTACAACTCTTGCGCAATATCGGATGTATGGTTCCTTTGTTTTCTCCCTATAGAAAACTGAGACACCAGAAAAATTTTGTGTCGTGTGGGAGGAACAAGCTACACTGATGTTATCAGACAGAAACAATGGGACATTCTTTTCCTCTCCTGCAATTTTGTGTCGTGTGGGAGGAACAAGCTACACTGCTGTTATCCGACAGAAACAATAGGACATTTTTTTCCTCTCCTGCAATTGGTTCCCTCCAGACGGCGGAGATACTTGGGAGGAACCTTAAATCATTCGGAACTGCATATTTTAGGAGCTGCCTCTAATCTCGCCTTCACAGACACACTATGAGCACTTGGAAGCCTTACACGGGAAGGAGCTTAAGCTCTATAGCTAGCTGCCTCTTGGTTTTGCTCAAGCAGCTTGGAGCAACAAGATCCTCCACGAAGCGCAGTCAATACCTGTAACTGGTCAAGGATAACACTACACTCCTATGTGGCGACTTCAACGCTCCCCACACTGAATGCCCCGCAGGGGGCATCTGCTAAAGCAGATGTTTGCGTGTACTGTGCGACACCACGGACCCCGAGCACCCACGTTTAGCCGTGCGTGGCAGCGCCGTGACCGGGGAAAAGAGGGTCCTGGTGGTTGAGCCGACGCCGAGTGCTTGGACCTTTAAGGCCCCTTGGCGGAGGCAACACACCACTTTGGCCTCCGCTTCCCGTAGACGGCACCTCCGGTCTGACCCGCCCGGGGGGAATCGGCAGTCGCCTTTTCCTGTCCTTCCCTTCACCTTTCGCTTTCCTGTCTCCTTTCTAACAACTTTCCTGTCGTCTCATTCTTTCTCAGTTTCCCTTTTTCCTGGCGGCTAGGGTTAACCTTGTGTGGCGGACGACCCTGAGTTCAGCCATATTAGGTTATAGTCGTGGTGTACAGCTGGCGTGGGCAGGACTTGCTCGCGAGTTCCTGTCCCGTCCCCTTGTTGGGCTCCATGGTGGGCGGCTGGCACCATGGCCGAACAGATTTTTCATTTTATGGCTTCTTTTTTTCGCACAACTGATCCCTCTCGTAAAAGAGGGGGCACCGACGTAACTGCTAAGTTTTTCACGAAGAACGTTACGAACTTCCCACGCTTCCACGTGGTTCACAGCAACGATGAAGAGAAAACTGCCCGACTTGTCTCACCATTTCTTGTCGCAAAAACCCTAACTGCCACCATTGGCGAAGGCTACAAAGTAAAAAAACTAGCTAATGGAGACCTCCTACTCGAACTGCTCTACAAACACCAGTGTGACAAACTGCCAGGACTAACATCTTTTGGTGAGATCCCTATAACTATAAGCGAACACAGGTCACTCAACACGGTCCGCGGAGTCATATCCGATGACGACCTGAAGTACGTGTCTGAGGAGGAGCTTCTCGAAGGTCTGAAAGAACAGAACGTCACAAATGTGTATAGAATCAAAATCAGAAGAGAAAACAAAGAAATCCAGACTAAACACATGGTCCTTACCTTCGCATCCAGCATACTTCCAGAATCCGTAGAGGTAGGATACACAAAAATGAAACTGAGACCGTATATTCCAAATCCTCGCCGATGCTACAAGTGCCAACGATACGGTCACGGCTCGCTAAGCTGCCGGGGCCAAGACACCTGCGCCAAATGTGCCTCCAATGAACACCTTACTGAGAACTGTGAATCCGAACAACAACTCTGTGTAAACTGCAAGGGCAACCACGCAGCATACTCTCGTGTTTGCCCAGCGTGGAAAAAAGAAAAAGAGATCATCACGCTGAAAGTGACTGAAAACCTTACATTTCGTGAAGCACGGAGGCGACTGACACCGGCGCATACCCGATCCTACTCCGTTGTGGTGCAACAGGGCGCGGCATCACAGCTGTCTTCGGCGCCTGCTGAAGCCACACAGAGTGAGGCTGAAGCAAGGCCCCCCGCGCCCCCGGTGGAAGCAGCTAGTGCTGCTCCACCACCCCCAAAGCGGGCTGCACGGACCCCTGGTTTGGCAGTCCCGAAGACCTCTGCCCACACGGCTAGGTCCAACACTTCAACACCCGTGCATTCTGCACGAACCTCCAGCGTCTCGGAGGAGACAATGGACACAACTGAGGGAGGTTCTCGGCCGTCTACTTCGGTGGTGCGGCGGAACTCCCTTGAAAATGGAAAGAAAGGCAAAAACCGTATCACGGGACCGAAAACGTAGTTTTCACCTGATACAAAAATAACATGACATTCCTAGTCCACTGGAATTGTAGAGGACTTTTAAATAATTTAAATGACGTGAAAGAAATATTCGCGACTCATTCACCTGCAGTCTTGTGCGTTCAGGAAACAAACTTGGGTCCTAAACATAAGAAGATACTGAAAGGATACCAGGTCTTTCGTTGTGACCGAGAGCAGGCGAATAGGCTCTCTGGTGGTGTCGCCATAATTGTGCAAAATGGTATTGCAGCTAAAGAACATAAACTGAAAACTAGGCTAGAAGCAGTAGCTGCCACCATGCTTGTATTCAAAACAATCACAGTCTGCTGTGTGTACTTGGAACCACAACTCACGGTAACACTGCTTGATTTAGAAGACTTAGTAAATCAGTTACCAGAACCGTTCCTAATAGTAGGTGATTTTAATGCCCACTCATCCTTTTGGGGAAGTGAAAAAACTGATGTAAGAGGCCAGATTTTAGAAGATTTGATTTTGACCAATAATGTCTGCTTACTGAATACTGGTAAGCCTACATACTGCTCCCCAAGCTCAGGAAAGATGAGCTGCTTAGATTTATCCTTTAGTTCACCATCTGTTTTTAGCGATTTTAAATGGGATATCATAAACAACCCATATGGGAGCGATCATTTACCTGTACTCATTAGCGTAACATCTTCACCAACTATTATCCCGACGAAACCACGCAGGTGGAAACTTCAGTTTGCCGACTGGGGACTTTTTGCTTCGGAAGCAAATTTAGACCAGGTTTTTTCAGACACTCTTAGTATTGACGAATTGAATGAAGTGTTTACATCCCGCATTGTTAATGCTGCACGCATAGCTATCCCACAGTCCACGGGAGTGGTGAGGCAGAACCACAAAGTATGGTGGACTCAAGAATGTAAGGAGGCAAAAAAGCAGCAAAATAAAGCATGGGGAGTCTTTAGAAGGTACCCAACCCAGGAAAATTTAATAAATTTTAAAAAGGTAAGAGCTAAAGCAAGGTACATTCGCCGAAAAGCTGAGAGAGCCTCATGGCAAAATTATGTCTCGTCCATAAACAGCTCCGTAACATCAAAGAAGGTATGGGAGCAAATTCATAAGCTAAACGGGACGTACTCCCCCTACACACTTCCCCTTTTAACAGCACCAGATGTGCAAACAAGCATAGAAGAACAGGCAGATATACTGGGTGAACACTTTGCCAAAGTATCAAGTTCCGCACACTACACACAAGCTTTCTTAAAGTATAAAAACACAGCTGAGAAACAACGACTGCCAACATTTGGTGGCACAAACGAAACGTACAACAGTTTAATTACACTCCAAGAATTAAAGAGAGCTCTTTTGGCTGGCAAGCAGACCGCCCCCGGGCCAGATGATATACATTACGAAATGCTCGCTCATCTGTCTGGTCCTGCTGTAGAAGCACTCCTGAAATTTTTTAACAAAATTTGGGTATCGGGAAAAATGCCGGGAGCTTGGAAAAAAGCTTTTATTGTAGCATTCTTAAAACCCGGAAAGCCGCCAACCTCCCCTAGTAGTTATAGACCAATAGCCCTTACGAGCTGTCTGGCCAAAACTTTTGAACTAGTTGTGAATACCAGGTTAAATTTTGTCCTACAATCAAATGAACTTATAGACATTCACCAGTGCGGCTTCAAAAAAGCATGCTCAACAACTGACCATCTTGTCCGCCTTGAAAATGCCGTACGAGAAGCATTTATACACAAACAACACTGTCTTGCTGTCTTTTTTGATCTCGAGAAGGCCTATGACACTACATGGAGGTTTGGAATAATGCGGGATTTAGTAGAATTAGGCATACGTGGAAGAATGCTGAACTGCCTGAATGATTTCTTGACAAATCGTTCATTTCAAGTGCGCCTGGGCTCAACCCTGTCGAGGAATTTCGTACAGGAGAACGGGGTCCCTCAGGGCTGTATTCTTAGCACAACATTGTTTGTCGTCAAAATGAACTCCATATCAAAAATAATTCCAAGGTCGATTATGTATTCTGTTTATGTTGATGACCTTCAAATAGCTTGCACATCGTCCAATGTAACGACATGCGAGAGACAAGTACAGTTGACCATAAATAAACTGACAACATGGGCAGACAGAAATGGTTTCCAGTTTTCACCACACAAAACAGTCGCCATTCTTTTCTCACTCAAACGAGGCCTGCAGACAGACCCCACCCTACACCTAAAAGAAATAAATTTGCCCATACAAAATGAACACAAATTTCTCGGCGTAACATTTGACAAAAAACTCACTTTCCTGCCTCACATCAATATCTTGAAAAAGAAAGCATCCGGGGCTCTAAATATACTTAAGGTTCTGTCTCGTAAACACTGGGGTTCCGACAGGTCATGCCTCCTACAAGTTTATCGCTCCGTTGTACGCTCTTGCTTAGACTATGGTTGCATTGTGTATGGCTCAGCAAGGCAGTCCTACTTAAAACGACTGGATCCCGTACATAATTTAGGTTTACGACTCTCGTCTGGTGCATATAGGACATCACCCATTAGCAGTCTTTATGTTGAAACCAATGAACCGCCACTTACATACAGAAGAGTCATGCTCACGTGCTCATTCATCCTAAAGATCCGTTCACTACCGAAACATCTGTGCTATCCCATAGTCACGAAATGCCCATCTAGGACACTGTTTAATAACAAACCCCAAGCTATTAGACCGTTGCTCCTTCGGTTTGAAGAGAAATGCCAAGAACTTGGTATGCTGGACACATTACCTGGGACTGCCCATAGAACAAAACAACTACCACCTTGGTATACATTCCCTGCTGTGTGCGATTTTACACTGACACACTTTCAAAAAAAGAAAACGCCGCGTGAACACATATTACAGGAGTTTTTGGCACTAAACGAAAAATACAAAGGCTACACCTCATTTTACACAGACGGTTCCAAAACAGCATGCTATGCTGGGAGTGCCATAATACAAGGTAAATGGGAGAAGGTGATCAGACTACCTCAGTGCGCCTCGGTTTTCACAGCGGAGTCTTATGCAGTTGCTGTTGCTGTGGAAAGAATAAGGAAGGAAAGCATTCCGAAAAGTGTTATCTACACAGACTCGCTCAGCGCAATCACAGCCCTACATTACAAAAATGCAGCTCAACCCATAATAGGAGACATAATACACAATTTAGTGACAGCAAAAACACAGGGACAGGAAATTAAGTTGTGCTGGGTTCCTAGCCATGTTGGGATCAATGGTAATGAGAGAGCCGATGCATGTGCTGCGAAGGCTGGTAGTAAAA
Organism: Haemaphysalis longicornis; assembly: GCF_048455015.1. Classification (NCBI taxonomy): domain Eukaryota; kingdom Metazoa; phylum Arthropoda; class Arachnida; order Ixodida; family Ixodidae; genus Haemaphysalis; species Haemaphysalis longicornis. Next base: position 153,253,352 of record NW_027526335.1, on the reverse strand, counting down.
CAGTAACACAAGTACATCTTCCTCATAGCGACTGTATGAAATTTATACGGAGTAAACTCAGAGAAACATGGCAGTCCTCATGGGATAACGAAACAGACAACAAACTTCACATAGTTAAACCCACTATAGCAGAGTGGGAATCAAGCAAACATGAGGAGCGCTACACAGAAGTCATTTTATGTCGTCTCCGCATCGGACATACACACCTGACACATAACTTCCTTCTAATGAAAGAAGATAAACCGAGATGTGAGGAATGCGACCAAGAGCTAACAGTAAACCACATGTTACTCTCGTGTACGAAATTTGAGGTCCTGAGAAAAAAGCATTTTAGGCTGTTCTACGACGAACACATTCCATTTCACCCCAGTCTACTTTTAGGAGAAAACGCACTTGTTAAAATTTCCTCCGTTTTTAGTTTTATCAAGGAAGCAGGGATTCTAAGCAAGCTGTAAAGCTGTAACGTGATGTAACCGTTATTATCCACAAAATACACAAAACCTTCTGTTTGGCGCATGATAGCCTAAGTTGCTTATGTGCCATAAAACACAACACAACACAACACCCACACTGAATGGGGCTACCCCAAAACAAATGTCAAAGGACGCAGCCTACTCGAGGACTCCATGGACGCTGGCAACCAACTTCTCAACGATTCAGCAGCATACACCCGACATGGCTCGTCCGTACAACGTGACACAAACCCCGATCTACCCTTCTGTATAGCGGCCGGCAACGGGGCCGGGACACAATGGAGAAACACCGGCGAGACGCTCAGCAGTGACCACTGCATCCTGGAAATCACCATACAATTACGATCCAAGGCGCCGACACCTAGGACGCAAGACATAACAGGCTGGAACGCCTACCGTAAGACCCTAGAGGAGATCCCAGAGTGCATAGAAGACATCGAGAAATAACGCAAGCCCTCATCGAGGCAGCCCGACCAGCCACCACCGAAGTTGAGCTAGATGACTCCACCCATCAAGCCGCCAGTCGACTCGCGCATCTCCTTGAAGCAAGGAACTCCAAACAGAACAGATGGAGAAAACAACGCAACAACCGAAAGCTTCGCAAGAAATTGGCGCTGCTAAATGGAGAGATAGAGAAGCACTGCGTCGTCCTCTGCCTCCAACAGTGGCATGCGGTTTGCCAAGAGGCCGATGGGCAGATACATAAGAGCCGCACCTGGCAGCTACTCCGCCACTTACTTGACGAAACTAAAGCCAAGGGGACGCGACGCCACGTCCTTGCCCGCACCTTACACAAAGCCCAGCAGGAACTTGGCGAGTCAGAAGTCCGCCGACGTCTGAACGAAAGGTACCTGCCCTCTACTCCCCCTGAACCCCTTCTAAACTACACGGGAGTCGTCAACACCCATCTCGACAGAGACATTGAGGAATGCGAGGTAGGAATGGGAGGTTAGGGCGGGGCTACAGACGATCAACTGCAGATCGGCGGCAGGGCCTGACAAAACGACGAATAAAGCACTTCGCACCCTGAACAACGCGGCCATTTCCGCCCTCCCACGATTGTACAACGAGTGCTGGCGCTGCGGCCGGTTACCCAAGCGCTGGAAGGAGACGAAAACGGTGCTCATCCCCAAGCTGGGTAAGCCCCCCCACATCGACAATTTACGCCCAATCTCACTCACATCCTGCGTGGGCAAAGTCCTAGAGCATGTACTGCTCAACCGGTGGCAATCATACCTTGACGACTAGGAGCTATACCTAAACACATCCTGGGTTTCCGAGCAAAGCTAAACACCCAAGACGCCATACTGCTACTCAAACAAGAAGTAATTGACCAGACAACTCACTCTCTTGATAACCGAGTGGTTCTGGGCCTAGACCTACAGAGTGCTTTCGACCGAATCCATCATTCAGTCATTCTGAAACAAGTATCCCGCCTCAATATGGAACAGAGAACCTTTACGTATATCAAAGACTTCCTTACCGACCGATCGACAACGATCAACGTCGGAGACATACAACTCCCCACCAAGTCATTGGGCGGCATGGGGACACCGCAGGGATCGGTGATATCCCCCATCCTGTTTAATTTGGTAATGATCGATGTGGCGAACAAGATCTCCAGCCACCCGGACGTCAAGCACACCATCTACGCTGACGATATTACTCTGTGGATGACGGGAGGCAGCGATGGCCACATTGAGACCAGGCTACAGCAAGCGATCAAAGCAATTGAGGACCAACTGCAGAGAACGGGACTAATCTGCTCTCCTACAAAGTCGGAGCTTCTCATCCTACCACCCCATGGAAGACGCAAAAGTACCTCTAACACCTCAAGCATCACCCTTCGGACGAGGGACGGTATAGTTATCCCACACGTCAAACCTCTACGTGTCCTCGGCCTCGACATAGACGCGCTCAGGCATAATGAACTCACAATCAGTAAGTTGGAAACCAAGGTAGCGAGTGCCGTCCGACTAATACGAAGGGTGTCCACCCGACATGCAGGCGTGAAAGAGGCACGCCTCCTCCGACTTGTTCAGTCATTTGCAATCAGCCACATCGCTTATGTTGCGGCTTTTCACAACTGGAAAACGACTGAACGCCAAAAGCTCGACGCAATCATCCGCAAGGCATACAAAGCGGCACTCGGCCTGTATATACATACCAGCACAGACAAGGTCTTCGAATTGGGAGTTCATAGCACACTAAACCCAATAGCTGACGCTCAGCGCATTGCGCAGCTCGCAAGACTATCGCAGACAAGAACGGGACGTTCTATCCTACAACGGCTTGGATATCAAGGTCAAGAACTACAAGACAGCAAAGAACGGGCCTCGCTCCCACGGGACCTGCTCCATAACCTCCACGTGCCACCAATCCCTCGCCACATGCACCCTGAACACAACCAAGAACGTAGGCTCGCCAGAGCGAAGGCACTCACGGCAACGCATGCTTCAGACACCGGAGCATACTACGTGGACGTGGCCAAATACCCGGACCAACCGAATACATATGCCGCAGTCGTAATAGCCGCTAACTCTGGAGCACTGTACACGGCAGGCAGCGTCGAGGCCAAGAACACGGACCACGCCGAAGAAATAGCTATCGCGAGGGCACTCACAAATCCGAAATGCACCACTGTGATCAGTGACTCACGAACAGCGATCACACATTATGCCGCCAATTGTGTCTCCCCCGGTGCTGTGAGGGTGTGCGGGGCCCTACATCCCAGTCGGTGACTATAAAGTGCTTCCCGGCGCACGCTGGCCTGCTGAGCACGGGCGAAAACCGCAATGAGGTGGCGGACCGGGCAGCGCACGCGCTCATCAGCCACGGCGCGACCCCGAGCCCCCAACTTGCGGCGCAAGAGCCCAACGAGGCGATGCCACTCACCACTTACAAGGACACCTTAGAATGGTACCGGACCAACCGCCGGACTTTCCCACCACACCACCCTAATCTGACGAGGGAGGAAGCAGTTATGTTTAGACCGCTACAGACTAATGCGCTAATGACTCCGATGTTAGGTAAACACATTTGCCCAGAGGTGTTCCCGAATGATGTGTGTGTGCTGTGCAAGAAGGATAGGGCCACGGCAGCCCATATCCTGTGGGACTGCAGAGTATATCCAAGTGAAGCTAGTACAGCCGAGACGTTCCCACCGCACCTAACAAGTGCGGCTATGAGCAAGGACTACAAAACACAACATATGGCCGTCCAGCAGGTGTTGGACGCCCTCAAACGTCAGAGCCCCGAAAGTGCTGTCTCCACCGGAGGCGTTGCATGAGTAGGTGACTGACAACAAGCGGCAGTCCGACATGACGTAAGGCAGCGTCCAAGTTGCAGGACAGCTAAAGATGTTTTCTCTCTCTCACCTGTCGTCTTCAGGGTTCTCAATGACAGTTTGCGCAAGCGATGCGCCTCGGGGAGACCAACGTTGGATTCGTGGTGGCAACTATGATCAACGGTAAAACCTCACGCACGTTCAACACTATATACTATCTAGGTGCTCTACCCCCGATGGCCCGCAAAACAGGCTATTTCGGGCCCGCCTCGGTCATGCGAAAGCGTGGGCTGTGCAGTGAATATCCTTCAAATTCGCTCTAAGTGTTGTATACCTGCTGCTGAAGCAAGACCATTGGAGCTGGAGCATTTGGAACGTGAGTACGGCGACTCCTTGCACACATAAACCAATGGATCGGTTCTTAAACAGAGCCATCAGAGTCACCGCTCGCCAGAACTTCAAGACACTATAGTGACCAGAACATCAACTTGCCTCGTAACACGTGCATGAACATTTTTAAATAGTTTAGACATAATAATCAGGCTATTTGTACCTTTATTTTTTTCTTTAATTAGCTTCTTGCAGAGACGGTAATCATAGAAGTTTGGGATGCTAATCAGGTGAAGTTTTTCTATCAGAGGACGCACGGGGTGGTCAGAGACGACGTTTGAAATATTTCTTATTATTCTATTCTGTAATCTAGTAAGTTTATGTATATTTGTAGAAGTAGTGGTACCCCATACAAGAAAACAGTATTCAATGTATGGTAAGAACAGTGATTTATATAGCAAGAGTCTAGTTTTCATTGGAAGCAAGTCTCGGTGACGGTAAAGTGCACCTGTGACACGTGATAGTTTAGTGACTACTTTATCTGTATGTAAGTCCCAAAGCATATTTTCAGAAAATGTTACTCCTAGCGTCTTAAAACTACTTACTGTTTCAATGGGGGAGCCGTTCAGGAAAAGAGTTTGATTTTGATGCAGCTGTTTCAAAATATTCAAATCAACACAGACAGCTATGAATATATTAATATGATGGAGGATAGAAGAAAACAAAAACTGAAGAAGGTAGGGGCATGGTTGTCACCAACGTTTCAGAAAAGAAACTTTCCTTCGTCCAGGCAAAAATGTATGTATACATGTATGTATGTATGTATGTATGTATGTATGTATGTATGTATGTATGTATGTATGTATGTATGTATGTATGTATGTATGTATGTATGTATGTATGTATGTATGTATGTATGTATGTATGTATGTATGTATGTATGTATGTATGTATGTATGTATGTATGTATGTATGCATGTATGTATGTATGTAAAAATAGGGGTTGGCAGTCAAGAAAACCACGGAAAGCAAACGAGAGAATGTGGTCGGTCATTAAAAAAGATGAAAAATTTGGAAAGACAAAAAGAAAGTGGATAAAAAAATGCCTGCCGGGTGGGATCCGAACCCACGACCTCCAGAATACGCGTCTGGTGCGATGACCACAACGCTACCTGTTGGGATGTTTCCCCTGCCCTTTCGCGGGTATATATGTTAACACACTTTGTTTCCTGTGCTTGGGGTAGTTATGATATCCTAAATCCCGGGTTAGGATACGCCAGTCTACGCTAGCCCGGTGGGCCCGGTCGCCGTACCATACGGGAGAGACACAGTATTAGGGCAATTCATGGCGCACTTATGCCAGCGACGACTGCTTTAGTGATGCTTTTCTTGCTTCCAAATAGGCGTTCGAGGAACTGCGCCGTAGTTTCTTAAACCACATTGGTTTAATTTATCGCTACGCCTATGCGGCTGGAACGTGTGTCGCAATTCGCAGTGACGGCTCGTGCTAGCGGTCTTCATGGCTGCAGAATTACGATGCGCGTCATAGGAAAAGCCCGCAATTTATTCTTGCTTCCCTCCATCAGCGGTTTTCTTTGCGCGTACAGAAATCAACTTTTTTCCTAGCGCCGCAGTATATATTTTTGCCGTTCACGGCGGCCACTGGCGACGTCGACTGCTTCTTGAGCGGCGGCAGCTCACAAGTAGCAGATTAAGACGCGCCGCCGCCTGACGACGTCATGCGCGCGACGAGTTCTGTACTCTCTCTTCTTTCCTCCACAAGGCGCGTGCGCGCTGTTTCCACGCGGCGCCGTTAGGGTGCTCTAGTAGTAGCTCACGCCACGCGCTCCCGTGTTCACAATAATGTGACCGTCATAGTACGTATGTATGTATGTATGTATGTATGTATGTATGTATGTATGTATGTATGTATGTATGTATGTATGTATGTATGTATGTATGTATGTATGTATGTATGTATGTATCGAATCAGAATAGGAAATGAGGGGCTCGTAGAAATAACACAGAAATAAGGGTCGGTATTCAAGAAAACGTCGGAAAGCAAAGGGAAGGTTGTGGTTGGTCATTGAAACAGATAAAGAATTTGGAAAGAAAGAAAGAAAGCGGAGAAAAAATGCCCGCCAGCTGGGATCCGAACCCACGACCTCCAGAATACCGGTCTCGTGCGATAACCACTACGCTACCGGCGGGACGATTTCCGCCCCCCCCCCCCCGCTTTCTGGGGTATTTATGGCAATGTAATTTTTTCCTGTGCTTGGGGGTGGTAGCCACCGCCACTCTGACTTCTCGGAGTGAAGGGGACCTTCTTTTTAATCCCCGCGCCGTGACTCGAAAGTCTACGACATGTCGAGAGTGGTCAACTAGCGTTGAACCCTCTTAAGCTCCCTATAGCACCAAGACTGCCAGAAGAGAGGCCCTCGCTATGCATGTAGCGAATCAGAATAGGAAATGAGGGGCTCGTAGAAATAACACAGAAATAAGGGTTGGCATTCAAGAAAACCACGGAAAGCAAAGGGGAGGTTGTGGTAGGTCATTGAAACAGATAAAGAATTTGGAAAGAAAAAAAGAAAGTGGAGAAAAAAACGCCCGCCGGGTGGTATCCGAACCCACGGCCTCCAGAATACGCGTCTGGTGCGACGACCGCAATGCTACCAGCGGGGCTGTTTCCCCTGCCCTTTCTAGGGTACATATGTTAAGATACTTCGTTCCGTGTGCTTGGGTGTGCTTAGGATATCCTAAATCTCGGGTTACGATACGTCAGTCTACGCTAGCCCGGTAGGCCCGGTCGTCGTACCATACGTGAGAGACAAAGTATTAGGGCAATTCATGGCGCACGTATGCCAGCGACGACTGCTTTAGTGATGCTTTTCTTGCTTCCAAATAGACGTTCGAGAAACGGCGCCGTAGTTTCTTAAACCACGTTGGTTTAATTTATCGCTACGCCTATGCGGCTGGAACATGTGTCGCAATTCGCAGTGACGGCTCGTGCTAGCGGTCTTCATGGCTGCAGAATTACGATGCGCGTCATAGGAAAAGCCCGCAATTTATTCTTGCTTCCCTCCATCAACGGTTTTATTTGCGCGTACAGAAATCAACTTTTTTCCTAGCGCCGCAGTATATATTTTTGCCGTTCACGGTGGCCACTGGGGACGTCGACTGCTTCTTGAGCGGCGGCAGCTCACAAGTAGCAGATTAAGACGCGCTGCCGCCTGACGACGTGATGCGCGCGTCGAGGTCTGTACTCTCCTTTCCTCCGCAACGCGCCTACGCGCTGCTTTCACGCGGCGCCGTTAGGATGCTCTAGTAGTAGCTCACGCCACGCGCTCCCGTGTTCACAATAAGTGTGACCGTCATAGTACGTATGTATGTATGTATGTATGTATGTATGTATGTATGTATGTATGTATGTATGTATGTATGTATGTATGTATGTATTGTCACGTACTAAGCCTAAATCACACACACCGCTCCGAACAACCACACCGACTGCCTCCTTTATTCCCAACACTCAACCCTAACCCCTCACACTTTACTCCTTCCTCTCTTCTTCAGTCCCGATGATGATGATCGGGAGCGCCCTCACGTAGCGCCCTCTCTCGGCACTCCCTGCTTCTGTCGTCTGCGGCACGCCACCCTCACAGGTCTCCCCCCCTCGAAACGTGAAGCCACCACTACACATCTGCAGCATCATGGTAGAGCGTCAGCTGATCTGCGTGTCCCACACCGCGGCGACGCCCCGTTTTGGGGTCCACTAGGACGAAGTCATTCTGTCCTACACGTTTGACTGCGCGAAAGGGACCGGAACGCCGGGGTGCAAGCTTCGAGGAGAAACCTTTGGCAGCATCGCTGAGGGAGTGACTTTCAAGCAGAACGAGATCACCCTCCTGTATTGTCAGTGGCCGTCTGTGCCGGTCGTAGCTGGTCTTCTGGGCGCGCCACATGCTGTCCTGGTGTGCCCTGGAGAAGTCGAGCACCTCCTGTAGACACTTGGAAACCTCAGTAGCAAATGCACGGTACGCTGTCGCAGGAGGCTCCGCGTCGTCTTTGGCTTCAGCCTGCGTCCATGGGGTTCTCAGCTCCCGGCCATAACAAAGGAAGGCAGGCGTGTAGCCCGTGACCACGCTTTCAGCCGTGCGCATGGCCAGGGCAATTTCTGGGATGTGCTGGTCCCAGTCTTTATGGTTGGAACAATAGGCCCTAAGGCACTGTTTGATAGTGCCATTGTGGCGCTCCACCATTTGCCCTGCAGGGCGGTATGGAACTGTGTGCCGGTCTTGGATGCCCCAGTGTCCAAGGAGACCCTTCCACAACCTGCTTACAAATGGCTTTCCATTGTCACTCGAAATGGAGACAGGTGTGCCATGCCTGCAAAAAACCTGGATCATGCAGTCCACCACACTCTTGCTGGTTGCTGTCCGTAATGGGAAGAGTTCGATGAACTTGGTAAACTTGTCGATCACCACGAGAAGGTACTTGTGGCGTCGAGGTGTCATAGGCAAAGGCCCAATTATGTCCACGCTGAGCTGTTCCATGGGGGCAGTGGCCCATTGGCTGCTCATCAGCCCTTCTGGCTTCCGGCGGTGGGGTTTGGTACGCTGACAAACCTGGCAGCATCGCACATACTTGGATATGTCCGAGCGCATACCCAGCCACACGAAATTCTGAGAGATGCGTTTGAGGGTCTTAAAAAAACCGGAGTGGCCGCTAGTCGGGTGGTCATGCGACAGTCGTAGGACCAACTTGCAGAGATGGTTTGGTAGCCAAGGTACCTTCCTGTTCCCTCGGTGCTGTACAAGCAACCCACTGTCTTCCATCTCGGTCGTCTCCGCCAGGTCCTTGATCAAAGGTTGATCGCTGTCACTGGGCAGAAGCTTCCCGCCCTTCATCACGGTTCGTAGTTTTGACAGTATGGGGTCCTGCTCTTGTTCTTGGGCGAGGAGCCCTGCGTCGTTCAAGACAGTGGTGTCGTCCATTGCAGATGCTGCAGCAGCTGCCTCAAAGCTGATTTGTGGGCTGGGCTCTGGAACAGCCATAGGGAACAGCGTCTCGTGTAGACTCGGGCCTGGAACTTCCTGGTGCCGAAGCGGAGCTCTGCTCAAAGCGTCGGCTGGCACATTTGCAAGACCCCGCCTGTGCTTGATCCTGCAGTTGAAACCTTGCAGCCGCAAAACCCAACGCTTGACTCGTGGTGAGGTCTGGTCTGTGGTGAACATCCAGGATAGTGAGGAGTGATCGCAGTGGACCTCAAACTCTGTGAACTCAAGGTATGGTCGGAACTTGTCCACTGCCCACACCACAGCCAGACACTCCCATTCTTGCACTGTATAGCGCTGCTCTGCCTCTGTGAGGACCCTGCTAATGAAGCAAATCGGTCGCAGTTGAGCATCATTCTCTGCTGCCTGCAGAAGCACCGCTGCAATACCGACTCCACTGGCGTCTGTTTCCACCACAAATGGTCTGTTGAGGTCCGGCAGGTTTACGACAACATCGTGGGCCAGGGACTGCTTAAGTGCTCTGAAGGCTTCCTCTTGCTGCGGCTCCCACCGCCAACGTTGCTTTTTCCTGAGGAGTTCTGTCAGTGGGCGTGCAGTGATGGAAAACTGAGGTATAAACCCTCTGTAATAACCGGCCAGTCCTAGGAAGGCCTGCAGCTGTTTGACAGTTGTTGGTTGAGGATAGTCCAGCACCGCACGCACTTTGTCCTTGTCCGGCCTACACTGTCCCGGCGATATTTCATGGCCAAGGAACTTCAGGGATTGGCAGCACACGTGCACCTTCTCTGGGTTGATGGTCAGCTGTGCCGAACTTATCCGCCTCAACACCTCCCGAACGTGCTCGAGATGATCCTCCAGGGTCTCCGAATACACCAGGACATCATCAAGGAACGCCATGGCGAACTGGTGGTTGATTCCCCCCAGCACTCGGTCCATCAGGGTCTGGAACGTGGCAGGACCTCCAGCAACTCCAAAGGGCATCCTCATGAACTCGAAGGTTCCCTGATGGCAAATGAAGGCTGTCTTTGGAATATCCTGCTCTTGAACAGGGATTTGAAAAAAACCCTGTGAAAGGTCAAAACTTGAAAACCACCTGGCTCGTCCCAGCTGTGCCAGCAACCAATCAGTCCTGGGCATGGGGTAGACTGGTACCTTAGTGCGTGCATTCAGCTGGCGGTAATCCACAGCCATGCGGTAGCCACCAGACTTCTTCTCAACCAGGACTGGAGCACTGGCATGCTGACTCTGGCTAGGACGGATGAGGTTCTGTGCCAGCAGGTCGTGAATGCAGTTGTCCATGATGGCCTGCTTCTTGGCATTCACTGGTCGCAGCTTGCATCGAACAGGTGGGTTGTCTCCTGTGTCAATACGATGCTCTGCCAGGGTTGTGCAGCCCGGAGTGGTGGTGAAGATTTCACTAAACTCCTCTAAAACGTGTTTCACGCGTGGGTCTAGGTCCGGTGAGAGGCCGGGAATGACCAGATTGCAAGTTTCAGTCGCGTCCGGCACACTGGCACACACACTGGCATCGCCCTCAGCAAAAATGCAGCGCAAACTCTCTGCAAAATCATCAACTGTCTCTGGCTGTTCCCTAATGCCCTTGACAAAGGGCACAATTCTTTGTGGTTCTGTGCCGACAGTCCAACCACCAAGTGACACGTGCAGAGAGATGCCACTCACCGTCAGGAAATCCCTACCAAGGACAACGTCGCGGCACAGGTCGGGAACGCACAAAAACTGCTGTCTGCGGCAACCGGCAGCCCACTCGATCTGACACTTTAGAGACGTGGTTGACTGCGACCAACCTGATGCCAAGCGCAGCACGCGTACGTCCGCCTTGGGTTTGGCCCCAGAAGCTTGGGCTGCCGCCGCGGCGGGCGGTCCGAAGAAGCTTACACTGGAGCCTGTGTCTAGCAGGGCCTTGAACGTCGACGACCCGATACGAACGTCCATAAGGGGCTCTTTGCCGCCGGCTGTGGTCGCTACTTGGTGCGCACTGCCGTAGGTGCCCGCCGGGGCAGCACCTACCGCCTCTGGTTTCCCGGGCACTGTGCTTGCAGGTGACCCGGTCGCTGGCATCGGTAGCAAACAGGCGGCCCCATTCTTCGACCCGTGGCGCAGTTACGAGAAATGTGGCCGATTCCACCACAGCGATGGCACTGCACGCGCATTGCTCCACTCGTGGGCTCCTGCCGCGGCGTCGGCCCCGGGCCGTAGGGTGAGAACGGAGGCACTGTGTCACACGAGTACAGCCGGTCCCGGCAGTACGACGGGTCCAGCGCAGCTGGGTGCAGTGGCCAGTGATAAGTCGGCGGCGGAGCCGGTGGGGCAGCAGCGAACGAAGCGAACGACGTCGTCGCCATAGTGGTCGGTTGCGGCGGTGAGCGATGGTCGAGGGCAGGGCTAAACGCCAGATCTCTGGCTACTTGGTTGCTCGGAAGTGGCGGGGGTCTGTACTGGAGGCGACGCCAAGCCCGCTCCATTAAGCCGTCGGCTGCCTTCACCAACTCGGCGAGGTTGTTGTAGACATGTCCCTCCGCCAAATCCTGCAGCTGAGGGTGCATCTGCCGCAGCACGCGCTGCACCTTCTCGGCTTCGGTGACCTCTTCCCCGATGCGGTCGTAAAACGTGGCGATCGCGTAGATAAACTCCTTGAGGTTTTCCTCGGGGTGCTGCGTGCGCTGCTCCAGCTCCGCTTTCAGGCGACGCTTCGCGTCAATCGACGAGAACTCGGCGCGGAAGGCGGCGGTGAATTGCTCCCACGAGTCAAAACCGCGCACAAACCGCCACCACAACTTCGCGCCGCCCTCGAGGGCGGCCGGTACCACTTGGGTCAGTCGCTTATCGGCGGCGACCCCCGTCACGAGGCAGAAGTTTTCCAGCCGCTCTAGAAACTCTTCCGGCGACTGTAAGTCTCTAACACCTGAGTAGCGAGGGAGGTGCGTAGCGGCGAGCCGAGGCGCAGAGTCGTCGGTGGCCCGAGGAACCGCGCCAGTGTTCACTGTCACAGCCCATGCTCCCACGTGCGGAGCTGTGGGCAGCGGCGTCGCCATCACTCGATCGCGCACGATCGCCGCGATTCGCTCGCGCTCCATCGCGGAGCCGTCGGTACGCATCAACAGCTCCTCAACGACACCTTGGAGCCCAGGCGTGTCTTCCACTGCTGTTGTCGAGCCTGAAGCCATCCCGAATCCCGGACGAGCCCCCACTTGTCACGTACTAAGCCTAAATCACACACACCGCTCCGAACAACCACACCGACTGCCTCCTTTATTCCCAACACTCAACCCTAACCCCTCACACTTTACTCCTTCCTCTCTTCTTCAGTCCCGATGATGATGATCGGGAGCGCCCTCACGTAGCGCCCTCTCTCGGCACTCCCTGCTTCTGTCGTCTGCGGCACGCCACCCTCACAGTATGTATGTATGTATGTATGTATGTATGTATGTATGTATGCATGTATGCATGCATGCATGCATACATGTATGTATGTATGTATGCATGTATGTATGTATGTATGTATGTATGCATGTATGTATCTGCGTGTGTAGAGAAAGAGAGCTCTATTAGAAACAGTGTTTAGCCACAGTACAAAAACGCATTCATGTTCTCTGTTAGGGGAGGAAGAAAAGAAAGAAAGGACGGAGAGAGACGAGGGCAGAAAATAGATACAAGTTTCGCGAGGGCCAACGAACTTAGGTAACAAAAGGAAAGCGCAAAAGTCTCAGAGTGAAGACATCTAAAATTTTTTCATCAAGCCAGTGTCACTGAGGTAAGAAAACAGAAATTTTAGGGCTAGGCGTTGCTGAGAACGAGAAGACCAGGGCCCTAAAATGGTTTTTAAAGTCACTGGTCCTTGCATATAACCTATGCGTGCAACTTTGTGTAGCAAGATTGATCTAGAGTTGTTGTAGTCAGGACAGTGGAGTAAGACATACTTAATTGTGTCTTGCGATGTACAGTTGTTGCACCTGGAATCGGGAGATAGTCCAATGCGGAAATGGTAGCTGTTGGTGTACGGTGCATTAGGTCGTAGCCGATGCAATAATGTTTCTAGATGACGGGGGAGCTGGCGAGGAAGTCTTCACGACAGCTTAGGGTCAAGGGAGTAGAGAAACTTGTGGTGGTGGGTAGGAACTGACCAGATTCTGTTCCTCTCTGAAAGGACGTAGCATGTGGCTAATGTGGAAGCGTCGTGTTTGGTAAAAAATATTCTTCTTATATTTTGCCAGGAGTGGCCTGCAAAGGCAGCGTCATCAGCTTTTTGGTTTCCTGTTATGCCACAGTGGCCAGGCACTCACTCAAAACACAATACTATGCCCAGCGCCTAATGCAAGGTGGTGTAGATGGAGAATGTCTTGAATGGCAAGTTCATATGTAAGATGATATCCGCTCTTAAAGGAGCCATGAAGAGAAAACACAAGTTTGGTTCATTCAAAAGATTGTGTCGTTAGAATCATACTGACACCACTTTTAACGTAAACTTCGCTCAAATAAGCTACATAATTAGGAAAAACGGGAATGGTCATGCGACCCACCAGCTCATTTCCCGCAACAGAACCTGTGATGTCACATGGGCTAAGCTCTGCGATTGGCGGAGGCTGGCAGAAGCAGACGCAAATTAGGTAGAGCTTACAAACTAGACGAACGAGCGATTTGCGCTTAAATTTAGGGCACATTCTTTACAAACCAATAAGAATGATGGGACAAACAGTGGAAGTTACGAAAGCACATGTAAACATAGAAGTACTGATGCGTTCTGCTGTTCGTACTGCGCACAGCATGCTTTGGTTTAGCTGCACAGCACTACGGGGCTTGGGGTTGTCTCAGACGACACTGGCCGATTGACGCAAGCAACGGTGTCTTACGTGACCCCATTTGTAGAGCGAGCAGTGTTTCAGGGAACGAATATTTTCTCCCAGAACAAAAACAAGCCAGGTTTAAATGCGGGCAAAAACAAACCAAACGCTTGCCACGGTATGGTGGCGCCATCTAGGTTACGGAACGTAAAGAAATGCGGGAACAAACCAACACCGCTGTACAGGGTGGAGACAACCTTTGAACGGTCCCGTGCCGCCGCAATTGGGCCAACGGGCTCAACGCGTTATTCTTTTCGTTTCCCACGAGACCTAGCAACGCGAAACAGACAATATGATTCAAACTTCTTCAGAAAACCGCGTTGCGGCGATAATTTTAGCGCGGTTTTGACACAATGACTTGCTTCGGCGGCGAGCGAGCAACCGAACATGGCGGCGCCAGCGTTAAGTGTCTCTACCCTGAACGGCGGATGCGTGAATGAAGGTATTCTAGGCTGCAGAGCGGTTGGCTCCCGTGCTGTCACTTGGGACCACGAAAACGCACGATTGAGCGGGAAAATCAAAATTTTAACCTAAATTGTTTAATTTCTCAGTGAATAAAGCACCGTTTGTATCCGGACAAGCGCTGGGGGCATTATAAAACACGAAATCTTTCGAATAAAACCAACACGCATTTTCTCTTCATGGCTCCTTTAAGCAGGCACTGAAGGGCAGGTTTCGAATCGGTGAGTATGGTCCATTCATTGGGCCATACTCACGGAGGCAGTATCGGATTGCCTCTTTGAGGGAATGTAGTTCAGGTGATGTCGAGGACGTTGGTCTGTCTAGTGGTAGGAGAAGAGTTTGCCGGTCGACAGGACGTATAATCCAGAGGAGGAACTTTGAGGCAACGAAGACCCATCAGTGAAAAGATGAACCCTGGTGGAATGCAACCTGTGCATGTAGTCCAACGCCAGTTGGAGCAGTTCAGCCTGGGGTGTTATCTTCTTAGTTGTCATTCCTGGGATGCCTAAACCTGTACGAGTAGACGCTAATGTCCAGGGCGAAAACTGAGGTGGCATTGCTCGCTGTGGTTGCGTTGTTTTGGGAGGGACAAAGCGCTAATAGCATCGCCAAACCCAGGATTCTGGGCCGCAGTGATTCTTCTCAGACAGTGGAGTGTAGGTTGAAGTAGATGCCGGTAATGGACACGGAGTGACTACTGTAAAATGAGTGCGTCCAGAGGCAAGCAACGAGCCTCAGCGACGGTCCCGGCACCCGATGAACCTCTGAGTAGACGAAGACAAATACGCAGGCTGTTCCGTCGCTCCGCTTCTAGCTTCATTTTGTTAGTAGACGCTGCACGGTGTAGTAAGGGAAGGCTATAGCGTATGAAGCTATACCCTAGCAGTCATTCAGGCATTACGGAACCAGGGGGTAGATGAGCATTATGTAAGAATACTAGAGGATACCTACAATGGGACCACAGCTACCATCATCCTCCATAAGGAGAGCAGTAAAATACTTATAAGGAAGGGTGTCAGACAAGGAGACACAATCTCTCCAATGTTATTCATAGCATGTTTACAAGAAGTATTCAGAACGTTGGATTGGGAACAGGTGGGAGTAAGGGTTGATAGAGATTACCTCAGTAACCTCAGATTTGCTGATGACGTTGCCTTGCTAAGTAATTCGGGGGACGAATTGCAAAGCATGCTTTGCGCACTGGACGAAGACAGTAGAACCGTGGGCCTGAAAATTAATATGCAGAAAACTAAAGTAATAATCAATAACCTCTGGACAGCACAGCGGTTTGACATAGATGGCGAGGCAGTGGAAGTCGTAAGCGATTATATCTACTGATGCCAAGTTGTGACCCCAGGTCCCAACTATGAGGAAGAGATAATGAGAAGAATAAGAATGGGCTGGGGTGCATATGGCAGACATTCTCAAATAATGAATAGCAGCCTACTATTGGCGCTGAAGGAGAAAGTGTATGAGAGCTGCATCCTACCGGTACTTACCTACGGGGCAGAAACCTGGATGCTAAGAGGGTTCAACTTAAATTGAGAACGACTCGGCGTGCAATGGAGCGGAAAATGATAGGTGTAACATTAAGGGACAAGAAGAGAGCGGAGTGGGTCAGGGAACAAACACGTGTTAAGGACCTACTAGTAGAGATTAAGAAAAAGAAATGGACGTGGGCAGGGCACGTAATGCGAAGGCAAGATAACCGCTGGTCATTAAGGGTAACAGAGTGGATCCCTAGAGAAAGCAAGCGTTGCAGGGGGAGGCAGAAAGTTAGATGGGCAGATGAGATCAAGAAGTTGGTGGGGATAAATTGGTCACAGTTGGCACAGGACCGGAGTAATTGGAGAATAATGGGAGAGGCCTTTGGCCTGCAGTGGGCGTAGATAGGCTGATGGTGATGATGATGATGAAGATGATGATGATGATAGCGTATGAAGCCATCGGACGTAAGCTTTGTGAAGCTATAACATCGAGCCGCAGTTGCTGCCACATCGTGAACCGGCAAGGTATCTCAGAACCTGAGACGTCGCAGAGATGTGGGCTCACACACTTTTTATCTCAGGTGACCACGAGACATTATGGTCGATGATTATGCCAAGAAACCTGGGGGTCCGGGCGTACGAGAGGGTGCGCCCAATTGGGTACCGATCCATGCGCTTCCTTGTAAACGCCATTGCTACGCTTTTCTCGTGCGATAGATGATGTCCACGAGCAGCAAGATAGGTTGAAATGGAGAAGAGGGCCTTCTAGAGAGGTTGCTGAATTGTGCTTTGGAAGCGTGATGCGTACCAGATACAAATTGTCGTTTGCGTAAATCGTGATATTGACTCACCGCGGTAGGCACAGTTTCAGTTATATGAGAGTCAAATTAATGAGCCGGGGACCTAAAACGGCTCCTTGTGGAACGCCTTTTTCGACGGGGAAACGCGATGTGTCACCGTCCGAAGTGCGCATAAAAAGTTTACGTTTACCAAGTGAATCCGCGATGCAGGCGTACAGTGTTTCTCCAAAACCATGTACTGCAACAGCAGTAAGAATGGCTGTGTGTGTGTGTGTGTGACAGAGTAGTAGGCTACGTTTATGTCTAAGAAAATTGCGATTGGTATGTGGCTAGAATCCAATTTCTCCTGAACTGACGAGATAAGGGCAATTATTTTGTCAATCCAAGATCTGTGCCTACGGAATCCATTCATCTCTTGCGGGTAAAGCCGTCTGCTTTCGAGAAACCAGGACATTCTTTTATGTACCACCTTCTCCATCAGATTGCCAATACAGTTCAACAGAGCTGTAGGCCGTAAAGAAGAACAACACGTGGGCGGCCGGCTAGGTTTTAGAATAGGATTAATTTGCGCGAGTTTCCAATCAGACGGCAGCTTACCGTTTACCCAAGAGGAATTGTAGAATTCTAGGAGACGGAGCAGGATATTGTGAGGGAAGTGCGTGAAAGTTGCGTAACTTACGCTATCCGGACCTCGACACGACTTGGCTTTTACATCGGAGATTGCTTCTGTCACTTCTTGTAATGTAAAAGGCAGGTCCAGTCCTGGAAGAGCTGATTCAGGAGGCTTAAGAGGTGGAAGTGTACTCAGTGTTGATGAGGAGAGGGCCTTGCAATATTCTTCTGCGACCACTTTCAAGGGGGAGTGCTCGTGCAGTGGGAGGGCAATGAAAGGGCGCAGCTGCTTAGGTTGCGTGCATAACCCTTTGAGAACACGCCAGATGCGCGTCAATTGGTGTGTGAGTATTTAACGTTGCACAACAGTTCCTTCACCGTGGTCGCTGAAGCTTGTATAGGGGACGAATTACGTGTCTCTGAGCCCTTCGAGAAGCCCGTAAATATTCTACAGATTTTGTACGGAGGTCATTTCGCTCCGCATGGCGACTAACGACACATAATCTTTGGTACTCAGCGTCATTATTGGGTTGATTCGAGCGTGTTGTTCTTAAGCATGTGGATTTCCGAAAAAAGCACTGAAGTATCGTTGGGATAATTTCGTCATCTAGAGTCGCTGCCGTAATGCAGGTTCGTATGGCTTCCTCGAAGGCTCTCCAGTCTGTGCACGCGACCTGTTCTTTGTAAGTCTGAGTGTGCGAGTAACAAAGTTGATATCAAAATCGGGTAGTGGCCACTTCCTCTTCTCTCTAAGTCTGTGCGCCACGTGAATATTCCGGAAAAAAACCAGCAGTGACAAATGATAGATCAATACAGCTGGATTTGTTGAGGGATTTGAGGAAGGTAATGCTGCCATCATTTAGGGGCTCAATGCCATGTCTAATTAGGGGGTTTGCGAGCTTTGCACCACGTAGGCATGTTTGGGAACTCCCCCTAAGTTGATTATGAGCATTAAAGGCCCAACAGATAATGTGCGGCTTGGCAGTCAACGTGATGAGTTTGTCCAGCATGGTCTCATCAAACTTGGCGTTTGGTTGTAAGTACGCTGCGATGAATGTTAAAGTCTGAGAACCAATAATTGCAGTTGCGCAAACGTACTCATTTGTTTCGTGGGGCGATTCTGCAATTTCAACTGCCGGAATGTCAGTACGGAACCCGATAAGAAGCCGGCTTGTGCCGTTTACTCTTTGTGAGTAGATGAAATAGTAACCACTCAAGTGGAAATTCTGATCTACTCGTGGCTCTGAAATGACAATGAATGGGAATCGGTAAGGTTGAAGAAGCTGAGGTAGATCACCAAGCTTAGACCGCAGACCACGAGCGTTCCACTGGAAGATGGTGCATCGTTTTAGGAGGCTGTCCAAGGACACCGTTGGCGATGGTGATGCCGTCATTGTCTCCCGATCGTGAATGGCACACCAGGTAG
The DNA here is from genome assembly GCF_048455015.1 of Haemaphysalis longicornis. Classification (NCBI taxonomy): domain Eukaryota; kingdom Metazoa; phylum Arthropoda; class Arachnida; order Ixodida; family Ixodidae; genus Haemaphysalis; species Haemaphysalis longicornis. The sequence goes on along the minus strand of NW_027526335.1, from coordinate 153,234,602 downwards.
GGAGCAAGATGCTGTTAACAGAGTTCCAGAGCCATGATAGCAGCAACTTCAGGCAAGCAGCTTGAGGCTTGCATGGCGGAGATAAGCGCTTTGAGTGCCGCAAATAACATAAGAATTATCAATTTACTGAAGTCGACTTGCGTTGTAGGAGCGTGGGTGGTGGCGGTGGTGGTGGAGAAACATTTATTCAAGCGAAAGAGGTTCGCGCTTGAAAGCGGGAGAAGCCCTCAGTTCAGGGCCCGTGCGGCAGCTGCGGTTCTGCGTGCCCGGTCAACAACTGTCGCTGGTCCTCAGGATCCGAACTGCACAGCACGGCCTCCCACTGCTCGAGGGTGGGGGTGCGAATAACGGGGGCTGCTGGTGTGTTTTGGCAAGCCCACGTGGTGTGGTACACTGTTGCATGTTCGCTGCAGTGTGGGAATCTTGGTGGATACATTGTGGGGTGTATGATGTGAAGGAAGCTAAGGTGCGGGTATGTGTTTGTCTGTAGTTGCCGCCAGGCTACTGCCTCCTCTCGGGTGAGCTTCTGGTGCGGTGGTGGATAGGCACATCTGGCAAGGCGGTGGTGTTGAAGAAGTGCACGGTACTGCTGCTGGACAGGCCCTGGGTCACGGAGCGATTGGTACGGTGCCCGGATGGTGCATGCTCGGGCTGTAGCGTGTGCTCGCTCGTTTCCGACGAGCCCTGCGTGACCTGGTGTCCATATCAGTATGGTAGCGTTCCAGGTATACTCGTGCTTTTTTATAATCGGAGGATGGATATTGAGATGCGACCGTTGCCGTAGTTTCTGCATGGCTATTTTAAGTTTGAGACGTCATCGCCAGTGCGATGGCTATTTCTTCGGCGTCTCCACTGGCGTTTCGGTTGCACGCTGAGTCACAATGGGTAGCACATTAGTAACGGAAGCTTGCGTCGTTTGTTGGTGCTCTTCAGGCTGCGGCTTTTGGGTGCTTTCTTGAACAGTACCTGCATAAAACGTTTTCGTTCTAGCGTTGGTGTGTGATCAAAGTGAACCCTGAGCAGAGCTAGGTGTTGCACAAACTACTTCTGGCCTCAGGGGCGGCTCGCGTTTTTTGGGAGCCCTTCCTTGAAGTTGCTCAACTGCGCGTGCAAGAGTTGCGGCTTTTTTCTTCGGGCAGGCACCGAAGGTTGTAGGATGAGGTTTATCACAATTCGCACATTGAGGGTGCGCGCGCGAAGTGCAGTCTTTGTACGGATGTGGTCGCGCGCATATTTTGCATCGGACGGGCCAATTGCACTGCTTCGCAAAATGACCGTGCCATTGACAGTTGAAGCACTCGGATGCTGTTCCCAAGTATTCCTGAACGGGATAACTCCAGAAGCCAAGTAAAATGCGCTTTCGTAATGCAGAGCCGTTTGGGAACTCGAAAAGCACTGTTTTTCGGCGACGCTCTGCCACTACACCATTTTCGCCCCGACCATAAGATACTTGCCTTTTTTGGCAGATGTAACACATTGATCTCGCAGGTAGAAAAGCAGTTCTTCGTCTCTGTACTCAAGAGGGACGTCAAGCATCTTTCCAGACGTCGCAGAATAGAAACTTGGTAGACGTGCTTGGACCGCCATGCCAACCAGCTCCGTCACGGCAAGAAGGCGGTTGGCAGCGTTGAGAGACGATATGGTGACGACAAGACCACCATCCTTGTTGAAACGATCCGTAAGAACTTTTTCCTGGGCAGTCGAGACGACTGCCGATGCAAGCGAATTGTGATTGAGCCTCCAGAATGAACAACCTGGTTGCGTTGGTTGAATCACAACTAGGATTCCGGCAGGCCTAGTCTTCTTAAACGTGACTACAGTAAATGCAGCCTGATTTTCCTCTTCAGCTGCATGTACATCTCCGGTTGTGTGGCGTTTTAGCTCCTCGATGGCGTGCTTTTTCACGGCTGGTTGGTCATGTTCATTGAGTAAAACATTGTCCTCTGGTGGCAGGGACACTGTACGATGGTTCCCTTGTGCTGTAGCCATGGAAGGCTCCATCATCGATTCATGAGGCACCAGTGATGGCAGCCCCCCGCTTAACATCAGGGACCGCTTATTGGTACCGTGAATGGCTTTCTTGACGAAGTTACTCCGGGTCGCCGTCGTCCGTAGTCGTTTATAACGCCATACTGCACAGCATAATGGCGGGAAACTTTGCAATGGCACAAAAAAATGAAAACTCACAGAGCGGCGAAAGCAGTGGACCGGCTAGCCCGTTCTTCGTGCGTACGTGTGTATGTAGGTATGTGTGTATGTACGTATGTATGTATTTTTGATTATAGGGTTTAACACGCCGACGCAACGCAGGTGATGAGGCGCGCCGTTGTGGAGGGCTCTGGATTAATTTTGACCACCTGGGGATCTTTAAGGTGCGCCGAAATCTCGTACACACGGGCGTTTTTGCTTTTCGCCTCCATCAGAAAAGCGGCCGCCGCGGCCGGGAATCGAACCCGCGACCTCGTGCTCAGCAGCGCAACGCCTTAGCCACTGAGCCACCGCGGCGGGTATGTATGTATGTATGTATGTATGTATGTATGTATGTATGTATGTATGTATGTATGTATGTATGTATGTATGTACTGTGGGAAGGCGACCTTAGCGCGTTCCCTTTCGTTCGGCTTCGCCGCAATGCTTTTTCCCGGGGAACGTGCTGGGCAAGATGTCGGCGAGGGGGATCTACCTCCTCGCCGAAGGAGTGTCGAAGGAAAGCGCATCCCGCGCGCTCGCCGAAGGAGAGCGCGCGGGCGTGATTCCGTCTCGCTGTGGGCGGTAGCCAAGAAGTTCCGGTGACGTCACCAACAAACAAAACACCAAAATAAAAGAAATGCTACGCAATCAGGAGAGTTTGCAAGTCAAGTTTATTCGCAAACCTAAAATGTAAACTGATTAAAAGCTTTTCAACTATAAAACGTTCCTTCTGTGAGTACCTTCAGAGATCGTTTACGCGTGTTGCGCCATCTGTTAATACACACAGAAAAAAGCATCCTCCATGAAAAAGGGTCGAATGTCGGCTGCTTTGCTCGGCTAACTCTAGCCCCTGTTCTGTGGTTCTGTGCTCTAGCTCGGCCGTGGCTCGACACGGGCGTCGGACGACAAAATCGACGAAACGTCGGGCATCAGGCATACATACCACGCCGGTGGCACAACTTAATTTTCAGTAAAGCAGAGCGTAGCGAGTGACATCGTCGATGGAGAAAGCGCATCCGCTGAGGGAACAGGAGTGCTTAACGTGAGTACGCTGCGTTCTTTGCTTAACTGGATGTATTCTTATCAGCTGTTTTGTCTTAGTACTCGGGGAAGTTCCGTACGAAGGTTGATAAGCCCATGTGAACTGTCACCTGCGCTTCTCAACGTTCTCATGAGAATGAGGCCTCGAGTATTTCTTGACTGTGTGGCTAACTCCGATTTCATGTAATTTATGCTTCGACGTTCGTGGAGTAACTGCTATATTGAATGTTTTCAAGGCACAGGAATGGGGCCTAGCGTGCAACTCGCGAAATTACCCGATAGATTTTTACAATTGTTAAAAGTCTACAGAGTGTTACATGATCATGCGACAATGTGTAGACTGTGATTTCTTTATTTTTACCCGACCTTAAAGCGGTGCAGCCTTGATTTTTACTCTACCGGCCGCACCGCTTCTGCTCACTGACTAGACAGAGCCAGTGTAATTAATAGTAGTAAGTTACAATTTTTATATGCCCCCCTCACTTCATGTCATTTCTTATGTAGTGGGTTTATCATTCGTAGGTAATGAACTTGTACTGCTAGCAAACAACTATTTAAGAACTCGCGAGGAGCAACGGGTAAAGGAAAGCAAAACGCAGTCATATAGAAGCATAGGGCTCTTTGGGGGTATAACAAATAGGAAGTAGTGAGAAGAATGTGGAAAGGAGTAATTGTTTCGGGTCTCACGTTTGCGAATGCAGTACTCTGCTTAAGCAAAAATCAGACGCTCTAGCATGCCTTGAAGTGAGCCAGAGAACTGTAAGCCGTTTGAAATTAGGAGCGCATGCTAGAACAACTAACGAAGCAGTGCAGGGAGATATGGGCTGGGCGTTGTTTGAAGTTCGAGAAGCTCCAAGTAAAATATGTTTTATGGGAGGTTGAGAGCAATGGATCAACGTAGGTGGAAAGCTAGTTTTTAGGTACCCTATACATGAAAAGCGTGCATGTGCAGCGGCTAAGTAGGACTAGAAGGCTAACGATGAAATATGGAAAGAACAGTGGAGAATCAAAGACAGCCAAGGTAACCAAAAAAGAGGCAAGGCAGATAGCAAAACTTCAGCCCTGTTGAGGCGATGAAAGGCAGAGAAGGAAATGTTGCGTAGGACCACCGGCAGCAGAAAAAATGTGTATTTTGTGTTTGCTCTAGGACCAGTGCTAGCAATAGACGAAGAGTATAAGACATGGGTATATTAGTTTTTTTTTTATAAGATGACACGTTGTCACCCTGCTACAAAGGGGATACCACTAGCAATCATCATCGTTGTTCTTAAGTTGCACCCGAGTAAACTTCAACTGAGCTTGGGTGATAGGTGACTGCTGTGTACACGTATCAGTAGAGAGCATGTCCTGTAATGTGGGCTGGCACTGTGCTTGTGCTTCAGTGACAACATGGCGATAAGAGTGGGTGTGAAGAATGGAGCGTCTTGTTTTTACGAACGAATGTTTGTTTATCATTTTCTTGTTTCGTGTACATATATGCGTGTTTCCTTGTTTCTTAGGGCATAAACCGAGTTGAAGTCTAGCGTGTGTTTCATCCTTACCTTTTTTTCGTCCAGTGTCATGTTCGCTAGCAGTACGAGCTCATTGGTTAGCAGCAAACTCGCCCAACTTGGGGCTTTAATCGTTTTTGTTCGTAAGGTTTGTTCTGGCTTCTTCACTATATGGTGCCTATAGCTGTTGTGCAGCTACTGCTCTGTTGTAGTTTCAGGCCAAGTACATTTACAGTCTTTACTGTTGAGATGGGTTTCCTGTCTATGTTGATTGCCATCGTGGTGGGTGGCAGGTATGTTTTTTCTGGGGTTATTTTGTGGTTTCAGAATAACTCTGATTTTTCCACTGAGCATTTTAGTCAAAGAATTACTCCAGGCACTCAGAATCAGTCAGTTCAAAAAGTTAAGAACTAGCCACAGGGATAAAGGAAACAATAGCGACTGGGCTACCGATTACATGACACATTATACATAACCACCAATTACATATCCGGGACACTGACAGTAGTGCCTATGCCCAAAAGCGTGAACACGGCACTCCACCATGGCTGAAAGCTAGACAGATGTTGTTACATAGAAAGAACATACAGGAATTCACTGTATATGTGCTACATAGATACTGCCATTATAGAAATACTAGTGGCATAGCAACCACCTGTGCTCACAACCCAAACCAGAGACAAGCTATCACTGCCAGTACTTATGGGCAACCTCACCCACTCTAAGGAGAAGCAGCAGCAATATTTCTAGTTATCAATTCAGGTCAGCAAGATGCTTGACCACAGACTATTTGGGGCTCCCAAAATGCCTGCAAACAGTAGGCAAGGGAGTGCATTGGCAGAACAGCCCACAAAATGGCAGTCGGCTGCAGATCAAATAACCCAATCAAAACCATGTAGGCACCTGGCCAGGAAACTCTAGAGGGTAATCAACAGGCTCATGTGCCCTACCGTAACCTGACAGCCCCAAATAATTTTTCTGTCCCTGTAATGACTGTAGATTCTGAAATACTAAAACCTACCACAAAGCAACTCAAATCGAAGTCCCATCCCCTCTACCCAAGTTACGACGACAGAATGAAACCGCACTCTGCTGTATTCAAACAAACACCTTCACCCACCTCTCCAGACTACACAAACCTTACCCAACCCAATACCCGAAGCTGTGCCCCAAGTGCAACCAACTAGTCGCCCTCTACCATACAGCAGCAATGTACGACTAAATTAACAAGCACCCCCTAACAGAAAATCAGTGGAATGACATCCTGTCTTGCGCCAGCTATGACAGGCAGTGCCAAACAGTCGCCAGAGCAGCCACCGCCACCTTGGAAGCTGGAGCCCTGGACTAGGGTCACCCACCTTGCCGTAGCAATCAATAAATAATTTCTATCGCTCTCTCTCATAGGCCCGGGACACAATACTGATTATTGAAACGTGTACACTAACTTGCTGCCCATGGCTTTCAGGACAGTGTCTTGAAACTTGTAGCTCAAAGCCGCCTTTGTGATGAATTATATCTGCACAGAGTAAGTTGAGCTGTTGTGAATCAAATGTAAATTTATCTTGCGCCATTTAATCGTGCTGTTCTTGTGCAGGCATCGGCTCAGGATACCAGTGGAGGGAGGTTCCACATGATGCATTCCGAAAAGTGGTGGTAATTTTCTTTTGCAACAAAGCATCAACTTGCATTCTGGTGAAAATGGTGTTGTTAGTTCATACTAATGTGTGAATTGCGTATACATGTTGCGTCATATGTGTGCAGTGACATTTCAGGAAAAAGTATTGGTTAGATGTGTTGCTCAAAGACATTTAGCCCACCTTAGTGGCTGCGCTTAGTGTACTGTGAAACAAAGCACCCTACAAAGCAGGTTATTGTGATGCACAAAAACAGCATATAGAACAAGCATCCTTCCATGGGAGCATTTTTTATGGAACAGGCAGACTTCCACAATGTGAAGCTGTGTGGAACATGGCCTAGTGCGTGAAAGCCAGGCCCAACTTGTGTATTACAGATACCCTTGTACTTCCAAAACATTTAGAAACTGCCCATGCAGTAGCATGATATGCCAAGATCATTTTTCAGTGCTTACGCAGGGTAACTGCACACATTCAATTAATAAACTCAGTTTTCTCAAACACCCTATGTACACAACTGTGTACATTTCAACCCTGCGATTTTTTACAAAAGAAAATACCAAAGCTGAAAGTTTTCACTAGTTTAGCATAATTTTGTATCCTTCATCTAACAGTGAAGATTTTATGGCCATCTTGTGGCTAGTAAGGTTACTAAGAGCGTAAACAAACAAAATGGTGACGCACGCACGCGATGGCCTCAGTGGGGGGCTTTTCAGCTCTTTCTCCTCGTTTTCTCAAAAAACTTGGGGCCCTAAAAAATATAGTAGCTATGCATATCACACAAATATATACGCATGTGGAAATATTCAGCACTACTTGACGCTCCTGACCTCTGTAACGCTAGGTACACAATTCTGTACGACTAAAAAAAAAGTACGATTGTGCTGGGCTCAGTAACATGCCAATTCATCTTATTTGGTGAGATACAGAGCATAGAAAGAAAAAGAAAAAATTAGTAGCGGGAAATAGCGAGCAGCGTCTGAAAGGGTTAAATCTTTCAGCAAGACATAGCGCTTACATTGCCATAATCTTGGCAATGGTGGGGTCCACATTAATTACTCAGCACCCACAGCATATAACTTTACTAATATCATCAAGGTGATTCAGAATAAAATTTCCTCGCTCAGTGGGCAGTCCAAAAACTAAAGCAACATTTCTATTTCTACCATTGCTTAACATAACCATTTTTTGTTTTCTTTACTGCTCCTGTAGTAACTCATTCTTGCTACCTGATGACATGTTTTCAGCATATAGCTCACGCACGTGCATGGGCGTTGGGAGGAGGGAGGCAAACCCAGCCGTTGCATCGCTGGGGGAGGGAAAGCGCAGGGGGAGGGGGCAAGTGCCCCTTTCGCACCGCCCTGCCAATGCCCATGCTCATGTGCATAAATGAGGACACACATACAAAAAAGTATGGAGTTAAGAATTCAAATTTTCCTCTGGTGTTGAAGAATAAATGAAACTTGTTGTTTCATAGTAGTGTCAGTAATAATGACACTTCCACTTATATTCATTGATATTTGAACTGTTTGGGGTGTGCCACTTTCTGTTTGTTTGTATTATTTATGTACATGCAGTATGCCGTACGATCTGTACCATATTGACCTTGCATATTTCTCTGTGTATCTTTCTTTTTCCCTGGTTCTTGGTGTTTTACCTCTTGCTTTCTTTAGTTATAACCTGTACTCCATGTTGTGTATTCCGCTATGTAAAGCCTTTCAGGGTGCTTAGAGTATCTAAAATGCAATCCAACCTGTGCTGCCAATGCTCAATGTGGGGTTTTATGGGTAAATTGTTCCATGCCTCAATTTCCAGGAATTCAGAATGTTGCTGGCCTTGACTGTAGTATTTATAACCACACCACTCAAATATAGATAAATCAGTTGTGTCGAGTTGTGTTTGCAGTGTCACATTTATGCTGGTACTGTTGTGTTTGTTTAGGTTAATGCACGCAGAAAGTTTTGGAACATCTTAGCACTTCTTGTGGTGTAGTGAATGCGAAAGTATTAGTGTTGAATTATGGAAGCGATGTGCTATTACCATGTGTGACCATTTTTCACGGCTGCTGTTTGATGTAGACAGTTCAGAGTCCATCGCAGTATACATGGCACCGACAAAATTTGTAAAACAAGTGTTGCATGGAAGGCAGCTCAATCATTCTATGCATGGCAGTGACTTGGGGCATACGGTGACACGTGTCCAGTCTTACACACGTGTCCTTTCGTTATCGTCATCATCCTTTTCCCTTTGCAACATTTTCTTTCACTTTTGATAGCTATGGCTGACAGGCTTGCCCATTTGTCCCTGTAGCCTTTCATATATGCTGTGGGTGGAAACAGGCTTTGTTACTCTAACTTTAGCCTTGCTTAAAATTCACTGCTACAGGCAACTGTTGTTAGCTTGAAGTCACAAACTTCGGGTTATTTGAACTGGTGTGCTGGTTCCAGCAATTTTATGTGCAATCCAATGGAAGACATTGCTCAATAATTTGAAGCTAAAACCTATTATATTGGTTAATTGGCCAAAAGTTATTTTGAGTAAAGGGCATCGAGGTGACTGTCATTTATATATAAAATTCAAAAATTTCAGGTGGAAAAACAGTGGGGTGTTCTGTGCTGGCGTGGTGCCACCGCAGCTGAGGCTTGTACAGTTGACAAAGTGGGGGGTTGGTCGGAACTCGCTCAATCCTATGCATCTGTCTCTTTTATGGTCCTCAGACTTCTTTGGTGCTCACAGCACCGTGTGAGCGAGTTTTGTGGTGGATGCTTCGATTTTAGCGATAAGTCTCAACTATCGTGGCAACCGGTGTCACACACTCGACTTTGTTGCAAAAGTCAAGATTCTGAATGAAATCAAGAAGGCAGACTTGCTATGCAATAACAGCAATGCTGTTCTTGTGCCTTTTGTTTAATTGAAAGTTCGGATAATTGGAGGTTTCTTGCAGCCCACGTTGACTTCATATTAGTGAAAGTTGACTGACTGTACCCATGTAAATAGCATGCTCAAATTTCTTCAGTAGCACTGTGTATGTATTCATAACACATTTTTAATCCAGAGGCCAGGCCATAACCCTTTCTCTAGGTTGCCCATTAGCCAGCTAGAATCTTCAAGCTCTGGTTGTCTAGGGGATCTGTGCTCACTTAGCATTCTGGAAGATCCTGCTTTGAATCCATTTACCAAATTTCTTTTTCAACTCAATTAGTTACTTTGTAGGAGGTTCTCTGGGACATGTGGCATCATGCTTAGTATTCATGGGCTCATTTTTTATCCTTTGAGTGGTCCGCCATATATTCTGCGCTGTGCGTCGCCCATTCTGTGTACCATCCTTTGGGCATTTTGTATGCCATGGATGCCGGATTTTTGACTGACATAGTTAACTAATGCTTTTGCAATAAAAGCTTATCATGCTCTTCGCCACACTCTAGTGAAGCCAACGTAAGGGTGTATGTCATGTGGTGAAACCTGGGCCCACCTTGGTTTTTGTTCGTTATGAGCTATGCTAGGATGGAAAACATACCTGCAAACTCTTCCGATTGTACAGGAATGGCCATAAATCTCCCGGAAAACTGCCCCAACCATGCCGTGGAAAAAAAAAAAGCGTCAAGCGGCACCGCTGCATTGTAATTGCCATAATGAGTTAGGTAGCCAGCTGAAATCAGCAGAAGTTGTGTACAAGCCTTTTGAGCTCGAAGAGTGTGTAGGACTTTTTTATAGTTCTGTTGGCAACACAGTGTTGTTGAAGCCGAAAAGAAACATTTGCAGTTTTTCTAGGGATTTATTTCCATGTGTTTTGCCGCCCTGGAAAGGCGAGCACTTCGAATTTTGCATCATTTGTGCAGGGTGCAGTGCAAGATGACAGTTAACTCTGATGTGACTGCAATGTCAGAAAATGTGGCCTGAAGTTTGCCAAAGACCAGCGTTGTGAAGCCACTATTAAAGTGCCACCAATTTTAATTTTATTGTTAGTGAAATTTTCAAACAACTCCTTCAAGAAATGTTCATTTTGATGGTCTTGATGCAGTGAGGTGCTGCAGTGTACATTTCTTTGATTACATTTTAAAAATTGTGAGAAATCGTGCTTTAATTTGTAATGTCTTAAGTTTTGTCAGGTACACAGAAAAAAAAAACAAGGAACAATCAGCTAGTGTTTATCATAGCAAGCAATATGTACATATTGTCACATGATTTTGTAAAACATGCATGTGAATGAACTTTTGATGTGAGGCACCGCCGCCAAGATGACAGCGAACGAGTGCTACCCAGAAAGCTTCATCATCACATACTCTCATGTGAGTAGCTTGCTCCCACAGCTTGAGCACTTCTCAATCACAACTGTTCTGTTATTAGCAAAGCCAAAGCAAAGCTTGCGGTCGCCCCTTAACGTGCATTTGCTGTATGTGTCAATATTGTTTGTTAGCTCCTAAGCAAGGCCTGAATTTGGAGGCAGATCAGCATCACTAAGCAAAGCCTGCTGGTAACGGCACACAGATCCCGCTATCAGACCCGAATGAGGCAACAATATGTGAGTCTTTTGTGGGTTGCTGTTTCTTTTGTGGGTTGCTATTTCTATTGCACACGTATGGATGACCATGACAGGGCAATTTTTAATAATCTTTGCAATGCAGAAAGAGAGAGAGAGAGAACAAACTTCACTGACAGCTCAAGTCCGGGCTGTGGAGTTATCAGTATAATGTAGAGACCTGAAAGCAGGCGATGGAAAGCCATGGCACTGTGTGAGCCAGTTTACTATGCAGTAGTGTCCCCGTTGAGGCCGCAGCAACAGGCGGCACAGCAGTCGTGTCACGCGGTGCCTGTGCAAGTGCCAGTGCATGTTCAGTAATCGTGTCTCATGTTTTGTTTAGTTAGCTATGTTCTGCAATCCTTTTCAAACTGACTTGGACAAAAGTCACTTTCAAGCAAGTCGTAATAGCTTGTAATTTATGTAATAGAACTTCGTAATGGCCTTATGTATCATTAGTGACATTTTTTGTCTTGATTTGGTACTAGGGTTAGGCATCATGCCTTAAGTGAATTTTAGCTTTGCCAGATCATTTTATTTTGAACTGCAGCCTTTTCTCCCAGTGAAAGAAAGCCTGACAATGATGCGTGCTACTATGCACATTAAGTCGGGTAGAGATGTACAGGTGCAGTCAAAAGTAATTGGAGCACAGGAGCTGCGGCCGAACCTAATAGGAGCGCCGTGTAGCTGCACCGGCGGTAAACGAAAGGAGCAGAACACGCATGCGCGCTTGCCGACAGTGATAGCCCATCTATACTTCTCAACCCACTTCTTTTAACACGGCTTCGAGCAAATTATTCGCAGCATACTGGTCTCAGTGATGGCACTCATAGCATACCCACCCAAACATATTATAAAAGAGAAATTGTCATTTCAGACCCTTGCGATTACGACGCTTCTCCAGCAGCTCGCGGACGTTGAAAGTGTGTGAGCGACGCTGCCAGATACCACCTCTGCTACCAGCGCCATCGCCGAGACCAGTAGTATGCTGCGAATAATTTGCTCAAAGCCGTGTTAAAAGAAGTGAGTTGAGAAGTATAGATGGGCTATCACCGTCGGCAAGCGGTGATAGCCCAGCGGTAATAGCCAATGCGATGATAACCGCATCGGAGCTGTGGCGCTCCGATGCGGTTCGGCCACAGCTCCCGTGCTCCCATTACTTCTGACGGAACCTGTACCACTTGGTCAACAATGCCTCACAGCTAAAATTTGAAGACCGAGAGACAGGGAGTGTTTCTCAATTTTATTTTAAAATGAGTTCCCACAAATTCATTAGAAACAAGAGAAAAAAATGCACACACAAATGGGCGGACAGAATGTTTCAATAGATGAGACAAGTTGGCTCAAGGCAACAGTTAGTTTTGCCGGTTACGTAGTCGCCTGAAAGATAAATGTTTGTCACAGATTTGTTTGCACACCTTTTGTGGTCAGCACAGCTTTCAAGAAAAGGGCTGCCCAAGGCACAGGCAGTTCATTGCAGTGGGAGCAGCAAAGAGGGGGAAAAGGAAAGTCTCACCACACAGTAGAACACTATACACACCCATTTCCTGCATGAAGAAGGGACAGCCAGCATTAAAATGCAAGCTATTCAGCAAGAAATGCCCATGCAAACTGCTACTACAGCCCCACTAGTGGAGAATGCCAGTGACAGCCATTGGTATCAAGTGCAAGTCAATTTGCCTGTGAACTGCCGTTTCACTGTGCCCTCTAAGCACCAGTCACTGAAGTGTATGCGGGCCCAAATCAATAGCCCCAAATGATCAAGCTTAACTTTTCAAATGTATGCTCTGCATGTGCAAGTCCACTAGAGGAAACAAGTAATGATATCATTTGCCGCTGTTCTAAGTAGACAAGAGGCAGCAGACCAGAGGCAGCAATGGCACAGCTATGCAATGCAACTTGGCTTGTTCAATGGCTCGTTTGAACTGGGCTGAACTGCACACCTAAGCAGAACATATAAAATTTCTGTCAAAGCAAATGCTTCCATAGCACAAGCACTATAATAAATCATACAATCTGTGGCATCATGCCCAACGGTGTGTGTTCCTCCAAACGCACTCTTCCTTGATCCGAGCTACAACACTGCCAAGTTTGCAATTGAAATCGTGCAGACATGCAGCTTACTTTTATACGCAAAAACATGCAAATGGACACTGAAGCAGGCAATTCACTCCGGTAATATGCTTTTGTAAGTAGCAGCTGTCTCTGCATACTGCCCTCCTCACATTCACACGCGAGACATCCCACGGTGATCTTTGTTAGCTGCCTCCAATCACTGCAGCTGGTTTTGAATGACATGTTTTGCGCGTACCCCCCCCCCCCATCCCTTTTTTTTGTTTTAACTGAGACCCCAATTTCGCGTGTTGTACTAGTTTCAGTACAGAAATTGTTCGAGGTGGTGCCGACACCTTCCGCTGAGCATATCATTTCGACAAACGCGCGCCTGGTTGACCTCGTAGCAAATGCAGTAGCTGCTCTTGGTTTCGTAAGCGAACATCAACAAAAGCGATCGCCTAAAAGTGGCGAGAAGTAAATCTAAGTAGAGCAGCTCGTTACCGCCGCAATGAAGCAACAATAACGTTCAAAGTTTTTCCGAGAAGTAAGGAATTCCTGCGTGCGCTTCAGCTGCAAAAATATGGTAGGAGGGGGAGAGTAGCTTCCGAATATCAGTTCGGTTTAAGTATACTTCTACAGCAACAGTACTTTCTAAACAGCACAAAACTTGTTCCGCATTATTTTAAGGCATTAGGGGGCGGGAGCATTCACAGGTATCATGTTCACAAAACCTTAAAAGGGCGTCGCAACTTTAGGGAAATAACTGTGTCGACGAATCCATAACTGAGCGATGAATCTGGAACAGCACGCTGCAACGAACACAGGCGCCTCAAAAAAAGAAAAGGACTCACGGGAATAGCAAGGCTTGCAAAAAATTATTTCAGTGCAAACTTCCGACGAGAAAATCCGGAAAGAAAAACGACTCACGCCAGCAAAACCGTACTGTTTGCATAATCTATGGCACACTCGTGGAATGGGAGCAGCCATATTTGCAGTAGTGCAGACCACAAAACGGAATCCGCTAAATTTGGCGGGTTTTTAAAACCAACTCTGACCAAAAAACGAAGTCCGCTAAATGTGGCGTGATTTCTTTAATTTTGTTTTGAGCACGAAAGAGCAAGCGAGATACAAATTAAACGAGCATTAAAATAATAAATTATTACGGAAATGTAGTTTGAAGTATGTACAGTGTATTTAACGGCAGTTAACAGTGCAGAAACAGTCATAAAAAAAACACCCATAAATGAACTGCCTAAAATACAACAGAGCCTAAGTTAAAAAGCACTGGCACATAAGCTAAATAACGCAAAAGAAAGGACGGCAAAGGTGGCCTGGGCAACTGGTGAACACAGAGAAACACAGACACAAACAAGGCGAGGTCCACATAAGTGATGGGACAAAATTGACTTCAACATAATGTAGGGTAACACAGAGCAACAGCCTTTTCCGCAGTACATGCTTTATCATAGAACAATGGTAACCATATTTAGCAAACTAACAGTAGAGTGATGACGACAAATGAAATTTGCACTCAATAAGGCTCTCTTCATGTATGCAACTTTTAACACTAGACCCAAGTGCTCAAAACCGAACACAAGAACCAGTAAATTTTATGACACTGCAAAGCAACAGCAAGATGGAGTACAATATGGGATATATTTAATACGGCAACTTTCACAAAAATGGCACTTCACGAGGCACTCGCAAAGAAAAGGACCCACGTGTTCACCATCCACTTGTGCAAAATTCACACACTCACGGCGAAGAGTGGAAAAATTGTCCATGCTGCAGACCAACGGGTACAGGGTCCGACCGAATGTTCAACCCAGGTGCCACCACGGAGCGAGAAGCGTCGAAAGCGGTACATCTGCACTGCTACAAGGAACTCAAAAGTTTACGGATTAACTATGGGACTTAGTGCGTAAGCATCTGCGAGAGGTGAACATTCTGGTTCAATAATTTGCAATGTCGAAGAGGGATCCTTATGCCGTGACAGCTGAAGAAGCTACTGAACAGCCAGCAAAATCAGCAGGTGTTGCAGAGCTTCTGTCTATTTGAGGCAGATGCAAACACTGCAGCGCGGGAGGATGTAAAATCAACAAGAGACATGCGCTTTGCTTCCCACCATTTTGGGCAAGAAAGGGGGGAGAAGAAAAAGGAGTAGCGAAAAAGCAGGTGGAATTGGGTCAACTCTGCTCTCACTATGAACATGAATTATTTGTGCTTCCCCAGAAAAATGCTGGCCTACCCTGCATAGTATAGCATTACAGATGAAACATACTGCTAATACACCAACAAAAAAAATTTTTTAAGAAGAGAATTCCAGAAAAAGTTTGTGGTGCGAACCATTCATATGGTGGTAAAATAGCCAGGGATTTGATTTCAATGGGTTGCACAGGTTTACGAAACAAAGTACAAGGACATTTTTGTTTCATAGGGGTTGTGAAGGCAAAAGCATGAATGTCCAGTTGAATACATCATGTACAAGGACATTTTTGTTTCATAGGGGTTGTGAAGGCAAAAGCATGAATGTCCAGTTGAATACATCATGGTGTCAAAGGGTGTTGTAGTTTTTCTGGGCACAATTCCTACCTCACGCACCCATTTGGGAACCCGTAAGGGACATAAATACTGGCTGGGGCTGGAGGCGATATGTTTCATGGTCAAAAAAAAAAAAAAAAGTGTAATCTCAACGTATTTGGGTTCAAATTTGGGTCTGCTGACTATCACATGTTCTCACGGTACAGCATTCAATTTATTAGGCCACGGCTGAAAGACAGCATGGACTAACACAACATGCATGAGCTCAGCTCCTGATTAGCTGAAATCTGGCCAGCTTTCACAGTGCTGCAACCAGCTTGTGAACTGAATACATACCATTACAAGCCATAGGAAAAGCCACCAACCTAATCCTAGCCATGTTCTGCGGCAACACCAAGCACAAGCACATTGAAGAATCACTCCAAAGGAACCACACTATCCTGCACTTGCACACATTTCTTGGCTGTGGTGGCCACGCTTTTCTGATGGAGGTGAAAAGCAAAGACGACCATGTGTTCGAGATTTCAACACACGTTAAAGGTCCCCAGGTGGCCAGGTGCTCCTCCTCTATGGCGGACCTCATAGCCCAGGGTTAGCTTCGGCACATTGAACACCACAATCACAACACCAGCACAAACACCGAAATCTGCGCTATGCACTTTCTTAACCACAACCTCGAAGGAGTCGCACCATCCCACACAAGTTCACCTCCACACTGCCCAGCTTCCTCAGGAAAAGCGGCGTTGCACTTGTTGAGCAAACTGCCCCGCAACTCCACATTCACTGCAAAATCACTTTGCAGAAGGCACGTTGGCATGGACGTTTTCAACTAACGAGTGCACCCGCTTTGCACGCTTTGCTGCTGGCCCTTTTGGTGGTCGGCCGGGTGGCACACGTTTCGATCCCCTGTTCAAGCCGGCACGGCGTCTTGCGATGCTTGTCGGCTGCACACTGATTCTGCTGCCCGATCTAGTGGCTTTGGCAAGTGAGGCATCTACTCTCATTAAAGCCTCAACAAGAGCCTGCTGGTTGGTTATTTTTTTCAGGCGCTTGGCAATGCTTGCCGCATATTTGCTGCAGGCGGGGTTGTCTTTGGCCAGGGATTCCAACTGCTCAAATGAGCACAGCATGTCTCTGTATGAATCCGAATCCATGCCCTGAAATTATTGAAGACAATGCAACAATGCTTTTCTGTAGCCAGCAATTCTTGGAGGCAGTTTGGCTACGTAATGTTTCATAAATGGTAGGCCGTAAAAATTCTAACAATTTGGACTATCGCACTGCATTGACTAATTACATGCTGCATGGTGAATGCCATTATATTTTGAGGGTGTATTATTTTTAAGTAGAAGTCAATATTTAGCGCCTTATGCACTGCAGACATTTCTACAAATCAAGCCGAACCAGATTTTTTCCAGAAAATTTCTCATCAACATCGTCACTAAATAGAATCGCTGAGTGAATCTTAATTTTTGCTAGGCAAAAATTATCTTAACATGTAAAACTTAGCAATCACCTAGTAAAAATATATCGCTGTCAATCATTTTGAGATTACAAAATTGTTCTAGATTCAGTGAGAGCCTATGCTGACTAGTAGAAAATTGTGCAGAACTTACTATGGATCAAGTAAATTGGTAGGTGGCTTCTCACCAACCTACGAGAAATGGCTTACTTGCATACATCAAAGCAACAAGTACTGTCAGCTGCATGGTCAAGCAAGCACTCTGGTCTTTGACCGTCTGCATTGCCAGTGACCTCCAATGCCTGTGTGCTCCCTGACAATGAGCTAGATCCTTTGCTGCTTTCCCTTAACCACTACACTGTAAATAGAAATTAGTCTTCGACATCACTTTGACTTCACTAACAAAGGCTTCTTTAAGTTCAAACAGAAATACCTGGATTGCTATAAGGAGTCTGAGTAAGCTTGCAGGTTTATTTGCAGGCGTACAATTACAATGCCTTGTTACCCCACTATACTCAGGATTTTCTTCTGCAGAGGTTTGATATAAAGGTTCCACATGGTTCCTTTGAAAACTACCAGTGGAAATATACGGGGCATCTACTTGCGAAACTGTGACGCAACAGTTCGGGCAATTTGGCTGCCTTGGAGAAAAACAGCAGGGTGGTACAAACCTTGTTCTCCTGTATTTCCTGGCTGCTTGAAGGCCTGCAGCTTGTTCCATTTGAGGGCTGCAATGGCTCTTCAACGTCAAAATGCTCTGCAGGAGCAGCTTGAGGCTCTGACGAGTTCTCGTGCAGTCCTTTAAAGAACTCGGCTCCAGGGCACGCATCCCCCAGTGCAAGCCTACCGAGCTCGTGCCGACCTTCCCTGGTCAGCAGAGGTGCATTGGGGAAGGTTCCACCAAACACCTTATGCACAAGCGCCTGGTGTTTGCAGAATGCACCCTGCTGACCAGAGCGGCATGTGCACAGCCCAATGGTGGAGTTGACGTTGTACATCGGGCCGTCCTCTTTGCCGCTTGGTACGACGTAGAGGCCGTCCCCACAGGATACTGTACGATCCTTGGCAGTCTCTGGGAGTCGCTTGAGGAGCTTCTCATACAGAAGCCTGTGCCCTGCCACACGCGAGTTCGCATGGTCGATAATTCGGTTGCGGAAGTACGTCTCCCACGTAACCGCGAGGAACTCCACCAGGGCCACAACATTATAGGCTTTAGTGCGACTCAGCACAATGTCCTTCAAAATCCTGATGGAAGCCTCAGAGTAATTGTTTGTGTTGTGGCCCCTTGTTTTGAAGTGCAGACGGAAGAGCAAGACCCACTCCGCTTCCTTCTCCATGAAAGTGTCCACGCGGTTGATGTAGCCTGCATGTTGCTGGGAGTGGAGCTCCTTCTTGGCTGCTTCCAGGCTTTCAGGTGTATCAGCATACATGACCTGCACATTTGGAGGTCACAGACATATGTGCATGCACATATAATATGCATACATTGCATATACATGCACACAACACATACATATTATAGGTGTGCAAAAATGTGAAATGTTTACTGTCAGTCAAATGGAATGCTTTATGCCTAGTCAGTCAATTTTCATGGCTTGCAAAAAAACAGCAATGCGCACAAAAAAAAGACAAGACGAAAAAAAAAAGGCCATGGTGCTACTGCCACAGGCCAAAGTATGAGAGTTTGTGACAGTGGTGCATTCACAAAAGTTGCAGAGGATCCCTAAGCATATTCTTAAGAGGTTCGATCTTAGAAGTTTATTTTGGCTCAGGTTGTTGTTACAACAAAGCGTTGCAAAGTTGTGTTGCAGTGGAAACTCCAGGCCAATTAGGACTGCATTTGCAAGCACACTCCCTTTGTAGATGCCAAACGAGTCACACGCCGCAGAATCTGCATTTCCTTCTCTCGGTGCTGGGCTGGTGTTCCCAATATTAACGTTCAACCCACGTGCTGTGATTCATAAGCCATTCACCAGCATCAAAATGTACCGGTGGGAGAGGCCACAAACACATGTGCTTGTGAGACGCGGCTTTTGTGGACACTAGCCAGGTGCACAGTCCCCCCCACCCCCACCTCCCCTTTAGCAAAGTAACACTTCCGCATTAAAAGCAACTCAGTGTTACCCTTTGTTGTGAGCATTGCGTGAGAGTTCCCTTCACTATATGCATTAAGAAGCTGGTGCAGTTTTGCTGAGAAGTTGAGTGACCCTTGTGCCCCACCACATTCCTTGTTTTAGTTAAAGGAGCCATGAAGAGAAAATGCAAGTTGGTTTTATTCGAAAGATTTCGTGTTTTATAGTGCCCCCAGCGCTTGTCCGGATACAAACGGTGCTTTATTCACTGAGAAATTAAACAATTTAGGTTAAAATTTTGATTTTCCCGCTCAATCGTGCGTTTTCGTGGTCCCAAGTGACATCACGGGAACCGACCGCTCTGCAGCCTAGAGTACCTTCATTCACGCATCCGCCGTACAGGGTAGAGACACGTAACGCTGGCGCCGCCATGTTCGGTTGCTCGCTCGCCGCCGAAGCAAGTCATTGTGTCAAAACCGCGCTAAAATTATCGCCGCAACGCGGTTTACTGAAGAAGTTTGAATCATATTGTCTGTTTCGCGTTGCTAGGTCTCGTGGGAAACGAAAAGAATAACGCGTTGAGCCCGTTGGCCCAATTGCGGCGGCACGGGACCGTTCAAATGTTGTCTCCACCCTGTAGCGGTGTTGGTTTGTTCCCGCGTTTCTTTACGTTCCGTAACCTAGATGGCGCCACCATACCGTGGCAAGCGTTTGGTTTGTTTTTGCCCGCATTTAAACCTGGCTTGTTTTTGTTCTGGGAGAAAATATTCGTTCCCTGAAACAGTGCTCGCTCGACAAATGGGGTCACGTAAGACACCGTTGCTTGCGTCAATCGGCCAGTGTCGTCTGAGACAACCCCAAGCCCCATAGTGCTGTGCAGCTAAACCAAAGCATGCTGTGCGCAGTACGAACAGCAGAACGCATCAGTACTTCTATGTTTACATGTGCTTTCGTAACTTCCACTGTTTGTCCCATCATTCCTATTGCTTTGTAAAGAATGTGCCCTAAATTTAAGCGCAAATCGCTCGTTCGTCTAGTTTGTAAGCTCTACCTAATTTGCGTCTGCTTCTGCCAGCCTCCGCCAATCGCAGAGCTTAGCCCATGTGACATCACAGGTTCTGTTGCGGGAAATGAGCTGGTGGGTCGCATGACCATTCCCGTTTTTCCTAATTATGTAGCTTATTTGAGCGAAGTTTACGTTAAAAGTGGTGTCAGTATGATTCTAACGAGACAATCGTTTGAATCAACCAAACTTGTGTTTTCTCTTCATGGCTCCTTTAAGACGCTGATAACACATGGCACGTGCCGTTCATATCATTTCCCTCAACATGCAAACAGTGTATGCCAGCACACTATCATTATTTCAGGCCTGCTAAAAATAGTATCGACCTTTCCAGTAATTGAGTGCAGCCTTGCCCATTTAAAGCATTTTTTTCTTTCAATAAGAGTTTCAGGTTGCATTCTCCATTGGCTCAATTTACAAGCGACTCGGTGGCTTTTCCTGCAACTGGCAATTCACCCGAGAGGGGATGTGTTCGAAGGTCCTCCAAACACTCATGTAGCACAGGTACGCAACAGTTTTCTTGTTCAAGGCACGTGCACATGAACGGGCACAGCCAAAAAAGGCACAAAAGAAAGTGCACCCTGTTGCTCTTTAAATGCGCTCAGGAACTAAGTGCCGCTACAGACAACCAGAGAAGGCATTTCGACACCATGGGGCCCTCTTATGATGGGTGGTGGTGGAGTAGGCGTACGCACCAGCAAAACAAAATGTTGCTACTTACGTCTACTACATACGAAGCAGAGTTATCATCACCTATACTTCTTAAACTGTGCCCAAATCCCATGGCTTCATAGAGTTATTCTAATAAATGGAATTGAAAAACTCTCCACAGAGACCATGTAAATTTGGTGGGTCCTGATTTGTTTCCTTATAGCTCTGGACATTGCATTTGCCTGCCTTCATCGGAACAAGTTGGACTATCAGGAAAGGGATTGTAACAATTTATGATGATACTGAATCTCTTAAAGCTGTTAAAATATTCAAAATGGCCAGTTTCTTATTGCAATTAAACCTTCTCATAATGTTGAAGAATGTCTACCATAATATTTTTAGAGCTGCTGTATTTCAGTTTTGTCCCCACTTGGCTTTGCCAACAGACAGTGACCGAAACCATTCCTGTGACGGGTGCTCGCAGGTGGGACATTCCAAAGCACAGCCACTGGTATGCATTGAATAACTCTGACTGCTGCATACACACATGACCAATACATATTTGTTGTAGCATTCAGTGCATTAATAGAAAGGGAAAAAATTTAATTGCCGTCGGATGCAACAAACATTTAACAAGCCAAAGAGGCTAGAAGTGACGCACCAAATCAAGCCTAGCATGCATTACTAAACCAAGAACCCCTGAGTTGGAAGCAGTAGTGATGAGTCAGCTTGATATGATACCAGCACACAGAAATCAGAAGCCCCTCCATATAACAATGGCAATGGTTTAAACGCAAAGCTTACTTGCGTGTGAAAATCGAAATGGTGAAGTGCCAATCAAAGTGCAGACTGCCTACAAGTTTCAGTCCAAACTCAGATGACAGCAAATGAATCCCTTACGAGAAAGCTAAGCACCCTCCTCCCCTCCCCAACTCATTGCCATGGTTAGACCATCAACAACGTCCAAAATCAACAACGTCCAAAACTGCCAAAGTAAAAAGCCAAAATCTACTTAAACTCAGCGAAAGCTGAAGCCAATGCCCGCGCAACGAACCCAAAGGAAATGTTGAGTGAGCTGAATGCAATGATGGCACAGTCGGATAGACGTTCCCTTTATAACGTAAGGGACCCAGGTTAGATTTCAACCACAGGAACTATTTTTTTTCTTGTTTCATCATCACCATCATAATCATTTGCCCTCCTATTATGAAAATCTGGCTTTCCTGTAGAGCATTTTGGTTACCTCACTGCCATCAGTGAGACCAAGATAATTTTCAGTTGACTGCTGTTAATTAAAACTAAGTCCAAGGGAACCGCAAAACACTTCGAATTAACCAAACTTCCAATTAAACAAAAAGCACAAGAACAGCATTCGTATTCTGCAACATGTCTCCCTTCTTGAGTTCACTCAGAATTTCAACTTTCATTGCCAAGTTGGGTGTACGACACGAGTTGCCATTATAGTTGACACTTATCTCTAAAATCAAAGCCTAAAGTGTCCACCACACAAAGGGCTCAAACTGCACTGTGTGCAACAAAGGAGGTTGAGGACATAACAAGGGAGACATGTGTACACTAGCTTGCGTGTCAACTGGCTCGCCACTTTCTAAACTTTGCGCTGCCTCAGTTGTGATGGCACCAACATGAGTACAAAACATGACGCTATTACCAGGCCTGAAAATTTTGAACTTTATCAAGAAATCATGGTCACCTCAATGCCTTTTATGGAAGATAACTTCCAATTAACCGACTTAATGGATTTTAGCCTTGAATGATTGAGAAATTTCTTCCATCAGATTCTACGTAAAATTGCCGAGACGAGCACATCACTTCAGAATTATCGAGAGCAGCCTGTGATCGTACCTTCTGGAAGGCTGCCATGAGCTGCTTCCTTTCTTGAACAGCAACCCCATGCTTGGCAAGAGTCAGCCAGCGCCATTCCGCTTGTGCCACGTGAAAGTGGCAGAGCAGCTGCCGGGCCTCTGGCCATGTCTCCAGGAGTGCTGCCTTTTCTGCTGCACTGTTGTCCGTCATGAACGCCGCTGGGTTCTGCATGAAAGAAAATACGCATGGCTCATCAGGTGCCAGATGTGCTAGCACACAACAAGCGAAGCCTGGTGTAAAACAGAAATGAGTGCAAGAGGTCCTTGGATGACTTCACATAAACCTCATAATTGTGTGGCTAAATGGACAAAACGCAAAAGACAGGCAACACGCCCCGTCATCTTTTGCGGTTTTGTCCGATTTGCTCTTTACTTTCCAAGCACTCTTCCGACTGAGCCTTACATGTGGCAATTACAAAGCGCTGGAAAGGACGATATAAAAGTAGTGCAGTTAAGGCAGTGAGACAACTGTGCAGTGACTTAAAGAATCAGAAGAAAAGAAAATTGTCTGGAGTAAGTGCATTTGTTCACCTCAGGATGCTAAGAACTCGTGATCACTGTCAGCCAGTGTGTTTGAGGAAAAACGTGCACATTCTTGTTTTGTGTCAACCATTCTTTTTTAAAAAAAAATTCCTAACAATGAAGCCGAATTCGTCACGAATACTCAGAACGAAATGGCCAAAACTCTTGCTTTTTCAAAACCGTCCTAACAAATTATGCACGAATTTGCCACTAGGATGACTATCATCACACTGAGTTTCATTTACTGGTCACAAATACAGTAAAACCTCGTTATTACAAAACAGGATATAACAAACTAATGGATATAACAAAGCAACCATAATTCCCCTTGAAATTTCCGTAGACGCCCATGCATTTAACACCTCGTTTTAATGAAGCTTAATTTTTCTACCAATAGGTATAACCCACTCTTTTTTTCACTACGAGCATATGTGGACCATTTTGGCAACCATCAGGTCAATGTATTGCGTGCGACAGTTTATGTCGCATCATGGATGCGGTAATTTGAAACTTGCGCTAGCTATGGGCCATGAACTCCAGGGCACTAAAATGGCTGCAAGCGCCTCGCAACACGTGCAAGGGTGCATGTCTCCTAGACTCCCAGTAGGGTGCCCGGATGTTCCTCCAGCCACCCTACCAGGATGCAGCCGACCTGGTGTGCCGTTTCTTTAGCGTTCATAATGACGGCAAGGACAAACTCGAAATCACGTCTGCAGCTGAAAAAGCCATAATTTGCCTGAAGAAAATGCAGCCAAAATCTATCAAGGACTTCTTCTCTCCATAGTGAGCCACCAGCTCGTGTGCTGTCAAATGATCACGGATAAGCCATGTGGCATGAATAAATTAATAATTATTTGCTGTTTTTTTTTCACTTGGTTTTCTTGTTTTCGCAGGCTGCTGTGAGTTTCGGTGGTGAATACATCCTCCCTTGCACGTAAATTGTCAGCAGAAATAGACACTGGTTATAGCGAAGTAATGGTTATAACAAAGTAATTACTATCCTTGCTTCAACTTCATTATAATGAGGTTTTACTTTAGTCAGTTCTCAGTAAAGCTGTAAATGTTACAGAATTCCTATCCGATGTCGGTACATGGGCTTCTATGGGAGAGAATTGGATAGCCCCATGCTTGTCTTCCAGGGTAAAACAGTAGTCCTTCAAATTTCTGAACAAGTACTAATCACAAATCTATACTGAATACCATTGCTAAATGATGAGAAAAATATATACATGTACATTCTCTAACCATGTGAGTGATGTGTATTTTCTGCTGCTTCACTGGTAATCCACCTTCACATGGGGTAATGGCTCCAAATTTTTTTTGGTTTCTACTACTCTACATATATGCTTCAATCGGTGCTCAACCCAAAAGTTTCATGCATCGCGAATCAGGTCGAAGCTGAGGAAAGTGAACAATTAATAAATTATGAAAAACTGCCTGTGTGTGCTCACCTGGCGCCCACCAAAGCAGAAGGGGTAGCTGCTTTTGAGCAGCCCAAAAGCTGTCATGTACCCCTCGGTGGTCTGTGAGTTGTGCACCAGGGTGGCAACAGGCACAGCCCCGGCGGATGTGGCAGCCAGCACCACTGTCACAGTGCACCGCGTGGTGTCGCATGAGGCTGTGGAGTCCACAAAGATTATCTCCGACGCTGACTCGAGGCACTGGGTCCGGCTCATGATTGGTGTCACAACGAGAGCAGCCCAGCAACCAGTCGCCTTGTCCACTTGTATCCTGACGTCAACGCCTGCATAAGAATGGCATGATTAAACGGTGTATGATAATCCACAGTAGCTTTGGCTGACTTTGTTAGTTACGTTGCACAATACTATGGCAAACAATGAAGCAAAACCACTCTGGCACCATGGTTTTCTCGACTAGATGCTGTGATATGAGATACAACCTATGCCCATCACATGAAGCACATGTTGTGGAAGTCCATCACGGGCTGGGCCGCGGACGAGAGCAGTATGGAGGGGCTTTAACCTAGGTGTCGGACGAGAGCAGTATAGAGGGGCTTTAGAGACCGCCTTAGAGACCAGCTGTTGCTGCTGTGTAGAGTTCAATACCTAGCTCGATAGCTTCTCAGCACAAAATAGACCATCCTGATCACAATGGCATAAAAATCTTGAGTTCTTGACTAATTATTGAGTTATGCTTAATGGGTTTCAGGTAATTATTCCAGTCACTCAAAAAGTACAGAAGATAGCCTCACACTGATTTAAGTTTTATTGTTAGGATGGTTAGTTCATTGATTACATTTACCCTGCCTATAAAGTCATTTTACTTGCCACAACCCTTCTTAAAACTGCATTACAAGTTAGTGCAAGTTCCCAGCTAAAGATTTCACCAGAGACACAGCTTTGAGCTGCAATTAAGTTTCAAACAGACATGTCGCCTTTCAGGACACTGTCTTACGGGCAGTCGGCTTTTGACCTATTCGTTTGTTTTCCTTGTAAATTGCTCTAATCTTCCTCGCATCAAAAGTACCTGCTTCGAAGACATGTCTACTGCCAAGCATTACTTAATTTATTTTTTTTAAATCATTCTTTACGACCCTCTTTCCAGGTTGCATGCATTGCTAACAATACATATACACATAATGCAAAATTATTGAACAAGGAACTGCTAAGGTAAGCTGTGCTGTTAGTGTTAATTTATTGACTGACTGATTGTGGGGCTCATCCCGCCGATGCTACACCCAAGCTACGAGGCGTACCGTAGTGGAGAGCTCCGGATTAATTTTGACCACCTGGGGATCTCAACATGTGCCAAAATCTTGAACACACCGGTGTTTTCACTTTTCGTCTCCTTCAGAAAAGCAGCAACGGCAGCCGGGAATAGAACCTGTCTTTACACTCAGCAGCAGAACACCATATCCACTGAGTCACCGTGGCAGGTGTGTGCTGTTAGTGTGTCTTAATATCTATAATCTAATTCGCCTTCACTGATTCTATGGTAAATCACACTTTCACTACAATTCTTAAGAAATGTGATCGATGCAGTAACTTAGGCGCTACAAGTTATTATTACATCAACTGATTTTTTTTGCTTTCGTACTAACCTTTAGCTGCGTACCCAGGACGCTTCTCTTGTAATTTCGTAAGGGGGTCAAGAATCGGCCCATGGTTCTCCCGCTGCCATGCCTCGTGGAGATGGTATACTGTCCTTTTCATTGGGTTCACAGCCCCATTGGCCAGTAGTGCTACGCTTGCTGCGTCCTCCTCAACTGCCAGGTTGCCTTCATGAAGGCTGATGGCTTCAGCTGGAGACATGCCTTCACTGAAATAGCTGTGGAAAAGAGCTTTCGTCTCGGCGCTGCATCTCAGGAGGCGCAGGGCCTCAGCACTTTCCACGGAGTGGTTGTGCTGAAGCTTCAACTTCATCACGGCGCACAATGGTGGGTCTCGGCGAAGAAATGGGTCGGTTTTTCTGGTGCTTGCATTGACCTTCTTCACCTTTATGTCGATGAGGGCCTCGCACTTTGTGTTGCGCCTGTCACACACCTTGTTGAGCTGGGAAAGGTGGCATCGCCACACTTTATGGCACACCATCCTGTCATGGAAATGAAAAACAATAAGGGCGTTACTTTTATTAGGGTGGCACACAAACTTCACACCTCACTTCTGATACAGCTTTTTTATATTTACACAACTTAGCAATAAAACCTACTTGTTTTATTTCTATAAAATTTCCTGGCTTGTCATCAGTCACACCGTCAACATACTGACATGCAGACGATTGTTGTAATGAATTTTTCCAGAACCTCTCGAAAGGTGCAATGTCCACTCTAACAGGCGTGGGCAAGGGCTCCACAAAGGGGTGGGGGGGGGGGGGATTTAGGGGAGCCTCAAGCACGCCCCAGTTTAAAAACTACAGGAGCTCAGCTCTCACTGATATTTGCACCATTAGACAAATCATGGCTTTAAAACAACAGCAAAAGGACTGGCTGGCTGGAGTGGCCCAAAGCGAAAGGCTCAAAACGACTGAATAATTTTGCTAGAATATTACAACCCATCTAACCATATATTACACAATTCCCAATTCGTCTTTTCCTGCAACGCGTTATTATCTATCACTAAATTTTTGCTGTTTTGTAAGGCCGAGTAAATGATTTTCTTCCAGTAATTTTATCTGGCCACTATGTCGGTGTTGGTTATGTATCACACATGAAGGCGTACAGCACAGTTCAAGTGCCACACAAACGGCACGACTGCTCCTCCCTAACCAAACAACAAAAAACTTAAATTATTAGAATACGTAGGATGATTGAAGGGGTTAAAGCTGTGAAATTTGGTGTTTGGCTCGACATTTGATTCCAAAAGTCCGGTGGGCCTTTCTAGATTATAGAACAGCTCTAGATTCTAGAACCACAAGATAATCATCATCATCAATTAGCAGCCCTCCCCCCCTCCCGCCCCTCTCCCTCCCCTTTGCAAACACCTTCAATCAGAAGGCTCCGGAAGTGGGAGGGAAGCTTCTTAGCAAGTATACTGTAAGAAACAAATTATTAGAGTTTCTTACGTAAGTCTGCTAGTTGAGCCGCTCCAGGATTGCATTTCATGTTAACTTTTACGGCGGGCTATTATGCTGCATCAACCCCATGAGTCACCATTCCATAAAAATTATGTCAAATACGCGGCATACTGACCTTTGGCACTTCTCCTCTTTTTGGAAGTTGTATACAATCCAGGCGGTGTTTGTTGCCGCGCCGTAGCGTTTGACCCACTCAGATGCGCTGTCTGCGCTGCCAATGTCACTGCGTAAGACAACAACCTCAGTGGAAGAGGTTGTAGCCTTCGTTGTTCCAGACTCATCACGCACGCAGCACCACCCGAAACTGAGCGCTTCTTCGGGTTCAGCGTACATTTGTCCTTGTAGTTTAGGAGCGCTCACTCCCTTACTCCGTCAGGAAAAAAAGGGAATCCTCGCACTTAAAAGAACCCTTTGAAACGAGCAAACCCGGAAGGCGAAAAATGGCGCGTTCGAAGGGTAATCTTGCTGCAGCAAGGAAGAAGAGCGGTTAACTCGCAAACTCATTAAGCGGAGCTCTCTTTCGGTTTTCATTTCTCCCTGTTTTTATAGTTTTATCTAGTGTTCAACAGATGGCGCAACCCGCGTAAACGACGTTCACAGGTACTCACAGAAGGAAGGTTTTATTTATTGAAAAGTTCTTAATCAGTTTACATTTTAGGTTTGCAAATAAACCTGACTTGCAAACTCTCCTGATTGCGTAGCGTTTTTTTATTTTGGTGGTTTGTTTTTTAGTGACGTCACCGGAACTTCCTGGCTATCGCCCACAGCGAGACGGAATCACGCAGCGCGCGGGATGCAAGAGGCGGAGGTTGGAGCTCGGGAAGCGAGGGGAGAGGACGCGCCTTTTGAACTCCTTCTTTAGAGGATCGGGCAAAGAGGAGGGCGACAACGGCTGCCTTCGGCGTCCCAGCGAGGCAAACGCGAGCGCGTTCAGGCGCCCCGGAGATGACTGTTGTCGTGGTGAGTCGAACCTCTCGATTCCCTTATATTGCCCATGCGAGGAACTACATCCTCGCCGTACCAGCTGGCCTGCATGCTCTTTGTACGGTTATTATTACGTAATAAATGTCAACGTGCGAAAACACTTGTCGCTTCCTTTGCTCCATCGAGCCACGGCCCGCAGCGGCTGGCGCGGTACAGCGCACAGCCGCGGGGTGGGAGATAGCTTGCTAGCTGGGTGAAGCAAGCTGACAAAGGCTGATTAGTCTCTCTCGTCCCCGGTTTTTGTACTACATGGGGAAAGTAACCAACCTATTTTACCCCTCTGCAATCCCACAGTATGTATGTATGTATGTATGTATGTATGTATGTATGTATGTATGTATGTATGTATGTATGTATGTATGTATGTATGTATGTATGTACAGACATGCATGCACACGTACAGTCACGGAGAATAGAAACTCCAACACGTAAATATCAACGAGAAGACAATCATGGCGCGATTCCTTTCCAGGTAAGTCAAAATAAGGCATCGCTTAGTTACTAAACCAGAGTTGGCAATTGTGGCTTTCCAAATACAGGAATAGCGCGCCAGTAAGAACAGTATGTTTAAATTTTGCGTGTTGGCCTACCAACCCCGCGTTCGACTAATTTTATCATTAACCATATAGCGGAGCCACGAGAGGCACTGCTGGCCAGCGCCTACTGTGAAGACCAGATGGGTCTGATTCAGCAGGAACACAAAGCCCTTGGAGCCCTAGACCAACGGTACCACCCCTGCTGACCCTGTCGGGAACTGTCGCACGTGGCACGAGCCCCCGTGGAGTGCCTCCCAACCACTAAAAAATGTAAACAAACGTTTTCCTCCCTTTCTCCCTCCCTCCAGGGGATAGTTCCGGGTAGTTCCAATGGATCGGGGTAGTTCTGGGTGGCTCAAATGGATTCAATGGATAGTTCTAATGGATCTTCATCACTCCGTACACTTTATCATGTAGAAATCCGGTCGCCCATTCAGAAAGTTCTCATTTGCGCCCCCCCCCCTTAAATCTGAGCAGTTTTCTGCTCCCAGCTTTTGTTTTTATTGCCTCTCCTTCACCACCATCTCTTCTTGTTCTATACTTTGTGGGATACGTGTGAGGGGTTCCTCGGGGACCTTGCCAGCACTCTGGAGTAGGCCCCCACGCTAGCTCCCGGCGTGTCAACCACGCGGGCTCCCATGGCTACGGCAGCCCAGCGAGGTTCGCCGATACGAGAACACAGTAGACAGTAGTGCCGAAGCACTGCCGTTTATTTGGGGAATCCCAAAGCATGCGAGCACAAGGCTCGCCGGC
Organism: Haemaphysalis longicornis; assembly: GCF_048455015.1. Lineage (NCBI taxonomy): Eukaryota > Metazoa > Arthropoda > Arachnida > Ixodida > Ixodidae > Haemaphysalis > Haemaphysalis longicornis. Next base: position 153,204,673 of record NW_027526335.1, on the reverse strand, counting down.
GTTCACCAATCACTCCGTCCGGGTTGTGACCGCGAACGGGAGGTAGGCGCTCACGGCGCGCGACAAACAAAGCTCCCACCTGAGATGCATGTATCCATCACCACCGCCATGTTCCGCCGATCTCGCCCCAACCGGGTCTCCCACGAGACTCTCCGACTTTCGTGCGCACACGCTCGCGCCGCCCGCTCCCGCGCGCCTATCCCCGCACACATCGGTGGCGCCATCTCTCGGGGGACGCCGACGAACTAGCGGAGAGCCGGACCGGCTTCAGCGCACAAGCGTCTCTCCCGAAGCGCGCGCTGGCTCGGGATCGCAGGTCGCGGTTCTCCACGATTCCCACACTCCTCCCCCCTAAAACTGGACGCAACTTGAGCTCGAGTGACGCCACGTTGCACCACACTCGTCACGACGTCTCAAGTCAGCAAAACCGCCACCGAACGCCACTCCCCTGCCAGTCCACACCACTGGGGCTGCCCGAAGGCTCGCGCCGCTCGCGTAGGCACCAGATCCCGCCGCCTCCTGTGTTCCGTGGCCGCTTCGGCCGCAGGTCCTCCCGAACGGTTGGCTGCCGCCCGGCAGGCCGGAGGAGCAACTGGCGGTAGCTCCGCGGGCCGCGCTCGCCCCGCCGGTGGTTCAGCAGGCCACCCTCGCTGTCCGTGGCAGTGGTGACTGGCGTGGCTCCCGGTGGTATCCGTATGCTGCAGGTCTCGCTCTCACCAACTGGTGCAAACGATTCCCAAACTTGAAGTGGGGAGCAGCGGGACTCCGCAATCTCCTGTGACTGGCCGGAAACCTTATCGACGATCTCGCCAAATAGGGTAACAAAGATGCCCGAGGGGACTCCCCGTTGCACGTTCGCTTGCTCGCGGAATCACGAGTGCGGCAACTGTGCTCCAGCAGCCACCCCCGCCAAGAGGCAGCTCGCCTGACTGTTACGGGTTGTCGGCATCGAAACGCCCGTCCGAGCTATTTCGGCCTGGTGCGTTGATCGGCAAAGCTGCGTCAGCATCAAGCAGGCGGGCTCCTGCAACTCACTCGCAGCAATACAAGCTGCCGTAGAGCCAGCGCCAACCACAATACCAGCGGCTTACGGGCGCACATCACCGGTATAGGTCGCCTGAGAGTCCGTCTCTTACTAAGACTGGCGATCTCTCGCGACCAACGAGCCCGTTGCCGAGCCGCGCGAAGCTCTTACTGCCTAAACCCAATCTCGAGCGGAGACTTCACGCAATCGAGACGCACGCACTCCGGAAGCGCGGAGACAACGGTCCCATTGCTCCCGCTTCCCCCCGCAGCGAGAGGAGACTGATTCTTCAGCGATCCCCCTCGCTCTTTGTCAGGCGTCAAATCGGCAAACACTCCGCCTCGGACTCGAAGCGCAGTAGCGGCGGGCTCATCGTACGGCTTGCGAACTCCCAAACACCGCACCCTCGCTCGGTAGTGTCCGCCGCGCCTGCGGGAAACTTCAACCGGCGCCGCCGGCGCGACTGCGCGGAGACGGCGCTACGAGGAAGGCGACCCGCCGCCATGTTAGAACAAGGCCTACGTACCTCCCGTCTCGCAAGCGGGCCGCGACTGCGGAGCTCGGAGGTATCGTACTGACTCACCGCCTGGTGCGTGTAGGAAGGTTTACACATTTGCCGTCACGGCTGTATCGGGCATCATTACTGTCTGCCTGCAACCGACTGGCGCGAGGCATTTCGTCCGAAGTCTTCCGGACAAAGGGTAGCGGGCTACGACTGCAGCAACGCATTTCTCGGGGAGCTAGCAACCTCGAATTCGTCTGAATACGAGACCCACGTTCGGGCGCCATGTGGGATATGTGTGAGGAGTTCCTCGGGGACCTTGCCAGCACTCTGGAGTAGGCCCCCACGCTAGCTCCCGGCGTGTCAACCACGCGGGCTCCCATGGCTACGGCAGCCCAGCGAGGTTCGCCGATACGAGTACACAGTAGACAGTAGTGCCGAAGCACAGCCGTTTATTTGGGGAATCCCAAAGCATGCGAGCACAAGGCTCGACGGCGTTCACGAATCACGCCGTCCGGGTCGTGACCGCGAACGGGAGGTAGGCACTCACGGCGCGCGACAAACTTAGCTCCCACCTGAGATGCATGTATCCATGACCACCGTCATGTTCCGCCGATCTCGCCCCAACCGGGTCTGAGACTCTCCGACTCTCGCGCGCACACGCTCGCGCCGCCCGCTTCCGCGCGCCAATCCCCGCACACATCGGTGGCGCCATCTCTCGGGGGACGCCGACGAACCAGCGGAGTGCCGGACCGGCTTCAACGCACAAGCGTCTCTCCCGAAGCGCGCGCTGGCTCGGGATCGCAGGTCGCGGTTCTCCACGATTCCCACAACTTCTTTCCACTACTCTGTTACCCTTTTTACTTTCTTTTTTCCTTTTTTTAGGAATTTGGATTATCTCGGATTTTTCCCTGTCATGTCACACTTCCTTGCACTTTATTTTCTTATTCCTGTTGATGCTTCTCCCAATTTTGTTTTCCTAGTCACGTAATGTAATCCACTTTCTAATCTATATTTCCGCATCCTAAGTGTACCATCTATTCGTGAGCGCCGTTTTTCTGGCCAATTCCTCTGAGTGGGTGCAGGCCATTTTCTTTGCACTACTCCTCCACATGGACGAAAGGTTTGACAAGCCGAGTTGATATAGAAACACTATACAAGTTTTATACACCGTTGTTTTTATCTTGACGAAAATGTTGATCAGGGAGTAAAAAACATAACCACAGCCCTGTGACCGGTTTTCTTTTTGGCAAGGTTTCGCCATTTTTCAGGAATAATTACAATGGATGCATAGAACTGTTTTAGAATGGGAAGGCCACAGCGTAGATGAACCTACTGTGGATCAGTTGTTCAACTCTCTGCTGAATTTTCCGGCTACGATCGTCAGCACCTGATCAACCCCATGGACAGCAATCTCCAAAGCTCGTTCCTCTCACTCGCCGTTGCCAGGAGCTTCCCGTTCGCCGCCGCTCACCTCTCAATCTGGTTCGCATTTCACGTAGAGCACCGGCCTGCCTTCCTATGGCACTCTGTTTCCCTTTCCCGACACGCGATCTCCGCTTCGCGTTGCTCTGACCCCAACTACCACTTTTTTGTACCCCTAATTTTCTGTAACTGCGCGCGCTTGAAACATAGAGACATATGGGGTTCTTCTTAATAAAAAGGAACATTCACAATTGTCGGCGCTCTATTTTCTCCGGCCATCTCATGTGCCCCACTATTTGCAAGAAAAGTTTATATTGCACCGAAGCACTTTCTACAGGTTGTGAATGTGAAAGCATGCATGTTCAGTTGAACGCGTGAGACGCCTGGTTTCCTCCTCGGGTTGTGCATGAGCTTGTAATATTGCTGCATGAGACGCATTGGTGCGCAGTCATGTTTTAGGGCTTTGGAATGGCTCAGATCTGTCTCCTACACGTTCCGCCGCTGTTCCTTCCAGGCGCGTTTTAATAGGAGAGTTGATGACTCTGGTAAAAAATTGCCGCGTATCTGCTTCTTTCGTTGCAAATGTCGACGAAAGAGAATTTCGTCTGGCGCCCCTGCGAAATAAATGCCTCACTTCTCTTTCCAGCTCATCTCTCAAGCTGTTCCACTCCCGTCTCGCCTCTCGCTAAGATGAATACGCTAGAGGTTTGCTCAAGTTAATTTAAATTTACCGTGTTTCAGTACTTCAGGCCAGGTGCCTCGATGCCAACGCTGCCGTACACCGGAGACGCGCGTTAATCGAGGCACCCTACTGTGAGGTTTGTAGAACCACATTGCCCTATTCCAAGTGCGTTCCAAGGAGAACATGGAACTTATGTAGGGGAACCTTTTGTTACTGTGGCCGTTTAGTTTCTTAAATTGCAGTCAGAAGCTATAGTGCCGCGGGCGACCGAAGGCGACGTGGCGAAGTTTTTTTTTCTGCAGTAGATATAGTATTTCATTTGATATTGCAAAAATCAAGCATCCAGGATTTTTTTAAAAAGGAACACTGCAAATATCGTGTATTGATTTTCTGCCTCATATTGACATAACCTTTTGTCCTTGTTCAATAATGTTGACAAGTAGGAAAACTGGTACCGGTCTTGGAAGTTTAGATTTGGCTGCGGGTATATTTGGCCTGGTGGCTGAATCGAGTTGCAGACATATAAACAGGCATACAGACAGACAAAAGTTTCTGCCTTCAAGTTGCCCAAGAAAAGACTATCGCCTTTAATATTAATACGTGTTCGCCACTCATTTAGCAGCGTTCTCCTGCTCCCTTTATCTGCAGACAGTGGAGGGTGTTAGATAGCTCGAACTATAGATCGCCCTGTGGAGTAAAATGCCTCTTGCTATGGAATGCTTCCAGAGTAGCCGATATGCTGTCGCGGACACCAGTTGCACCACCGACATCATGGGCTACCTAATGTTTCGACATTAAAATCTAAATCAAGCTGTTTGGAAGCCGACACTGACAATCGCACAGCGTGAATGAACTCGACGTGCTTTTTCCTCATCCCTCCGCCTACATTTTAAGTGTACAGTTTGTTCGAGGCTTTTCGACATCACGCTGCGAAAAAATGCAACGGCGGGTAAAATTGTTACAAGCTGAATGCAGAAAGGTAGTGGCGCAAAGATTTGGATTTGGCAATGCCGACGAAGTGGGCATAGGATAATCCAACGAGGATAACAACAGCTTGGTGGGGCCGGAAATTGCACAGACCATTTGCTATTTTCGTAATTATACGTTGAGAGGCAAAATGCGGACTATAAACAAGCGCAGAAAACGGCCAATCAAAAGCATAAGTAGTAGGACATAGACAACTACAGCGTATAACAGCCGGTACATCATGGTCCCTCGACACACTCAGAACAATGGCCCCCGCATAAATAAAGAAATGGTTATTATGTAACCCTAAGAATACAAAGGCAGTCCTTGGCGTGATTCTGAGCAGTTGAGCGGTGAAAAAAAGAAACATGCTTGGAGGCAAGTTATTGCTAACGTTGGCTTGGCTGATTTCATCCCATACGTGCGTGGACTGTGACAGTCCTTGTGGGAGAATCGCGGTGAAGTCGAGTCACTGTTGGCAAGAAAACGCCGGCTGTTGTGTATTTTCCTTTTAGTGCAAGTACGGAACGATTGCCGGAAACTCCTGTTGTTTTCCGTCAGCCCTCCTGTACAACCAGAAGCTTGCGGAAGGCGTCTGCGTGACTATATTTCTGATTTTAATATTCCGTACAGACAGACAGACAGACAGACAGACAGACAGACAGACAACAGACAGACAGACAGACAGACAGACAGACAGACAGACAGACATTGAGACATAGGCAATGATGAAACAGTAACCATCTGACACAAGTTTTGTGGAAATTATAAAAAAACAGGAGGACCTATCCTTCGTACAAAATGAATACCCTCCCTACTCTAACCCCTTTTCAAGCGGTCAGTGCAGCTCCAAAGAGTAAGTCGTGAAAGTGGAGAGGGGATCGGTAACCAGATGCATCTCTACTCGTTCCTTCTGCATGCGCAGCCTTCGGAACACGTCCGTGGTTTCGCAATATTACAATAAGGCAGCAGCAAAGGCAAAGGACTCCGTGAATATCCTAATACAATTATACAAATATAAACATAAAATGCACACAGAGAAATATAAAGAAGGACTGAATAAATTATTTTATTGCAGAAAGGAGGCTAAAACACCCTGCAGTGGGTGGGGAATGAAAACGGGGATTGGGAAAGACGGTACTTGTTAGTGGTAGCACATCTAAGTAATGTTCCAGTTTCACTATGAATGTACACATATAGCTGTCTCTCAAGGTCCCGTTGGAGCAACGCACACACACACACACTGGCCTTCCACTGAGGGGAGGGGGTATGCGGCATAGTTCTTGATGGCACATTACGGATGGTGTGGTAGGATAGAAGCGCACAACTTAAAAAGGTAGTCGGTCAGCCACTAGAGGCCATTTTATAGAGATAATTTTTTAGGGCGAAGTCTGTGAATTTTTCTAAGATTTGGGGGCTGTTTATAACATACTCGACATGCTCTAACGTCTACGTCGGGACCATGGCGCTTGCGAGCAACTGCGCACAGCCATCTGAGGAGGTTGCACATGACCAAATAAGGTTAAACAAGTTGGGTGTCTCGCTTATGCCACAGTGAGAGCAGCATAAAGAAGAAAATAATTATATAAACAAACAAAAAAGGAACAAATAATAGCATAGGAAGTAACTTAGTACGTATAATCAGAGGAGCCAACAGCAACAAACGGCAGAGGTTGGCAGAATGTGATATAATAATGACACAAATAATGTAAGCGAGCCTAAGAACGGATAAATTTTTAATAGACGAATCAAACTCTGAAATATCTGGGGGAGCAATACCACTTAGGAGATATTTGATACGGAGCGGGATGTCAAGGCGTGCTCTCGCAAGTGCGCACAGAAACACTACCAGCCACATTTTAAACTCAGTATCTATATTTGTTCGTTTCTCTCGTCATTCCGCTGTCGTATACCAGGGCACAAGGGACAGCAGGACAAGGGAAGATGCATATCGCGATCACGGCCGAGAACGAAGACGGAAAAGGATCAACTGATCAAGAGGAGTCAACATTAGGCACGACATTTCACCATCGCGGAAGCACCTAAACTGCAAATATGATTGCATATCAAGATCACATGTATGAAGAACGACAGGTTAGTTCATAACCGAGCTTTCATATATTCGTTTAAAAAAATACCGCTGATTTCCTCCCCTCCCTTGGCTTGATTTGCCGAGGTATATCTCTCTTCTTTCTTCTTTTCCTGTCTCTTAAAAACTTTTTGACTCCGGACCAATTTTTTTATTTTTAATTGGCGTCACCCGTGATACGTATGTTGTACGGGTTGGGCTTTTATTTTACTTTATATCCTTTATTTTGTCTGTCTGTCGGTCGTAAAGCCTCTTTCGTACCTTTTTCAAGGAACTTGTGCCAGCCCCCCTCCCCATGATACCTAACCTAAACCCCAACTTTGGGACAGCTTAAGGTATTACATGGTCATGAAGAATTTTTACTTCCGAATCTGATTCTGCCTTATTTCAGCAAAACCTTTGTGCGTAAAGGGTATTGTTGGCTTGGTGGTGTTGATATGCATGGTTTCTTGACAAAGCATTTAAGGACGAAAAAAGAAAGTGAAGAATACACAGGGAAACAGCCGTACCAAAACCCTGCGCTACAATTCAATGCCGCTCTTAGATTTATAGTGCAAATTACAAAGCAGGAGTGGGACTGGAAGAGGGGAGGGGGGCAGTGGCACGTGAGCTTAATGATCTAGCCTTTCCTTAGTAGATATAACAAATATGCAATCAGGATTTGCAGCCGCTGTGGTGATTTCGATTACAAGAAACGATTTTTTGACGTACACACGAATGATGGCAGTCCCATCTTCACTTGAAACAGGCGTAGGATATGTACCGCCCCAAGGATGTATGGCCATAGGTTTTACTTGCTAAGTAGCTTCAGAACGTGACCGGCGAGGAATTGGAACCACGATCAAAGAAAAGATGCCCGCAAGACCTTTGCTCTCTATTTTCTACCATTCTCTAACGCTGCTCCACTCAAATTCTAATTGACGAACAAATTTTTAAGGAATAATACCCTATTGTTGTACTATTTGGGCGTATCCAGCCATGACGTCACCTCTGCAGCTATTCGCTTCACCACGATAATATTTAGAAACGGCGGGAGCATGGATGATGAAGCCACTTGTGCCAATTTACTTACAGCTAAGATTTTGCCAGAACGTCTCCTGTAAATTGTCATAATTGAACGGCTCAAGGAAAATGCCAACGGAAAAACTGCACGAACTTCGCGTAAGCGCTAGCAGGATGCAAGCAAGGCCTGAGTGACGTACAGACCAATAACACCAACATGCAGAAACGTCATCGTCTTACGCCACTCACCGCCGGAATCATTACACACGCCGCTCGTCACGCGTCGTTAAAAAATTTCCCGCAAGAAGCGTTCCCGATCGATGGCGCGTGTACAAAAATTGAGCAATGAGAGTGGGAAAGGAAGCCACCAAGCGAGTAGCGGTCTGTAGACACGGCGGCTGCGTCGACGAAAAGTGAACGCATTACATTGACCGGGTTCCGTACTACGTGACCCTCAAGGAGCGCCCACTCTAAGAGGAAAAAAATTCTCCTTTTGCCCGCGGCCCGCACGCGCGGACTTCGATTGTTTATCGTTAATACGGCCTCCAACACAGCATCCCTCTCCATCTTCACCCTCTCCACCACTCGGATGTTCAGCGGACGCCATGCACGATGGGAGAGACCCGTAATAAAATGCACGCGTACAAACGCAGCCGCACGTACGCGCACACACTCGTGAAGTAAAGAAAGAGGGAGGAAAGAAGAGGCTCATCCCGAGCGCGCGGAGGCCAGAGTCGCACCGGCAAGCGGCAGGACCAGTTCGTGAGTTCCCAGCGAAACGGGGCCACTGCAACTGCCGAAATCTCACGCGCGGCATGGAGGCGAACGCCACGAGCGGGGCGGCCGGCTTCGGGTCGACGGCGTCCGACGCACTGTCGGCGTTCTTCGTGCGTGATCCCCGTACGGCCGACTGGCCCCTCGTGGGCAGCAAACGGTTCATCGTGCTGCTCCTGTCCATCTACGTCTACTTAGTCAAGGTCGGAGGGCCCCGGTTCATGAAGGGTAGAAAACCCTACGATGGAATCAAGCCGATCATCCAGCTCTACAACGCCGCGATGGTCCTGCTCAACTGCTACTTCGTAGTTGCCTTCGCCTCCAAGACGTACCTTGGCGGGGGCTACAGCATCTTCTGCCAGGGCATCGACTTCGACGCGCGAGACGAGCAGACTATGAGCATGCTGTCCCACGTGTGGTGGTACGTGTTGGTCCGGATCGCCGACTTTCTGGACACAGTGTTCTTCGTGCTGCGTAAGAAGGACTCGCACATATCCACATTACACGTGGTGCACCACGTCCTGGTGGTGTTCAACGGGTGGTTCGGGCTGGCCTTCGGAGCTGACGGCCACGTTGCCTTCGGCATCATCTTCAACAGCTTCGTTCACGTGGTCATGTACTCCTACTACTTCCTCTCGTCCCTGGGACCGGCGGTTCAGAAGCACCTCTGGTGGAAGCGCTACCTGACTCAGTTCCAGCTCGCTCAATTCGTGATCCTCTTCTTCCACATGATGATCCCGCTGTTCAAGGACTGCGGTTACCCTCTGGTTCACATGTGCATCACGCTGCCTCAGGGCATTTTCTTCTTCGTCATGTTCATGAGGTTCTACATCAAGAGCTACACCAACCGCCAGAGGCCCCACACCAACATGGAAGCGAAAACCAAAGCTCAGTGAGAACAGCGGTCGCGTCGCCGTGTAGCTTGCCCTAGCAAGACTCAAAGATTAGTCATCCTCCAAAGTCGTGAGTGACCTAAAGGCGTCAGCAGCAAGGTTATCTTTCGGTGCTCATCAAGCTTGTACGGGTGAGATTCCTTCCGTGCGTTCTCATGTCTATAAGATGCCTGCCAGCGAGCCCGAGGTGAGAAGGCCCACGTGTACTGTGGAGTGCCTTGACGAAATGCTATGTTTTGGTGGTTTTTCTTGACGAGAAATTCGTACAGAGCCGCTTGAATTTTAAGAATTCTTACACCACGACAAGGAAAGTTAGTGCGGACACCCCCCGAAACACATACGGGCTTGTTCTCTACGGCCGTAGAACTGGGTCACCTAAAATGTAACAATAGGTTCCCAGGACGTGCACGAAGTGCGTTGATTGCAAGGGCGAACACATATTATGTGGTTGCGTAGGAGACGCACGCTATGACACTTTTTTCAGTGCGGCCATTGCTTCCCCCTTTTGAGCTTGGACTCATTTAACTGCCGTTTTAATTTCAGTCCTTTGAAGAATAGTGCATCTGCCACTTCGAAGTTTACGGTAGAGGTACGCCTGACTTGAGAGAAGCTTTGTATGCGGCTAGGCGAGGCAGTTGCGTTGACTGTCTATGAACCTGTATCGCGCAGTTGTGGGCGCACCTTCAAGGTGCTTCGAACTATTGACTGTGATCAAAGATTTCTTGTTTCTCCACCATGCCACCGTGTCAACGTGCCGAATGTGCGTCGAACTTCCATGCAGAGTTCAGTGCCAAGGCCATGTTATAACCACCGATGAACCTGTATCCTTTCTATGCGTCTACGAGGTTCTTGTAAATAAAATTGTTCCATCCAGTCTAAATATCACGTTTGCTTTTTGTGGCTTCAATCCGAATTCTCGCTCGATTGAAGGAAGAAGGCTATAATGCCGCCTTCTGGCTGTGCGAATTGTCGGAAATGTGTCACGTGAAGCCCGAAGACGCTGTAACAAGGAAAAATTCCTACCGGGAGGGAGGCATGTAGGAAAATACGCAGGCAAGCCATAACAAATGCAGTACCGTTTGTCACATTTATTCCTCTTTAAGGCACAGTTTTGTCCTCTTACCCTGTGTTTTTTTTTGTGCCCTAGACTCCAGTACCTACCGTTCTTGCATTTCAGCGTTTCTCGTAACTTGGTATCAACAGCACTATTTCCGTTCTCACTAAACGCTTTTTATATGCCCCATCCCTCCCGTGCGCTTTAAAACTGAGCAGCACTTGACACAGCTCATAGAGCGAGCGTCTTTGCGTCGCCGCGAAAGTGCGACCTTGGAGGCCGCATCTTCCCGTTTTTCTGTGTCAAGTGCAGCACGCGGATCTGAGCCGGCCGACCCACTTGCGCAACAGTTTTCCGAGTGGAAGAGGGAGGCTGGTCTGGCATCCGGCCGCACCCTCTCTGGGCAGGAAATGGGAGCACCGCCTGTTCACATATAACGACCCATCCTCCGCGCCATCTGTTCTCCGGTTAATAGCACCTGTGCAGTAAGCTTGCTCGTCCTCGAGTCCAGCTCGAAAGAATTGCCCGTGGGAAGCAGCCTGCGTAAGCTACCGCAACTAAAACATTTATACGAACCTAATATAGCATTGCAGACGATTGATTGATTGATTGATTGATTGATTGATTGATTGATTGATTGATTGATTGATTGATTGATTGATTGATTGATTGATTGATTGATTTAACCCTCCGAAGGTGTACCTGGGCTATGATGATGACTGTGTTTTTATGGCACATGGCCGACTAAGGACAAAGAGCGTCAAGGAAAAGCTGTTTGATGAGGACGAAGTGACACTAGTTATGCAGCATTTAACTAAAACGCAGTGTCTAGAGTGCCGCCCGACGGCACTCTAGCTGATCGCTGCAGGCATGGCTAGAGTGCCGTCCGACGACAATAGAATATTGAAGACTAGCTAGCACCGGGCCAAAGCGCCTGTCGTTGTATTGTAGAGGATTCGCCTTAGCTTCTTGTTCTCAAGGACGGCTGTTCGAGACCATCTCTTGACTGGGTTTTTGCTTCATCTTTATATTGACGTATAATTTTGATGCCTTTGGTTAGTTTTGGTGTTTTAAATGATTTCTTTGTGTGCGTTGGTTATCTTATGTTATGTTTAGGTTAGGTTGTCTGCTTTTACGTTATCTAGAGCAATGTAGCGCCAGACGCGGCAATTTTTTCACAAAACGGCGGTGGACGTCGATGTGGCGCACTGCTTATAATACCGTCGGACAGCACTCTAGACACGGGCTAACTAAAAATATACGAGAAATGACATAAAAGACAATGAAGATGACTGGTTTAAAGGGCCAAGGTGTCAACATGCGTGGTAAGTAATGAGGTTTAAATGCTTGAAATGGCTAAGAAACTTAAAAGTGCGCTTGTGGGTAATTATGGGGTCGTCCCCTAAGAAGTACGATGGCTGTAGTGATATGTGTCGTCTGTATAGTTGTGCAAAGTGTTTGTGCCGTGTTGTTTCTAGAGCCTTGCATTGTATGAGGATGTGGATCACGGATGGGCCATCTCCACACTCACTGCACATGGGTCTTGGTGATTCAGTGAGCAGGTTGGAGTGTGTTGCATGTGTGTGCCCTATCCGTAACCTAGCCAAGGCGACTTCACAGTGTCTCCTAGGCTAAGCGTCCATGGTATGAGACGAGCCTAGGTGGAGGGCCCCGAGTGAATGAAACCCTTAAATTCAGGCACACCATAGTTTTTGTAAGGAAGTATTGTGAAATGAAGTTGATGATAGTTATAGAACGTAGAGCAAAAATTTGCGCGGACATTTCATGTTCCAGTAGGAGATAAACCGGGAACATTCACGAGCGGTCACTATTTATGAGATGCGTGACTTCACAGCCCAGCAAGAAGACGGAAAAGGAGACATCGCCTTTTAAGTGCGAATGCACTTCTTAAGCGAGCCTGAAGCGTCCGCCGCCGTCCGCATAGCAACAGCTGCGGGTGCGCGCGCTCCTTGTCTTCCTTGGCAACGGGGGGAGATGGGCGCGCGCTGCCTGGCCGCTGACATGGCACATACCCACGTGGGGGATTGGCCAGGAATCTCCTCGTCTTCCTTGGCAACGGGGGGAGATGGGCGCGCGCTGCCTGGCCGCTGACATGGCACATACCCACGTGGGGGATTGACCAAGAATCGGGCGTGAGAAGGGCTAATGCACCCGCTTAAAGGAGTACTGACACGAAATTTCAAAGCTGAGATCCGCTCTAGCAATCAAGTACAACGACAACACAAATAGGTGTCTGTGAATAAATGCATCTTTCTTTCTTTGTAGTTGTGTGTGTGTGTGTGATCTCTCTTTCGCGAACATTACCGAACCGCGCAAATTCAACTCGTGCATTCGCACTTTCACATTCTTGCCCTCGGGGAAATGCGGGGAATTTTTTAAGTGCGAATGCACTTTATAAGCGACCCTGAATTCCGTTGACCGCCGTCCGTCCACATAGCAACAGCTGCGGGTGCGCGCGCTCCTCGTCTTCCTTGGCAACGGGGGGAGATGGGCGCGCGCTGCATGGCCGCTGACATGGCACATACTCACGTGGGGGATTGGCCAGGAATCTCCTCGTCTTCCTTGGCAACGGGGGGAGATGGGCGCGCGCTGCCTGGCCGCTGACATGGCACATACCCACGTGGGGGATTGGCCAGGAATCGGGCGTGAGAAGGGCTAATGCACCCGCTCAAAGGAGTACTGACACATTACCGAACCGCGCAAATTCAACTCCTGCATTTGCACTTTCACATTCTTCCCCTCGGGGAAATGCGGGGAAATTTTTCTACCTTATTTGCTGCCCGCCAGTTGCAGTGGGGAAGAGAGCTTTTGGGGAGAAGTCAGGGAAACAAATATCAAGCCGCATGACTTGTAAACAACCATAGAGTTGTAAACAACCATAGAGTTGTAAACAATATGGAGTTCCCGTTTGCTCTTAATACAGGAACAGTAGGGTTACGGAAGATGGCCGCAACTCGTGTTTTACCGGTACTCTACCAAAACTAAACTTAATGTCCTTCCAGCGCTCAAACGAATACCTAGCAGAGGTATGTTTTCTCTCGACAGGTATTAGAGATAACTATCAGCCGCAGATTCTACACAGATAACATAAATTATCGACTCCTACGCCATTCCTGCGGCCTCACAAAACACTGGCGAAGCTTGCAGTAAGCTAAACAACGCTTGAACCAAAGCGAAGCTCCAGGATTTCTTTCTACGTGAGTAGTGAAGGAGCACTAAAGCACTGAAGGACCGCCACGTACTTTTGCATGATTGAATTTTTTTATTTACATGTTCCGTTGTCCGTTTGCATTGCGCTAATAGTAGTCATCGTCAAATACATCGATATCGCCGGGATCCCCACGCCAAGCATAACATGCGCGGTGGCGCTTCACGACGGCTGGGATGTAGCGACGGAGCGTACCTGGACGACGCGTGCACGGCGTTCCTGGAGTCTTGTGAAGTTGGGTGGAAGAGGTGTTGCGCAAGCTGTGGCATTGTTGGCTGCTAGGCGACGTGAGGCGCTAATCTGGGTTTTGGTCAGTTGTGTCATTGTTATTTTATTTGCTAAAGCCACAGCGCGAGCCGGGGACGCTCGGTGGCGTCAAGAGGCACGCGCTCACGGGCAGGCTACGCATTTTCTTGGTATTTTTAACGCGTTACGCTCGACACATTAACGCGAGCTACAATTTCTCCGCTGTTAAAAAAATCGCTATTAGCGAGAGCAATTTTCACGAAATCTTTTTGCGACACATGTAGGTTTCTTGCATTTCTTCCTCATTATTTTTTATGCTCGTCTAGAAAAAAAGCATCTATAGCTTTACTTAAAGAGCTTACGGTTAACTTCTGACCGGTTACACAGCTACATTTTTTTTCTCTCTTTCAGACACCGGCGGAAAAAAGTTTGAACAAGAACTCCACTCTAGCGCTTTCCTCTCCATACCCGCTGCGTGTTGCGTTCAGAGGGTCAAAGTCACGTAATAGCGCACCAGCATAGCATGCAGCGGCGTGGGAACAATTGGTTCCACACGTGTTATTATATGGCGCAACCGTTCGCATACTTTCTTGCTTTGTCAATCAGCCTCCGCACCTTTCGCAAAAGCGCCGCTTTCTTCCAAGAAACTTCGCGCGCGTGACCGCCATCACATCATTGAACGGTCACCTGGAGAGAGCGCTGTCTGGGTATTCCCACCACGTATAGATACACGCCGTGTACGGGTACGTTCCGTGTGTGAACGTGAATAATCACTAACCGTTATCCCCCTTCGAAATTGCAGCTTTCTTTAGGTCTACTGCCGCTATATCTCCCTGCCCTATCCTACTTTGATGCGGTAATACCTTGCCGATTTCGCCAACTTGTTCTTTTTGTGAGCGTTGAATCGTTTCCCACGCCTTGTTTCCCAGCCAAGAAGATACGGAAAATGGGACCGCAAAGGCTGTGGTTGCAGTGATTTTCAAGGACAAAAAAGAGAAGCGCCTGCACTCGCATTTCGCAGTCAATTAAAGAATTGCATTTCGGTAGCTTATTTCTGTGAAGTTGCCGGAAAAAAAAAAGTGTATATAGTGGGAATACGGTGGGGCAGCGGTGTACAGCTTCTACGGACATGCGGTGTAAAAAAGGGATTTGCTTAGTAGCCCCGCAATGCCCATAGGTACAATTGTTAATGGGGAATCCTTTTGTGTCATCAGGATACACGTGGAATGCTGTCGACGAACGGACGGAAAATTTGTACTGAAGGGCGTGTTATGCGTCCTTCATATAATTAACATTTTAAAAACTGTCACCAGATTATTTTCCGCAGCACTTCAGAGATTGTCGATTTGTACGAACCTACAAAGCTACAAATCGACGAGCCTGGAAGGCTAAATGTATGCGAAGGAGCGATGGACCGCAGCTGGGGACAATTTCAAGGATTTTTACAAGGTGTTTTATTCCAGACACAATTAAATACAAAATCATTTCGCCAATCGGATTGTCGCGTGAAAACGGTCGCGTGAAATCGCAGACATTTGGGATGTTGTTAATTGATTTCTTATGTTTGTTTTGTCTACATGTTGGGTTTTCTTGTTTCTAAAGTGTACTTCTCGTAACTGTTTCCACTTAGACTATTAGAACTGTTGAAACTGTTAAATTCAGTAATAGCGCATTTTGGGGCAGATTCAGGACGTTCACGATTGGCACTGTAGGGCACTCAGAAATAATGTTAAAAGTGGTCACTTTCCCCTCCTCCTTTAATAATAATTTTTTTTCGCTTGCCTAGTACAACCGAAATCATCACTCAGCTCTCCTTGAAAATCCGAGCGGTAGGATCGCAACGCCGGGACCAACCATGTAACCGGCGTAATCCGCGGAAAATGCAGGACTGGTGAAGTTACCACATAATACTGTAAGCAGAAGTTGTATTTATTTATTTATTTATTTATTTATTTATTTATTTATTTAATAAATAAATAAATAAATAAATAAATACGGGGCAATCCTGCCCGCTTGCCCGCTGGATTGCCCCGTGGCGCACAAGTACTTCTGCACAAGGTACGGGCTGGTGCCGCGCTAACCGATGATGTGTTGGCCAAGTGGCGTGCGTATGTGCCAAAACGTCACCGCCATGCCGTCGAGGTTGCGCAATCTGTGGCCACAGTTGCCTGCACATCTTGCTCCACAGGAGCCACGCCCACTGTACACCACATGTTGTGGGACTGTCCCGGCCTTCAAACGCTCCGTTTACAGTATCTTCCGCTCGGCGTCCAGCGGCTTGTGGAATGGACAACCCCGCTGAAACCCGCCACTGCAAGGCAGAAGCTGCTTTCTCTGTGGGAGTTCGCGCGCTCTTCAGGCGTAGACCGCAGAATGTAACATTTAAACTCTCCCCCCACCCCCCACCTTCCTCTCTTCCCCATGCTGACCGACGCGTCCACCTTCTGAAATAGTTTTTTATGTTATTTATTTATTTATTTATTTACTTATTTTTTAAACCTTATGGTCGAAGTGGGCATTATATCGGGGGAGTGAGTTGGAAGACGACGAAACGCAAAATATTGCAAAAATAAAAGAATCGACACAACAAAAGTGGCCTTCCAATACCATAAAAGCCCAAGAGGTATGCAGTATGCAAGAAAATCGGAAAATACAGCGTTAAACATTGTATCCAAAAACAAAAATCGCAAATGTGGCAGAAAATCTTGTATTATACAAGCAGGAACGCACATTTACCACCTAGAAAAGTTTAGCATGATTCAGGAAAGTTACAAATTATTTCAAATCGCTAAAACTGCAACGAGTGCAGTTTGAAAAAAAAGAGGCGTCTGTTTGATTCACTAGGCTTGTAGGTAAAGAATTACATTTATTAACTGCTGATGCGAAGCGTAAGTTGTGGTGTTTTTTTTTTTTTTTTTTTTTTGTTAGGGCAGAATACCTTTGTGAGCGTAATTGGGGCTTTCGGACACAGGGCGCCAGTAGGATAACTTTGCGAGCGAACGGTGTTGGATTATGGTACAGGTTGTGAAAAAAGATAATCTTGACAACTGCCTGTGTTGGGCAACAGTGAGATATTTAGTCCATCACGGCAGATACGCTGTGGTATCTTGAGTACGGCGACAAAATGAAGAGCGCGCCCTTGTTTTCTAGAGATTCAAGCATGTTAGTCAGACACGTTTGATGCGATTGCCAGATCTTTCGCGCATATTCTAGTGAAGAATAGATAAGATTGTTGTACGCATGAATCTGTGTTTTTGAACTGGCTTAGTAAAGGCGACACTTAAGCAGGCCAAGCTTTTGCACGCCTTTGATATAATTTTTTTCTATAAAGGGAGGGGGGGTGGCAGCTTAAATCAGAGGTGAATGTAGATCTTTATTTATCAGGTAAATATAAGTTACTTTTCTTCACACGGAAGAAAGTTGCGCTTGTCTAGTTTTTTCTACGTTTATTTTCATCAGCCATTTTCCGCACCATTCAGTTAGAGCAACTAAATCACGCTGGAGTGAAGAAACGTCATTGGAAGTTACTATTTCTCTGTAATTACACAGTCGTCGGCTAATAGAATAATTGACGAGGACAAGTTACACGCTATGTCGTTTATGTAAAGTAGAAACAGTAAAGAGTCTAGTAAGGTCCCTTCAGGGACGCCTTATGAGACACCCACAGGGTTAGAAACAAGAGGATTTAACCTTACCGATTTCCAACGGTTTGTTACAAAATTGAAAATCCCGAGGATTGTTTTGTGATCCATTATAAGTTTAAATTTTTTAAGTATCAGGCGCTGATGTGGAACGTGATCGAAAGACTTAGATAAATCGACAAAAATGGCATCGCTACTAAGTAACCGATGCTGCAAAACGTGGAGATCAATAACCAGCTCAAAAAGTTGCGTCTGACATCAAAAATGTTTGCTGAATCCGTGTTGAATATAATAAAAGAATTATTCCAGTTGAGGTGGGTTACTGCATGCGTAAAAAGAATATCTTCTAGTAACTTGCAGCTGATTGAGGTAAGCGAAATAGGGCTATAGTTAAGGCGATCGGACGGGTCGCCAGATCTGAAAAATGGTAGGGTATGAGAATATTTCCAATCGTCCGCCACGCAACCTGAATCTACGGATTGCTGAAATAACAACGAAAGCAGGTAAACTGTGTAAGTAGAAGTTATTTTTAGGCGCTTCACTGTTAGGCCATCGGGCGCGGGGGCTAGTCTTGAAAGCTCGATAGCGCGTGCCACGCCTTGGGCTGTAATTACTATTGGCCTAAGACTAGAATCTATGCTTGGTTGTGACAGCACCAAAGAGTGACTGAAAAGCAGCGCGGTAGTGAAAACTTGGCCAAAGGCTCTGTAAAATTCTTCGGCGCATTTTTCCAATAATGATTTATCCCCGGTTGTATTCATTACAACGGGTACCTGTTTTTTGTTCTTCGTGTTTACAACATTCCAGAATGTTGTTGGGTCGGTTACGTGGGAGCACAACATTAAAATACTTGTATTTTACCTCAAGAATTGTTCGTTCAGTTAAAGTATAAATTTGTTTGTAATTCTGCCAGTCCTCAGGATCGTTGGTTCGAGTTTGCTTTCTATAGGCCTTCTATTTTCCTGTTTAAAAGCCGTTTGACATCACGGGTGAACGATGTCTCGTTCGTCTTGTAGCTTCTTACTGTTTTTGGCACACATGATACTCGTATTTATTTTAGCTTGTCACGAAATATACACCAGTTTTCATTCATCGTACGATCCTGAAACCCAGTTTCAAGATCAGCAGGTAAAGTTTCCAGCAAATGGTGCATTTTTTCTATGTCCCCGCACGCGTTGTTGAGGATTTGTTTTTTCTTTGTTAGTTTTGATAGGGTGTGTCACTGACACGGAGCAATGTATGGCCTTATGATCACTTATTTCGTCGACAAAGTGTATGTTAGTAATTTCGGGTTCATTTGTTAGATTAAGGTCAAGATCGTGATCGCCCGTGTTTGTCCTCGCACTATTTTCCTAAGTTGGCGGTAATCGATACAGTTCAATGATCTTATGATTCAATGATCTTATTTTGCACAGGGACGGAGTTTATTGGCCAATCGATACCCGCATAGATTAAATACCCTCCTATGACTAATAGGCTATTTCGGAATTCGTACAAGATAGTGCCTATTGTATCGTTTAAATTGTCGACAAAATCTGCGCGACCATCGGGAGGACGGTAACATCCGCCTAAAACACTGGGTCCATGGCCAATGTGAGCACTGTCCAGGGTTATTTCTAATGGTGAATCCACGTCTATTTGTGAAGGGTGACACTCTTCTTTAACTGCGATCAGTACACCGCCCTTGGGACAGCCGCACCTGTACGTGGGGAAAATTTCAAAGGTTAAGGAAGCGTAAGATCTTTATCTTCTATTTCATCGGAAAGCCAGGTTTTTGTGCTGATAGTCATATCGTTTGAACACGTCTGCGTGGATTTAAGGCCATCAAGTGCTGGAAAAATACTACAGAAGTTCGCTAGAGAGTAAGAACACTGAGGCTATCGTTTGGGAGTCGCGTCAGGGGCTAGCAGTGTATCACCTAGAGGAGGGCTGCTTTTTTGCAGAAACTTGAACGACATTGTTTGTACATGAATCACAACAGTATAGCCCGTGTCTCGTGTGAAGCCTGTTAAGGAGCGCATAGTACTTTTCTCCGTAATTTCTGTTTGCCTTTCCGAATCCACGCAGTTTCATTCTAGCGAATTGAACCTTCGGGGAGAAATCTTCCTCAAGCCATACTTTGGGTGGTTCGAGGTTGTTTAGTTTAGGTCCAAGACTCAAACCTTCTATTTGTGATTTTAAGTTCAAAACTTTTACAGTTAGTAGCGTATGAATGTCAGGTCGACCGCGACCTATGCGAATAGCCCGTTCAATTTCGCCAACTTTATGCTTAAGATGCTTAGAAAAAAATTCGCTTACAATACGTTCCGGCTCCACGTATTCCTCATGTTCGACTTCATCAAGGCCCTTGATGGTAATACAGTTTCGGCGCATGCTGTTATTGATATAATAAAGAAGATTCACGAGCTCTTCATTTGCCTTTTTAATGTGAACTTTCACAACTTTAACTGAATCAGCGGCGGAATCGATGTTCATCTTACAATCAGACACGTTCTTCATACTTTGTTCGATAGCTCTAAGACGAGAGTCGATGCTTCTGATATACTGTGCGCTTCATTTCCGCCAGAGTCGTTTTAGCTTCTCCGTGACGTTCCTTGAAAAGTGTGAGCACATCAACGATTTTGGACCAGAGATTTGCTTCGACATCTGCAGGTCGCAACAGCAGGAGCGCAAGACAAATACACACTAGCAGCGAAGAATGTCTAGGGCAAAGTACCACGTTAGCCCAAGCGCTGCTAGGAAGCGGTCAACGTGACGATACCCGAGTTTCTCGGCCGGGAAAGAAGGCATCGATTCGTGCAGGGCACGTACACACGTCGACACCCACGGCAGAATTTGTAAAAACACACTCGGTTGGATTTACGGCCTCATAAAAATATTATAGCTGCAGTTATGCTGAATGCGAAAAACAGTTTCCTACCTACGACAGAAGAAGGCACGTGTGAACAATCTGCCACTCGTGGCCCGAAATCCGGTAGAATTGGTCAAAGGAAACAAAGGAAAGAAACAGAAAACCTCAGGAATAAAAACTACTTATATCCAATGAATCTATCTTATTCACCGCTTAAACAAGCCGAATCCCAAAATAAGAATCACAAGGAAAAAATGCATCATCCCAAAAAAAATCAGAAAACAAAAATCTTTGAAGCTCTGCAGTTGCACAAAATGCATGATTGGCAAAGTTGATATTTTTGATGGTTGCAATTGTGTAAGTCGAGTTAACGGGTGGAGTTAAGTTTAAGAAAACACACAAAAAAGCCAGAAAAAGCACACTAATGATAGATATCAACAAATTGAACCGAAAACTTTCATTTTTACACCGGCCGCATACGACGAAGCGGGAAAAAACTCCAGATAATATCAACAAAGAACGAACAATAGAACGTGAACAAGAACCAGCTAGGTATGCCCTGCAACTGCAGAAACGCGCAAAATTGGTGAAGTCCACACAATAGGTCATATACAAGCTCAAACCGAGATAATTCGTCGAATAATTCTGTGAAAACTAACTATACCAACAACAAAAACTGAAACACACTGAAATAAACGAAAGAAATCCAGAATGTTTCTTACACCACCCTTCAGCGGCGATTTTGAAAATAAAAAGGCCCTTAGAAAATAACCCACACTCGGAAAAAAATTTAAAATGCACCGGTCGTGCAAAGCCCTTTATCTCCTCAAAAATGCATTATTGGTGCAGTTCAACACATTTCGTAAGAAAAGAAAATTAGCAGTGGCTTAGCTCGGCTATGCCAGAGTATACGTAGCTTGAGCTAAGGTTCAGCTGGTTATTCTTAGGTTTCTTGGTTGTCTATGATTAGCTCATTACCATGCTTACTGCTGCTAAAACGATTTCTAATCCAATCCAATCCAATCCTCTCCTAACCTATCCTATCCAATTCAATCCAATCCCGGCAGCGGCGGCTCCAACGCGCCAACTGTGCGCCAACTGTGCGCCGTGAGACGTCACTGCTCCTCGTGCATGCGTAGCACGGATCTCCAGAAGTAACGCGAAACTTCTCAACCTCGGCCAGTGTAGCTCACGCTACAATAACGTAATGTAAATGCACGTTATTAGTCGTAGCAGGAACCTCCTGCATTCAAGGGAAGCGACAGAGGAGTGCTCCCGCATTAGACGGCAATTTTGGGAACTTTGGTTCGTTTTTACAGACCTATATACTCTCTGCAGCTATCTATTCTTTCTTACAAATGTAGTTTTAGTAACTTGAGGGGTTTTGCGGCTTGGTGTCAAATTTCTTTACAAAAGCGCTTCCTTGCAATGACATTTCGGCACAGTTTTAAGGTGCATTTTCAGCTCCACAATAGCCGATCCACGAAGCCTGCATTTCGAATGGCACAAAAGCCTTGTGCACCTGCTTGACTCAATTAAGTTTGCTCATTTTTTCTCACTACCACATCATTTTTAAGTCACTTTCATTTAATTTCTTTTTCTGTCAAGCGATATCTGGGGTGCAGAAGTAAAACGCGATTAACTCTGCCTGACGGCGGCCCTCTACCCGTACATGCGACATTGCACAGCAACGGTACGAAACGAAAAAAAGATACAAACCAAACACACAGCGTGTGTTACTTATTGGGCTCAGCCCTATGAATACACCCGCAGAATAGTCGTGGATACAGTCTCGTAAACACGCGTTAGGCAGGCTTGGCTGAGAAGGCAAGGCACGTGTCACGGTTATGTACCCACTGAAAGTCTGGCGCGAGAAAAATCACAGAACAAAATTGACAAGCAGCGAGAAAACCAGGAAAAGTGACAGGTGGGGCAAAGCTTGCGGCGCCTGCACGGAGATATACCTTTTTACTTATATGCGTCCCTAGCTGTGTTTGTGAAGGCACTGACGCCGACCAGGCAGGATGCCAAAAAGGGTGCTAAAATTGGTCGCGTGTCTAATTAGATGTAAATGTCTTCGAAAGACGATAGCCTTATGCATGGAGGAAAACTTTCTTTCCTCCATGGTCTGCCACCCCGGCCACAAAGCTCCATCTGCTCTCTCCCCCTGAACCCCCTCATGCCCTGGTCCTTGCTTCTCGCTCCTCTCATAAAGAATGCAACTTTTTTTCGGTTCAATTTAGTTTTATCGTGTTTGTACAGCTCGCGAGCGATTATTTAGACAGTTCGTACATTGCCTTCCTTTTCGATTTTATACCAACTATGTTGTTTAGGGTTTGCTTTGATCTTGCCCATCTTCAACAGCATTTTCACCGTTTTGTTTTGTTTCTTTTTTCACTTTCGGTCGTAACAAACCAATCCAGCGTATATTACTAGTTTATAACACCCTGGCACTCTCATTTATGTCCTTGCATTTTGCCTGAACTATACCTGAGGTTATATTTGCGGTGAATGATGTGGGCATGTGGACACCCCGGCCAATTATTAGACTGAAACAGTTCTGTCCATATATACTTCAGGTTCAAGGATCTTTAACTTATGGCGGCGCACCGCAACTATTGCATTCAAGCCCACACCAATTATTACAATACGTACAACAGGATAAATCGTTCACGTTCAAGGATCTTTAACTTATGGCGGCGCACCGCAATAGACCCTATGCAAAATGCGCCCCGCCATCTCACCTCGACTCCGGTAACTAGGTCCGCCATTTTGGTACGGTCGTTTGAAACCGAAACCAATTAGCAAAACATAGAAGGCGGGAATTGACCGCTCTTGGTGATGGACTACAATGCCGGAGCATTGCTTCATGCCGCAGTGCACGCAATGCGTAAATACCGGTCCAAATGGAGAAAAGGTACGTGAAGTTCCACGCTTTTGAACGAACTTTCTAACGCGAACTATGCCGGCGCGAGCAACCTTTGTGACACGCTGGGCGCGGTGCGCTGGGAGCGAATATTTGTCGTTGGTTCCCTAAGCGCAGGATTCCGTAGTCACTGTCCGGATGAAAAATACAGCTGCGTTGGAGTTCTGTGGTCGAGCCTTTGTATTCTAAATGAAGCCTGAGCGTCCGCCACCTATTCATGCGACTGACAGCGGCGCTCGACCGGGAAAACAGTACCACACGTTGCCAAAATTAGGCTGTTTCTTTACTCGTCCCTGTGGCTCTGCGCCCGCTTCATTTCATTGTTAAATCGTACCGCTTAGCCCCTACACGAGCCTTTATCTTACCTAGGGCTGTAAAAAAACTTTTCTTGCAGCACTACGCCGTCACAGCGCGGTTGAAAATTTCCTCTGCGGCGGGCGCGCACGGTATGGGAGTGTGTTGTTGGTTTCTTTTACGTTGCATTTAGAAGCGTGTTGTTGCAGAAGTGGCTTACACTGTTTTATGATCTAACGGTGGAAAATTCGAGCTTTTGCACTTGGTTCCCGATTTGCCGGGCTGAAAGGTTTGTTGTTACGTCAAGTTAACTTGGTGCCTATTGTCAGCCAGGATGTATTTCTATGTTCTATGGTGCCTATGTTCAGCCACGATGTATTTACTGTCGAATATTTTGCGACTAAAATACACACTTACTCCTCTAGTTAGTCACATGCTGCATGCATGCCTCCGACGTAACGATAGTGACCATTGATGATGAGACAATTTTCAAGTTTTATTCAAAAAAAAAAAGAAAAAGAAAACGGCCAGAGTTGCAACAGGCCGCCGCGCATCAGCTTGAGTGCTTTTGCATTTTTTGTATCCACAGTGAAAATTCCAGTAAATTAAACTACTTCGTTGATTTATATCGCGTGCAGTATAGCAAACTGTGAATATAAATGGAACAAAGAGAAGCATTCGCGCACCCCTGCATGCCGCGGTATAGTAAACACGACGTTGCCCAGCCTCTGCGTGCTCGCGAGATGATTACGGCGAAATGTGGCATGAATGCTTGCTGGTAGCTCATAGGTGACCCTTCAGGTGCCATGCCAGTCCTTGTTTCTGTCACTTTGGGGGGCGAGGCCTGCACAACTGTGGCAAAAAACCCATTCCCAAGGCTACCTAGGTTTCTCCCAAGCGCCTGCACGGCACTTTGTTACTGCTCGCATTGCTCCTGTACTCGACGTGCATCGAACAGACGCATTGGCAAGGGAAGGGAGGGGCCATTTTCTCGCGGGCTTCTCCAGTCAATGTCTTGGACACTCGCTGGATTGATGCCCTGCTGTCTCTGACGTCCCCACTGTTGTGGCAGCTCAGTGCACGCAAGCTCCGGTGGCGCCTCTTAAAACCTTCGGCTTGCCAGAGGGCGAGTAGGTGCACAGCAGCCAGGATGTGACTCCATGCTCCTCTGCAACCCGCCGGGCACTCGCAACCTGCCTCCACAATCGCCCCACTGTCCGTCTCAAAGGGGAGGCTCACAACATAGGGCCGGCCACTTTTCTTCTGGGAGTGAAAGCAGCTGCTGAGCACATGGATGAGGCCCAACCTGCAAGAACAGATAAAGTAACAGTAAATAGCACTCAGGGAAGAACAGGACTAGTCCGCTACAGTTATTGGCAAAGGGACAGAGCAGAAAGCAGTGGCCGCAAGGAACAGACTCAAAATGACCCGATTTTGCGTCTTGCTTAACACTGTTGCAAAGGCAATAATCTACACCTCAAACAGCAATGGGTCAAAATTGTTTGTCAAGTTCGAGCGTGCCAGTATCTCTGCATGCTTTGTTAATGCATTTTCAAGAGAAGGAAGTTTAACATTTAAAAACCTCACCGTGGGTAATGATACCAGTACCCGCATAATTGTGTTCGTCATAACTTAAGCAACCAATAATATGATTATCTGGAACTCACTTCCAGAACCTTTAGAGATAAACAGGTAAACATTCGGGCTATACCGGTGATTCATCGAATTAAAAAAATCTTCTAGTTCAGTGTGTTCGAGCTAACAAGGTTTTGCTGTATTATCTATTCGTGCACACCAAAAATATGCGCTTTAGAAACAACCCCCCCCCCGCCCCCACCGCCAAAAAAGGAGAAGAAAGACACACTAAGAGATTTTTGCGGCAGAACATGCGCAATAAATAATGGAAACACACAAAAAAGTAAATTCGAAACGTATGTGCGCTTTTGTAGTTGACTTTGCCGCAAAGCGCGATTGCTTTGCGGCAAACGCGCGGGCGGACGACCGTCACGGAAAACGGCTGCAACCTCTCCGTAAACATCTTCGCCGAACATCATCCCGTAAATTCGATGTACAGCATTTGAAAATACCTAATCCACCCACTAGCGGTACGGTCTGGCGATTGTCGCTGTCCTCTTTCAGGGTTACTGCAACAGTGTCGCCGCTACGCATTTGCATGGTAAACAACGGTGAACAAAGTGCTATACAAATGCTCATACCGGTTAACTCGCGTCAAGTAAAAAACTAAGGAGGATTTACTTACTGCGAGTCGCACGTGTTCGTCCGCACCGATGAAGGCGAGCAATGTCCCTTGGTGGCTAGGCGGCATGCCCTGCTCCGCTGCCGCCCGGATGGGTCTTTGGCGCGGCACCCCGAGTGGTATGAGTCTTCAGACACAGTCGGCAGCGCAGACAAGTCCTTCGTCCACAATCCGCGGTCGGGAGCCGGAAAACGCCGTCCAGTTTGACCCATACCTTGTTACCGTCACCTACTCTTCCACAGTAAACAATACGAGACTTCCCGATCGGCGCCCGTACCAATATGGCCGACGGTCTCGTTTACATCAGTGTTGCTAGATCACCAAGCAATTTCGCATAAGGTCTATTATTGCATTCAGGCCCACCCCAATCATTACAATACGTACAACAGGATAAACCCTTCACTTTTTAACAATATCTTGTGCACACGAGAATTTCACGCGAGTGAAATCATAAAATCATCCCGCTTTTGTTATACTCCCCCTCGTATTCGTTTGCGTATTCCAAACTGTTGTAGATTCCTTTTACGGTGGCTCGATATTGTTAGTTAAAACTGGTGTTCAGCTCACTTCTTAAAACAAAGCTTTGTATGCCTCACTGATGGCGATCGTCCCGTAACCAAAACGCACAGCAGGAAAGCCAAATTTACAGCACAGGTGTCACGAAACAATGATGATGATGATGACGATGATGACGGTAAGCGAAGGACCATCAAGCGTCTCGAAGTAAGAACGCTTACGAACATGGGTTCCTCGCTTTATGAAGCTGACGTCTTTCCGATTACGCCATTCCGACACGGTCGAAGAAGCTTGGGTTTTGGACTTTGACTTTTTTCCCTCAGGCTGCACGGAAGAAAGCTTAGCATTTTAACCAGCTCTTCTTAAGGGGGACTCACATGACCACGTTCCTATGGGAGTTACTACTTTATACTACTACCAACGTACTTAAAAACCATCGCTTTTCTGATGGAGGCGAAAGGCAAAAACGCCCGTGTGTACGAGATTTCTGCGGACGTTAAAGATCCCCAGGTAGTCAAAATTAATCCGGAGCCCTCCACTACGGCGCGCCTCATCGCCTGCGTTGCGTCGGCGCCTTAAACCCTACAATCAATCAACTTAAAAACCATGGTGCACCAATACCAAAAGCTCTTCGAATACATATCAACGTTCAGAAATGCCTACTTTGCTTGGTTTAGGTATATGCCACTTCTGTACTGAAATAATAAAAGAAATTTCCTGCTAGCTAGACTGCTAGCGCCATCTAGTGAGAACTCGATAAACGAAAATGCGTTTCTAGTTTCCTTTTTTTTCGCAGTAAAGATGCACTATATTTCTAACAGAAGCAAACTAGGCCATTACAAACATTTCTATGAATTTGTAGAACCATTCGTATCGATGCCCGATGCGTTTCAAGCCCGTGGGTCACGAATTAGCAAGTCGCATAGGAATGCGGTCAGGTGATTCCCCCTAAAAAAGAATCGTGCGCCAATACGAAAAAGTTTACAAATCCATCCAAATGTTCGTAACAGCCTAGTTTGTTTCTTTTTAGAAATATAGAAAGTTTACTGAAACGAAAAATAAACAAGTCATATATTCTGATTGATTGTTTGATTGTAGGGTTTAACGCACCGAGGCAACGCAGGCGATGAGGCGCGCCGTAGTGGAGGGCTCCTGATTAATTTTGACCAGCTGGAGATCTTTAACGTGCGCCGAAATTTCGTACACACGGGCGTTTTTGCTTTACGCCTCGATCAGAAAAGCGGCCGCCATTGCCGGGAATCGAACCCGCGTCCTCGTGCTCAGCAGCGCAACATAGCCACTGAGCCACCGCGGCAGGAAGTAATATATTTTAGTTGATCTAGATTTCATTAGATGGCGCTAGCGGTTTTCCACGCCAGAGTTTTATTTCAGTACAGAAGTGACAAATGTCTAAAATAAGCAAACCAGGCCCATGTGCGCGTGTATGAGCATTTCCTCGACACTGCTCAACCACCCCGAAACACTTTGTATATGACGAAGAAATAATTCATCTATTAATAAAGGACGAAAATTACAAGGCCCGTATTGACACAGCCCTCATCACGAACTGGGAGGGTTTCCGCCAGGATGGGCCCTCACGGAACTTTGACTCAGAACTATTCTATGAAGAGGTGAAGCAAGTGGCTTTAAGAGATGCCTAAGTACACACTCAGGCTATGGCAACATCTTACAGGATAGCTTCATCATCATCATCATCATCATCATCATCATCATAACCAGCCTATCTACGCCTACTGCAGGGCAAAGGCCTCTCCCACTATTCTCCAATTACCCCGTTCCTGTGCCAACTGTGACCAATTTGTCCCTGCAAACTTCTTGATCTCATGCGCCCATCTAACTTTTTGCCGCCCCCTGCAACGCTTGCCTTCTCTTGGGATCCACTCTGTTACCCTTAATGACCAGCGGTTATCTTGCCTTCGCATTACATGCCCTGCCCACGTCCATTTCTTCTTCTTAATTTCCACCAGTATGTGCTTAACACGTGGTTGTTCCCTGACCCACTCCGCTCTCTTCCTGTCCCTTAATGTTACACCTATCATTTTCCGCTCCATTGTCCTCTGAGTCGTTCTCAATTTAAGTTGAACCCTCTTAGTGAGCCTCCAAGTTTCTGCCCCGTAGGTGAGTACCGGTAAGATGCAGCTGTTATACACTTTCTTCTTCAGGGACAATGGTAGGCTGCTATTCATTATCTCCCATGAATACGCCAATTAACAGGATAACTTATGTGGACTCAAAACTCGTCGACGTATGGGAAGTGCGACACAGCCTCACAGGAGGTGGAAAGAGCAAAGACACAGCAGAAAGATCATTGCAAGGGGGGTGCAGAATATGAGGCAGCGCTATGCTAGAATTGTTTAAAGTCTGTGGTGGCCTACAAGGCACGTTAACCACAAGGGAAACACGGTAACTAATTAGGAACTTATTCGACTTTCTGAAAACTAAAGCAACGTCTAAAAGGAAAATGATGAGCACGCTTCCCGCCCTACTCTGTAACCACGCCTAACTTGTGAAGGAAGTGTAGAAGTACCTCCAGAAATAGGGAAGCTTTTCTCCCTAACAAAACACAGGAAGTGCCACCCAATAACTGGACCAGGAGATCCAACTGCACGAGCTACCAGAGGCGATATCGAACAGCCAGTAAAACAAGAAACCGGGCTCAGGCAAAGTCACGAATAAACTTAATGCCAGCCTAGATTACCCCACAACGGAAATACTGCTCTGCCATTCAACTCCTTCTGGATGAAAGAAAACATCCGTATCGATGAAAGATGTCTGAAATTTGCTCCACCCCAAAGCCCGGCAAACCGCCACACACTGAGACCCTTCAAACCATGCCCTTAACATCTTCTGTAGGTAAAACCATAAAGAGAATCATCCTGAAAAGATTTTAAAACCACCTTGACACAATGCAACAAATCTACGGACACAATGTTTGGTTTCAGGAAGCATCTCTGGACGCAATACCTGCGCATTCAACTGAAGGACGAAATCCTCGTGTCTGCCCCGCGTCACTCCCCGATGGCCATCCTCGCTCTAGACCTGAAGGAAGCCTAAGACAACGTGGAAAACGAGGCTATCCTTCCTAACTTGGCCAACACAGGATGCGGGGGCAGGACCTAAACTACATTATCGATTTTCTTTCCAACCGCAGAGCCATACTTAAGATTCGGGACGTCCCCTCTTATTTTTTGGCTCTCTGGAAAACAGGGACTCCGCAAAGCTCGATCTTCTCCCTAGTACTCTTCAACACAGTGTTCCTGGATCTCCCAGAGCAGGTGAGAAGAATATCTAACTTAAGCAATGCTCCATATATGAACGACGTAACCCTATGGACAATCCACGATTGGCACGGAGGTTTGCCGGAAACGCTCGATCTTGCCGCCGACACTGTGAATGAGTACGCAAATAGATGCGGGCTGTAAGACGCCTTACCAAGAAGGACGTCGACAACATCCAAATCACCTACGAAAGGCGCGGCATCAAGCCAAGCAAATCCATCGCAACTCTGGACCTGCTTATTCTGGTGTACGGCAGAAACAACGCATTGGAACAACAATTCAAAAAGACCACAGAGCTAGTCATGCGTATGATACGCAGTGCAACGAACCGACACAGAGGCACGAAATAAAGCTACACGGTCAGGATTATCCAAGCCTTCGTTCTCTCACGTACAACTTATGCGGCTCCATACGTCATCCTGATTAAAGCGGAACAGGGCAAACTCGACGTCCTCAAACGCAAGCCTCTAAATCGATCCCTTGGATTACAAGGTGCGCATCCACAGGGAAGTTCTCCATATTGGGCTAAAAACACAGTGGAAGAACTAACTGATGGCTACTTGCCAAATCAAAGGGTACCACTCTCTTGCACACTAACTAGCCGCAATGTACCGCAATGTACTGGCCAAAAATGAGTTGATTCCGCGAGACCAGCCCCAATCGCAGGTGATCCCGGAATCGTGGCGTAAGTTCATACTAGTCCACCCGTTACCTCGAAATATGGCCCAAGCACGCGGGTTCGATTCCCGGCCGTGGTGGCCGCTTTTCTGATGGAGGCGAAAAGCGAAAACGCGGGTGTGTTCGAGATTTCGGCAAGCGTTAAATACCCCCAGGTGGTCAAAAGTAATCCGGAACCCCCCACTACGGCGCACCACATCGCATGTGTAGCGTCGCCGCGTTAAACCTCATAATAAATCAAATCAACCTCTAAACTGGCACCAGAACAACCGTCAGAACCGCAGACAAGCACGCTCAAGACTGTTCAAAGAAGATTTATTCTCGAGTTCCGACGACGGCGGATGCCGCCGTAGCTCTCTACAACGGCAAAAGAGCCATGGTGACCGTGGTGACTGACGGGTGTAATCACCTGAGCAGTTGCTACTTTCCAAGAACAACGGCTAAAGAAACAGGAAGGCTTGCTATCCCTCTCGCCCTCCCACAAGCAGAAAAGCACCACAGTTGTCACGGGCTCGCAAGAGACATGCCATAGCTTCATGTTGGAATAGGTGGCACCCGTGACGCTACGCGTCCTAGGAAGCAAGACCCCTTACCGGAAAGTCGCAGTTGTGTATACTCCGGCCCACTCCTTCATGAGAGGGAACGAGTCCTCCCATCTCACGGCACGAGATCTCGCGTGCGAGACCGGTAAGGAAACACCGGAATTCACACCGCTCACACCCTTCTACCAAATTAAACAACATTACAGATTACAGGTTCAGCAGAAGAACATTCGCGGCACCACACCCAAAGATCATAGTGAACCAAAAAAGCACACTCAGACTAATACAGACAAAAAGATTTCCCCATCCAGTACGTATTCATTTCAAATTCCCAACACAATTTGACGCACAATGTGAGTTTTGTGTTGAACCAGGCGCTCTTCGACAGATAATACGATATGATAATATGATAATATGATATTATGATAATATGACAATATGATAATATGATAATATGATAATATGATAACATGATAATATGATAATATGAAAGCGCGATGAAAATCCTCACTTGGCACATCCACTTCCTTCGCCCTACCCTTGAGCAGTGGGAGATACTTCTATCCAGCTGTTTACTTCAAGATTAACTGTTACTGGTCAAGAGGGCCGTCCAAGCCGTCACGATACCTGGTTACCTAAAATGAAGAACCACCCTACCCACACCTACCTCAATAAAAGAAGTAAAACAATTCATTCCTCCATCTCTCGCGCTGTAGAAGGCCTTATGGTTTAAAGTACCACGTGGTACGAACCACTCCGAAGAAGCCATTTCTGTTACGGACATGGAACGCCGGCTTTTTTGCCAAATGGACCATTTAAGGCATAAGCTTTAGCTTTAAGTGTTACGAATGCAAAAGTGCCAGCTATGCGTTAACAGTTCACAATGGTCACACTCCAAAGCAAGCCGCTGCTCTATATTTAGCCCAAACAACCTGAGTGACCACTACGTCGTGAGCAAGTTGAGAACAAAGCGGATTCGGTGAATGCTGAACGCCATGCCGAATGCCGAATGCCAAACGAATGCGGAACGCAATGCCGAACGCCATGCTTGCTTTGCGTGTGTCACAGCACGTATCGAACTTATAAGCCAAATCGTATACCTTGAATTCACTGCGAGGCACACATGCAGGCAACCATGTCAGTGCGCCTTGTTTGGTTACGTCGGGATCCGCGGGATGGCGGTACATGTCCGTGCTAAGCACATGTGTGTTGGGCGTTCCAAACTCACCCACCGAACGCAAAGTAGTGCCTCGACTCCAATAGGAGTGCGATTAATAACATCTCTCTTAACACTACTGTTGAGAATCGGGTTGAAGCGGAGCAGACGACCCACGCCGGTGTTTTTATTCTGCGACGTGCGGCCGCAGTGGCACAAAACGCGCCGTGTCCGTGGCCGTTTCCAGTGTTGCCAAGCGAAGAAATTGACAGCTAGACTTTTCCGTGAATACCATCTACAGTCAAATCTCGATACAACGAATTTCAAGGGACCGCTAAAAATAGTTCATTATTTCGAATAATCGTTATAGTGGAAAAATAAATAAATGCGCGGTAAAAATTCTGAACGCAACAAAAGCATCCACCTACCTTTACTGGGAACACGCGCACAATCGCGTTAGCTTCTAACGCAGGTCTGGATGCACGTTTACTTGATGAAATCGGTGATCTTTGCCTGACGTGTGCCACTTAACTGCTGCAAGACGAACGATTCGAAGCTGCCCACGTTCTTGTGCACTGCCTCAGTGGAATTGGTACACCTGCTGAGAAAAGTGCTCATTTTTGCTACGCACTGCAAACCATCAGCGTTAAACACGGCTTCTTCGTCCTGGCTTGCGGGCCCTGTCTCAGCGTCCTCGTCACTGGTTCTGTCATGGCGACGGACAGTGTTGACGACGTCTTCAGTCGGCAGTTTAGCAGACGTGCATGCTTCATCGTCGCACTGCACGTAATCTTCAAAAGTGACGGCAGCGTGCCCGGCGAGCTTTTCTGCGACTTCATCCCATGCATCGCATTCTTCACTGCCTCCTCGCCACCACTGGCTAGCACGGCGGTATACGACGGGGAGACCCCCCAAGCGCAGGCGATAGCGGTAGAACTAACGCGCATTAGTACGCTGATGATGATAGTTGTACATGCCCACCATTAGTCGTCTTGCAAACCAACACGAGTAATTTCGAACACTCGGAATTCGTTATTTTGAAGTGTTTTTTTAAAAATGAAGATGATAAAATTGTATACGTTATGCTGAATTAATCGGTGTTCGGAAATTTGTAGTAGGGAAATATTTTTACAAAGAAATTAATAAGGATGTGGTAGGGGGTTTTCAAAATGTTCGTTAGTCCGAATAAATCGTTAATGTGAGGTTCGCATAAAAGGGATTTGACTGTATACAGTTAAAACCCGATCTAATGAAGTCACCGGAAACAATGAATTACTTCGTTAAGTCAAAACATTCGTATAAAATCCGGACTTCCATATTACATGCAGTTGATGTCATCAATTCTGTTAGAAGGGAGCCACAGCCTAGGAGCAACAGCAACCATAACATCGTAATTCCGGCCACCGCGGTTACTCGCCTGCCAATAATTTAGCAATACGCTCAGTCCCCGGTGAATATATTAAGCCAACTGGTGCTTGCTTTGAAGTGGTCTCACCCCAGCAGAGGCGCGAAACAGTGCGTTTTCTCTTGTACCACTCCCTCGTTGAGCGGAACGTTGTTGGCTCTTATATCATTGAACTACGTAAACAAGGCTTCTTCCAACTTCTTGTGCCAGGTGGCCCTGAGATCCTTTTCCTTCGACGCAATTCCAGACGAACTGGCATGGATGATGTCGTACTTTCCCTTCAAGATTGTGGAAATCATGCTGGCTGGGATGCCGTGGTCGGAGGCCACGGGGCTGCTGAGTGTAGCTCGTAGAGCTCCGTAAAAAAGAAACTAGATGCCTCGTTTTTTTCCCTGGCGTGGCGCAATAATCTTCGTGTGGTTCTGACGAAACACATTAGAAATCGCTCCTTTTAACTGTGTGTTTTTCGAAATCCTTCGTTTAATCGGGAATGACACCGAAATTATTTTCTTAGACCTAGATCACAACAGCATTAGACAGTATAAGAACCTGCGGGGGAATCCAAATGTATTCGTTAGATAGGGAAATTCTTAACGTTAGATCGAGTTTTGTTAGATCTAGTTTTGACTGTACTTGGCACCCCCATTTCACAAACTTTTGTTGCCAGCTGCGTGAACTGGTCATTTTATCGCATTGGGGTCAAGCTGGACTACAGGAATATCTCAATCATTGCACAAACCGCTTAAACAATTCCTTGATGTCGCTCGTAAAATAATATATAAAGTCCCCACTGTCGACCCGCAGGGTACGTTTCGTATAACACACGGTTCATGCAGGCCAACAGATTGTGCTATACGTCGCCTGCGCCTCAAAGTAGCCTATACAAAAAGCTTTCTTAACAAACTCGCTCTGGTGACATCACATCTGTGTCCATTTTGCGGTGTACGAGAGGACACTAAACACCTCTTCTGTGTTTGTCCACGTTTCTGCTCGGCGTGAATGACGGCGCGAAGCTCACTCCGGTCGGCAAATCTCAGCATGAAGGACTTTTTAGGCCCTTAGAGCAGCACAGACAGTCCGGTAGTGGTTTTAAATCTTATGTGGGTTTCCTTAGAGACTCCGGAACGACTCCAAACTTTATGACCCTGTCGCCATTTTTTTTTTGCATAGGCGTGTGCGTGTGTCCGGCTGCTCGATTTTCTTTCGTTTTTCCTTTTCTCATTTGTACTATTCATTTTAGCATTTAAACTTCACTACATATTCACCAACCATCTGAAGTAGCAAGCCCGGCATTATGCAGGGCTGACCTTTTGGGTATCATTAAAGAATTGTCGTTTTGGATTTCAATGTAAGTCTACAGGCATTTACAGATCGCGGTCGCCGTATTCTTTCGTCAAGCTTCGCGACCTTGCAACCTAAGCGGAAACAATAGAGCACTATTACAGAAGCATTTAAAACGTCATGTATGCAATGCGACATTTCGTCTCATGCATCCTACCCAGCCGACTAATCGTTTCAGAGGATAGGTTGCACGGCGGTGGGCGGATGTCATTGTCAGAGTGATGTGGAAGCAAAGGTTTTTATCGGAGTTTCTCAAACACAGCAGCCGTACTTTTGGGTAACTCACGCTGAGAATGGTTCACGCAAACCACTGGAATTGCAGACTCTATACCACTGTTTATCCCTCAGGTGTGACGTTTACCCAATGAAGCGAAATGTCTTCCTCTAGCCTGACGGAGTAGTAAAAAGATTCCTGATACTCAGCCAGCAAAATGACAGATTTTATTCTGGCACAAAGCCATTACTTCAGCAAACCGATGTCACATTATTTTACACTTGAAGACTCCGTGTGCCTGAAAATTTGCTTTCCCTTGTATGGTCTTTCTTTTCCTTTTTTTCAACCAAAACCTTCTCGATTACAACCAGTGCCTTAACTTTTACCTTTGGATTTATATTGACGGAGCATAAAAACGATTTCCCCGGTTTTTCTCTTACCCCAATCGCATGTTCACGAACTACTTTGGAACTGCTGGCTGATGTCGGCATGAAACTGAGCGATGCATTGGACTATGGGACTCAGTCGCCGCTGCAACTCAGGCTAGAAAAGAATTGGTGTCTTTTGTACCTGTCAGCCCATTGGACATATTTCCTGAGCGTTTGCTCTATTACACTGCCGTGCGAGTGTGGTGCTGGTGTGCTCCTCTCACTAGCGGTAAAGTGAATTTTCGTGTCCTCGTCTATTTCACCCATTTATGCATTTTCTTTTCCATTTTATGTGGGGTAGCAAGTCCACCTCGTTGTAGGCTCACTTCTCATCGTCATAGAAGTTTTTCTGTCTCTCTCTCTCGCTGTGTCTCAAACGGGTATTTTTGACACAGGTCACACCTCCAAACAAAGCGAACGGACCAAAAGCTACTGGAAAGCCTTTTTTTTCTCTGATGGTTATCTTTCGTGCAGACGTGGGTCATTTGATCTTTGTTGCGGGTGTGTATAGGAAAATTTATACTTCTACGAAGCAACGGTTTTATTCTTCTGGAAAGACATTTTCCTTTGAATGAAAGAATTTTCGATGTGACAAGCCTAATTTCTGTTTTCTTAAGCGCAGCTTTAGTGTTTTCACTGATGGTGCCTGTAACGCGAAAACGCCCTGCAAGAAAGCCAACTTTCTTTGACGATCATGAGGAATGACCCTGGGTGAAGTCAAAGAACAAAATTGCTTCATTAGCCGGAATGCAACCTGGGTCCCTCGGGTTATGAAGCCGGCGTCTATCCGGTAGAAAGTCAGTCCAAACTCAGGCGACAACCCCAAAGAATCCGTAACGAGAAAACTTCGAGCTCAATCATTTTCGTCGTTAGACGGAGGGGTGCATGTTTTTTTTTTCGATTAGGCTCAGTGCCGCAAATTACCATTCTGTGTAGTTTTTTCGTGGGGAACAGACATGCATCTTGGCGAAATATTTTCACCTATAGATTCACGTACTAGTGTATTTTATACGAAATCACAAGTGTCGCTTGTACGTCTGTGATTTCCCTTTTTTAGTAACACTTGCCTGCTGTGGCGTTCAGCTGCAAAACGAAAGTGTAGCTGTCGTTACGTTTAAGGAGCCATCGCGTAGCAAAGTAACAAAATTGATTTTCCGATTACGGTTCTGAGCCCTGATGACGGCACAGGGACACTTTTATCTCCACCACTGGCTCATGACGCCAGGACAGTTGCGCATTCGTCATATAGAATGAATGGAAAACTCAGGGCCCACCCACACTGTGAAAAACAACGCATGGTCTTGACATTTTTTACTTGTTTTTTTTCGTCTGGTTGTCTGGCATATGTGATTGCTGTCCGTAAGAGTCATGTACAAGGAAGTCTTCTATATTTAGCAGCCCTTCCGAGTAAGCCATTGGGAAAGAACCTTCGTACTGCTCGAAGGGTGGTCATTGACGTAGAGATATGACAGGAAGACAGCTTGTAAGGCACGCATGGACAGTCATGCAGAAATTAATAACGGTCTCCGCAAAGTACAGAAGGCGGAGACCAGATGGTCTTCTGCCGGCTTCTCAAACGTCCAGCTGTAAATCTATTGTGGCCGTGGTGTACTCCATTCGTCCGCGACATCGAAGAGCGCACGCACGGGAACGTCAGAGGGAGGGCATTACAGATGAGATGTGAAGGCTCCTGGCTGAAGACACACAGCGCATTAACTTTAGGCAATGTGCGGTTTCAGATCAGCATGTTTCAGTATCATTCTACTGGTGTTCAAGCAGAAAGGTATTCAGAGCTAATTCTTGGAGCGGAAACACTCCCAGACTACCTCGGCTAATTTCAAACATGCTGTGAAGCCCCTTTCATATTTTTACCCGTATTTCCTCCGTTATCAGACACCTCCGCAAATATGTACAAATAATATACCAAAATGCGTTGAAAGGGGATACTTGGTTCCTTATTCTTAAATGTTTAAGCGCTAAATAACCAAGACGATACACGAGAAAAAAAGAAACAGTACAAGCGCTAACTTTCAAGTGAATGTATTCACCGGATGAGCCAATAAATATAGATATAAAAAACTGGGGCATGCACAGCATGCGTCTCAGTGGACAATCACAAGTGTGCATATGTGCTACTCAAACGAAGCACTTGAAAAAAAATTTCTCGGTGTTAAACAGGGACACCAACGCATCACCGTTCCAGTTATCACCTCTTTGCTTAATGTAAAATGTTTGTAACAGTTCCCTTGCTGTCGCATCTCTGCTAGTACCCAGGACGTTTATCTCCTTAGGAAGTGGCTCACTTCTGGGGACACAGCAATGCGCGGGTAAATGCGCATTTTGTTTATTTTTTATCGATAATTCATGCTCCCGTGCTCGGTCATTGAGTCATCGGCCAGTCTGACCAACATTGACTTTCCCGCATTTAGGTGAAATTTCATAAAAGACGCCTGTAGCGCAGTCCACAAAGGGCCTAGCATGCTTCATACCGCATCCTTGCTTTTTGCGACCATCGTGAGAAGTGCGCGCACAAAGTCGGGCGCCGAGAATAGGATTGAAATTCAATGCCCGTTTGCCTCCTTTTTTGGGGGATTGGCGACTTTGTGGATGTGTGGCATCCCTCCGGGTTTTGCCATTTTTTGCGCAGGCCCACGCCTTCTTGGTGTCTCCTTTAACCTGCCGGAGGAAAGCTTTGGTAACGGCGTTAAAAGCCGTGCACGGGAAGCCGGCTGAAAGCAGCCGTTGAATTTGCATATAGCGTGGGAACACGACTTAGCGAGACCAATCGCTCACTCGTGCCTTTAATCGGCTCTCTCAAAGTATGGTCTATTAAAGTATGACAATGCCGCACGTGGACATTGTCATAATAACCATTTTGTGTACTTGACCAGCCCACGAACGGCAGCCTCCGCAGAGTGCCGTCCATGGACTGGTCGAGTGGTGACGGTGTGGCCGGTAACCTGAACGAAACGTTCAACAGCCAATCAACAGAAGATCTAACTATGTTCCTAGAAAGTTTTCAACAGCCCGCGTAGCTTCCTTTTCTTGATTCCTTTCAATAATGGCACGGTACATTGCAGAACTACGGGGCCTTCCCTAAGGCCCGGCGGCCATCTTGGCTGTTGAAAACTCTAATTGATCACTTATGCGATTTAATATAAAGTTTTACAAATAACTAGTTTTGACACAGCGCACGCTGATGGGCTGGAAATTTTTAGCCCTTTGACACCACCTTTATTCTGCATAAGAATTAACTTAACCTTTTTCGACGCTTGTGGTATCTTTAATGGCCCCAGTGTTTTACGAGGAACTGTGCAGCATTTTTTACCATGATGTCTCCATCCTGGTATAATATCCTGACAGCAATTCCATCGTCTCCCGCACATTTGCTTTTTCTTATTTCTTTGAGAGCCGTTAATTCCCGCCTATTTCCTTTCAGTCCGGCGTGGGTCGCTCTCCTCCTTTCTCAATGACTAATCTCACAATGGGCTCCGCGGCAGAAGGAATGCGGTTGTTCGCAGCTGCCACCATATTTCTGACCGTGTCCACACGTACCGTAGGCCGCGAAAGTTATTTTCAATATGCTTCGACGCTGAGAGGGCTTTTTCAGAGAAGCCCGCTTTTTTACTTGACCGCGGCAGCGAAGGTTAGGTGGCTATAGCCACCTTAGCGAAGGGCGGCAGGGGAAGAATTCTCCCACCTTATACGTCTTTCGGTCAACGTTCATTTGCAAGCTTTGCCGACGCGCAGTATCCAAAGTTGCAACCTGAATTTGCGCGTTAATCAGTAGCTGCATTTAATTGTACTTTGCCGTATTGTTGGTATAATAAGTAAGTAACGTTATTGAACAAATACTTTCTTATAACCGGCCGATCAACCTCATCATCGTTATTCAATCTGTGTTGTAGATGTAGCTAGGTAAGTCCTGAGTATATGAATTTCGCGTCATAATTCATATTGAAACCAGCGGAATAGAATTTAATGGTTGCTCGAATTACACCTTTATAGGCTAACACTTTTCTATTAGCGGCTGGAGACTTGGAGCCTTATGACAATATGTAGTTAGCTAAGGAAGCTTTTATGGATTCAGGCATATGAATTCTGCGGCAAACGCTTTCATAATGGCGCTAAATGTTGCTTAATTGTCACACGTCTAAA
Source organism: Haemaphysalis longicornis (assembly GCF_048455015.1). Taxonomy (NCBI): domain Eukaryota; kingdom Metazoa; phylum Arthropoda; class Arachnida; order Ixodida; family Ixodidae; genus Haemaphysalis; species Haemaphysalis longicornis. Next base: position 153,165,081 of record NW_027526335.1, on the reverse strand, counting down.
GGTTTAGAGTTATATATTCTGCTGTAGTCAGCCGCAGACGATTTTATGGCTGCCTCTCTTTAGCTTTAGGGCACATTCTCTCCAATAGCTGGCAAAAGACAGCTGAATGGTTCTTAGAATCTAGGCTTGTAGCCAGACAACGACCTTGATCCACCCGAACGAGCTTTTATGGCTTTCTCTTGTTAGCTTTAGGACGAATTCTTTTAAATAGCTGGCCAAAGACAGCTGAATGATTTTGAGCATGTATAGTTAGAGCTACACAACGGCCCAAAGCCAGCAAAATGGTTTTTATGGCTGGCTCTCTTCAGATTTAGGACAAATTGCTTCCTATAGCTGGTAAAAGACAGCTGAAGGGTTTTAAGTATGCAGACTTACAGCGAAACAACAGCCCATAGCCAGCCAAGTGAGTTTTCATGATTTCTCTATTTAGCTTTAGGACTAACTCTTTTCAATAGCTGGCAGAAGACAGCTGAGTGGTTTTGAGTCTGTAGAGTTAGAGCTAAACAACAGCCCACAGCCAGCCAAAATACCTTTTGTAGGTGCCTCTCTTTAGCTTTAGGACAATTTTTTTCCAATAGCTGGGAAAAGACAGCTGAATGGTTTCAAGTCTGTAGACTTAAAGTAAACAATGGTCTATAACAAGCCAAAAGCTCTTTGTTGCGGCTGCTCTATAGAACTAAAGCCATACATATTTCTTTAGCTGGCTACAGTGACCTGAATAGCTGTGACTATATAGACTAAACACACTAGGATGTTCTATACTCGTCTAAAGAAAATTATATGGTTTACATTCTTTAGTGAAAATTGCACAAAAACTTCAATAGCTGGCTATAGCCTAATTTATGCCCTTTCATGGGTAACCATAGGGACCCATAGGTGACCACAGCTCACCATAATTTTTTCCATAGACGCCCATAAGCCATCTTTGTATGGGCCAGGACGTCACCCTACCGACACGAGATCCAGAGCTGTCCGTGACGTCAAGCACCGCTGTTTGGAGCGGTATTGTGGATGCACTGCCACCTGAGCGCACATGAAGAATATTTCTAGTTGGATGCCCTGTATCTGCTTTCGCACACACCGAGCCACAGCAACCGCTTGTGGCCCAGCGCCACAAGCAGTTGTGGCGCTGGGCCACAAGCACGATCGGCATTTTTGGTGAAGCACAGCCTAAGAATCTAAAGCTTCACGTACTTCCTTGGCGTTCGACGAAGAGATGGACATGATGCCCACGTCAGCTCAGCCAGCATCGCATTGTCATGGACGCGCCGGCCACTTTTCTGATGGAGGCGAAAAGCAAAAACGCCAGTGTGTACGAGATTTAGGCGCACGTTGAAGATCCCCAGGTGGTCGAAATTAATCCGGAGCCCTCCACTACGGTGCACCTCAGCACCTGCGTTGTGTCGGTGCGTTAAACCCTACAACCAACAGCATTGTCATGGAATTAGCGCGGGAGCGACGGCTTCGGTAGAAAGCCTCCAGCACTCCACCAGTTCCTGCTCCTAACTCAGGCTCTGTGCCACAGATTTCGCCTTCATTCCAAGCATATGTACACAGTGCCGTATTCCTTCCTGAGACTGTAGTCGTCGATAAGAATTGGGTGCATCGTTCCACTTAGACAACTTTAATTTCTGTATTTGATTGTAACGTGTGGGTCGACTTCACGTTGCAAAAACTAGAAAAAAACTCCCGTTACAATCGAGTAAATACGGTAATAAACCAGGAAAAAGATTTCTCCGTTCCTGCAATCTGACGCCGATTGGCGTGGCGAGCTACGTAAGAAATGTTTAAAAGAATACTCAAAGAAAACTCGTGTGCCTTTCAGCATCCCATGAAATACTAGAGAGCTCCTGGGGGAGGATTTAAGTAGGGCATATTAACTATTGACCAGCATCTAGCCTTAAACTTGTACGTGAAACACAGCTTTGTATCGACGGAACCATGTATATTATTCTTCGTCGAAGTTTAAAGGGCGTAAGACAATATTTAACAAAATGGTATTGCACGAGACAAAGTCCTCAGGTGTATTCAAAAATGTGTTAGAAACATTAGAAAGCTATCTATCCGGGCGACCTTCTTTTGTAAGAAGACTCATACACTTTTTAGCGGGCACATCCAAGAAAAACGGCTTTTACAAAGTGGGGTGCCAAGCTCCATACTTTTTTTTGAAAAACCTTTATTTTTTGTCGGAGCTCTGAGAGGAGACTGGAACTAAAGGCACAGACGGCATCACGGAGGCCCTCAGCCCCCTAAACACGGTGTCAGCAACGTATATCTTAGTAGACTTGTCTATGTATACAATCGAACAGAGCAAATCGTTTTCACAAACAGGGGAACAAAATAAATTAAAAATGCATCTCGGAAGATGGTATGAGAAATGCAGTGAGCTACGAAAACAAAGAATTGCAGCACAAAAGTTCAGAGAACTCTGACTCATTCAAAAATAAACACACATGAATATTTGTCTAAGTGTGCATATACACACACTTATACACAGTGCGACAAAGGAAAAAAAAGCACTGAAATGCTAACTGCAGGGCAAAGAACGAAAATATGAAAAAAATAACTATAGGCCTCTCAAAACAATCTTTTTACAATCAGAGCAAGGGGCAGCATATTTCCTAGGTCGAAGTAAACGCAATAAATAGCACAGAAAAAAATGCACGTCTCTACGCGGTGTTGTAAACAGTAAGCAAACAACACACATAAAAAACTCTCAGCTATTAATGTAAGCACAAGTTCTCAGTGAGCAATAGTTGTTTAGCTTGCTTTGTGAATAGTTTTTCCGAAACGTGGAAACTTACAACTTTCACAATTTCGCTTAATGAACAAGATGAACACTCCTCGTAATGCACTGCCGCTCTAGACTTTTTATAGTGTATATGCTGTTCACACAACCAGTAATTCTAACCTCCTTGCCAGCGAGCGACAAAAAACATATGGTTCCGAACAAACTTGCCAAGTGGCCTTATGAGAGTATTTTAAGGTGAATCTTCAAATGAGTACCAGTGGTTTGTCCTCCAGACCTCGTGGAATGTCGCCGCACACTGACGTCCGGCTTAGCGGAGTAACTACCTCTGTAAATGCTGTGCATGCGTTTTTTTTAGTTCCGTGGGATGAAACGCTCAAATCTATCCACCAGATAAAATACTTATTGTGCAATCCATAAAACAATGAAGATACTGAAAATGCTGCTCCCTTTAAGTGCGCTGAAATATGTCTGTTGCATGTTTTTTAGCGCTTGGGTAAGGAGACCTCTAAAGAATTGGAGTGTTGCATACCGTTCATGCTCAAGAAATATGCTAAATAGGTTAACTCCAGTGTTACATGGTGGCACCGCTTCGAGCCCAGTTGCTTTTGAGATGAGCCCCATGGAGAGCCTACATTGGATGCATCAGCTTCAAAAACTATGTTGAAGGGGCTACATTCATTGTTCCGTCTTCGGCTTCCCTTTGCGCCTCCTGCTTTCCGGACGAGCCGAGTCCGAAGACTGTATGTTGGAAGCGATGAGGGTTGTTTCCAGCAATTAGAATGTATATACGGCTCTCAGGTATGCAGTTAAGTTGAAGTTAAATTTCACCTCAGATGATCTATTTATTTCTAGTATTCTATACTCAGCTCCAAATAACCTTTTTTTTAATGTCACCACGCTTGAAAGATTTTTCTCCTTAAGTAAGCTGACAAATTCGAGGCCGTGTTCAATAACGTCTGCAGAACTTACGTAACTTTCTACCCCTGTGTTTATCTCCTGAGACAAACGTATTTTTACGGCTGAGTCACACAATAATTTCTTACGATAGAGCACATAGCAAAAACAAAAATAGATAAACGCAATATTTTTACTCTCTAAACGTCGCCGCGGCCGCAAATCAGGTCAACCAATCAGTAACATAATGGTGAACCTACTCACGAAAGCCACAATGTCGTCCCGCTCACTGATACTGACAGTAAAATGTGCTAGGTGGCAGTTCAGTGTCGCATTGAGGTCAATGAAATAGCTGACCAGAACACTCCTGTAGCCGCACTTTAACATGACGAGGTCGCCCGCAGGTTCTCACCAGGACATCAAACCACTCCCGGAAGGTCCTGTAAGGTGGTGCCGGTAAACACGGGACACACAAACAGACAACAAATTCTCATTAAAAAATAGCGCATAAGTAGCTATGAACATCGAAACGAAACTAAACCAGTGGTACATCCACATGCAGATTGCATCTCGATCACGCACACGCTTCACATTCATGCTCTATAAATGACGCACCACCTCCACGATGCAACTAGAGCGGGGGACCACTTTCGGTGTTGTATTAATAAATTGAATGTTCTGCTCTGTGATGATGCTCGAAGGAGGCTTGTTGCCGACGTTTACAACTGTGAACTATTATGCATCCTGCGATGTATTTAATGATAAACCCATAACCCGAAGTCACGAACATTAAAGTTACCCTGTAGAGATTAGATTTTTAGAACTGAACTCCCCCGCATTTTGCATCATACCTCCTCAGAAATGGTGGTGGGTCTGACAGTTCTTTCACAGGCGCTGAGATCCTCACTTCTCTTGCGGGTGTGGTATACTGCATAATACTTCCATTGAATGACAGCAGTATAACTTACCTCAAGTCCCCGAACGTCACCAGCTGCATTGACCAGTCATGCGTTTTATATCAGTTTTTTGGGCGATTTATATGGATCACTGACATAGAAACAAGAGGAAGTGATCATTACCCAATTTTGATAACCGCCCTCGGCGCTTCGCAATCAAGGCGCCTTGAGAAATAGAACTGCACGAACTGGGACGCATTTACTAGCGGTACGAGTACATGTGTGACCACTCAGACTGGTGACGGTGAACTCATCGACAGGATTGCATCTTGTTTGCGGGAAACGACCCGCAGCCTAAGCAAGCGCCCCGATATACCAAAAAATGAACCCTATTATCAAAGGCTGTGTGCGATACAAAGACGAGCGGAGCAAAAGGCGTTACGAACCAAAAGTATGGTGGGCTTGCGAGCTTCTCGACGAGCGCAAAGACATGTCAGGCGCCACCTAAACAAGCTACGTCAGCAACGTTGGAGGAGCTTCTGTGCTACGTTGAATGCGAGGCAACCTCTGACACGCATATGGCGTGTTTTCTATGGCATGCGCAAACGCAGCCAGCAGCTACATCCGTTCACTTCCCTCTCTCTGCACGAGCGCGCACCCTTAAAAGAAGTCTCGAAGGAATATTGCAGACTTCTCTCAACGTCAACAACGCCCTCCAGCCCGACTTGTGCGTTGTCTTGCTCTACGAACTCGGGAGTATCGAAACCAGCCCTTGACCCTCTTTTACAATGGAAGAGCTTTCTTCGGCCATCTTCGAGGTGAACAAACGCTCCACACAAGGCCATGACGCCGTCAGCTATGAGGCCATAGCTCATTTGTCGCGGCCTTCTCAGCTGCGTCTTTTGGAATTCTATAATTCAATACGGCAAAGAGGGCAAGTGCCTCCGGAGTGGAAACTTGCGAAAACAGTACTTCTTTTGAAACCTAGGAAAGCACCGACAAGCTACGCATCTTTCCGGCCTATTTCTTTGCTCAGTTGTGTTGAAAAGTTAATAGAAAAAATAATACATTCAAGGATGATCTGGTATCTTGAGAGCAGGAAACTTTTTCCCAAGAAATGAATAGCTTCCGTCAAAACAGATCTTCGATAGATAACATTATCGCTTTAGTGTCTTCTATCAAAGAGTCACTCAATTCCGGCTGTACACCAACCGCCATTTTCCTGGACATCAAAGCCGCCTTCGACTCGGTCTTTCAAGTAGCAATCTTTGCCACTCTTGAAGACCATGGTCTCGGAGGCAGAATATACGCATAGATAGCGGACTACGTTGATGGACGGCAGCTTTTTATGTCTACTCCAAGAGGCCCCACATCTTACTACGCTGTAGATAAGGGTGCGCCACAAGGTGCTGCACTAAGTCCGCTGCTATTCAACCTAGCCCTCATTTCACTCAAGCGAGTCCTGCCCCGTGCAGTGAAGATCACACTATATGCAGATGCCATCTGTGTCTGGTGTGCCTCAAGTTCTCGAACATCTACACAGCAGCGCCTACAGAAAGCCCTCCATAACATCTCTAGCTACCTCGCAGCCCATGGCCTTCAGCTGTCCCCCGATAAGAGTGTAGCCATGGCATTCACACATAAAAAGATGGATTGTTATCTCCTAATTCTAGGCGGCCGCGCACTCTCATATGCACGAGTTCAAAGATTTCTGGAAATTCTAATAGATCGCAACTTGACCTGGTCACGCGAGGTTAAACAGTTACGGGCCTGCATTTCTTCGGCAACTCAGGTTTTAAAATGTTTTGCCGGTTTACGCTGGGGCAGCGATTGCTATTCTATGGTCATGCTGCACAACGGCTATGTGGATGGTGTGCTGAGGTACAGCCTCCCAGTCCTACAACGAATATCAGACACAAGCAAGAAGAGTCTTGAGGCAGCAAGGAACAACAACTTACGCATCTGTCTTGGGCTTCCGAAGGGATCTTCGAGCGTCGGAACCCTTGCAGAGGCACATTGTTTGCCTTTTGACGTGATTAGAAAACAGGAGGCTCTCCGTGTGCACCTGAGGCATCGCTTCACTCAAGAAATTACTTTTTAAGTCGCGTAACCTCAAGCTGCTGGAGCTCTGGATTCGCCCAAGCAATTGGCAGAATACACCTGTCAATTCCAAACCAGCTGAAACAAATAATGCCTCGAAATTTCCCTCCTTGGAACGTTACAACCTTGCAAATTTAATGTTGCATCCCTGGAATTGGCCCCAAGAAGACAATGCCCCATACTGAAATACTACATATCGTGCTAAAATAGATGTATAAAATGCATTCGGCCAGAACTCCCATATTTACGGATGGATCGTCCTCCCCGCAAAGCTCTTCATCTGGAATGTACGTGCCACTTACGGGTGAAATGTTTTCATTTCGTCTGGAGCGACCAACATCATCTACAGCGGCTGAGCTATATGCCCTTAAAGAAGCAATAGTTTACGTCCTACGCCACCAGCCGCATCAGTGGAGCATCTTTACAGACTCCAACGGAGCTCTGCAAATTTTGTCAAGGAGGAGCAGGTCTTTCCCTCACCATACCGCAGCCTCCGATATTTCCTATCTTCACCACCTCGCTGGCATTGCTGGACACCCTATAAAATGGCGATGTATACCTGGCCACTGCGGTATTATTGGAAATGAAAAAGCCGATGAAGCGGCCCGTATGGGCCTTAACAACCGGAAATATCGCATAGTGTACTTTACAAAAACAGACGCTTCTACCATGGCCCATCGCTTTGCAGTAACTGAACGAAACCGGCTATGGCGCAACAAACCGAATAACGAAGTATTTTTGCACGCGATTGACCCTGAATTGACATCAAGACTTCCAAGACAGCTCCCTCGTAGGCTGGAGACATTATACCATCACCTACGACTGAACTCGGTCTACATTAACAGTTACGTTTTCGCCTCGGACTGACGACCAACCCGTACTGCGATAACTGTTCTTCCATAGAAACCGTTGAACATATGTTATTAGAATGTGTGGCCTACTTGGCACCAAGATCCAGTTTTTTTTAAGATATTGAATGCCTAGATCAAGGACCGGTAACTTTGAAGACCATCCTAGGACCACGGACTTGCCCCTCAAAGAAGCGTCAGGCTCTAAAAAGTTTGTTTTCATATTTGGAAGACATTGGCCACATTTCAAAATTGTGAATTCTGTGACACAATCTACAACATTGTCCGTCAAGCCCGTCAAGCCACGCCAGTGTTTTTTGTTTGTATTTTTTTTGTTTTTTCTGCCCACCTCTCTCTAGGGCCTGTTTTCCCTACATCCCCGACCCCTAGCAGAGAAACATTAAGGCGATCGCAAACGCTGGCAAAACTCTGTTTTTTTTTTTCAATAAAGAGCCTTCTCTCTCTCTCCTACAATACCAACTAATGTTTACAGTTATACCATATTGGCACAACGTCTCCACGTTTTAATAGTTTTTCTCACTTGTTCCTGGTGTTTTTCACGTCTTTCTTATACTTATTTTCTACCGTTATGTACCTTTCATATTTTATGCACACTTATAAATATCCCTTAACAAACGCTTCCCTTTCGTACAACGAGCCCTTAAGCTAGAAAACCATCATCGGCTGACCTTTTATCATTGTTGTAGCGTTTGTGCTTCAATTACTGTAGTCCTAGAAAAACTACACTTATGCAGTGCTTAAAAGCTACCAACGAAGTAATAATCGTATTGTGAGATTAGTCCGCGATACTAAGAATGGCTTTGGCAATTTAAAATGCGCGAACTCCTGTTATTTTGTGTTGGTTATATACGACATATTTTCATACAATAAAACGTACTCTTTATTGATGTAGCCTGTTAGCGCACGCTCTGCATGCAATAATAGTTATGCGCACTTGACAAAGGCCCCATCCATACACCTGGGAAGAAATTAAAAACGCCCATCACATCTCTTAATTTATCGACCTTTCAATTCCGCCCCAAGCCAAGCCATACTGTGGGCCTGTTCGATTTACGGGCGTTCTGGCAGCCCGCGGTCTGCCAGAAGCATGCTCTCGGGCAGGAAGTTACGTCATCATTACGTGTCTCAAGCGCCTCGGGATACACCGGAAGCGGGAACAGATACCCGAGCCACGACGACCGTAGAGTTTCTCACATGGCGAAGACCGCTGCAGAGCAACTTTTTTCGATCGTCTGCTACAGTTTCAGCGTCAAGACGCATTCTGTGCGGACCGCCGCGTCGTCTTGCACATGAAGAGTATGATGGCGGAGCTGGTGCTTTCATGTGGGCGTCGTCCTCGCGATGGTCGAGCGGAAAGAATGGTGCGGCGCACCCCTCTACGTAGAGGGCGTTGTGTCGACTTACCTGAAGTTCTAGTTCAGGAGACTGTTACGCCTGTTGCGGCATAATGTGGCAGCCTTGGTCGGAGAATTTGAACACTTCTAATTCTACCCCAGAAGACTGCGAGGACGCCCCGAAATGCTTGCGCAGAAGACAGTTCTGAATGCCCTGTCGGGACAGGAAATCTCCCGGCCCGACCGAGAAGAACCGGAGCGCAACAGGCGGGTGTTCCACGCCCTCGTTCGTCGAGGAAGCGGAGGACTGCCGGACGTGGTCGGCGCGATTGATGGGTGCCATGTCCGCATTTCTAGTCAACCCTCGGAGTCCGAATAGAGATATTACAATCGCAAGAACTTTCACTCCATCCTACTCCAGGAGATCTACGATGCGGGCACGATGTTTTTTTCGGGAGAAATAAAAGAAAACTTTCATTCATGACACGCGGACAACCAATTTGCTCGCTTAGAACCACTTACCTGAAGTAATAAACACATGTTTATTATAATAATAATATATTATTATATTATATGTTTATTATAGTATTGTATGTTTATTATATGTGCGTGCCGTCATCTAGAATGGTCACGCCGTGCTCGCCCACGAGCAGAAATAGGCCCTCCATGTCTGTCAGAAAACGAAACGCGAATGGCCGTTTCAGCACGAATCACCTGTCATCTGACTCCCCGTACAAAAAAAAGGTGTGTGTGTATTTGAAGGGGGGGGGGGGGGGGGTGGGGGGAGGAAGGGGCGTCTTGCAATTGGAAAAATAAGCTGAAATGGGATCAAAAGTTATTTTTCACATAAAAAAACCCACTTTAAACCACCAAACCCGAAAGAACGAAAAATATTCGAGAGTTTATTTTGTTACCGGCCGTGCCGCTCACATTTTCTCATCTGCTAGCAGCGTCGTCTGCTAGCTTCCAGATTGGTTCCCGCTCACCGCCAGACCACGAACGCCCGGGCGGCTCTGGTAGCTTGCGGGGAGCCAGAAGTTGCCGACCCGAAAAAATCGAAGACGTTGTGGTGCCGCCGGAAGTTACGTTTCGGGCTGCCCGGAAAAAACATATGACAGGCTGTTGCTTCTGGCAGCCCACAGGCAGCCCCGGGCAGCCAGAACTTCTGGCTTCCCGGGAAGGGAGAATGGAAAAATCGTACAGGCCCTATGTTAGCTCGGCTATACCATCCCACCACAATACTATTCAACGTTACTCAAGTTCAACATTTAATCAACGCTACCCCGATTCTGGGAAACAGTCAACCTGTCCACATTAAAAGTCGCCGTGAGAGCCAAGCACGTGCCCTAAAAAAAGAAATACAACCTCTTCGCCTTACTTGTTATATGGACGGAGTTAGATATAGATAGACGGATTGGTGGTAATCCCGTTGTTCTTGAATTGGCGCCCCCTCGATGATCCGAGAACCGGAGGTGCAGTCGAAGACAACAAAGCCTATTCCAGTGGCAGTAGACTTTTTATGAGCAGAGAGTCAGGGATGTAAACAATGCGTGAGATGACGGCGTTCACCCCGGCGTGCACCAACACAACCGTCCTTCATGTAGTCCCACCGCCGTCTCCCCAAATTTCCCCCGATGACACAAATCACAAATTCATATGCTGCCCAATCACAGCCAAGAACACAAGTACTCTCTATTCGCCCCGACTATTCCTCTTCCCCATTGGTACTGCCTGAATTTTGTCACCTCCTCGCCCCACTGCTCCTTTAGGTCAGAGTCCTTCAATCCTTTACTGGTCACGAAACTTCGGCGCTCGTTTCATATAGGGACCGCGCGTGCCACTACAGGCGCCACCGCCGCACGAAGGGCATCCAGCCGCCGCGCGTGCGGCGTATTGGCCAGCTCTTGGCGTGCAAACGCTCGCTGCCTTTCGTGTAAGCACGCTGATTCAGTGTGTTTTTTTTTTCGTAGTAGCTAGCGATGAATAGTCCAGTCATTGTGGGTATCACCTGCCTTCAATGGGGTTTTATTTTTCGAAGTAAATTACCGTAGACGTCGGCCGCGAACGGCAACGGCTTCTGCGTGCTCTGGCACAAGCGCTGCGCCATCGTGTTTACGGATTTTTAAATCTCTATTACTTCTTTTCTTAAAGCAAAAGTTGTAAATACCACACATACGGTAGCTGCGTAGTCACGCACTGCGGCGGGCCTATCGATAATACAATAAAAAAAACTGAAAGAAACCGAGTACGTGTCGTTCAGACTACGCTTAGTGAATCCGTTGATTGCTCTGGAATGCACAAAACGCTAAAATAGATAGCCCCATAGTATTGTCGTTTAGATGAGTGGGTACATACTTGAGAACATCTAAAAACGCTGCAGAAACCCGCCGCGGTGGCTCAGTGGCTAAGGCGTTGCGCTGCTGAGCACAAGGTCGCGGGTTCGATTCCCGGCCGTGGCGGCCGCTTTTCGATGGAGGCGAAAAGCAAAAACGCCCGTGTGTACGAGATTTCGGCGCACGTTAAAGATCCCCAGGTGGTCAAAATTAATCCGGAGCCCTCCACTACGGCGCGCCTCATCGCCTGCGTTGCGTCGGCGCGTTAAACCCTACAATCAATCAAATAAATAAAAACGCTGCAGAAAGGCGAAGGATCAAAACACGAAGAGATATATGTTGCGCCATGTGTCTTTCCGCTTCCACGCTTTGCAATCCTTGCAAAACCAGGAAGCGAAAAAAGAACAATAAAACAAATTTTATCACCCGCAACAAAAAATTTCAATGTTACGAACGGAGACAAAACAGCGTGGTCCAGCGTACAAAAATTTATTTTTTCTGCGCTGCGATGTGCAGCACATGGAGGAAACAGAATATTGCCACGTAGCCAAGAACGACGCAAAGCTTTTCTGAATGCAGCGAGCTAGCGAGCTCCTACTCTACAAAAGACTAGAATGAAACACAAACGTCGAAGCAGCAGTCCGCAGTGTGACGTGCACAGATGAACGTCGATAAAGGGAGTTGCGCGGCGTTTGCTATGCACGCATTACTCTCGGAACGTTATTAATTTCAAATCCATGGAAATAGGATCGAGAACATCGTCGAAGAAACAAAAAATCAAGTTAGCGACAAGGTGGCACCCTTTCCATATCAAACAATATTGCCCGACGGGACGTACGACAAAAAGAGCAAACGGGCACTCCGGTTAAAACGCCAGATAAGAAACCCGATTCGGCCACGCGCCATTACAAAACGAACAAAACGAACCCTAAACGATAATTCGCGGAAATATGAAAAGTAAAAGCACTAGTACGTCCCAAAGCTTTTTTACACGCGAGCCTGATCGCAAGGTAATACACGTTTGCAAACAGGTAATGAAGCACCGCTACAACCTGACTGATATGACAAAAATCCGGCCTAAGGTTAGCCTTGTACAATTCTAGGTTTACGACGCTCTCAAAAAGGTACATTGCTTTTTCCATTGTCACACACAATGCATTTCCACACACTGTCACACACTTATAATCGACGCTGAAATCTCTTTTTGCTTGCCTTGGAATGGCGCGCCTCCATTTCTCACGCAGCTCCCCGTCGCTCGGTCAACAGAACAAGGAAACATTTTCTGTGGTAGCGTTGTACAAGGAACGACATCCCGGGGCGCAACACATGTTCGGCATCGTCGTTTCACTACTTAAGTCGCATCACAAGAGCGCGAGATGCACGTTACATTTTTTTCCCGCACAAAACAAACACAACTCGCCGCTGCTCCGCCGTTCGAGCCAGCGCAACGCCGCCCGAGGAGAGACCCTAGTGAGAGGGTGGCGCCACCGCGCGGTGCACAAACGCCGCATATTAAGCTCTCCCATTGAGTTACGGAGTAGTTTCGTGACCAGTAAAGCATTCAAGGACTCTGTTTAGGTCAATCAAAGACGCTCTCACGGGAGGGGAAGAGTCAACGCCCTGACTGCCACGGAACGTTACCGAGCTGCCATCGCCGGCGCCTGGGTTACTGAGGGCTAAGTACAACTAGACAAGGCGAGCTCCTCAGATTAGCCGCCACAAACGCGCGCCGCGTGCGCTGTCAAACGGCGTCGAGCATAGATCAACACGACGACATCTCATCCCGCTAACGACGGAAGCACTCTGCGTGTAGTAGTCCCCTTGTAATTGACCTCGCCGCTCCGCGCCTCGGCACCGTCCTCCGCCGACAACAACAGAGGTGGAAGCAGCAAATCCTCACCGCTGCCGCTGGCTTTAAGCGCCGGGCACAGCTCCTGGGCTATTTTCCTCTCAAACAGCCCCCGTCCGAGTGAAAGTGGTGGGAGGTGAACAATGCCCTCTGCCGTCGCGTTGCAAAGCGGCTCGGGATACAGGAAGGACGGACGCTGACCCCTACTCGCAAAACTTGCACCACAACAAAGTAACATACATCACTAACATACATCTACTTAACTGGCGGATTCCCGCATCACGCCCGCGAAGAACATACCGTCGTTTGGCGCATCTCACCAAGCAGCCATCGTCGACGCCCTGGGCACTGAACTCACCCCAACCCCCGCATTCTTCACCACGTCCTCAGGATCTGCTGAGGGAATCGCCATTGCCCTTGCCGCCACGACAGGCACTATATGAGTAATCATTCTCCTGGGCTTCCAAGCTTCCTCACGATACCTCACGACCAAACGCATCTCGCCAATTGCCACGAACAAAAAAAAACTCTACCAAGAATCCCACAAATTTGTCTAGCCCGCACAGTGTAGGAGAATGAAGCGACTCACTCCGTAGCCACAGCTAACCGTCACCCGACGGTTCTTCGCCGGCGCGGCTGTCAGCACGGGGAAGAACCTCCGGGAAGAACCGGGGGCCACCGGGGCAAAGTCAAGACACCAAGACCGACACCTTGCCCTTTCCCTTATACGGACACGTTATAGCACTACAGACACGGCTCACGACAGTTTCTCCACCCCAGAGCGAACGCACTTCAACTGAGGTTACCGTTCTCGCGACTCCAAGCCGAATTCCAACCACCATGGCACCGAAAAACCCCATGTATTTCTCACCTCGTCATGAATGTAAGGCCCACAGCCTTGCCTGTCCTACATGGCTTGAGAATACCAACGCTCACCTTCCCTTCCTTCTACTCACAGCCCTACCTACTAGCTGTGAACGGGCCTGCTGACTAGATTTTAACCTAGCGCCGACAGGTGGAGAGGGTAGGAGCATCCACTAAGAGCGAGGGCTATCTTGACTACGCAGGCCCCCGCCAGTCTGGGGCCCTATAACTGCGGCAGCGGGTCTTTACTAAAGGTCTTTTCAATCAATCAATGTTACACAACGAAAAAGTCTGAGACAACCTCACGCAGTCTCGTTCTAGGTGCTCAAGCAAGCCTACGTTCGTTCATTTGGAACATAAGGCGTGTCCAAGTCGATCTTTCTTGTCTTCTTTAAGGTTTGTACATCGGACTCCGCATAAATTCTAGCTTCGAAAGCGATGTACAACACACATGCGGGTATGTCTACTCTGTGGATACGTAACACTGTTCCATGCTTCATACTATGCCCCGGATTTCCTGTGTTTAAGAATTTCTAGTGCTTTGCAATAGCAACAATTTATATTGTAATAAGAATATCATACAGTCTTCATTGCCCGTTTAAAAGACGTTGTCCGGTGCACCTGGCGTGGGCATGCTATTCGGTTGGTAACGCTGTACTAAGCTTCAGAGTACGCACAGACTTTAGAGCGCGCGCAGATTTCATGCTGCAGAAGCTTCTAGTGCACATGTACTGATAACAATATTTGAACTACCATACTTGCATGGGGCTTTGAAGCGTTGTCCAGTACTCCACCGCATGAATTTACTACTTTTTTGCAACGTGACACTTCTAGGAATCAGGGTAGCGCCATTCCGTTTCCGGTAGATACAAGCTTTCAACTTCCTGTGGGATACAGAGCGTAAATTAAACGACTTGCTCGGCTGCGTATCGCGCACAAACAGACCTAAAATGTACAAAACCACCATAATTTAACTAAAAATGCGTTTAATTGGCATAATATTTTACAGCAAAAAATTACGGGTTCTGCCAAGCAAATGTTCGAATTTCTGGTGCTCGAACCCATGGGGTTAGCGTGAATACCCACAACTCTAACCCGAAACGCTACTGATGCCACACATCGGAGCACCCTTAGCAGTTGCTCAACAGAATAGGAGTGTTCCAAGAAAACCAGTAAATCGCGCCACTGCGTACTGGAAGTTCCTGGTTTGCACTCACAGGAAAGCTGAATGATTGATTGATTGTACGGTTTAACGCGCCGACGCAACGCACGCGATGAGGCGCGCCGTAGTGGAGGGCTCCGGATTAATTTTGACCACCTGGGGATCTTTAACGTGCGCCGAAATCTCGTACACACGGGGGCGTTTTTGCTTTTCGCCTACATCAGAAAAGCGGCCGCCGCGGCCGGGAATCGAACCCGCGACCAGGAAAGCTGAATGTCGCTTCAGGGTACGTACACAGGTTTCAGAGACCGAGACAGACCTAAAATGTACAAAACCACCATAATTTAACTAAAAATGCGTTTAATTGGCATAATATTTTACAGCAAAAAATTACGGGTTCTGCCAAGCAAATGTTCGAATTTCTGGTGCTCGAACCCATGGGGTTAGCGTGAATACCCACAACTCTAACCCGAAACGCTACTGATGCCACACATCGGAGCACCCTTAGCAGTTGCTCAACAGAATAGGAGTGTTCCAAGAAAACCAGTAAATCGCGCCACTGCGTACTGGAAGTTCCTGGTTTGCACTCACAGGAAAGCTGAATGATTGATTGATTGTACGGTTTAACGCGCCGACGCAACGCACGCGATGAGGCGCGCCGTAGTGGAGGGCTCCGGATTAATTTTGACCACCTGGGGATCTTTAACGTGCGCCGAAATCTCGTACACACGGGGGCGTTTTTGCTTTTCGCCTACATCAGAAAAGCGGCCGCCGCGGCCGGGAATCGAACCCGCGACCAGGAAAGCTGAATGTCGCTTCAGGGTACGTACACAGGTTTCAGAGACAGCACTTAGATTTGTTGTGCTGTTCCCGCCTAGTGTTTTTGCTTAAAGCTAGGAACCTAAGAGTAATATTGTATCGGTCACATTCTCGATCCAACGACATTCTATGCTGTCGGAGGCAAGTTCACTACAGCGGTTAAGCGATCAACAACAGCAAAACAAGGTTAGGTGAGCAGGTTCGGACGCGTTCGAGGGATCGTAGTTTAGAGTAACTGCGTTTGCTCGTTGGAGTATTCCCGCTCTAGGGTTATTATTATTCTGAAAGAAAAAGAAGAAAACACGGCGAATTTTCTTGTCAAAAATGCAGAGAATCGATTCGCACTGCAGCATCAAGGAACTGCTTCAGACTAGCTGCCTCGCATGGCTAATTACAAGAAACAAGAGCATTTCCATTCAGTTGGTTTTCAGATAAACCTGGCAACTGCTTTTACCCTCTGTTCCCTCTTACATTTCACCACCGGAGGAAAGCATCAAACTCTTCTTGCACGAAGAAAGGAGGCTGCTTCAAGCAAGGTTGCAGACGGTCTTAATTGTTATCCAGAGACACAAAATAAGGTTATAACGCGTCGCATGAATAAGACAGAACAAGCCCCCGCTTCCAGGCAAAAACGAAACTTG
Organism: Haemaphysalis longicornis; assembly: GCF_048455015.1. Taxonomy (NCBI): domain Eukaryota; kingdom Metazoa; phylum Arthropoda; class Arachnida; order Ixodida; family Ixodidae; genus Haemaphysalis; species Haemaphysalis longicornis. The sequence goes on along the minus strand of NW_027526335.1, from coordinate 153,148,568 downwards.
CACACTGGTGGCACCGTATTCCCAATCGCATGAAAAGATGCAACAAAACAGCTATTACGACAGAAATGCGACACCAAATACATGGGGCACCGCAGCTCCTGGTCTTGCGCAATATCTGACACGCGGTTCATTGCCCCGAGATCGCATTATTTAAATACAAACAAGCGCAGGGTGCTATGCAAGACCCGGGACGCAGCCGTACGTACCATACTGCTGTTGAGTCTGAGGCGTCTACGTCGCCGGACACCGCAGCCTCGGCAAGAGTGCAGTTGCCGCCTACGGAGACCGAAGATACCCTGAAACAACACGCGAGCACGTTACTGGCAGCTCAAAGCTCGGAGAAGACCTCAGTTGCGTTCAATTGCCCAATAATTTTCACGCCTCTACCACTCGTATGAAGTGCTTAGGAGTCCTGGGAATTTTAATGAATATTCATTATTATCGAACATCGCCCTCCCCAAAGGAACATAGTAAATCAGTTGATGCGCAACTTCAGGTTTTCTACCTCGGCCCCTACGACGCATTCTTGGAGAACATGTGCCAAGAATTAATTGTAACGGTCGAGATTGGCGCTACCATTGCGAGGTTTTGAATGAACTGCTTTCTGCCAAACCCGTTATTCTGAAGCGACACGCTTGCTTCCCGTCCTTCAAGCGAGGCACGTGTGAAGATTGAACGATTAGCAGCGTATGGTCGAGGCCCTCTGAACTATATATAACTCAGGTAGACAGACAAGGAACAGCTGTGTGAATTCGTTCCATCCGCCTATACAAATGCCTGCACATTGGCGCCGCAACGAAATGATTCTGTCCCACAGGTCGATAATGAGTTCAGCTATCCTATTTTCGTCTCTGCTATTTCTTCGGACGCGACCAGTGTATCCATGTTTTCGCGCAATTTCACAGATAGTACTCCTTACGTCTTGAATTTAAATCCGGTATTCAAGACAGCACTGGAAGGGAAAAAATGTAATAAACCGATGGGTATTTCAGGACAAGTAAAATCATTAGCCAAATTGATTTGTCTGAAGTGCTTCCTCTGGCTAATCAGGAAAACCTTTGCAATATACATAGAAGAAAATGTTAACGAAAATGTTTGTTGGTTCGCTGGGAGAATTAAGAATTGTCCCTTTTTCGGGTAAACCTGGACTGCCGTTTCAAGAGAATTCAATGTAGACATTTCGGTTTCAATATTGCTTAACACAGTTAAAATTTCCTTTGAAAATCCTGCTCACACCTTTACTATTTAATAATCTCCCACTAACTTGGTCGGTGTGTCTGTAGCTCCAAAAAAAAGTAGTAATCTGACCAGAATCACTAAGGAGTTCACTAATTTTGAAAAACCCGGTGGATCAAGTTAAGAGAACTGCGCTCGCATTGACTATAGTCTGAATTGTATATGCAATAAAACGATTTGGGAATGCACCACGGAAAAAAGGTTTGAATTTAGCTTCACGAATCTTGGGCGTCCCTTCACAAAGCGGCAAGAGAGGTGTGTGAAATAGAATACAAAACAGACACCTTACCATCTTAAAATACAGAACCTGAAGAAGACAGCATTTCATAGCTGCAAAACAAATTTGCGTAAATAAAATAGGACGCAAGTACACAATACCCAATTTCTTAAATGTACTTTTGAGAGGATCCAGGTCACGTACGTCGGCATCATTTAGTCTCATAGGTAACGCAAACGTGAATCAACGCTGTTAGACTCAATATTGTAATCCCTCTCGCTTCAGGTATTTAAAATAAATGTCACTCATGCTCTTCCGGTTTGAAACAAACGTTTAACACTGTCGTATTGAGGCACTCACTGTGACCTTTTCCGGATAATCGGATACCTCAAGTTTCAACCGTTCCCTTAAGTCACTGGGTAAGTTTAGTCAATACGTCATTATTTTTGCACTCTACGTTTTTACATACAATGACACCCTGTAACTGCGTCCATTTACTCAAAGTTTCAATTTTGGAAAAGTGACCCTGTACCTCGTTGTGAACGTGGTTGGACAACGAAGCCACCATACCAATGTAAGATGCAAGACGAATGAGATTGGGAGCTAAACTCGAAAACATTACGTACAGCTCACATCTCGAAGGCTAACACGGAGGTGTCCAATTTCACATTTATGTCTTAGCCTTTGCAACTAATAAGAAATCCTTAGGTGTCCTTGGAGTTTTACAAAGTGTGTAGATATCGAGAACCGTCCGCCCTCCCCCAAAGAACAACGTGTAAATCAGTTGGCGCGCGTCTGTAGAGGATTTCGACCTGAGTCGCCACGACGGTTTTTTAGAGAACACGTTCCAGCCATTACCTGTCGCCTTAGGATACACACCACGATTGCATTTTTTTGGACCAACTGTTTCCTGATTGATTGTAGGGTTTAACGCGCCGACGCAACGCAGGCGATGAGGCGCGCCGTAGTGGAGGGCTCCGGATTAATTTTGACCACCTGGGGATCTTTAACGTGCGCCGAAATCTCGTACACACGGGCGTTTTTGCTTTTCGCCTCCATCAGAAAAGCGGCCGCCGCGGCCGGGAATCGAACCCGCGACCTCGTGCTCAGCAGCGCAACGCCTTTGCCACTGAGCCACCGCGGCGGGTCCAACTGTTTCCTGCCAATCTCGCCCTTCGAAAGCAGTGCACCTGCTTCCCCTTTTTGATGCAAGGCCCGTGTAAAAATAAATCAGTGGCAAGCAGTCATGGCCCTACCAACGACAACTCAGGTACGTAGAAAGGAAACAAACATCGCAATTAATTCAGCCCACCTATACGCATTCATACACATCTGTGGGCCCGCGTTGCGACTGATGGTCAATCGTGGTATTCGTTTCTTTTAACAGCAGACCTGTTGTACAAGCCGCAAGTTCGATGTTGCAGGGAAAAAAATGCCCACCCGGCACGAGCAGGGGTGTTAGCACAAAAAATTCCAGTGCTGTCATAAAGTGCTACCACGCCTGTAATTCTTGACATGTGAAACATGACGATATCGATGCATATGACGATGACTACAACTAGCCAGTCAAACCGACGACGTAACATGTAAATAAACAATTTCAATCTTGTAGAAATGCTTGCTGATGCGTTCTTAAGTTCTGAGGTATAAAGAAATGCTGCTGCTTCTCTTTGATAGAAGCCTTGGGCGACCACAGTGCAAGGTTCGCGAGTTGAGCTGCTGGAAGTTTAAAATGCTGACAATGACTTTGCATCCACCCCCCGCAGCGAAGAAGACGACCAACTCTTCGATGCATCTAAACAATGATACTGAAACTCAGCTATGTGTCTGGCAATGCTCACCTACAAGGCTACAACAGCTTCTCCATTAAAGTCTTGTGCGTGAGGGCAAGCTTTGCTGAATTTTTTTTTTTTGTTGCAACTGCTATAACCGAACACCCAAGCTGTATACGTCTTTCAACGCAATTCGGAAGGCCCTAAGTAGCGATCAGTATTACGGCGAAAAGTAGCGAATAATGTTATGGCATTGTGCGATGGGAACCCGAGGTGCCGTTTTGAATAATGCCGATGCGCAGAACGAACAGATAATTAAAATGAGTATGTCTTTCAATCATTTTTAAGTAAGGAAGTAAACATTAAAAATAAAAGAGGATTTATTTTATAAAACTTGCAAGTCGCCTACTTTATGGGCAGCGGAGAGTGAGCTGAAATATATGTTCAGTGGCCAAATTACAAAATAAACAAGGTGTATAATGGTTCGCTATTCATATAGCTCGCATTTCGTCGTCGGTAGCGCGGTACCGTAAGACTCCTTCGTACGCGCTTCATTCGGCGACGCCGTTCGCAAGCCGCTTGTCTCATCGTCTATCAACGATAAAGCACCAAACAAACAAATAAAGCATTCCGCGCAAGTGTTTATCAGGAAGAGAAGCACTTGCGACAAAGCCCCTCGCAATCGTCACGTTATGCCCCAAATGTGCCATCGGGAAGAAAGGAATGCTACAAAGCGTCGCTATGCGGTGCTTCAGTGACCATTGCAGCACCGCTGCAGGAGGGGAGAAATTCGGTGTGCCTGCGAGTAAAACAGGCTGCGCATTCGCGCCGCGCTGGTCTCGACAACAGGCGCCGGGCCTCCAGAGCGCGCATCGGTGGCTTTTGCCACGCGCTCGCGTGGTCTGCAAAATTAAGTCCCCGACTGTACAACAGTTGTTTAGAGTGAAGCACAAACCCGCGATACACAAGCGAAGAAGTTGAGTGGTGTGCTCCTTCCGCTGCCACTACTGCCAACTGAGGCCACGAAGCGCGGCCGCTGAATTTGTAGCGTTTGGTTCGCACGTCACTATCTTCTTTGCAGCAGCAATCCGTCCCGTCGCGGCAGATCAGCGATGCGCAGCTCAGCTATGCTCGGCTGTTCTCGGTCAGAGCAAATTCTTCGAACTTGATGTCGACGAAAAACGGGTGAAAGATGCGTAAGGCCCTGCGAGACACAATGGAAGAAGTTGAATGGTGTGCTCCTTCCGCTGCCGCTACTGCCAACTGAAATTCTAAGCACTAAGGGTACACAATACACTGGACGAGCTAACAGAAACCCAAAAATCTCCCAATTAAAAGGACTTACGAAAGATTTGACTGAACGACGTGTACTAAGATCTCAAAACATCGGTTATGAGTAGAGACCGGAACTTTAGGCAAAATGCCTGTTCCAGTCCATATCAAGCCTATTTAGCATATAGGGACGGGGAGCATTTTCCGTAACATATTGTTGTGCCTATATGTGCCTATCGAGTATATGGTCTTTTTAGCGCCTAAAATGCTTTTTTTGGATTATGCCATTCTTGGTTTTTCGAGTTCATGTTCTCGCTTCAGAAGCCGGCAACTGGGAGTTCGTCGCACACCATTTGACAGGAAAATTCGCCAGCCGTGCCAAAACATTTGTAGAAACGCAAACCGTGCTCAACCCACTGTCACCTCGACCTCACCATATCGGCCTAGCTGCTAGACGCCGGTACGCAGCGACACCGCAGCCAACCTAACCGACGTCTAGGGTTGCCAGCGTTTGCGATTTGCCGCCACAATGGCGGCTTTTAGAGACTCGTTGCGACGGCAATTTTAGCGTGGCGACTTGGCTACTTTCTGGCTCCTTTGAGCATTGGTGATTTGATATATTTCTGCCCACCTTCAACGCCCAATGTACTCCAAAAATAGACTTGTATGACATTTCATTGCATTTCAGCCGTCAGGACAAACTGAACAAACATAATACAACAAACCTTTAGGCAGACGACAGTATTCTGGAGAAGTCTAGAATAGGTCCTAATGAATCAGTCACTCAAACACACCACCCTACAGTGCTACTTACCGGCCCAAATTGAAATTGACCTTGGTCTTTATAGTATCCGGCACCTGGTGTCGCATGAATACCGTCAAAGCCTAACGCCGTCGGTTCACACTGTAATGCTGCAGCAGTTTGCAGGAGCTTGATATTTCATGCGGAGTAGTGAGATGTGTGTAGGACGACGCATAAAAGGAACGGGAATGTAAATAGGCAGCGAAAGTGCTAAAACATGGCGCGCAGCAAAGGCCTTTCAAAAATTGTTCATGTTCTTTGAAGGCTTTACCCAAACCTGAATATTCTAGCATTTTTGCAGGCAGTAGTAAACCGCTGTCACTTTCCCACACCCTAACAAACGAATCAAATTTGTCATACGGTGTTCCACTTATAAGAATCTCTGCATTTTTGCCGATAAGGTAATCTAAAAGTACTTACTAGCATCGCCTTGCTGCAAATAGCGACTTTTCTGGCTCCTTTTCAAAGACTCATTTTGAAATGGCGATTTTTTTTGCAACTTTCAGCAATTTTCCCGCGCATTTCCCTTCTACATACCTGGAAAACCTGCCGAAGTCACCCCTGTCCGCACGTGCTGGATTGTTCTAAGTCTTTCTGACACGCTCTGTCCGCAGACCAACGGCGACATTTTTTGCCGGTGTGTCCTTCCTATTGCTGAAGCAATAAAGACAAGCAAAGTAGAAACTGAACGAGACAAAGCCGCGCACATGCCACTTAATGTGAATAACGTCGGTCATTGATATCCTTAGCTACCGCTCTCTTCGTCAAGAAGCTTGCACTTGGTTTCTGTAGATCGATGGCAGCGGGAAGCACGATAAAATGTCCGATGTAAGTGAAGCCCCTAATTTTAACGCGTGCTGTGCACATTCCGGACGGAAGAACAAGGTGGCCGCCAGCGGTGCGATCCGGTGGTCCTGTCCACTGTGCTAGTGCCTTTTTCAGGGTAGTAGCCAATGCCTTGCTCCTAACTGAACGATCTGCACCGGTGTCCACCAATGCGACTATTTCTTGCTCGTTATCAACCTGCACCGGCATATCGGAACAAACCGGTGCGTCGTCGGTTGGTCGTCCTCGTTTCCTTGAAAGGTCTTCAGCGCTTCGATGGTCCGCGGCCTCACCTCCCGAGGTCACTGCTCTGAGTTTTCCCGGACGGAAGAACTGGGAGAACGGCGCCGCGAGGATTGTGACGGGCTTGGAGTCTAAAAGCGGCGTCGAATCGGTGACGCTGATCGGTTGTCGCACCATCGCTGCGGAAACCCATTTGGACGTTCGGCCAGGTATCTTTAGATTTCGACGGGGCACCTGGAGGAAATCCACGAAGACCGAGTCGTCGGTAGGGTCAAGCTCTATATATGTGGCTTGCCTCCCCACAATAGAAACATAGGGGTCGGTGATCCGTCGTGCGCCATTCGTCGCTCTTGCGAGGCAGCCGTGCCTCATCAACAGTCAGCATGGCGCGGGGTCGGAGGCCCAATGTCGTTTGCGGTGTAGCGGCGGAAATTGTTGGGGCTACGTAGCGATCTGACTGCCTCAGGGCAGCCGCATATGAGGCAACCTGGGTCTGTTGTTGCGGAACACCGTACAGCTCCTACGGCATACCATACTGCCCCTGGGGTGCTTCATACGGCTAGGGCGCTCCAACAGCTTGCCTGACTTCACGTCGTATAGCCTCCTCGAGGGGAGTGGAGGTTTGAAGCTGCTGGACTCCCGGAGGCCGCGGTTTCTGTGATTTGCTGAAGGGACGTCGCTAGACTTAAAAGTTATGTCCCAGCTGTACTGCCTCGCTCTTTGGAGTTGTGCCCTTTCAATTGTTGCGGCGTCAGACAGAAATGCGCTGACGGGCCGGGGCGTATTGCGCACGAACCCAGCAAATATATCCTGCTATACACCTCGCATGAGGTGTCTCAACTTCTTTTCCTCAGACATAGCCGGGTGTGCGCGCCGGAAGCAGTGAGCCATGTCTTCTACGTGCATGGTGACGCTTTGATTTGGCCGTTAGTTTCTGGATTGAAGCGCCGACTTAGCTGGTTCCCGTCAATCCATGCAGGCGTACGTGTCCAGGAAGGGCCGGCGCAACTCGTTTCACGCATCAACGTGGCCTCGTGGTGTTCAAACAACGTGCGAGCTGACTCTTCTAAGGCATAGTACACGTTGTGCAGCTTGCGTTCCTCATACCATCCATTAAAGTTCGCAACGCGTTAGAATTTGTCGAATTTGTCGAAAAGCGGTCCCCATAGACCGCTTTTGGTGTGCGGGGCTGGTGTACCACAAAGTAGGAAGGTGCCGTACCGGTACCGGAAGTTGCAGTGCTGTCGTCCCCCGAGGCCGTCCCCGTAGGTCTGCTGGTCATGGGCTGGCATTCTACCGGCAAACCTCGCAGTCGCCGGCTGGTTCGCTCCTGGATGGGGGTCAACTCCGTGGCTGAGTTTCTTGCCTGGCCTACACAGGAGGGGGGGGGGGGGGGGGTATGTAGATCTCGGTTGATTGTACACAGCACCTACCAGTTTTGTAGCGACAACACGTTGCACGGTTCGATTATAATTAGTTTACTGAGGCGAAGTTATGCCCACAAGGTAAACACCGACCGCTCGGAACGTCTGCCTCCAAACCGGCCCTGCCGCACGTGCGCGCATTACAAGTGGCTTCGTGGAACGGCGCCACGAGAGCGTGCTCGCAATGCTGGGGGAGGCGCCTTGTGAGAAAGCTTTCTTCGTGGCAATACTTTCATTGGCAACTTCAATTAGGCTCAAAGCCTGAAATAACTGCTACAACAGCGTTATTCATCAAATATTCCTTCAGTGTCGCTAAAATTTGACTTCTATTGCCGCATTTAAGAGGCGCCTCTTTGAATCTTTGCGCCTGTACGCCAATAAGAATTGAAAATTTCGTATTGACTTCCGAGTGCAACTAAATGTCGCAGGCACCTGTAATAAATGTTGGAGCACAGAAGTGTTCTTAGCCTCTATATGCATCCCGTAAACTCAGTTTTGCCTCATATTATTCCGTTAGGCGAAGCCATCCTCGAGAAAGTGCTTGCTACGAACCACAGCATAAAAGTTCCGTGTCGTCACCCCGGCCGTTCGCTTATTCTTGGAGGGTCGCCGCTTTTTCAGCGTAGTAATGCAAGCTTATTGCAGCTTTAATGCAATACGGTGAACTTTGAGGAACTGAACTATAGCATACACTCTAATCCTGGTAACCCATAATGTAACTTCTAAACGGAAGTAACCTATAAAATAAAGGTTACAATGGATTCATTTTGATGTTTTCTTTATCCCAGTCCGTTCTAAGGGTTACAAGCGTGAGGTTAAAAGCGATTTATACACTCTAAGCTGGGTAACCCTTAATAGAGGTATACATTTTCGAATTTTTGTAACTTATAATTTATAAGGTACAAATGTAACCTATATCTTCGTAACCTTTATATACGTATACACGTAAGGGTTACGCAGTTATAAGTTAATTTGCAGCTTTCAGCATGTATACCTTTATATAAGTTACATCTACCGCCGTCCAAGGCCACACAAATTGGAAGGTGTGATGTTGCGCGCCAGGCGCGCTTTCGCCGGCGTCGCTGTGGCGACACCCCCAAGGCGCCTTTCCCGCGTGGTAAACAAACATTGCGTTCGTGGAAGATATGTGCGACCATGTTGTCCATTGCGCCGTCTAAACTTTTTCGTCGGGTGCCTTTTCTTCGGCCCTTGAATAAACTGCCGGCCACACGGCTGGGGCTAAAAGAGATTACTTTTATAATTCCTAAAACAGCAGTGCCAAAAAGCTTGAAAATGTTCTCTTAATATATATGCATTGCATTACCTGTTCGATAATCGTTACCCAGGTTGTCACCCAAAAATCTTCGTGAGTATTGGCAACGCTTAAGTCCTATAAACAGGCATAACTAAATTTGATGTTTGCATCAGCTTTGTGCCGTTTAAGAAACCGGTATCAAACATGCATGATAGGTCTTTTGCTAAATTGAGCTTTAGTTAAGCAACGTTAGGCTTTAGTGAAACCAAGCTTGAGTGGAAAGATGCACTTGATAGCATACTTCAAAAGGACGCCAAAGTTATGATAACATAGCCTTAAGCCAAAAATTCTTGTCTGACAACCTAGGCCATGATTATCAAAAGAGAATTGCAGTACATACACACATATTTGCGCATTTAACAGGAGCACATTTCCAGAAGTTTCGCATCGGTAGTTTTGAACATTCACATTTATTATTATGAAACACCTGTGGGCTATTTATTAAAAAGCAAAGCTGCGAACCACCCCAACGTTATTATCGTTCCTTAATGAGTATTGGACGAGTGCGGATTTCTGGGCGAATCGGTGTTTCCTATATTGCTTTAGACTTAGAGGTAAAATTCGGTTTATTCATATATCCTTATTAAACCTATTTAATAAATGTTGCGTGAACAGCTTCACAAACATGGCCAAATATACAAATTCTTTATCTCAATATTTGCACGGATGTATGCAAAGCATTCCGAATTGTTTGGATACTGCCATTGAACAATTTCAGACGAATTCGAGTTTGAGCTACATTTATAAGATGGTTCTCAGGGGTGCACTTTCCCAGTACAGTGTTGTCATGGTTCCCCACAGAAAAAACGCAGAATGTGGGAAAGTAGAAAGAACATTTATTACAAATTCACTTTTTCATACAAAGCAGTGTTTATGGCTATGTTCCCTACATTCTCCGTTTCAGTCAGTCTAATATTACACTTGGAATTCACTCGCCTTTACGAATCCATCTTTACACTTCCCTCTTAGGTTCCTCTTTACAGTTCCACCTGAGTTGTGATTCCCACGCCAAGTTATCGTTTTTTATGCAGCACTAACAAGTTTCTAGGCCGATTGCAATCTGTCTTTTGGACAAACTTTAAATGGTATCTATAATTTCCTGCACGAAAAAAGGCGCTTGGAAAAATTCCGAGATAAGCTTCGCAATTTACGTAGTACACAAGCAGGCACAAAATCAGGGCACGCTGAAGATTTCCCGCGGTCATCTTGTTCCCTGCTGCCGCAGATGGGGGTATATATGTGAGGGGCCGTCACTTGGATTTCCCCACCTTGAAGAGCCATCTACAGAAAATTTCAGAAAAAGAACAAAATCCAGTGCAACCATAAGCCCCTCACACCAAACCACAGGCATGTGAAGTACGAAAAATATATTGCACGAAAATGAAGACGGAGACCAGAGAATGAAATGAAAGGCCACACCAGAGGAGTGATTTACGGCCTTTCCTAATAATTTCACATCATTTCAGTAATCGTTACACAGAGCAATTTGGCCGCATTGTTCAGAACAACGCAAAGCCACTATAGTCATACCGGCCAACCTTCCCGAATTTTAATCGTGCCGTGTTCCAGTTTATCTCGCGAAATGTTTCTGCATCCTCACCCAGAACAGGCAGAAACTTTGGGCTACGAGATAAACTGACATACATTTGCAAAAGAGAAAACAAAAACGTCTCCGTGCCTTCATGTGGAATCACTAGTACACGCAACAGAGCGAACGTCGCACTAAACCCAGGAAACGTGCTTTCACGATGCTGACGCCACCTGCGTCACATTTTTGGCTGTACTTTAACATCCGCCTCCCCTTCCCCCCCCCCCTGTACTGGCAGTTTCATTTTGAACAAGGATCCCACGTGGAAGTCGAAACGTTTTTCATTTAAGTAAAGTGTTCTTATCGGTGGTTTCTTCCTCGGCTATCAGTAAAAAGGAATCGCCAACTTACATTTTTTCTTCGTCCAGATGTGTTGTGCGAGAGGATACATCTAGAACTTGCACCGATCTTCAAGTGGCATTCCCAGGAGGTCTGTACCTGTAATGACTCGAAGGGTTATTTGGGTTAAAATGTAATAGGCTTTAGAGCTGGGCAGTTGGTATACATTCATAATGAAAGAACACTTTAAACTTGACAAGACGAAAAAAAGAACACAGCACAAGCACTCACTAACAACGGGAGATTTCTTACAGAGCTATTTTAGAAAAAGAGTTCTTCTTGTTGGCTCTGCAAAACAACGAATCTTATAGAATAGCTAGGGTTGCTGAAAAACTACAAAGCGCCATGCTGAGGAAATCGTTATGTGAATTCATAACGTTCATGTAGTAACGAACTGATAGAAAGAGTCACTAAACATGAGGCAAAATAAGATACGAAATATAACATCATAACACTTGAAGAAAGGCCTCGCATTTTTACAAGTGAATCATACTTTTGTCTGTGCAGGCCTGGGTGCCATTTTTACAAAGAATATTTGAATGAATGTGTTTTAGTTATTCCATTTTCATACCGTTGTTTCCGCTGAAATCAGACTTCATTTCAACTTGTGTCACATGCAGGGGAGTCCTGGTTGTCAGCTCAAGGAACACTGCCTGCAAAAAAAAAAAAAACAGTAGTGCTGATAAGTCATAGCATAGGTAGCCAGATGCAACCACACTTTTTGAACAGCCAGGACCCGATGGGGGTGCAGAACCCATTTTTACACCTGCACCTGTCTCTGTGTAATTCGTCACAATTTCTGTATCATCAAAAAACAACAATCAAGCAGCCTGCATGCTGGCTCATACATACCACCATTCTGTAAAGTCGCCTTACTGCACTACACTAGGATCACGCGAGGCAATCATTTGCCCTGCAATACCACGCGAATAAATAAACGACTGATTTGTGCGAATGAGAATAATAAAGCACTTAACATGGTGGAAATGGCCCGCTGTCTCAAAATGTCTAACACCAAATTGAACCCACTCAAGGAAAAGAATGAAAAAAAATGAGGAGTGTTGTACATACGAAAACGTTTTTTGTGCCGTAAGGCAAACTTTCACAAAAAAGAGGCTTGTGCTGGTCAAAAGTGAGTTTAGAAACTTTGGGCAGCATTAAGTGGACTACTTTTCTGTAGCACACACCTTGTGTTTATCCGGATATATTACTACAAGACCAATAAACTAGACACCATTCCGAATATATGCAGCTAGAAAAATGAACATTTCCCGATGGCTGAAACAAAATGATAATACCCAGAGAATAGCGCGATAATATAAGACTTTAATGGGAAAAAATTCAATTATTCAAACAGAGCTACCTGACAGTTACATGGGCCAATAACTCGTCAAGTGCGCCCGATGCAGCGAACAGCGTAAACAAAACGCTCAACACATGACGAAGGCGCGCAAACAGAGCAGAAAGCAGGTCACGGGCGCCGTTATCTGTGCTTTCCCGATCGTCCGCTCTAGTCTGACGCAACGAACGCAAGCCCGTGAGTTCATTCAATTGCCGTCGCGGACAACAGAAAACGTCCAGCGAAGCAACCAGTCAGGTAACGAAAATCCCTCTCGAATGCTGCAATTTCAAATTGAAAAGTCCCCAGCGAAAAGATACATCCAATGAAAGCACGGAAACCGTTAAGGGAATATACTCACCGAGTTCGCTTTCAGTGGCGCCGGGGCATTAGTCCAACATGCGAACTTGATGCTGGTCGTAAAGAACGGGCCGTGAAGCGCTGCCAGTCACAAATGGGCTCGCCGCAGCCTCCGCGACTCACGCCGACAAATGAGTCTTGTAACAGCAATCCTCGCTTCATCGTAGGGGTATCACAGCGGTTAAAAAGCTCGAGTGGCGCGAAAACGCGGCCACCGGGCCTGCCGGCGCCGCCATTTCTCTATATCCCGTCATGCAACGGAGAAATCAACGGCAGCCGGGAGAGAAGGCGCGACGAGCATCTCTTAAAGGTTACAGGGCGTTTTATAGGTTACAACGTAGAGGTTACATGTCAGATTTTGTTGATGTAACCTATAAATCATTATTGTAACGTATACCACCCTTTGAAACGCGTTTCATGCGCGCATAAGGCGCAAAAAGGACGCAGCACGCGCGTAAGTTGTGCATTCGTTCGCAGCCGCTCAGTGGAGCATCCACACCAACGTTCCCAGATGGTGAAATACGGAACCGGATTGTGAGAACCTGTAGGCATTTTTCGGTTATTGGTGTTGAAGCGCCGGTACGGCTACAGCAGACAATATCCGCTGAAAAGTTGAGAAAAAAATTTGGCTGCTCTAAACCATGGTTTTCTTTCCCTGAATGGATGCTGCTTCAGCTCATAAACACCAAAAGCTCCTCAGATTATTGTACTGCATGCGTGTTCTAGTGTGCTCAGTACGTATTTTCGGTTATTACCACTCCTTGAAAGTAGTGAAAACGCCAGTGTGATGTTTTGTATTTCAAACAAACCACAGAGAATAACATCCTAGGGAACATTTTCGGCAAGACCTGGCGCTAGGGATTTGTAAACACACGCCGTACACACCACCCCCCCCCCCCCATGATTTGTATCCCCCCCCCCCAAAAAAAATTGAAATTCTCGATAAATCCTTGCCTACCGCTAGCATTCTCTACCCGCCGCGGTGGCTCAGTGGCTAAGGCGTTGCGCTGCTGAGCACGAGGTCGTGGGTTCGATTCCCGGCCGCGGCGGCCGCTTTTCTGATGGAGGCGAAAAGCATAAACGCCCGTGTGTACGAGATTTCGGCGCACGTTAAAGATCCCCAGGCGGTCAAAATTAATCCGGAGCCCTCCACTACGGCACGCCTCATCGCCTGCGTTGCGTCGGCGCGTTAAACCCCACAATCAATCAATCAATCAATCAGCTAGCATTCTCTCTCTACTAAATTCGTCCTTAATTTCGACAGCTACAAGAGCTTTGTATGGCATGCTGATTGTATAATAACCAGCCAAGCGTTAAACGCTCGCGTAGTAACTTGAGAGAAATATACGTTACACAAGATCTCGTGAGAATCTTAACATAGACGAAAATCACAGAGAGCGCAGCAACTTTCTTTGCGAGCATACCAATAAAAATGGAGTAAGTCGTCTATAAACAGTCCTTGCGAAGGATATGAAAAAGAAATTTTATTTCACTTCTCTTAAACCTATATCTTACTAATGTAAAGAAGTTATGAAGCCACCACCTTCGCTTTTTAATTATAGCGGCAATTAAGTCACTCCTTTCTTGATGAGGTGGTTCAACCAAAACGCCATTTTCAAAACTACGTTTTCTCGAACTGCATGCGGAAAATACATGCACGAGCAGGAAATTCCTTATAGCGGGAGTCCGCATGTTAGTGCTGGTGAAATATGGTGAAAATGTGACGACAGGCTGGTGTTGAAGCCACTTCTCAGTCCGGCGGCGCTCATCCGCTATAGCAGCTTGCCGCTACCGCCCACTATGAGCTCATATCGACGAAAATAACAGATTTTGTCGACAAAACCCTACCTGTGCACTTGCTACGCGCTCACGCTAACACATTGGGAGTGCCCACATCACTGCCGGTGCAGCGCTGAATACAGTCTAAAGAGTAGGGCGTCTTCACCACAATGCTCCAGAATGACCAATCGAAAGCGCATAGCATGCAAATTGGTCGAACAAGGTGGCGGAGAATTCCATTTAAAGAAATAGTGGCGTCTGCGGTGCAACATTGCGCCATGCAAGATGCAATTCAGTCCTTGTGTGTTGTATCTCCGCACACGCACTTTTAAGTGCGAATGCACTTCTTAAGCGAGCCTGAATCGTCCGCCGCCGTCGTCCGCATAGCAACAGCGGCGGGTGCGCGCGCTCCTCGTCTTCCTCCTCGTCTTGCCTAGCAACGGGGGGAGATGGGCGCGCGCTACTCTCCTCCTCCTCTCTCCGCTCAGTGATTGCGGGTGTTGGGCGCCTCCTCTCCACTTCGGGCGGGAGAGCTCTTGCTCGCGTAGCGGGCGCTCCGCATTCCGACGCGTGAGGGCGCTCGTGTAGCCCTCGCCGTAACGGCGGGCGCTACTCTCCTCCTCCTCTCTCCGCTCAGTGACTGCGGGTGTTGGGCGCCTCCTCTCCACTCCAAGATCACGATATCCACCGTAATCGCGCAATCAACAACCGTGCATTCGCACTTACACACTCTCCCCCTCGGGGAAGTGCGAGGGAATTTTTTTTAACAGTGAAGCTGTTTCGCAAATCGTAATGTTTCGTGTCTGCAGTTAAAAATGCCAAGCTGTAAATGCATCCATCCATTACGCCGCAGGGAAAACAAAAAAATAGCCGAGAACGCGCTCGCGTGTGTGTGCCTCGCGGCGACCGTCCAGTGTCCCCTACCTTCATGCATACCTTCAAGCATACCTCCTCAAGAAGATTGGCCAGGATTGCGGGGCCCACCCGACAGTAAAAAAAAGCACGGAAATGCCGCGTGCTCGTGCGCGCGCACTTCGCGGCGACCACCCAGCGTCCCTGGAGCACGCTTGCTAAGCCAAGCATACCAACTTAGGGAGTAACGTGGAAAACCGGGCCACTTGATACAGATTCATCTCCGCAGCGCACAGATCACGGGACAAAGGGGGGGTTTATAACACAGGATAAGGGCTTGTCCTGGGTTATAAACCTGCCCTTTGTCCCGTGATCTGTGCCCTGCGAAGATGACAACTTAGGGAGATTTGCCGAGATTGTCAAAAAAAAAAAAAAAAACTCGGGCGCTCGTTGTAATCATGGAAACACTTGCTCGGAACAAGAACGAATCCTGCGTTAACCGTGGCAACACTTGCTAGGAACAAGAAAGTCACGTCGTAGAGTGCGCCCCTCCAAGGTGATGTTTAATGATTATCACTTCCAAAAAAGAAATGAAAGGAGCTCACACTTATAGCAACAGTGATAGAGTAAAGGTCGTTGCAGCAGCGAAGAAGAAACAAATGGGTTGCAATCGTGGGATTACACTTTGTCGTGAAGGTCGTGAAAGGTTGCGTACGGCTTCGCCAGCTTTGAAGTCTTACGCGTTCGCGGGAGCTTCCCTGACTTTTTTTCGTCACGTCATATGTTCGGCTTCATCATTCGCCGAATTTGAACACTTGGTCACTTTGGAGCGCTGTGGTGAAGACGACCTTCGGGGACTTTTTAGACAGTAGCTGCCTGCAAATGCAGTACATGAACATTAGTCGTAAACATGTCACCCGCACTACTGTGTTTTCGCGTGCCTTTGCGCACACCGGATTAGTGCATCTGTTAATTTACGTTGACACTTGTTGTGATCGCGTCGAGAAGCGGAGTAATAAGGTCGTGTTTCATTAAAATGCAATCACAGTTTCGTACGTGCGCTGCCTGCCAGCGTGACTGCCTCATGAATCGAAAGATCCGGCTTTGTCTACATCGAGTGGCTGAACAAATTCACGTGCTCTGAGACATCACCTAACAAAAATATCCGTTGCAGGAACTCAACACAGATTTAAGCTTGCGGCTCGATATTTTTTAACCCTATTTTAGCACAATTTAAGCTTGCACTAACTTTTATGCCACATATTGAAAACTAAAATTGAAATGCAAAAACTTTGAACTTTCTCAAAATTTTCCCGCGGCAGTGGTAGGGATCGGGTAGGTTTTGCCTCTTGAAATGTTCAATTGCGTGATCGTATCACGGCTCGACTTCGGTAACGTCATATAGCAACCGGCACCAAAAAAGAAACCTTCAATTTTTATACCCTTGGCATGACTTGGGCCTTAGACTGGCTGCTGGCGCTTTTCAAACAAGTCCTATACGCAAGGTCTCGGTGTTGAATCCGACATGGGGTCGCTGCGTAGGCAGCGGGCCTACACTGCTGTACTATACGCAGGGAAAATAGCATCACTTGGACAGCACCCTTCAAACACATCCCCAAACGACACCTCAACGCAGTCTAGTTGCTTAAGCGCCAATTAGTTTCCCATCCGTACGAATAGCTGGAACTAGTCGAGCATCTGAGATGGTATTGTTTCTTTAACAACGCTTACAAAACTTATTTGAGTGGTCCCAATGCCCCATCGGGAAATCGAGCGAGTAATGAACATACCTCACCCTTTGCCCTTACTGGGACCCAGCCATTTAACCAGTGGCTTTAATAACAGACAGCTGGGGCAAACGGCAATCCCCAACACGCAACAAGCTGGTTCAAACTTGAAACGAACGCGTTGTAGACTGCCAAATCACCCAATACTGTTCCCCCAAAACGCCTTAGACTTTTAAGAAGCCCCAAGTTCCTGGGATACACGTTATTCCGGTATGCTTTAAAACGTTTCTGTCTCAGGTCACTTTTAATGGAAGGAGCGATACGTGCAGCGTATCGCACTTGCTGATTCTCTCTTTGTTACACATGTAATTCTATTTTACTGACCCCAGGTCTGGAGGGATATCTGGTCCGCTTCAAATAGTACCACTTACCGTAGAGGCGCGATTATCTATGCGTATGTGTGTGCAACCGTATTAACAACGCTTTCTGGAATCGCGTTTTGCCGAAATTGAGCGAATTTTCTACTAATGCACAGCCTTCGTACACCTCTTGTTTCGTAATGGATAGCCAACCATGTTGGGTTATTACTTTTTATAATTTGTGTTCACTTTCGCCTATGCTGTACATTTACTGTAATATCGACATTAAGTGCTCTAACTTTGCAACTTATGTATTTTGTTCAGATGTAGGGAGTAGGACACGGTTGGTGATTTTGCACAGTTTTTGTATTCGTCTTCCCGGCGTTCCTTTCAGTGGTTATTGATTTTTGTCTTCGTTTTGTGAGGGATGTGTATAAAGTGCTTACTTTTTACCTGTAGTTTTCTTGTAAACTTTTTTTTAGTTTTTAATGTTTTTTATTTATTTTTTATTTTCGTTGCTGCATATACTAGAGCGCAACAGATGGCATGCTGACGCAATTTTGATCAAGACGGTCAATCTCGAGTGCCTCGATAACCTCCCGCGTATGCTTACCCTTTTGTCTAGAAATCACTGAGCACTCCCCGAACAGCGGAACGCAGGTGCAATCTTTGCATTGCGAAGCAAGGTGGCCCAAAACGACCGTGTTTCCTACGATGTTTTTATGCTACCTCAGCCTATCGTTGAGGCATCTACTCGTCTGGCCGATATAGATTTTTCTACAATCCAATTTACTCTCTCTCTCCTTGAATTGTAGAAAAACCTACATCGGCCAGACGGGTAGATGCCTCAACGATAGGCTGAGGGAGCATAAAAACATCGTAGGAAACACGGTCGTTTCGGGCCACCTTGCTTCGCACTGCAACGATTGTGCCTGCGTTGCGCTGTTCGGGGAGTGTTCAGGAATTTCTAGACAAAAAGCATAAGCATATGCGGGAGGCTATCGAGGCACTCGAGATTGACCGTCTTGACGAAAACTGCGTCAGCAAGCCATCTGTTGCGCTCTCAGAAAAAGAAAAAAACAGTACAGTATCTGGGGCTACGAGCGTAGAATGCAGGGTGCGAGATAAGTGTTTACGTCCAATTTTGTTGGACCTTATTATTGGATGTGTCCTGGTTTATATGCCTTCCTTGGCGCAATAAAAACGTTGTTGTAGCTGAGCGCTTGTCCTGCCTTTTCTTCCTTCTCTGTCGCCGTCTTTGTGCGCTGTTAACCCCTTCAAGATTTGTTTGGGCGCAATTTTTAAAGCTCGTAGTGTTTGTTGGGCTACCTAAATGTGAAATGGTACTAACTTTGTTTTAATTCCAAGTACAGGCAGGATTGTTTAGTAAAGGAAAGAACAACGCGTTAAAAAATATTGTCAAAAAGTCGCGCGCTATCCCAGCAGGTGGCGCGCGAGCAGTGCGAGCTTGGGAAGATTGATTTGAATAGAACACCACTCCAATACTTTTATCCTGGGAGTTGCTAGAAGGTACGAGAATAGCGTGGCGTCTGGAAGTGGGAGAAAGCAGCGGTAGTTACGGCGCAGCGGTGACTGAAGCCTCATTTTTTTGACGTCGGTTGCAGAGTAGCAAGCGGATACGCGGCCAATTCCTCTTGCACTGTTTGGACTCTAGTGCAACAAAAGTGGGCTGATTGAGCTACTTCCCAATAACAGGTGTGTACTCCAGAAATTTCATTTCACTCGGACCAGCACTTCGGGCTGCATGTTGGTGTCTCCCTTTACCCATCTTAACCTTGTCAGGTGGCGTAATTAAAAACAAAATAGCGTTTGGACTTTTACACGTTTTTTAATACAAAATCCAGAAACTATTTTTTAATTTTCTATCGGCAACGTTTGTAATGACAAACCAATTTATTGTATCAACGGGCTGAATACTTATGACGAACTCTATAGAAACATGCAGTTTTACCCGAAGATTGATTTACCCCATTAGGGGTTAGTTAAGAAAAAACCTTGAAAACAGCTTTTAAACACTCGTATGCGTTACTCACGTTAGCAAAAGCCAGTTCGATATGGGAACTGGCGTACGATGAAGTCAGGACTTCTCGAGAACATATATTAGCACTTCTCATTCTCTCAGAGCTGTAATTTTTAAAAATACAGTGGTAATGAGCTCATATATCATGATGAGAATATATTCTCGAAATTTCAAACCTCGAGGATCAGCAGATTGGCAGGGCATTGATAACACGTTTTAGGCTTTTATTTGTACTAGGGTTGAAATTTATAAACCTGCCTCTGGCCTTTTGCCGGAGTTTAAAGCAAGATCATTCAAATGGTTTTTCCTTCTTTGTATGAGTCACATTGGCAAGCAAGAACCAATGCGATATAGCGGGCCAGATGACAAGGATTCCGAAAAACATCCAATTTACTCGCAAACCTATAATTGTCTCGTTAGAGTTGTTTCGTCCGAAACTTGAAACGTTCTTTTTTACATATTTGTAAAGGTTTCCCATATGAACAGACAGTTCAAAATCTAAACGGGTAAGCGATATAATCAAGAATTTGTTAAAACACAAGCTCCCCCATTTTCCTCTCGTACGAATATAACTTCCAACAATCTGGCCCTTGTAAACTACCTTGGTTAGAATGAAAATGGCTACAAAATTTCAAAATTTCAAGGTTGAGCTGTTTCGGCTGGATGCTGATGAATCGGACAGGCAGCGAGCCAGAGAGTCAAGTACTCTTATAGACGTCGGTGTACAACTGTTCAGTCCACCTAAGTTCACCGAAAGCAAAAAAGTCAGATTATTTGAATCCTTGCACACTGCAGAGAGTCTAAGCTTTTATAAATATGAACTGCTATGTACAGTGCGCGTCAGGCTTGTCTAGGGCAAGCGAGGGCATGGCTCCGGAGCGTGCTGGCGACATCTGCTAATAGCTGCTAGGTTAGAGATAGCTTGCCATTGCGCTCGCGCGTATCTCGAACAGGGTCGGGCCGGTCGTCATTTCGCATGGGCCACTCATTTGCAGATGCCACCACCCACGATGGATGCTGGTCTTCCCCAGTGCCAGCCATGAGTGGTGACAGGCCAGATAGACGCGCCGTTTGACGCGTTTATCGCAGGCAGTTACGTAATCGCCTAAAGCAACGAGCGCCAATCTTCTGAATCTCAAATCTCAAGCGTACCAAACGGAAAGCACGCAACAAGAATTCACTGCAGGGCTTTCGGTCGAACCTGTTGTGCGATTACGTAAGTCCCTTCGGTGATAATGCACCGCGTCAAATTACGCGCTGATCTCAGGTGTCACCGCTTACGGCTCGCAGAAAAGAAGCGCCCGTTGCTGGTGGTGTAGTCAGCAAATTTGAGAGGCCCAAGCCAAACGACGACCGGCCAGGGCTTGTCCGAGATCCACGCACGCGCAATGGCAAGCTATCTCTAACCCAGCCGCTATCAGCAGATGTCGCCAGCATGCTCCGAAGCCGCGCGCTCGGTTGCCCTAGACAAGCGTGACGCGCACTGTAGATATGTAGGTACGGCTATGTACGGCTATGTACGGCAAATACGTACGGCTATGTGACTGCATTGCCTTTTTAAGTGCAGAGCACTTTAGGCGCCGGCCTTGTCGCCGTAGCTCGCTCGCTGGCCCCAAGTAGAGCAACAGGGCATTCCATTGTAGCGCCGTTGTCGCGGCGTACCGGAGAGGCTTCGAAAGCAAAGCGGTTTATATAGCCATAACTGCTCGAAACTAGTGAACCGCTCCCGCTTGTTCAACTTCTCCCGTTGTTTAGCGCAAAAAATCTATAGGCACATTTGAGGCAAAATATACGTAATTATTCATTACGTATTTATTACGTAACCGGCAGCGCCGCGTTCATTTAGTTAGGAACGCTCCTTGGGTTCGTTTTTTACGACAGTGAGCGAGAAAAGCTGATTGATTGATTGTAGGGTTTAACGCGCCAACGTAACGCAGGCGATTAGGCGCGCCTTAGTGGAGGGCTTCCGATTGATTTCGACTACCTGAGGATCTTTAATGAGCGCCGAAATACCGAGAAAAGCGTCCGCGTAAGAAGAAAATGGCGCGTTCGAAATGACGCAGAAAGGGTCCAGTCGCGCAAGAAAAAATGACGCGTCGGAAATGACACACAAAGGCTCCAGCCGCGCAAAAAAATATTACTCGTTCGAAATGACTCAAAACAGCTCCACCATGCGAAATTAAAGCAAGCACAAAAAGAACAGAACTCCCGCAGCCGCAGTTTCATGTAGGGAGCGCGCGAGCACGGCGAAGGAACGAAATTTTAATTGCATGGGGTGGTAGCAGTGAGCCGATAACGGTGGTACAGCACATTATGGCGAATCACTGCTCTGCACTTCCGACAGCTTTCACATTGAGCGGAAGCACTTTAATTTTTCACGGTGGGCCTTAAAGACTCCTAAAGCTGCATTTTGTCGGATTTTTTTGTCCTCTCTCAAGCGGTACTTTACTTGAGAGACATATATATCTATCCTTCTACGAAAACACACTTCTAAATGAACATGCAGTACAGCCTAGAGCCGCCCTGACGTTTTAACTGACCCCTGCTCTTCTCGCACTAGAAAACATTGAACCCTGCATGTCACGCATGCTCCGTGTAAACGGGTTGTTTTTAGGCTTTTTCAATGTAATTTTTTCAGTAGTTTAGTGCCTATTTGCTTCGATATGACAATAAAAAAGCAAAAATACACAACTTCTTACACAAAAACAAATTCTAACACGGCGAATTTCGGCTAAATGCTTAATAACAACAAACCAACAAACAGCAAAGGAACAGCTAATCAATAAATAACGTGCGCACTTCCCAATCGGCTAAAAAACATAGCACTGTCGGCCGTATTTTAGGTTTGCGCCATCCCTTCCAGAAAAATAATATGAGACAGGGAATGCTGGCGATCACGCCGCAGCTATCAGTGAAAATGAAAACGCGAAAGAATCCTTCTCTCTCAAACAAGAGAGGCGAGGCGACGCGCCACCGTCAGAACCAGTCCGACGCGATCTCGTACCAGGGTTAGGCCGGCCTGCACAGCGAAGTGGCTGCAAAAACAAATAATAGCATAACAGCGCTGATAACTCCACACGAAATCAATAGAGGGTACAAACGCAGTTTTTTGTGTTTGCCTTCCCTTATCTTGGATGTTTTTGTTTGCGCTGTTTGGCTATTACGTCACACAAACTCGCCCAGTCGTCACCTGCAGCTACGACGCTTTGTACAAAAGCTTAACATAAACAGGCTTTGCAGTAACGTAGTTAAGGGTCAATGACGGCCGGCGGCAGTATTCTTGCGGTATTTACAACATAGCCACAGGAACTATACAAAAACTGTTTCCATTCGTCAATCAAAAATACATGACCTCTTTCTTGCGCAATGCGTCGTATCTTAAGTAGCGCAAGGAACTAGGAAACGAAACTCCACACGAGACAGAAGCTGGCCGAACACCAGCTTCGTCTCTTTTAAGACCCTTTCTCTACTATACCCAGAGGAGAGTGTTTCCTTTGTAACTTCCAGGCTACCATTTCAGCGAAACCATCGTTATTTTGTCAACTAGATGAATACCACTATGACATCTATTCTCCAGGCTTAGGTTTTGCACTTCCGACCACGGAGAGAGCTATTCGTCCACTTTTCCATCATAACGATTTCACGGTTTGTTACGACTAAAGAATTTTTTTTTTGGTTTGTACAAATAAAGCGTATAAAGGCGCATTACACAAACAATACAGATTCCCTTGATTCCGCTTGCTGACTGTTTTTTTTTCAATTTTTGTGTACGTGCCTTCCTAGCTCGGTCCCCTTGTATTCGCCAAACCACGGCGCATCAGGTGCAAGTAGTATTTTCTTTAGAGCCCACCCACCCCCGGTGTCCACCTACAAGGAAACTTGACGCTGACGTAAGTGAAAGTCAACGCCCGGCTTATAAGTACCTGATGCTTCAGGGTCAGTTTTCAAGTGAACGCAGCGAAAAAAGAAGCAAAGCACTTCACTGGTTGCCCTCTCATTATATATTCGGAACGTTGGGAAAGGGGATAGCGCTCTCTTCATATGAGGCGAGTGCACGGCTGATGGCAGCCTGTTGGTCTCCCATCAAGCAACGGATCTACAGCAGGCCGCTGAGATGAGCGTGGACAGGGCAGAAGTTTATTTCAAGAGAGATCCACGCACCGCCGGATGGATCCTCGCCGAAAAACCGCAGATCATCGCGACGATCTGCCTCCTCTACATCTATGTCGTGAAGATCGGCGGACCACGCTTCATGAAGGGACGGCAGCCCTACGAGAGGATAAAACCGATCATCGCACTCTACAACGCGTCGCAGGTGATCCTCAACGGTTACTTCATGATGGCGTTTCTCAACAAGACCTTTCTCCGTGGTCACTACAGCTTCATCTGCCAGCCCATGGACTTCGAAGCGCGCGACGAAAACACCAGGAGCTTACTGAACCACTGTTGGTGGTACTTCTTGGTGAGAGTCGCCGATTTTCTGGACACGGTGTTCTTTGTGCTTCGCAAGAAACAGTCGCACGTCTCCTTCTTGCACGTGGCGCATCACATCATAGTGGTCTTCAACGGTTGGTACGGCCTCGCCTTCGGATCGGACGGTCATGCAATTTTCCCTGTGATCTACAACAGTTTTGTGCACGTGATCATGTACTCTTACTACTTTCTTGCCCTGCTGGGCCCCTCCGTTCAGAAATATCTCTGGTGGAAGCGATATTTAACTCAGTTTCAGTTAATTCAATTTGTCGTCCTTACCATTCACTTCTCACTCGTGCTGTTCATTCGTTGCGGCTACCCGCTTATGCACATTTTCATCGGAGTACCTCAGGGATTCTTCTTCCTCGCCATGTTTATGAACTTCTATATCAATGCGTACAATGACCGGAAGCGAGCGGCTGGACTAAACGGAGTCAGAAACAAGGTGAAATGACCGCAGATTCACCGCAGCTACTTAAGATTCGGGTTGCGTTTGTTGTTGCTGACGAACAACCATTCATTCTCTCTGGGCAGAAGCACTGCCTTACATCCCGCTTCCTTGCTTTTGTCCGTGGTATTGGAGCCCTATTCAAGTAGTGATAAATATTTAGTTGCATTTGTTCAATCCAGATGCTGCCTTGTTTGCTGATTTTCAAACGTTTTATCAGGTGCCCTACCCGCACCCACTAGACTGCCAGCTTTGTGCAAGAAACGTTTCCCACCAGTCATTGCCGAGACATAAATACTATATCAAAATGTTGCGTGGGAAGGACATTTTCTGGAGATCTTACGGGTGGACCTGAACTGAAGAACGCAAGTCGCATTATATAAGACATGCATGCCATCGCCAAACTGACCTCTAATGGATGTGTCTTTCCTCATTGTTCTTCAGACTATAAAAAAGTCATTTCGAGCGCTTCCTGTATCGCCTGTATTGTAGGTGCCACAAAAACGTTACTGCAGTGCTCTGTGTGAGACGCGGACCTCATTTGAGCTGTTGAAGCGCAAGGCCTCATTTATATTGTGTGGGAACTATCTGATGAGTTATTTGAAAGTATTGACAATGAAAGTATTGAACAGGTAGATGACAACATAATATCGCATGTTTAGAGCTGTAGTCTCTAAGCTAAAAACGTGCGCTCAGCTGTCCGCGCTGTACCTTACCGTTCAGCATACATCATTTGAAGAAAACGAAAATTCGTCCACACTAAGTGATCACTCATTCAAGCTCCGCTGTAGCAATTTCGCTAGCCTCTACGGAAGTGTGAGTGCCTGACAACTGTAATTTGATGCCTGTTCTAGATATATGATTGTTACGGAGCAATGTTTAATAACATTTTCTTTCGTGATTCGCACTTTCAGCAACGGTTGTTATTTGCACTGGTAGAAAACACGCTTGGTTGATGTCAGCCTTATACCTTTGTATGTGTGTGTTTTTAACAAACAATCTGTTGAAAATAGGATAGCACAAGACCTTTTAGGGCATTGTAGAAAAGACCAATGGTGATTATGTGCGTCTACAACGGAAGCTTCACACGGGAATCTTCACACGGGAAGCTCCATAATGCAAGCTCAATCTTTAATAATGGCCCATTGGCTCTATTGAACACAAAAACTGGTGATGAAATTGAAGTATTACTGGCTTTAATTGATATGATACCGCGGGGTCTACTTCTTGCGAACTGAGACGAATCTGACTATCACCATTTCTAAGTCACCATGGCTCACTTCATATGTATAATGTATGCCTGTGCCACCTTCATGTGTGTTGTTGATGTTCGTTGTTCATCTTATTCCGTACGTGTACGCATGTTCAAAGGGAAAAAAAGCAAAGACGTTATTGAAAGACTCTGACGCATATTCAGAACTTTGAAAATAAAACAGTTTATAAGCGTGTGCAGTTGCATTATATGTACTGTCGTGTGTCATACGTACAAGAATGATTGGATCAAAAGATTTGGGGAAGTGTAACATTAACACAATCACTGTTTTATTTACCAAGAAATACCCCATCAAGTGCCCTGGTCATCTCTTGATGCCATACAGCAAATTGAACGATGTTTACGTGTGTTTTTCCAATCCTACTTTGATCGCAAATGCTGACTCATGTTTTACCAGTGTTGTAACACTTGAATCTTCTTCATACTTCGATGTATTTGCTCCCACAGTGTTCCATTTGCCAAGAATAAAGCGATATGTTTGTGCAGCTGCGTACAAAGAGATATGCGTAGTCTCGGCTAAAAAATGCAGTTTCCATTCCTTCAATTTTAACTTCAATGTATCATCACGGGAATAATTAAACAACGCAGGTGTGAACTCTAGCAGGCCTGTGCGATAGCATTTTGCTTCTGTTTATACCATCTAACAGCAGTTTTAAGAGACTAATTGCACTCGCACAGAAGTTCCTTTAAATAAAGAAATTAGTTGATTCGGGCACCCCATTTTGGCAGCGTATCAGAAACTCGTAGGTAGTGCCTTTTTAAGTATCCAAGAAAATTGTGCTTCGAAAACAGAGCTTATTTTTTGCCTAACAGCAAAAGAGCGAAGCGTAGAGGAAAAGAAAAAAACCCTGATAAACGGAGTTTATTTTCACGCAAACTATTGGCAGGACCACGCAATAAAGCTGGCATGGCAAAACAAATCCTCCCTGCCCTTTGCATTTCAAAGCAGTAGCAGTATATCCGCTGCCCCGGCCGTTACACCTTTGCCTCCTCCTTTCTACTCTTCAACAACGAAAATTCCCCACCAAACAATTTCCGCAGTGAAGAGAGGCCCCGAAAAGAGTAAGATTGAGCATGTTAGTTAAGAGTTCCTTTCTGTTACCACTAAATAAAACACCAAGACATTCTAGCCCCTTCCTTGCAGTCTGCTTACAAATTATCGCAGTAACAGAACCCTGCACGTGTCATGCATTATTCCGAATTCATTTTAAGTCTCATATAATAGACTTCTGCTACATCTGAGTTATAAAATCGGCCCACCAAGGCAATTATTACGTGTTTCGTTTAAAAAACGGCGTGTACACCTATGGATTTCTTTTCTTTTTTTTTTGGTGGGGGGGGGGGGGGGGATTGGGTGAATGAGAAAGCATTTGTATATGACTGAAAGCTCCAACGCATTCAGCGATATTAAAGGGGCACTGACACAAAAATGTTGCCTCTTGTATTTCTATTTTTGTTGCCATAAGTAGCTAATGACCTTTTTATCCCGTGTAGAAACCTCATTTGCTTTGGCACGCGATTATTGTTTAATTAAAGACGTTTTTAATGCAGCCAGTCGCAGTTTCGGTTTCAGCGGGTCCCGCGAAAGGTTGGATTTGGTCTAAACAAAGCTTCCCACGTGACTATCGGACGGATATCGCAGAGCCGAGCCGAAGTAGCACTGTCGATTCCGCGTCCGCGGCAGTTTCTCCTAATGCCCCTACTTACTGATCTCGTCAGCCGCTTAATTAAAAGCGACCATGGATGTGATGCAGGCGCCGCGAGTGCAAATTCTGCTATGGCTAGAGAACGACGCGTGACGCTCTACAGTGGGTGGGGAGAAGCGCTTTGGGAGCAGCCGTCCGTTGTGCCTACAGGTCTGCGTACAGATTTCTTAGTTTTGAAACTGCGGTGGATATTCAATTGCCGCTCCCCTAAGCGGTGCAAATGATGATTTCTAATGGAATTCCCCATCGCGTCATTAAATCCTTTCACGTATATGCTACCTTGCTAGGGCCTTGAGTCCCATTTCATGCAGCGGTAAAAAGCTATCACTCGAGCTACCTGCGCCGGCCGGCGCCACTTCCCGGCCATGGCCGCGGCCTGCGCAGCGAGTATGTGGCTCGCTCACAACGCTTTCCGTGTCCCCGGCGCATTTTTTGCATCCACTTTAATAGAAACAATAAAGATAGAATGCCTAAAATTGCTGTAGAACTTTAGAACAAAAGTTCCGACCTGCGATCGGAACGGCAAACCGGCGCGAAAAGCTGGCAGTGCGGAAGCGGCCAACACAAACTCGTGACGCGTTTGGGTGTTTATTTACTTCACATCCAGGGAATCACGATGGCGCGAAGTCCTCCGCTGGCTGCTCCGTTGCGTTTAGCACTCTTTAAAATTGATTTTCAATAAGTTCTAGGCGGTATTTTTTGCTAATTCTTTGCCGATGGTGTATGTGTGTTTACACCGATCTATCTGCGAAGTTATCTCACCTTCAAAATTTTGTGTCAGTACTGCTTTAAAAGGAGTACTGACACAAAATTTTGAAGGTGAGATAACTTGGGATATCTCTTCGCGGGAAAAGTGGCCACAAACGAGAAAAATTCAAACCCCATTACTGAGTTTGCCTTATTTCAGTCTATGAGTTAAGTTGCGATCACAGGGACACCTTGAGCAATGATTTATTCCTTACATCCTCCCATTTCCCTGAAGTTTCTCGTAGTAAGGAAGCAATAAATGGCCGATTAGGGGGAAAGGGCAGCATCAGCGTCGTCTTTAAAAGCGGCGTTGCTTTAAAACCAACATGACAGCGCCGCATTCAATAGCGCGTGATTTGCTTGAGTAAACCACGAAACACCGCGCAGCTAGCCAACGCTCCGGTGAACCAGGGTGACGAGGAAGCAACAAGCCAGACCGCTGATATTTGCAGTAAAATTATCATCAATATCGTCCGAACGATTCCAGACCACAGCCAACATGGTAAATTTGAAACTCTTAAAAATAACCCCGACACAACTAATCCCAAAGATAAAAAAAGGTAGGGTGCAGCAAAACACAATGGATCCCTCGGAAATACTCACGTAGCCTACATTTGTCGAAAACTTTGGTCTGTTCTTGTGTTTCGTACTACATTAGGAATTTTATGCTCTTATCTCTTCATAAAACTGTGCTATACTGCCTGGTCTATAGCTTACTTTGACATGACATCAGTATCAATGGGTTTCGCGCCATGCGCTGAATAAATAGGATCAATTCAATTCACCGTTCTTTGTTAACAAGCTTAAAGGAGTAATGACACGAAATTTTCGTGTCAGTACTCCTTTCAACCACTACAAGAGTGGCATGTAAAGACTTTACGCTAACGAAGCGAGTTTCGTTCAGCGAAACTATCATTTTAAGATATTTGGAAAATAAATTGTCAACCATTGTATATCCCTACACGCAGTGTACAACCAAAGAGCCTTTCTTGATTCCCCGCTGGAATACAAACCATGGACGTTGGACTAGAGTGTACGATGTTCTATCTGTGTTCAATCGACTCCGCGGTGATATTTCTAGCATAAAGACAAGATAAAAATATAAAACTCTTTGCAAATAGATATTAAATGCACTGCCGGCATCACCCACTGTGCGTATTTGTCATGTATATTTATGTACAGTTAGCTTGCCCGAATTTGTTGTTCTCGTAAATTGCTTTTGTTTTTGCTTGCATTTTCTCATTGTTTTCGGTTTCTAATGACGGCCATGCTCTGCCACCCAAGCACTACGTCGATTTGGCAGGCCATACTCTTCGTCCTATTTCAATAACAAATACATGACTTCATTATTATTGCAATCATGGTGATCATCATCATCATCATCATAATCAGTTGAGCATTGATGCATTCGCATTCACTACGGATAAGAGGTGCGCAGGTGTCCCAGATTATTTTTTCTGTCGTTGGCCTCTGGTCCCTGAACGAAAGGTTCGTTTCTTACGTCTTCGTAGACCGCCCGTTTATTAAGTCTGGTCCCGTACACTTTGTTCCTCTGAGGTGTGCGAGCGTGTTGGGGCGACCTTCAAAGAAACAGTCACCAGTCGTATCATCCAGCAAAGCATTGGTCAGCGTTCGTCTAATAATAGATTACGAGTGCTGCAACCCGTGAGAGCAAGTACTTAGAAGTCACCTTTTCTGTGGCCTTAATTTGATGAGATATTTTCGGAATGGAAGCCGCGAGAACTATTCTTACTTTGTTGTAAACAGCGAAAACTGACTTTCTTAAATAGGTTTCCCAAGTTTCTCATGGAACTTTCACCCAATGAAAGTGACCATAAAGAGTTTTTTTTTTAATGTTCATTGAGAAAAATTTAAGCACAAGCCAAACATGATCTCACACCGGCTTTGTTTCTTTAACTTCCTCCTTGCTTTATACAGCGCCATCACGGCCGGTGTTCGAAAGCACTGCTGCTAAGACATAATTTCTCCAATAATATGTGGCAGGGCCGGATATCCTTGTAGGCACGTGTCCTTTCCCTGTTATATTATTAAATCATCTGCGCACCTTTTTCCTGTACTGAAAGACCTTCTAAATAAATCTTTGCTCGCCTGTGCCTAGGGCCCCCTATATTCTACTCGTCAGCTTGAAAGAGCCACACAGACAATATCCAAGCTTAATTCATTCAAATGGTTGCAACATAATAATAACAATCGTGCCATATATGGCGTAAGGGTCAGACAATTATGCTTTTTTCCACTTCGACGAAATTCAAACTCTCACACAAAATGAAGCAATACGAGCAAGTTGAAGCCCTCTAAACAGCCCGATGTCTATGGATGCTTCAAGGTGTATACGAAAGCCGGTGTCAAAACAAGGAAGGCGGCCAAATGTAGCGCGAGATAACCTCACGGCCGTGATAAAATTCCCAGAAAATATCGTGAGCACAGGGCGCCGCAAGGCATCTCAGAGTTGGGAAAGCATGGGGGTGTAATGCGTGCATCCATCGTTTACTTGGTAAGCAGGCCGCACGAGCGGCAGACCAGCAGGAAGCGTGGAAAAACGGTCAACAAGGTCTATCAATACCCATGCGCTGGCCCCGAACGGCTATCCGTCCACAACATGTTGTGAGTAGCGTATGCGTGACGTGTTGGAGCCCTTGCAGCTCGCTCGTAACTTTAGAATAACCGCTCCGGCTGGAGCCATTCTGTTTCGTATACGACACGGAAGCGAAAGCCCCCTCTGATCATCTACTGGTTTTAACAGGCTTTTGGCAAAAGAGGAAGGGGCTATCTTCACGGACGCCTCCATGAATGACGGGACGAGCCGGTCAGCAGCAACAGCTGCTGACGTCTGCATTCGCTTCAGCTAACATTGAAGAGGCACAGGAGCTACCGATTGCTCCGGCCCTTAGTCTGCCTGACAAGACCAATGTGGTCACGGATTCCCTGCGAGCCTACTGAAGCTTCCAGTATGGCTGGCTGTCCCGGTTGGCCCTCCGAGTGCTCAAAGAGGAAAAACCTCCGAAGGGAACAGTAGAACTAGTGTGGGTAGCTGCGCATTCTGGGGTGGAGGGTAATGAGTTTGCCCACCAGCACTGAATTACCGGGCCACGTCCGCAATAGAGGCGAAAAACCAACTATTGCTTACCTACAGGGACATAACCACTTGTTACAGGCACGACAGGCGGAAGCTCCTAGCCCCAAACGCAGCACTTACGAAGGAACAGCAAACTATATAGCGGCAAATCCAGACACAGTCCTTTCCGCAACCCCGTCTACTCAACCGCCGGTTCCCAAAACCAATTTGAAGAAGCTTGCCCATTCTGTAAAAAAACAGGCACTCTCCAGCACATGATAGGAGAGTGTAGGTTTCGCCCGAAGGACCGGCCTCCCTTACCTGAGCCTCACCCCACACACTCCCCCACCCCGCCTTTTAACGAGATATGGACGATCTTGCTGACCAGCCCCGCCCTGGAGGATCAGCTAAGACTGGTCACCAGGGGCCACGTGGCGAGAGCAGCATAAGGATTCCCGTGAAGAGGGAACCACCTCCGTCTATTATGGAGTTGGAAATGAGCGCTTCTGAAATAAAGTTTATTCCTCCTCTACTCGTTTTCTTGGAACGTAAGCGACAGTCTTTTGACTTGCTGCTAAAGAGGTCACGCTGTTCGAACATTATGGCTTTGAGATAGAGTGTTTGTTCCTATAGCAACGGTCCGGCTTCAAGCCCCGCGATTCAGCGCACTTTTTGTCTAGCCGAGGTATCCTCGTGTAAAATTATCTAAATCAATACTTGAACCCATTTTTTGGTAAATAAGAGTGATCTAGTATGTCGTATGGCGAATTCCATTGGGAGAACAGGATCAAGGGGAGCGAGGAGCCAGAGCAGCACACGGGAGTAACGAGGGACGTGTGCGTTCGTTCCGCGAATGAAACATTCGCGCTGCTCCGGGAGCAGAGAAAATAGGGGGAGGGCGTGATGTCAAGAGTCATGTGACCAAACTTTTCCCGCTGTCGCTTCCCGGAGCATTTCGCGCGCTCGTGTTGTCCGCACGCTGTTCCTCACCAGTTTTGCCAGATACGTGCCGGTGGTTTTGTGTCTTCCTTCCGCATGGCGACAAATGAAGAAGCCGAGCGGATGTTCATGCCCATGATAGAGTCACCATCGTATCTCCCAAAAATTAGCTGCGAACGACAACAGCATCCGCCGTCTTTTCCAGATACGACTCTACCTTCGGTCGCTGCTCCGGCGGGGTGAACAGGTGCTCGAACATAAACTCATGCAATGTCAAATCGTCGTCGTCGTCACTGCTGCTGCTGCTTTCCGACGATGAGTTTGCGCTTGAATCTGTGGTGCTTTCATCATATAAAAGTAGCAGCATCGTGCAGACGGCCGCGCTTAGCTGCTTCCGTACGCACTGAGCGACTATCGCGGCTGCTGGATTCCGCCATTTTTCCTCCGCCGCCCGGGGATAAAACCATGAATGACATAAAAGAGGTCATGTGACTTCCTCGCCGTTCCCTGTTACTCCGCCGCTGGCGACGGAGCACCGAGAACTGCTCTCGGCGCCAAAAAAGTGCTGCTCCTCGACCAATGAAACACAACGCCCCTGCTCCTGGCCGACCACTGGAAGACGCCAGAACTCGCGAGAGCATTTAGGGTGCAGTTAGAAGTGCTCCTGTTCGCCCAATGGAAAGCGCTATTAGATTGCTTTGGACGCAGTGTGCGGTCTACGCGGTGTTTCATTGATGCTTTGCGTGGTGCAGGACCGACCGCTTAGGCATGGTTGACTAAAAGCAAACTCGCCTACAGGTCAGTATTTATGCTCGCTGGCGCACTTCCCTACAAGCACGTCCCTAAGTGCACTCTGAAGTCCGTGTGCACAGCGCAATAACGTGTGCACTCTGTACTCGAGTGCTCTGCACATTGAGTTCACTCTGCGCTCCCTGTGCAGTGCGTAGTAGAGGAAGGGTAAAATGCCCCGTTTCTTTGAAGGCAAAGCCTTCGTTTTTTCAACACTGCTGATAAGCTACCACACCTAGACGTCACCAATGGGTGGATGGCTTCACATAACGTCTTACTACACGGAGCAAGCACGTAGTTAGCGGTAGAGGAGGGAAAAGGGATGGCCGCATCATTTTTTACAGACTTATCATACTGCTCTGAGGAGCCCGCTAGGGGGCGCCGACCAGAGCGGACGTGACAAGATCGGCTCCCAAGTATTTGAACGATGTCGGTCGGATAATCTACTTTTATCGCTGTGTTTCTGGCCTCAACCAACGCCGGAAGTTGCAGCGCTTCTGTGGATACCAGGATGTCGCTAGTGGGTGGTGTTTTCACCGAAGTACTGAACCTGTTCCCCGAGCGCCACGCTGGCGACCACTGGGCCTAACGCTCGGCAGGCCTAGCGCGGCGACGCACCGGTGGCTGCCCTCGCTGCTGGCACGGCGAACTCTGCGACAGCTGTCATGGCGGCGGCTTCGATGCAAGTGGAAGACGAATTCGTCGCCGAAGACTATACTGACAAGGAATCGGGCTGGAAAAAGGTCACCCAGCCGAAGAGAGGAAAAAGACAGCCGAGCGCAGCACGATAGCCACGCTGGCAAAGAGAAGGTGAGTGCACGCCAGACGTTTTGCTAGCGTCGTGAATCAGATGGTAAAGGCCTGAGGCATGCCTCCCAAGCCTCAGGAGCACACCAAGATGGCGTTACGCCCAGAGGGGGATTGAATGTTGACAAAGTGTGCACCGAAGTGGGTGAGGCGATTGCCGAAGCGGCAAGCTTGAGCGTGGAGCAAGCCTTGCATGACGTAATCTGCCCAAACATAAAGCAAAACTTTATGGTCGCCAGCACACCTCTAAGAGAAAATGCGGACAAGTACGCTCTCATCAAGTTCGTAATGGTGGCGTGGAAGGTCTTTAAATCAACGCCTACTAGACCACCCCCCGCGATACGGGCAAGGGTATTATTAGAAATGTGTACATCGCAGACAAGCCTGCAATCCGTGAAAGGAACATTTTGAACGACCGTAATCCGTAGGCGCTCGGCGTCAAGAGAATCAAGACCTCCGGATCTATTATTATACGATTCGACGGACTTTGCGTGCCGAACTTTGTGACATATGGACCTACTCTAGTGCGCTGCTGCTTATATTGGAAACAAGTGGACGTGTTCTACGCTTGCGGAAAGATTGGACACAGGAAGGACGTTTGCCCGACACCTGGTGTTTCACAATGTAGGGGCTGTGGTGTGCGCAGTTAAAGTGACACACTTGCGTGCAACCAGAAATGCAAGGTGTGCGGGGGCTTCCATGTAACAGCGGACAAATCTTGCAAGAAACGCTACTTGATTTCATACGTGGTGCGTGTTAGACGTTAAGAGCGCGTGAAGGCACACATGGTCAAGGAAGAGACGCAGATGGTGAGCGAAAGGCCTGAATCCAGGGGGCAAGCTAGCTGGCGCAGCCGCTTTCGGTCCCGACTTCATGCATCTAAACAGCGAGAAGCAAGCAGGAGCAGAGGTCGCTCCAGCTCCAGGGGGCCGCAGGCGCGTTTCTCGGCTGGCGGGGGCGCAGACTCCTGGGACGACAAGGTTAAGGGCCAATGGCCCAAGTGACTCGTAGTCTAGAAAGAGATAGGATTCTATTTCTGGAAAAGGCCAACGGCAGCTTCAGGGCGGTGGTAGGGATGTTCCTCACACAGCGAGGTTTCGAGGTCGATGGAGGTTGCTCCATCAGAGGGCGAGCGTCCCTCAGATAGTGACGTTCTGATGTCCATGAAGGTTGCTTCGTCAGAGGGTGAGGCCGCAGAGTGTCCAGTTCCCAAGAAACAGGCCCTTACTCCGCCTAGTGAGTTACAATTCAAGGCAAAGTCGAAAATCAAGGTGGCTCTATCGGCCATTAATGATAGCATTAAGCAGATAAATGACTTATTCACCCGTATAGAGCACAATGAGGAGAGCGTCGGGGCTCGGCTACAAAAGATCGAGGCATACTTGAATGATACAGTAGTTACAGCTATGGGGTCCCAACCCTCAGGAGAGTAGGGCCAATCCCACACTAATACCAAACTAGAGATAGAGAGAGAACAGCAAACGGAAAGGCCGAGAGGTTATCCAGGCTTGGAGCCCGCATTGCTACTCGACACTTGGGAAGGGGTGTGCAGGGGATGTAGGAGAGGGCAGGCAAAAAAAAGTGGGGAAAAGAGCAGGGCTGCGCACACACTTTAGTCTCTTTGCAGGCACTATAGCCTTTCGGCTAAGCCTGTTAGCTTTATAAAACGCAAAAGGGCTTTTGTTGCCTTCTGCGAAATCGATTGTAGTGGTCGTTGTACTAGAATAGTCTCTAGTGTGAACGGTTGATTATCCAATCGGTTGAGCTCGGCGGCCAAAACACGTCTTTTTGATGAATACTGCGGGCAAGGACAAAGCACATGTTCGATTGTCTCTTCAACCTCGCAGACATCGCACTGGGCACTACAGGGCAAATAATGGGCATCCCGATTAGGAAGAAGTAGGCTTTTGTCAAAGCCACTCCCAACCATAGTCTACAAAGTAAAGTAGACTGTGATCGAGACAGGCCACACGGAAGACGGCGCTGGAGTGGAGCGTCCAGGTTATGGAGGCGCGGATGGACAAAGTCCGGTGTATTCTATTGAGTAACGGAGGTCCTGCGTGCGAACTGACGAAGCAGCCTAGCGGCATCAGTCCTAAATAACGCAATCCCACAATGTCAAGATGGCCTCGATAAGTAAAGCCTTTAGAGCCTGGCAATGGAACTGCCCTGAATTTAGCCCCAAAAAGGTGGCCTTCCAGCAGCTGATTAGATCACAAACTGAGAAACCACATGTTACTATGCTTCAGGAGACTCTTGCAGCTTACCTCCCTTTCACGCAATACAAGGTGGAGAGTCTCCAGGAGGGTAAAGGCAGGGGGTGGCTATTTCGATAAATTAAAGGTCCCTTATATCCGACGTGAGCTCCGTACGTTGCATAGTAATGTAGAATTCATCGCTGTCGAGATCACTCATAAAATTTATATAGGCAACAGCAGCAGTATATTTCTCCTCAATTTGTACAGTAGCCTAAAAAATCGAGGCAGAGCTTTAAGGCCATCCCAACTAAAGTGGCGCGGCTAGCCGGTAATGCTCTTCTGATCGTTGGTGGGGATTTTTATGCCCCTCAGCAAGCGTGGAAATACCTTACTCCACCGGCAAGGGTGAAAGGTCATTGACGCACGCCTGGGACCTTAGTCTCACTCTCATTACAGACCCGGGTCACCCAACTAGATGCGGCACTTCTACGTGCAGGGACTCGACGCTGTACCTAACTTTTGCACGGGCGATCGAGAAACCTGGCTGTGGGACTACTCATATAGGCCTCGGCAGCGATCACTATATTCTAGTCCTCATCTTCAAGGTAGTCTTTAAGGAGCTGAGGGAGTTTAACCTGATCAATTGGGATAAGTTCCACAAATTGAGGGCCCATCCCGATACCTCTCCCAATGAGGCAGATCCTCCGCTTGAGATCCGCTTAGGCTGGACATTCGCGCGTCGAAAAAAACACCGTCACGGGTGTTAAAGCTGAGGAATGGGCCACAGATAAGCTAATGACTTTGAGGTTAAGCACACAATAAAAGGGCCCATCTCCCCGCGAGGGGGACTCGAGTAAATGCGTCGCATAGGGGGTGGGTGTATTGCGTTAACGTTTAGTGTTTGGGGAGTTGGTGGTAGTGTATTCGTTGTATCAGCAGCTTCTTGACGTAGTTTGAATGAGTCAAGGATATAAGGCGCGTTCGTAGCCTCCCATTCTGTGTCGGTTTTGTGGCGCAGTGGGAAGAGCACCATGTACCTCGCTTTCCGCCCACAGGTAGTGAATGCGTTGTATCAGCAGCTTCTTGACGTAGTTTGAATGAGTCAAGGATATAAGGCGCGTTCGTAGCCTTCCATTCTGTGTCGGCTTTGTGGAGCAGTGGGTAGAGCACCATGTACCTTGCGTTCCGCCCGCAGTGTCGTGGGATGGAAACGAGGCGCCGGTAAGTATTATTTTTTTATATAGTGTAGGGAGAGGGGTGCGGACCTGTTGTTGAGAGCGAGGAGGGTAGCGTGATGCGGGAGCGGAGGAGTGGGGGAGAGGGCGCGCCTGCGCGCTAAGCTGTTGCGGACGCACGGCGGACGCTACATGTGAGTTAAAGAAATGCTCTGCATTTAATAGCATGGTGAAAAGGCCAATGACTGAACAGGAGACTTAGGAAAAAAGATTGCGCTACTGAACAGAGAGACTGAGGAGTACTGTGAAGTTCTATCTAGGCAACAATAGGATTAGATATGCAAATCCTTAAAAGGCCAACTTTGCAAAAAAAGAGGCTGGGGGATGTTAAAGATGACGAGCTCTGAGAGGATCTCGCTGGTCAGTATTTGCCACTTATGCAAACGCAGACTTTCGTACCTCCGCCAGTAGTATATACGGGTTCTCCCAACCACGCGCTTGACGGAGATTTTACGGAGGGAGAAGTTAGTTTTGCGATTCAGGGGGTTAACAGTAAATCCGCTGCTGGCTCTGACGAGCTCTTCGCAATCTTGAGGATAATTCCATCAGCTATCTAACTAGACAAATCAATAATGCCTGGAGAGAGGACTACGTCCCAGTTGCATGGAAACACGCTAATACGATGCTCATTCTTAAGCCGGGCAAGCCTCTTGGACTTAAAAACCCCATACCGATCTCTCTGACGTCATACCTCGGTAAGGTTGCGGTGCATGTTGTCCTTAACAGGCTCTCCGGTTACGCAGAGGATAACCAGCTTACCATGATCGACTTCAGGCCGGGTCTTTTATTCCAGGAAGCTATGCTCCGGATCATAAAGAAGCTGCTGGATCGGGTCACTCATGACACAAAGGCCATTCTGGGCATTGGTGTAGAAAAAACTTTCGATAATACACGCCCCACGTCTACACTCCAGGCCTTGTCGGACCTTAATCTTGGAAAGCGTTTCACTTCTTACGTTGGAAACACCTCCCTACGCATTGGAGATATATCAGAACCCCTCGAGCTTGGAAACAGGGGAACTCCTCAAGGCTCGTTAGTGTCTACTTTTAAGTGCGAATGCACTTTATAAGCGACCCCAAACCATCCACCGCCGGCGGCGGCGGCGGCGGCGGCGTCCGCAGTGCTCCTCTATATTTAAAAAAGAAACAGCATCCGGCGCCAGGTTTCGATCCGAGGACTTTGCGGGCCGCAGCCCGACGCTCTACCGAATAAGCCACGGACGCGACGCTGATATCGGTGTCAGCAACGCGCCTTATATCTTTAACGCATTCAAACTACGTCGTCAGCGGCGTGCGTTGGCGACTCAGCGGCGTTATAGCGGCTTGATAACTGCGTGGTGTACACGTGATACTACAAACCCGATGGAAGAGATGGAAGAGAAGGCGGCGAGGCGGTGGGCTGCGGGGGCCGAGCGCAAGCGCCGCAAGCGGGCCGACAACCGTGCATTCGCACTTTCACATTCTCCCCTTCGGGGAAATGCGGGGGAATTTTTTTTTTCTTCAATCTGGTCATGTCCAAATTATTTAGAACACTTCTCGATATTAGGCAGTCTGTCGAACCGAAAAAAATACTGGTTCAGTTACGGTTCTGGTTCACGCGAAATCATTTCGTTCCGGTTAAGTTTCGGTTCCACAAAATCACGTACCAAACCGGCTCGCCAACCTGTTCAGGAGCTTGAACCGGTTCGTGAACCAGTTCGATGAGTTGAGTTATCGCTGAAATTAGAAATAAACATTTAGTAGTTGAAAACGACAGTCAAATCAAAATACAAATAAAAATTCAAAATTCTGCTGTTCCCGAAGGGCAGTGGCGCCATTGCAAAGCAAACTTTAAACAATTACGAGATATTAGAAAACAAATGAAGTGGTGACGATTTACCACCTACTTTCCCGCCCAGACTTTATGTTGTCCTAGCGACTATTCATAAAGCCACCGCCAAGATATATGACGGTGGGATATATTTTCTGCATTTTCCTTTTTTGTTGAAATCGCAATCGTCGCTATGGAATCGCCCATGACGCTAAACTTGAAGCCTTAAATTTAGGCCTGCGTACTGGTGCGTTCAAATACCAGCGCTTAATACCAATGGCGCACATTTTTTATATGTGTAACAAAACAGAAAAATCGTACAACAGGCACATAAATAGTACCAATGAATTAGAATATTTAGTCACCCTGAATAATTTGTTAGCTGTCACCTTATCGAATGTGTTAGCCACACTTTTGTTAAAAGTAAGCTTTATTAAACGCTCGGCCACTGTATTATTGCTCCGACCACTGCAATTCCTTTTGCGATAGCTCTACCTGATGTGTGCATTACAATGAGTATGTCATCGTACCGCCTGACCCCTGCCCATCGTTCCATGGGCTACATTGCGGAATCTTATAACAGATTACGCTGTTACAAAATGAAAGAGAAATTTGACGCGGGGAGCATGAGATCGGACGTTTTTGGGTAGACGCTTTTAATTCGTCCACAACAGTACTCCCCTCCGGAACGACTAGCAGTAGAAGTGATGTAGCGAGTTGGGCAGTCAGTACAAGTGCACGTTCGAAAAAAAGCAAATCTGAAAAAGGCAAAACTGCAGAACAAGCAGAAAAAATGATCGCTGGGTGAATGGGACAGTGTGAGGTACCGGCCTGCCTTTCTGCACGTGTCATCTGCTTTATTAGTGTTTCTTCTTCCAATACAACGTCGAGGGCTGCAGTTTCTTGCCAAGGGATTACATGCGCACCTTAACATTTTCCCTGACATATCTGTTGTTATTTGTATCTGTAAAAAACGGAACTTGTCCACTGTACTGTCCTCAAAAACTAACCACGGCACTGACTTCCTCCGCATTGATGACACGTTCGGTTGTGAGAGGCAAGGCAAGGAAAAGTATGGAGCAGTATCCACGTCTTGGTGCTTTTTTTTACTTATTCGGTTTTACTTACTTTTTACGTAATATTTTAAAACAATGTGATTTGCCTTTTCTTTTTTGCTGTTTTCCGTGTGAACACATTTAATAAAAACTGGCGCATTCGATGCGCTGTACTCTATCTCTGATCCGAGGCGCAGCTTATGTTGCAGGCCTGCAGACTTATTTTAACCAGCTGGTGTTATTAAACATGCACCAAAATCTCGATACATGGTCGTTCTCGATTTCCATCTACTTCAGAAAAACGGTCGTGTAGAATGGAGATCGTGGCCACTTGTGGTCAGCAGCAAACGGCTTATCCACTGAGCAGTTCCTTCGGTCACACTTGTCAAGTAATAACAATTTGCAGGTGTCGCACCTTTTAAACGAATTATGAAATGGAAAAAGTTTGCACACATCGGGTGTGGGCTTTCGCTGTCGCGCGGTGGAGCCCTCCTTCAGCCTGATTGCTCCAATGAAGTCGCAGCTAGGGAAGGGCAAAGTCGTTTTATATCCGCTGCAAGCTGCCGTGAATGACATTTCATTTGGTCAGCTTGCACTACTCTCGTGCTTGGAGCAGCAACCGACCATTGCTACATTGGTGCTCATTCATTTCCCTCTTTGTTGCATAGAGCGTGATAGTGTTTGTCTGGAGGGGAAAGTGCGCGAGCGGGTACGAAGTTGATGGTACGTGAAAGAAAAAAGACCTGAATTGCACTGAGTGTGCAGTATCAGCAATGGAGGGAACCGTTTCGGAATGAACCGGTAACCGTATTTCTTTTTTCGGTTCGGTTCTGGTTCTGGTTCAGCGTGCTCAAAAAATAACGGTTAGGGTTTCGGTTCAGTTCGGCAAAAATACCGGTTCAGTTCCGGTTATCGGTTCGGTTCGGTTCCGGTTCGACACCCTGATTTTAAGGGGGCATCGACGTTGATGATGTTACGCTGCGGGGTAATGGAGGCAGTGACGGCGAATCGGAGGCTCGATTGCAAAAAGCTGTCAGGGCCACAGAGCTTTACCTCGCCCCTGCGGGTCTTAGATGCTCCTCAAAGAAGTCGGAGTTTCTTTTCTATAGCCCATCTAGACCAGGACGCAAGCCCAGGAATTGGCAGCAGGACAGGAGGCCCAACATCGCGCTTTTTGACATGTACGGCAATCGCATTCAGGAGATCAATTCCATCAGAGTTATGGACTTAATTATCGAAGGAAACGGATCCAATAACTTAATTGTACAGACGATGGGCGGGGAAGTGGAAAACGCGTTGCGAATGTTTCGATGCATTCTCAACAGGAATAAAGTACAAGCGAGGAGTGCGCCAACAGGCTTATCCGTGCGTTCGTCCTATGCCACACTTCGTACGTCACAGCTATGCTCAATGGGAAGAAAACCGAAATTAAACGCCTCAGCATTATGATTCGCCGGCTTTTTGGGGTACCTTTGAGGTTTCCTATCAATGCATCCCGAGATCCCCTACTGAAACTGGGTTTTCACAATACATTATCAGAACTCGCAGAAGCCCATCACACTGCGCACATAGTTCGACTGTCAGGCACCACAGAAGGCTGAGACATTCTGGTAACTCTGGGCATCTCTACCAAACAGAACAAGGAGAATAGCAGGCGCCTTAGCAGAGAAATCACAGACTCGATAGGGGCCCGTACTTTCCACAGAAATACCCACTGTGTCTTTAATCAAGAGTGCAGACTGTCTCGAGCGAAGCACTTCTAGCTGCGGCTCTCGAGCTGCTCAGATAAATAGAAGACACGCCTTTTCGATGGCGGTATTGATGCTCAAGAACGGATGTGCAACGCACTTTCCGTGTTTACCAAGAATGCGGACGTTGCGCGAAAATGGTCATTGCACTTGCTGTGCTTGATCCTCAACATAAGACAAATTATACCGACTCTAGGGCTGCCACTCGAGCCTTCGCCAGGGGAGTGGTTGATGCCAAAGTCTCCAAGTTATTGGTAGATAGATACAGTAGTACTCATTCCATAGCCTGGTTTCCAGCCATATGAGCGACCTCGGGGGAGGACAGCAGAATTTCAATGAATCCGCACACGATGCGGCGCGAGGGCTCATCAGCCGCGCTCCCTCCCAACCACCCCCGTGCCCACACAGGGCTTTTAAGGATCAACTTCAGACCTAAAACGAGCTCCCCAAGCACTTATCCTTAAATCGACGGGAATTTGCGCTCCCAAGCAAAGGACTCAACAGGACGCAATCAGTCACTCTCCGCATCCTACAAACGGACTCATACGCCAATCCTTGGGGCATTAGCCACACCGACCCTGACTACGATGGAACTGAAACATGTTGAAAGTGGGAGGGGCGTGTGAACTTGGGTCACATGTTGTGGGGTTGTGCTACGCAAGCCCCCCATCTCGAGGATAGGGTCAAATGGGACAGTGCTGTCAGGAGCATCGAACTTAAAGACTAACTCTGGGTTGTCCAGAAGGCCCGCCTAGCGGATTGTCTCGGGCTCCTCGTTCTGACGTTGGAGATGCCCTCTACATCTCGACACCTGTCAGGTGTTCTTCGGGACCTTTTTTGGAAATAAAGTTTCACTACCAGCACTGTACCGCTGTCACGTCAACTTCAGTGACGCTATCAACGTTAAAACCAAAACTAAGATCCTAAAATAGGCTGCGTACTCTTACGCCTGAACTAAAAAATCTACAATGAAACATTGTCGAAACCCAAACTGCCCTCTTCGGCTGCTTACTGTAACGGATGTGCTGTTATTTTACGCTTATGAACTATCACGGTATATATTACTGGCACCGGCATGGTAAAAACTGGGCATGTCCAATCTTCGAACTCACACTTTGTGGCAACGACCCAGCCTACATAGTGTGCGGGTGTCTAGTGTCCACCGCTACAAAAAGGAAACGTGGTTGGAAAGATGTACCTAAGTCAAAATCCCTAATCTTTTCACTTTTTTCTATTAAGAGAAAGGTATAACATACATCTGCAACAACCCTTATCAGGCCTTACAGTGCATTCTCGCGCGCTTTCCGTCATCTCCTATTCTTGTCTTAGGCGAATTTAACATTTTGGAGCGACTTTAACCTTTTAGATATGTTACTTTTGGATGTAACCCCATAAGGTGGCCAGCTTATTACAAATCACCGTGTGAGTAGAAGCATCCACTTAAAAAGCGAAGCAAGCATTCTTTTCGGAAACCCTAATCCTTCTGTGTTACGAAGTAACCCTCGAAAATTTTGGAAAACTCTGAATGGTCCCCAAACCAAAAATATTAAGCTACTTGATGAACAAACTCGTGCGGGGCCAAAAAATGACTGCTGTGTTGCAGTGAAAGCTTCTTCGCGCTTTCATTTTCAAAGGACGCTTTATCAGCGGAACCCAGCACCAACGACACCTGGCTCATCCCCATGGACCAAATAACTATCTATTAGATTTTAATCGGCATATTACTTTGAAACCTTAAACCCACTTTGCCTGGTATGTATGGGATAACATCCCAATTTTTAAAATGCACTGCAACGTACTCGTCACGAATTTTGTCTACAATTTCTTGAACATGTTATTTACTTCAATATATTTACAATCCTTGAATCTAACAATTTTTTATAAACATCAGCATGGTTTCAGGAAAAACTAGCCTTGCGAAACCCAGCTCCTGCAGTTTACAAACGACCTAATTATTGCCGTCGATCAGGGTTCCTATGTTGATTGGGGTTTTCTAGATATCAAAAAAGCATTTGACACAGTCTCTGATCAATTACTGCTCTTAAAACCAAGAAAAAAGAACGTCGATCCTCAAATTCTTAAGTGGATTGAGTGTTTTCTATCGTATCGTACCCAATCTGCTACAGCTAATGATTGCGCCCCACCCACTTCCGTAGTAGCTCCTAGCGTGCCACAACTTTTGGTGCTGGCACCACTACTTTTTCTTACATACGTTAACGACCTTCCTAATCATGTTTGTTCCTCCATCCGGATTTTTGCCCACGACTGCGTTGTCGTCGTCGTGCTCGTCTTCAGCCTCTTCAGGTCCACTGCAAGGCGAATGCCTCTCCCATAGTTCAACGGCCCCTGTCCTGCGCTGCTCGAGTCCAAAGTTTACCCCAATTTTTTTTATTTCATTCCTCCATCGGAATAATGCCCTTCCCGCTCTTCTAGACCCATCTCGTGGTATCCACTCTGTCCACCGGTTGTCGGTTCGTTTCACTACATGGCCAGCCCAAGTCCATTTCTTTTTCTTTATTTGAACTACGATATCTTCTACCCTAGTTCGTTCTTTGATCCAGGTAGCTCGTTTCATGTCCCTGAGTGTTACTCCTCACATTATTCGTTCCGTGGCCAGTTTAGCCGACCTTAGCAGTCCTTGAACCGACACGGGCAGTCCCGAGAAAAATGTGCAGGCAACACCGAGTCGCAGGAGATGGAAGACAGCTTCCACATTTCGTGGCAGCTCCACATGCAATCGGATTTGTAAGGCTGGAAATATTTGAATAAAATCAAAAGAACTGTGATCAGCATAGACTTCCAAAAAGTTCGGGAAGGGGGTCTTAAAGCAGTAGCTTATTATTATTATTATTATTATTAACGCCTTGACATCTTTCAAAGTTCCTTTACAATTTACC
The DNA here is from genome assembly GCF_048455015.1 of Haemaphysalis longicornis. Classification (NCBI taxonomy): domain Eukaryota; kingdom Metazoa; phylum Arthropoda; class Arachnida; order Ixodida; family Ixodidae; genus Haemaphysalis; species Haemaphysalis longicornis. The sequence goes on along the minus strand of NW_027526335.1, from coordinate 153,103,878 downwards.
GTACTGCGCTGTTGAATACAGTATGTTAAACATCTATGATATCTCTGTCGTTCGTTTTTCTTTTTTTTTTTCAGTGCTCAAATTTGGTTTCTCTGCGGATCTGTTTAACCAATAGATAGTTGCCTATTTTTGATCCTGTTTACTTATTATGCTTGTCTTATCATTTGTCTCTATACTCTTGTCATTGTTTTTGTCGTCTTACTGTCACTTTGTTCTCTGCTTGTTGTGTATTCATTACAATAAGCTTAGCCACAAAGGCATCTTTTTTCTTTTTTACCTGTACCCAGGCTCCGCCTTTGCTTTATTTCTGAAATTTTCGCTACTTCAATTTTTGTGTGCCTTGTCGCTTGTTTGTTCCTTGCAATATATTTATTGTATTTTGTTTTCATGTAACTATCCGTGCGCCAGCACTCAGGCCTCTGGCTGTTCCTGGGCACGTAAATAAACATGATTGATTGATTGATTGATTGATTGATTGATTGATCGATTGATTATTATCTTTATTATTAATAATAATATTATTATTATTATTACTAGAGACCCTGCGCTTTGGCAGCGGCACTGCCTGTTTACATCCTTCCGTGGTGAGTTGTGTCGATCTATGTCTATGATCTATGTCGAGGAACACCGTTTCGATGGCGAGTAACTGCAGTGTTGATTTTTTCTACCAAAATGTCCGTGGGCTACGTACTAAATCTGTCGAATTTTTTTCTAATGTAGTTTCTTCTTGGTTTCCAGTTATAATTCTTACAGAAACCTGGCTGTTCCCGGACATTAGCTCTAATTCCTTCTTTCCCCCAAACTACCAAGTCTTTCGGCATGACCGTGACCCTTCGTGCGGCAAACAACGGCGAGTTGGCGTATTCGTTGCCCTAGACGATTCGATTAAACGTAAACGGCGCCTGAACCTTCAATTGGAAACTGAGTCTATCTGGTTAGAGGTGCTTTGCTCTCGGGGTAAACGCCTCTTACTATGTACTTACTACGTACCGCCCGAGACAAACGCCACTGACTTCAAACATACCCTAAATTCAGTAGGAAATGTTGTAACCTCTCACAGTGATCACGATTTTCTGATAACTGGTGGCTTTAACGCACCCGGCATTGCATGGGAAACTCAGTTTGTTGATCGGGCGTCCCATCGGATATCACAGAAGTGTGAAATTTTGCTAGATTTTATTTCTTTCACCTCGTTACAGCAATTGAACCTCACTAGGAATCTGGGTTGAAACGTTTTGGAGTTGCCTTTTACTAACATGGAACACGTTGAGGTGTCGTGTAGTTATAATGACCTCGTAAAACCTGACAGGTTTCACCCCCCCTTACACATTTCAATTTCTAACGTATCCCTTGCCCACCACAGTCCTCCCGTCAGCACATCAGGTGTCTGTGGTTACAACTGCGCTCGTGGGGAATATATTGGCTTGTTTCACTTCCTTGCTGAGACGGATTGGTCATCATTAGACACCCCCAATGACGCTTACGATATGACTGATTTTTTCACCAAAGTTCTGCACGATGGCTTAAGCAGATTTGTACCTAAAAAACTAAAAGAAGTAGCAATTATCCGTACTGGTTTTCATCTGAACTAAGAAAGGCTCTTGGTAGAAAGAATCGAGCTCACAAACAAGCAAAAAAAACTGGCCAAGAGAGGTGGTAGAGCGAGTTTCGTCAACTCAGGTCGCATTGTAAAAATGTGCTTTAGTGCGATAGGTCCAGTTATATAGCCGCGGTTGAAGCTGATGCACCACGCAATGCTAAAGCTTTCTGGGGTCATGTCCGTGCACAAACTTCCAAAAACAACCCAGGATATATTAACCTCATTTACAAGAGGGGTGACAGCATTCCTGACATTCCTAATGCTTTTGCTCAACAATTCATTCAGTATTCGGCAAGGAAAGTGAAGCCTGCCCCCCTCTAGTGTTTCCGGAGTATGATAAAAGCTCAGAATGTTTTATTTCGGAAAGTATTGTATCAAGAGCTCTGAAGCGAGTTAAGCCCTCATTTTCGTGAGGAACTGATGGCATTCCTTCGGCAGTACTTAAGGCGTTTGGGGATGTTCTTGTTCCCGTCTTGGTGCCTATAATTCAAACGTCACTCAATACCAGGAAGTTCCCTGCTCGTTGGAAGATTGCGCGGGTTGTTCCTATATTTAAGTCAGGGTCAATGGTAGACCCCACAAACTACCGCCCGATTTCTATTCTCTGCGCTGCTTCAAAACTCATTGAGACTGTACTACATACACTACTCTCTTTCAGCGTAAAAACTATATAATTACCTCAGCAACACGGATTTCTCGCTGGGAGATCGACCACCACTAATCTTGTAAATTGTATGCTGCATGCTTCGGAAGCTGTGCAGGGAAGAGGACAACTCGATGTCGTCTACTTCGATTTGAGCAAGGCTTTTGGTGTCGTATGCCATGATATATTATTTAGAAAGCTGTGTCAACTCGATTTACAACCATCCATCACATCCCTTTTATGTAATTATTTATCGGATAGGTCATGCTTCGTGCATGCAAACGGGTAGTCTTCTCTCTCCTACGAGGCCACAAGTGCTGTTCCTCAGGGTTCTGTCCTGGGGCCACTTCTTTTTTTCAATTGTTATAAATGTTTCCTCAGTAATTCATGATTGTCACTTTCTCTTATATGCTGATGATGTCAAAATATTTAAGGCTGTTTCAAACACCGCAAGCTGTTCCGCTCTCCAGCGAGCGATCACGTCTTTTTCACATTGGTGCTCACGCAACAAACTCCTTATTAATACATCAAAAACTAAGGTAATGACCTACACTAGAAAAACAGACAGCATATTGTTCTCCTATAACATTAACGGTGAAGCACTACCGCGTGTTGGAGAGGTAAAGGATCTTGCTGTTAATTTGGACAGTAAATTGAGCTTCTCCCCGCACATCCGGGGGGTCACTCGGCGGGCCTTCCGATCTCTTGGCGTTATATGTCGCCTATCAAAGGAGTTCAAGGAGCCGGGCTCTTTTCTCAAGCTGTACACGACTATTTGTCGTCCGCAGCTCGAGTATGCTTCTGTGGTATGGAATAGCTCATGCAAAACACTCTGTATGCATATTGAAAGTGTCCAGAAAAAGTTTATCTCTATCTTCAATCATCGCTTTGCTAGGTATAACACTTTTGGCCAATTCTCTGTACCGATGCTAGAGTGCTTAAACTCCAGGCGTATTAAGGCTGATCTTCTTTTCCTGTTCAAAATCATTCACGGCACAGTGTCTTGTGGTGAAATGCTGCAACATGTTACACTCCATGTGCCCCAAAAATCCACCAGAAGACACGACACATTTTTTTAACCCGAGCTGTCTGCGTGGCTTGTGCCCCATGTTTTGCCTCCAGTGTACGTACAATCAGTACAACAAATATTTAGACATATTTAATAATTCCTCGACACACTTCTGCAAACATGTCTGTGAGCTTGTCACGTAAGTGACCTTTTTTATCCTCTGTTCACACGCGGTCACTTTAGCATGAATTGATAACAACACAAGATTTTCTTTTTTATATATTCCCCTTATTCCATGTCTGGTGTGCTCTACATGTAAATTCCTTCCATGCTCCTTTTCTTACTTATAAGCTATCTTGATTCACTATTTTCCGTGCAACTAACTTTGGTAACATTTATGTATATTTTTGAAATTGTCTGTGTATGACGACCACTGGCCTGATGTCACATGCCTTACTGCAAGGCACTGTACTTGTTTTTGTGTGTATATTTGTGTTTTCTGTGGGTGCATGTATATTCTGGTGTACGACAGTGTGTAATATTTGTGTGCGTGTCTCACCAGTTCACATTAAAGAGCATTCGCTCTCTCTGTTGTGTGCGTGTGTCAGTATCGCTGTCCTTTAATTGCATTACCTGTGAGGCGTGGGATCTTACATTGCCTTTTTTTGCTTTTTTTCGTTCTTAGTGCGCCAGCACAAAGGCCCTCCGGCTGTTCCTGGGCACGTTAATAATTGATTCATTGATTGATTGATTGATTGATTGATTGATTGATTGTTTGATTGATTGATTGATTGATTGATTGATTGATTGATTGATTGATTGATTGATTGATTGATTGATTGATTGATTGATTGATTGTAATATTATACACTGGTACCATCCCCAAAATTTGTAGGGCTACTTCACAAACGATTAGTGCAAGTGATCGTGTCTAAAAACATTGATGTTTAAAAAGAAACAAAAGCCAATTTGAGTTTCATATCAGGATATCCGGCAATCTTTCGCCTTTTCTTTTTGAATATTGTTGTTCTACACAAGCGCGTTTTCTCTCGAGGTCTGAACAGTTTTACCAAATACAGCCCTGGCTTTTGCCGCTTTCATTTCAAACATCCTACATAGTGTAATTATCAAAGACGGAACATGTTTTCCGAGAACGAGTAACGGATGTTGAAGAGAAACTCATAGAGAGCATTTTGCGCCCTCTGAATGTTTGTATACATTCGTGTCAAATCTAAACAACATCCCATTTAGGCGTTCCAATAAATCGTGCCGTTTTGTCGCTGTGCTGTTTTGACGCTGTCCTGTTTTGCCGATGTGCTTTTCTGTCGCGTGCGCTTTTGACGCCGTGCTCTTCTGCAGCGTGCTGTTTTGTCGCGGGCCCTTCCGTCGTGCGCTGTTTTGACGCCGCAAAATTTCGCGCCGTCGGCCGTATTTTAGCGTTGCGCCATCGCTTCCAGAATAATAATATTCGACAGTGAATGCTGGCGATCACGCCAGAGTTATCACTGACAGGGAAAAGCACAAAACAATCCTGATCTCTCAAACAAGAGAGGCGACGCGACGCGCCACTGTCAGAACCAGCGCGCACCCCGATCTCGCACAAGAAGTCACTAGAAGGTAAAAACACAGTCCAGTCTTTTGTTTCTGCCTTCTATTTTTGTGCATTTTGTTTCCGCTGTTTGGTTGTCACGTCACACTAACTAGCCCATTCGTCACCTGGCGCTACGACACTTGAGACAAAAGCTTAAACGAGCGGCAGGCTTTGCAGTAATGTATTTAGCTTTCAATGGCGACTGGGTTCCGTATTTTGGGGGGGTTTACAATATTTCCGTAGCCACAGTCGCTATACAAAAACTGTTTTCATTCGCCAATGAAAAAACATGACCTCTCTCTTGGGCAAAACGTCGTATGTTAGGCAGCGCAAAAACTCCACACGAGACGGAAGCTGGCAGCACACCAGCTTCGTCTTTTTTCAGTCCTTCCTCAACCAAACCGAGGGGAGAGTGTTTCCTTTCTAACTTCCAGGGTCCCATTTGCACGAAACAGTCGTTATGTCGTCAACTAGCTGAATACCTCTATGCTATCTATTCTGCAGGCTTAGGTTATGCTCTTCCGACCACGGAGAGCGTTAATTGTCCACTTTTCCATCATGAGAATTTTATGGCTTGTTACAAATAAGGCGCATAAAGGCGCATTAGGCTCAAACCAAACACATTTTCTTGATTCCACATTGCTGGCTGTGTTTTCTTTGCATTTGTATGCACGTGCCTTCCTAGCTCGGTCCCCTTGTATTCGCCAACATTAGGCGCGTCAGGTGCAAGGAGTATTTTCTTTATAGCCTACCTAGCCCCGGTGTCCACCTACAAGGAAACTTGACGGAGACGTGAGTGAAAGCCTACGCCCTGCTTATAAGGGCCTAATGGTCCAGGGTCAGCTTTCAAGTGAGCGCGCCGAAAAAGAAGAAGCAAATCATTTCACTGGTTACCCGCTCATTATATATTCGGAACATTGGGAAAGGGGATTGCGCTCTCTTCATATGAGGCGAGTGCACGCAGATGGCAGCCTGTTGGTCTCCCAACACGCAAAGGATCTACAGTACGCCGCTGAGATGTGCGCGGACAGGGCAGAAGTTTATTTCAAGAGAGATCCACGCACCGCTGGATGGATCCTGGCCGAAAAACCGCAGATCATAGCGGCGCTGTGCCTCCTCTACATCTATGTCGTGAAGATCGGCGGACCACGCTTCATGAAGGGACGGCAGCCCTACGAGAGGATAAAACCCATCATCGCACTCTACAACGCGTCCCAGGTGATCCTCAACGCTTACTTCATGATGGGGTTTCTCAACAAGACTTATCTCTATGGTCACTACAGCTTCCTCTGCCAGCCCATCGACTTCGAAGCGCGTGACGAAAACACCATGAGCTTATTGAACCACACTTGGTGGTACTTCCTAGTGAGAATTTCCGATTTTCTGGACACCGTGTTCTTCGTGCTTCGCAAGAAACAGTCGCACGTCTCTTTCTTGCACGTGGCGCATCACGTCATAGTGGTATTCAACGGTTGGTACGGCCTCGCCTTCGGATCGGACGGTCATGCAGTTTTTGCCGTGATCTTCAACAGTTTTGTGCACGTGATCATGTACTCTTACTACTTTCTTGCCCTGCTGGGCCCCTCCGTTCAGAAATATCTCTGGTGGAAGCGATATTTGACCCAGTTTCAGTTAATTCAGTTTGTCGTTATTACCATCCACATCTCACTCGTGCTATTCTTTCGTTGTGGTTACCCACTCATGCACATATACATCGGAATACCGCAGGGATTGTTCTTCCTCGGCATGTTTATGAACTTCTATATCAAAGCGTACAATGTCCGAAAACGAGCGGCTGCACTAAACGGAGTCAAGAACAAGGTAAAATGACAGTAGATTCACCGCAGCTTCTTAAGATTCCGGTATCATTCGTTGTTTCTGAGGGACAACTATTTGTTCTCACTGGGCAGAAGCATTGCTTTTCATCCCGCTTCATTGCTTTTTCCGGGGGCATTGGAGCTCTATCCGAGTAGCGATAACTGTCTAGTTGCATTTGTTGCATCCTAATACTTCCTTGTTTGCTGATTTTCAAAGGTGTTATGAGTTGCCCTAATAGCAACGCCTAGACTGCAAGCTTTGTGCAAGAAAAGTGTCCCACCAGGCATTGTAGAGACAAACGTATTCTATCAACGTTACGTGGGAAGAACATTTTCTGGAGATCTTACAGGCGGATTTGAACTGAATAACGCAAGTCGCACATTATAAGACACGCAGTTCATCACCAAACTGACCTTGTACGACATGTGTCTCTCCGCTTGCGTTTCGGGCTCTAAAAGTCATTTCGAGCGCTGCCTGTGTGTGTAACTAAAATGTTATTCATTGCTCTGTCTGAGACGCAGAGCTCATTTGAGTTGTTCAGGCGCAAGGCCTCAGTTAAATTGTGTGGTAACTATCTGGTTATTCATCTGAATGCATTGACAGTAAATGTTTGGAACAGGAAGATAACAACAAATTGTTACATGTTCGGAGCTGTACTGTCTAAGCGAGAAAAGTGCGCTCTGCTTTCCGCGCTGTACCTTACTGTTCGGCATCCATGGTTTGAAGCAAGCGCAAAATAGTGCGCAAGGTATCAGTCATTCAAGCAACCCTGACGCCCTTCCACTAATCTAGGAGCCCTTGCAGGAGCGTGCATGCTTCACAACTGTACTTTGATGCGTGCTTTAGATATATGATTGTTACGGAGCATTGTTTAACTATTTTTCTTGATTCCCACTTTCAGCCGTGGATGTTGTTTGCACTGGTAGAAAGCACGCTGGTTTGATGTAAGTCCTATTTCGTGGTGTTTGTGTTTTTTTAAGTACAATCTATTAAAAGAGGATCGCCCAGGCCTTTGGTGCGGGGGGGTGGGGGGGGAGCATTTGTGCTTAGGTTCCTCTATGATGGAAGCTTCACACGCGAAGCTCCATAATGGGAGCTGAATTCTTTAATAGTTGAGCATTGGTTCAATCAAACACAAAAACTCATGAAGTTTAAGTATTACGGGTTTCACTTGATGAGACCGTGTGGTCTGCTGAGGCAAAACTGAGGCAAATCTGGCTATGACTCTTTCGAAATCACCGGGGCCTACTTCAGTACTATAATGTATGTCTGTGCCACCATCATGTGTGTTCTTGGTGTCCGTTGTTAATCATTTTCCGTACGTAAACGCATGCTGATAGAAAAAAATGCAGAGAGATTATAGGAAACACTGTGGCGCATATTTCGAATTTTAAAAGTAAAATAGTTTGTAGAGATGTGCTGCTGCATTATATGCACTGTCGTGTGTGATAAACGCATGTATAATTGGCTGAAATTATTTGCCGAAGAGAAACTTGAAAACTATCGCTGTCTGTGTTTTGTTCATCAGAAAATACCAAATGAAGTGCCCTGATCATCTTTTGATGCCGTACAGAAACTTTAGTTATATGTACGTGTGTTTTTACAATCCTACTTCGATGACAAATGTTGATTCACGTTTCACCGCAGTGTTGAAACACTTGAATCTGCTTTATTCCTAATAGGGTTGTTCCCGCAGAGTGTTCCATTTGCCAGAAATAAAGCAAAGTGTTTGCTCCGCTGCGTACAAAGGAATGAGCGCTCTCTCGGCTAATAGGGCAATTTCAAATTCTTGAATTATTATTTAATTATGTCATTATACGAATAAACATAAAATGCAGGTGAATGCTAGCAGGCCTGTGCGATAGCATTTTGCTTGTGTTTATACCGTCGAACAGACACTTTTAGGGGCTAACTCCGTGACACTCGAACAGAGGATCCTTTAAACAAAACAATTAGTTAATTTGGGCCCGCCATTTCGGTTGCGTATTAGAAACACGTCATTAGGGCCTTTCTAAACACAACCGAATACCAGTATCTCTGGAAGTTATGCTCCAAACACCGTGCTGAATATTTGCTTAACAGCAAAAGAATGAAGCGTAGAGGAAAGGGAAAACGCAGAGGAAGACAGAGTTTATTGGGACGCACATTATTGACAGGGCAAAGCAATAATGCTGGCTTGGCAAAAAAATCCTCCTTGTGCTTTGCATTCCAAAGCAGTAGCAGTATGTCCGCTACCCCGTTATATTTTTGCCTCCTCCCCTCAACTCTCTAACCACCAAAATTTCTCACCAAACAGGTTTTGCAGTGAAGAGAGGCCTCCAAAGGTTATTATGTAGTATGTTATCGAAGTGTTTCGTTCCATTACCCATGAATAAGATCAGTAAGACAATCGAGCCGCTTCAGTGCAGTCTGTTTACTTAATTCCCTCAGTAACAAAGCACTGCATGTGTCATTTATTATTCCGAATTTATTTTAAGGTATTATAATGGAGTTCCACTACATCTGCGATACAAAATTGGCCCACCAAGGCAATTATCACGCGCTGCGTTTAAAAACCGGCGAGTACACATGCGGATTTTCTTTCTTTATTTTTTATGCGGTTAATGAGGAACCGTTTGGGTTTGATTGAAAGCTTTTGCGCATTTCGCCGAGTTTAATCATAGCTCTTGACGTGAGCGGTGGCCAAAAACGATAAAAGGTCAATCTCCATTACTGAGCTTGCTTCCTTTCAATCTATGAGTTAAGTGGCAATCATGGGGACACCGTGATAGATGATTTATTCGTTGCGACCATCCAATGCCCCGAAGTTGTTCGCACTGAGGCTCATCGAGGGGAAAAGTGAGCATCAGCGTAGACTCTAAAAGCGACTTTGCTTTCACACAACATGATGGCGCCCCGTTCAATAGCGCCTCATTTGCATTACTAAACCACGAAAAACCACGGAGCTAGACAAATCCGCTGGCAAGCCATGGTCACGTGGAACCAACTAGCCAGGCCGCTGAAATCTGCAGTAAAATTCTCATCAATATCGTCCAAATGATTCCGCACCCCAGCCACAATTGTAACGTTGAAACTCTAAAAAATAACCCTCACCCAACTAATCCCCAAGCTCAAACGACATAGCGTGAAGCTACACACAAAGAATCCAGTTAAGAAATACTCGCGCAGCGTGCTTTTGGCGAAAACGTCGGTGCGTTTCTTGTATTTCGTACAACATTATATATTTTATGCTCTTGTCTGTCCGTAAAACTGTGCTATATTGTCCGGTTTATAGCTTATCTGATACGGCGTCACAGTCGATGGATTTTGTGTCATGCGCTGGATAAACACGATGAATTCAATTGTCCGTTCTTTGTTAACGGGCATATGTTACGATGTATATGTTGAGTATACGAGCGACGTAGTCGAAACATTACGTTTACCAAACTCTGAATTTTGTACAGCGTAACTATCATTTCAAGACACTTTTGGACAAATCCTTTTAACCATTGTATATCCCTACGCGTAGACTACGGCTAAAAGAACCTTACTTGATTCCCCGCTGCGATTGAAAGCATGTACGTGGAGCGTGACTGCACGATGTTTCAGCTGTGTTTAAAGGAGCCATGAAGACAACATACAAGTTGGGTTTATTATAAAGACTGCTTAGTCCCGATAACAATGATACCAATATCATCGCAATCTTCTAAAAAATAACGGAGATATTAAAGAAAACGTGGGAAGCAGTGGCGACTCCCTAGCCAATTTCCCGCAACTTTTCTATGACGTCACGGAACCTTGTTTGTGCGATTGGCGGCCGCCTAACCGACCTGTCGCGACGACAGATAACTGTACGTCTGTAATGGGGCCTCTACTTCCATTTGACCGCATCACTCGAATGCTAACGTGCGGTTAGCGCACTGAAAAGTATGTTTTTAGTGCTGGCTCATATGATGTCACTGTGCTCATAAGACGTCACTGTGGCGCGAAATTTGAAATTTTTTCAATACTTCTTGCATTTTTTTTTGTTAAAAAACAACTTTTGTGGCGGGAATGGAGCTGAGTGAGATACCGAATCCTAGTTCTTTCAAATTACACGAAGTTACATTTTCTCTTCATGGCTCCTTTAACGGACTTCGTGGAGATATTTCTAGCATAAATTCAATGCTAATTTTAAAAGTTTTTGACAAATAGGTATTAACTGTACTCCCGGCATCCTTTAGTGTGTGTATTTGTCATGTATTTTTATGGGCACTTCGCTTGCCCGAAATTGTTGTTGACGTATATTATTTTTGCTTAGTCATGTATTCTTTTCTTACTGTTTTTGGTTTCTAATGAATGCCAGGCTCTGCCACCCAAGCCCTACGTGGCTTTGACAGGCTGAACTATTAGTCCCATTTTAATAACAAAACACACGACCTCAATAGTATTATTCATTATTGTAGATTTTAACGCGCCGACGCAACGCAGGCGATGAGGCGCGCTGTAGTGGATTGTTTTGACCGCCTGGGGATCTTTAACGTGCGCCGAAATCTCGTACACACGGGTTTTTTTTTTGCTTTTCGCCTCCATCAGAAAAGCAGCCGCCGCGGCCGGGAATCGAACCCGCGACCTCGTGCTCAGCAGCGCAACGCCTTAGCCACTGAGCCACCACGGCGGGTTCAATATTATTATCATGACCATCAGTTGAGCATTGATTCTTTTGCACTCACTACTGATAAGAAGGGCGTTGGTGTCTTCCGATCATTTTTTTCTATGATAGGGCAATGGTCGCTGAACGAAAGGTTCGTTTGCTACGCCTTCATGGTTGCGCGACCGTTTATTAAGTCCGGTCCCGTACACTTCGTTTCTCTGAGGTGGCCGAACGTGTTGGGGCGACCTTCAAAGAAAGGGGCACCACCACGGTCACCACTCGTATCTTCCAGCCAAGCATCGGGCATCGTTTGTCTAATAATAGATAACGGGTGCTGCAACCCGCGAACGCAAGTACTTAAAACTCACGTTTTCTTTGGTCTTAATTTTCGGAGTTATTTTTGGAAGGGAAGCCACGAGAATTAATTCGCTTTGTTATAAACACGAATAGTACCTTTATTAAACGGGCTTCACAAGTTTTTCATTGAGGTTTCACCCAATAAAACTAACCATAAAGAGTTCTTTTTAATTTTCATTGATAGGAAGTTACGCAAAAAAAAAAACATGATTTCTGTTTTCCAGAGCGTGCCGCATGCACTCCACACCGGCTTTGTTTCTTTGACTTCGTCCTTGCCTTATTCAGTGCCATCACGGTCGGTGTTAGAAAGCACTGCTTCTGAGACATACTTTGTCGAATAATATGTGCCGTGGCCGGACATCGTTGTAGACACGTGTACTTTGCATGCTATATTATTAAACCGTCTGCGCACCTCTTGTCTGTACCGAAAGACCTTGCAAATAAATGTTGGCTCACCTGAGCCTACGCCCCTCCTATATTGTGGTCTTCAGCTTGAAAGGGCCACAGACACAATATTCAAGCTTAATTCATTCAAAAGGTGTTAACATAAATATAACAATCGTGCCATATATGGCGTAAATGCCAGGAAACTATGCTTTTTTACCACCTTGACGAAGTTCAAACTCTTCCACAAAATAAAGCAATACGAGCGAGTTGAAGCACTCTAAACAGCCCAATGTCTATGGATGCTTTAAGGTGTATGCAAAAGCCGGCGTCAAAACAAGGAAGGCGGCCAAATGTAACGCGAGATAATCACACGGCCGTGATGAACTTCCTAGAAAATATTGTGAACGAAGGGCGCCGCAAGCCATCTAAGAGTTGGCACAGCATGCGTCGTAAAGCATGCGTCCATCGTTTAACTAACTGGAAAGCAGGCCGCACGTGCCGCAGACAAACAGGAAGCGTGGAAAAACTTTCGACGAGGTCAATCAATACTAATGGTATGGCCCCGAACGGCCATCCGTCCTCATCCTGTTGTGAGTAGCGTATGCGCGAAGTGTTGGATCCTTCGATGCTCATTCGTAACTTTAGCATAACCGCTCCGGATTAATCTGTTGCGTATACGACACGGAAGCTGAAGCCCCCTAGGAATATCTACTGGTTTTCTTGGAACGCACGCGACAGCCTTTCAGCTAACTGCTAAAGAGGGCACGCTGTTCGAACATTCTCGCTTTAAGGATGCTTTTAAGGTGTATATTTTGTTCCTATTGCAGCGGTCTGGCTTCACCGCGATACAGCGACCTTTTTGTCTAGCCGAAGGATTTTCGCGTAAAAAGATCTAAATCAATATTTTAACCCATTTTTGTTTTCTAAATAAGAGTGGTTTAGTATGTCTTAGATATCTTTAGGCGCAGTGGGCGGTCTATCTCGGTATTTAATTGGAGCTTTGCTGTGGTGCAGGTAGGACCGCTTCTGTATGATTGACTAAAAGGGAACTCATCTCCGGGTGGGTGTTTATGCTGGCCGGCGCACCTCCCTACAAGCACGCCCGTAAGTGCGCTGTGCACTCGGTTGGCAGAGTGTATTAACGTATGCACTTTACACTCGAGTGCACTCGCTCTGCACACTGAGTGCACTCCGCGCTCCCTGTGCGGACAGTAGTGGAAGAAGGTTAAAAAGACGCGACTCATTGAAGGCAAAGCCCTCGCTTATTCAACGCTGCCGGGAAGCTACCACACCTCGACGTCATCAATGGGTGGACGGTTTCACATAAAAGCTTACTATACGGAGCAGGAACGTAGTTGGTGGGTAGGACAGGAAAAGGGGATGGCAGCGTCTCTTTTTACATAATTATCATATCGGTGCCACGTGAGCTTCGTGACAGTGACACCATCAACTTTAACAGGAACACTATGATCCTAAATTAAGCTGCGTACTCTCACGCCTGCGCGAAAAAAATCCACAATGAAATATTCTCGAAACCTACGCTGCACTCTTCAGTTGCTTGTTGTAACCGATGTGATGTTTTTTACGCTTATGAACTATCACTTCGAATATTACTGGTACTTGAATGGTAAAAACTTGGCATGTCCAATCTGCGAGCTCACACTTTGTGGCGACAATTCAGCCTACACAATTGGCGTGCGGCTGTCGATTGTCCACCGCTATAAAAAGAAAATGAGCCTGTAAAGATGGACCTGAGTGCAAATCCTCTCGTTTTCACTGTTTCTATTAAGAAAAACGTACAACATATCTCTGCGGCAACCTTAAATACACCTTACGCTGCATTGTGGCACGCTGTCCTTCATCTCCTATTCTTTTCTATGGCGACTCTAATCTATTGTTTATAAGTTGGAGTGATGGCAACGCTAAGCCGTCGGCCTGCTCCTCTGAATGCTTGTTATTCCTTGACTTGTGCAATGACTTCAATTTTACCCAAGAGGGTTACACAACCAACTCACTTCACTCCTCCTTAATCGTACTCGTGAGACATGGTACTTGCAACTAACCGTTTCATGACATCATCAAAAACTCATCTCGCAGGCTTGATCGATCACTTTTGTCCACGTTTTTTTACAATGTGAAACCTTCCCGTCATGCAAGATGCACAAAACAAATTACAGGCTAAAAAAGCGTAGATTTTAATTCTATGAACTCACAGCTAGAAATTTTTGCGAGGCCTACTTTAACTCTTTCTCGCTTAGAAGGGCACATGAAAATTAGAAAACATTCAAAAACAAGGTGCAAGCGCTAACAGTGGAACAAATCTGCAACAAAGATTTATTCCACTTAAAACAATTTGTTATGGTTTTGATCCCCCTGGTTCACATCAGCAGTCAATAACCTCCGCAATAAGAAGAAAACGTTATACCGTACTGACGTATCATCAAATAACAGCATAAGGTGGCCAGCTTATCACACATCAGCGTGGGTGTACAAGCATGCATTTAAAAAAGCAAAAGCCAGCGTTCTTTCTCATGCTATTCTTCCATGTTACGAACGAACCCTCCGAAATTTTGAAAAACTGTGAACGGTCGAAAACTGTGAACGGTTGATTCCGCACTCGCGGCTGCGGTGAGTACGGAATGAAACGCTTTCTTATAGTCTATAAAGTCCATGTAAACAGGTTTATGTATTTTTCGAATTTTCCTATCACTTCATTGACGACATGGATTGGATCCATGGTTTAGTAGCCTTTTCCAAGTCCAGCCTGCTCTCCGGGTTGTTCGAAACCCAGGCGTTGACCTATGCGTCTAACTCTAACTTTGGTGCACAGCTTGTAAATAACTGAGAGTAGGCTGATCGGTCTGTCACTCTTGAGGTCCTTGTGATCTCCCTTCTTATGAATCAGGATAATGCTGGCGTTTTTCCAGGCTATGGGCACTTTTTGAGTCTTGAAGCATTCCAAAAATAGTACAGTAAGCTTTTCCAGTACAAGATATCCTCCCTCCTTCAAAAGATACACGATTATGTCATCGTCACTTGAAGCTTTTACTCGTTTCATGGCTTTGAGAGCCTTTCCTGCCTCCTCTTTGTTTACTAGTGGGACATCGTAAGTTGAACTTGTACTATGAGTAGTTTACCCTGGTGTAACGTTGCTGGCATACAGCCTAGTTTAGAATAGTTCTGCCACCTTTATTATTTCGTCCAAGTTGTGTGTAATGTCACCCTGCTCGTCTCTGAATGCGTACATCCTGTCTTTTCCCCATGGCTAACCTAAAAACTACTGCGTTATCTACAGTGAAATAGCTTGTACTAACGGCTGCTTGTAACTTCAGTCTAACCTGGACAGTGTTTTAGCAAGGTTTTTCTGTGTATCTTAACGTTAATAAGTACGAACGAGTGAGAGTTTTCCTCAGTCGCCACCCCCCTTGTCTTCCTGCGTATGTAATCAACAATACCGGCCCGCTCAACAGTTGACACGTAGAAATATCTTGGCATACACATCAGTAGCAACCTTCCAGGGCACGCGCAAGCAGATTATGTAACTAACAATGCTAATCGCATGCTTGGATGCTTATTTTGTAACATTTCATGAGCTCCTGTTTCCTTGAAATTACTGATCTATAAAAAACTTGTAAGGGCTAAACTCAAATATGCTTCGGCTATCTGGTATCCGCTTTTATCATTGCTTTCCTCCTCACTTTATTCTACTCAAAATGCTCATGGCTTGCAGTGCCACCAGTCACGTCTCGACCAAACGACGTAGACAAAAGCTAGGCTGAACGAAGCGAAAGCCGTTTCAGCAGGTCGACACATGCAATGAAAAGCGTTTGCGACCGCAATCGGCACTCCAGTGGTTTACCAGGAATTCATTTCTCCCATCCAGTTTGTCTAACTGATTGATGGTGCTGTGGCAACTAAAGTACAGGCAACTAATTACATTAAACTATTTTATATGAGAGCAGGCAGAAAAACTGAACGCATAGCGGCAAAGGTCTTGGTAAACACAGCGCTTGTGACGCGCCACCACTTGACTGTTGCATATAGTGCGTTGGAGCTTGCTCGAGCCGCCTACAGTCCAGCCACGGTCTGTGGAAGCGTCCTCCACAGCATGTGGTTTCTTTGGACGCAACTGAAGCCCATAAACGTGTAGTTTCAAGGCGGAAGACCTATATATTTCGTGCTTCAGTCGGCCTTGAAAGACCTTGGCTTGCACTTCTCTCGCATAGTAAACAGAAGGATGTTCCATGAAACGCCCCACGGTCTAGCTCTTCAAAGACACGTGGATAACGGGAAATGGTGGAGAGGGGGTGGTGGTGAGAGGGAGCCCAGAATGACGCAAGTAGGGAATAAGCAAAGTCAAAGCTCCTCAATTCGAACTTCAATCATTCGGATTTATGGATAACTCGAACTGCATGATTTGGTTTGGCCATTAGGAAGCTAGTCAGGTTCCACCGCGGATAATTCGAACATCGCTCCGCCACGCGGGCCAGAGAAACGCACCCTGTGCCTACACGCAAGCGTGGGTAGAACGGCGAAGGCAAATAAGGGTAAAACAATCTGAATCCCACATGGTAGATATTTTAAAGCGCATTCCTTGCGAACTACGCTATTTGTACGTTGCGGTGTGTGTTGCCGTCCGCTAAGAAGTCATGACCGGATGAAATGCCGACCGTCTCTTCTTCAGTTTTCAAAAGGGCAAAGCTGAGGCTTCCCGCTACATTCGTTCGTCAGAATAAAAAGTGCTTACTGTTGTCTTTAGGGGGAAAAAAACAGGCAGCAATCCCGGGCTTTTTAATGCATCAGATTATTTACATGTCCTACTGCTTCACAATCGCAGCGTACTGTTTTTATCTCTCACTTTCATTAGTTCGAACTGTCATCAATTCGAAGTAGGATGGCGTCCCCTGGCGATTCGAATTAACGAGCTTTTACTTTAGTATGGTGGACGCACCACAATGCAAATACTCGTTAGCGGTTCACTAGAAGTGGACGCGAGGTGTGTTGACGGTGGACGCGAAAGTGGCGCCGCTTAAGGGGAGTGCACGTCCACAAATGCGCCAAAGTGTCCGGCCAACGTGTCCAAGCAGAATGTGCAGCAAAGAGAATGGGACACAAAGTAAATCATCGGTATATATTGTCACGAACGCGGCAATATTTATTGCACCTCAGGCTTTCGCCTTCCGGTCGTCGTAGGAAGAAGGTAAGAGAAAGTTTGAATTTTTCACGTTGTTTCCGGGGCTTTCTTTCCTTCGGAGGAAGAGAGGGGGTGAGAGAGGTATATAGGACAGGGAACTCGCCGCAAATACGCCCCAGCAGATCAATCAACGCGACGGTTGGTAACCGCGTTGCGTCATCTTCCAATCTGACCGCTCAATCTAAGATCTATATTCAAAAGTTAGCTACTGATTTTCAAATACCAAAGTAATCATAAAAAAACAAGACAGCATAACTGGTAAGCACCGCATCAGCATTATGCACTATATCACAACTGAAGTAGTGCAGGGAAGAGGACAACTCTACGTCGTTTACTTAGATTTGAGCAAGGCTTTTGATGTCTTCTGCCATAATATATTATTTAAAAAGCTGTATCAACTCGATTTACAACAATCCCTCACATCCCTTTTATGTAATTATTTATAGGATAGGTCATGCTTCGTGCATGGAAACGGGCAGTCTTCCCTCTCCTACGAGGCCGCAAGCGGTGTCCCCCAGGGCTCTGTTGTGGGGCCACTTCTTTTTTCAAAGTTCATAAATGATGTTTCCTCAGTAATTCATGATTGGGATTTTTCTTATATGCTGATGATGCCAAAATATTTAAGGCTGTTCCAAACACCGCAAGCTGTTCCGCTCTCCAGCGAGCGATCACGTATTTTTCAGATTGGTGCTCACGCAACAAGGTCCTTATTAATACATAAAAAATTAGGTGATTAGGTGATGACATACACTAGAAAAACTGGCAGCATATTGTTCTCCTGTAACATTAACGGCGAAGCACTACCAAGTGTTGTGGAGGTTAAGAATCCTTGTGTTAATTTCGACAGTAAATTGACCTTCTCCCCGCACATCCTGTAGGTCATTCGGCGGGCCCTCCGACAGCTCGAGTATGCTTCTGTGGTATGGAATGGCACAGGCAAAACACTCTGTATGCTTATTGAACATGTCCAGAAAACGTTTATATCTATCTTCAATCATCGCTTTGCTATCTATAACAATTTTGGGTCATTCTCTGTACCGATGCTAGAGTTCTTAAATTCCAGACGTATTAAGGTAGCTCTTGTTTTCCTGTTCAAAATCATTCATGGCATAGTGTCTTGTGGTGAAATGCTGCAACATGTTGCACTCCATGTGATGTGCCGCAAAAATCCACCAGAAGGCACGACACATTTTTTTAATCCCAGCTGTCTGCGAGGCTTGTGCCCCATGTTTCGGCTCCAGTGTACGTACAATCAGTACTCCGAATATGTAGACATATTTAATAATTCATCGACACGGTTCCGCAAACATGTCTGTGAGCTTGTCATGTAAGTGACCTTTTTTATCCTCCGTTCACGCGCGGTCACCTGAGCACGAAGTGATGACAGCACAATACTTTCTTTTTTAATATATTCCCCTTAGTCAATGTCTGGTTTTCTCTGCATGTATATTCCTTCTATGCTCCTTTTCTTACGTATTAGCTATCTTGATTCACTCCGTTTCCGTGCAACTAAACTTTGTTAACATTTATGTATATTTCTTAAAATTATCTGTGTATGACGACCACTGGCGTGGTGTCACAGGCCTTACTGCAAGGCACTATACTTGTTTTTGTGTGTATGTGTGTGTTTGTGTTTTCTGTGGGTGCATGTATATTCTGGTGTACAGCACTGTGTAATTTTTGTGCGCGTGGGGGTCAGCAACGCCGCCCTTTAATTGCATTACTTGTGAGGTGTGGGCATCTTACATCGCCTGTTTTTCGTTGTATTTTTTTCTTCGTGCGCGAGCACAAAGGCCCTCCGGCTTTTCCTGGGCACGTTAATAAACGATTGATTGATTTATTGATTGATTGATTTATTTATTATACATGTATCTCTGCACACACACGAGCTTGCGCACGCGCGTGCGTGCGTGCATGTGTGTTGTGCGTGGGTGTGCGTGTACCTGCGCGTATGTGTGCATCTGTAAGCTCTCTCTGTTTCTCCGCTCAAACATGCTCTACAGTGACAGTACGTTAACTCGAACTTCAATATCTGGACTTTGGGATAATTCGAACAACAAGCATTCGCCCTGTCAAGCTCCAAAGCAATTATTGTATAAAGACTCCCGTTAATCTCAAACTCCAGCAGGTTCCGCCACGAATACTTCGAACTACGCGCTTCCGAACCGGTGACCCGGCATACCTCCTGCCTACAAACGACGCTGTGTCGGCTCGTAACGAAGAGGAGGAAAGAACCCTTCAAGGTCGCTACGCGCCTGCGCCCGAAGACGGCGTCACCACACCCGCGGCTGACGTTTTGAAAGACGTCTTCTTTGCGGACTGCGCCGTAGTGGACGCGAGTGCAGTGGGGTGTGGTGTGCTGACAGATAAGGACATCATTTCACAGGTCAAAATCCTTGAACCTCCTGCTGCCAGTGGCGACGGAGAGGAGAAGCAGGGCGAAGCACAAGTGCGGCCATTCGCAGCAGAAGCCTTGGCCGCACTGTCGCCGGCCTCTTCTTTCGGTTTTGAAGAAGACTGGGGCCTTACAGTACACTCTTTGGTTAGAACAAAAAGTACTGGCTGTTGTCTTCAAGGACAAAAGGCAGAGTG
This sequence comes from Haemaphysalis longicornis, assembly GCF_048455015.1. Classification (NCBI taxonomy): domain Eukaryota; kingdom Metazoa; phylum Arthropoda; class Arachnida; order Ixodida; family Ixodidae; genus Haemaphysalis; species Haemaphysalis longicornis. The sequence continues at coordinate 153,084,075 of NW_027526335.1, read as the reverse complement.
CAATTGCAAAGTTTTTCAAGCGTTAAACCGTTAGCATGTTGTACTGTTTCCTAATGGCAGTTTACTGTGGCGCCCCATTGCTTTCATTCGTTCGAGCTTTCAATATTCGAACTGAAACTGTTTCCGCTTATGTATGTATGTATGTATGTATGTATGTATGCATGCATGCATGTATGTATGTATGTATGTACTTATGTGTGCATGTATGTATGCAAGCATGCATGCATGCATGCATCTATGTATGTATGTATGTATGTATGTATGTATGTATGTGTATGTGTATGTGTGTATGTATGTATGTATGTATGTATGTATGTATGTATGTATGTATGTATGTATGTATGTATGTATGTATGTATGTATGTATGTATGTATGTATGTATGTATGCATGTATGTATGTATGTATGTATGTATGTGTTTGTGAGCAATTTATCATAATGCACAGTGAGGGGACAGTTAAATGACATTGAGCAGGAAAGCCAACCATAAAGAAGGTTAACAAAGGCATCGGAGCGAAATAGCCTGCCACCAGTAGTAATGCTTACTAACAAAATTGACCAGTTTAGGAAAAAAAGTGTCTAATTACTTCACTTCTGTCGAGCCTGTGACATTTCTTGCCACAATGTTTATTTTCCTTCCTATAGGTTATTTCCATTTGAATGCAATTGTCAATGTTAGTATTGTTAGCTTTCTATGCTAGGGGCAATACCTGTGTAGATTTGGGATAAGGCTTCTTATATACCTATCTGCGCACTGCTGCATACTTATTGGTTTTGTGTTTTTGTATATTGTTTCATATTTATACAGTGTTTGTACAATTTGAACGTCTTTGAACATCCAGATGTTACACTCCCCTCAATAATGCCCTCTGGGCCATGTGGGTACCTGAAATAAATAAATAAATAAATAGCCATTCTCTTTTGGGTGATAAAATAGGAAATTTATTTAGTTAGCAAAAAATGTCCAAAGACATGCCGCCGTGAAAGATTCGAATTCTCAAACTCTGTTTAACACCCGCCATTTTCTGAACAATTTGGCTGCGGAAGACGATTTATTTCCCTTCAGTTTTAAGTCTATGTAAGTGTAAGGCGAAGAGGCTCATTGATTAGTAACGCCAGAAAAGTATATTAATTTGCTCAGATAGCAATATAAGTTAAACAGGGACAATGCAATTCAAGTGTCTGTGAATTAGTAAATGCAGGTGCTCCTCGCCAGAAACAGAAGTGTCAAGCGTGGCATGGAATACTGCTCTCAGCCGGCCATATATTGAAAAGGTCTTCGTCTTACAGTGACGTCCATGCTGGTTTGTTTGTTTGTTTGTTTGTTTGTTTGTTTGTTTGTTTGTTTTTTTGTTTGTTTGTTTGTTTGTTTGTTTGTTTGTTTGTTTGTTTGTTTGTTTGTTTGTTTGTTTGTTTGTTTGTTTGTTTGTTTGTTTGTTTGTTTGTTTGTTTGTTTCTTGCTTGCTTGCTTGCTTGCTTGCTTGCTTGCTTGCTTGCTTGCTTGCATGTTTGTTTGGTTGTTTGTATCCGTGTTTACAAGTGGTATTCCGCTGCGCTCTGACAACTTGAGAGTGAAGGACACCTTTTGCGTAAGTCCCGTGGCCGTGAATCGACCCTCCATGCCGTGCCAGGAGCAGTCGACTACCAGGGAGCAACCCTCTTATGCTACATGTGGCATAAAAAATGCCAGAACCGAGGCCATCGCTACGAATGGAGCTTATCGTATCTGGGAATCAGGGCTTGCTGAATGAAGAAGGAAAGAAAAGAAGCTCGTTGTTATCGCAGGGGAGATAAAACGTGTTTTAATGAGCACTTCGCAATTGATTTCACCGATTTTTTTTGCCCAGACCGACGTGTAAGATTACAAAGCGTATCAGCGCTTACAGCCACAATACTTGAGAAAACATTCAACCAAGTTAACACAGTGTCACTGCAAGCAAGATTCATTGAGTTACCTCCGAAGTACTCGTTGGGCTGTCATAATACCCAGCGGTGATACTACGTGGCATTTTAAATTTCTAGTTTAGTTTCGCTTTATTATTTTTGTCGTTCGTCTTACCTATACTGGTAGCAAAAATGAAGAGTTCGTTAATTCGGAAAAGTTCGGAGCTTTTGTAGATTGCATTTTGTAGGTTGGCCACTCTACACACATTTAACATGGTGATAACATTCCTTACGGACTACGGTTTAGCTGCACTCGGTAGTAAAGACATTAACAGCTGGCGCAGTAAAAGATGAAATTTTTGAGCGCATGCGCGTAGAAATTACAACTACACTTTTTTCGCAAATTTGAAAAAACGCAGAGCGTAAGGAAAATATACAGCTTCCTAAATTCGAAACAACAAAACTCATGCGGATGTACTAATATGCCGTAATTTACTCGGTGCATTTGACCGTTGCATACGGGTGATTAGGAGCTGCTGCTCTTTTTGAAGTCTTACCGACACTCACTTATAGGAGAGGCAACCCTCGACGATCAAGCCTACCATCATTATGATGCGGCACGTACCGGATGGTGAAAGGCGACTACGGGTGTGACCGTGGGTTTCTGCCACAAAAATGTGCGCGTTAACGCTTCAAAAGAAAGTACTTTTCTGTGCCCGCTTCGAGATCCCCACCATACACTCCTCTTGAAACACTCTGGAAGAAAAAAAAAACCCATGCTTAAGAGACGTAATTTCCCGAAATAATTGTCCGCTTGTTTATTTTCTCTTCTTTCTCGGCACGCGGTGGAAAGAACAAGTTGTCATTGGTTGCAGGAAGTAATTTCCCGTCGTTACGCCTCGTAAGGACTACACGCTTCATGCTCCAGGCACGCGAGCTTGATGTATGTCGAGCGCGTAATTGTCGTACAAAATCACGAAATTGACTTCCTCGTGGGCAAGAAAACCTGTGGGATTCTTTAGCCACTGAGGATGAGAGAGGCCTTCAGACAAGGGAGGGAGCGACCGAGCGGTCGGAAGGTTTAATGGCGACTTAAAAGAAGATGTAGCGCGAGCGCACGCCGGTCGTGCAATGACGACAGGCTTCGATGATGTTGATGTCTTCGGTGCAACGCTGACGATGATAGATTCTACATCTTCCCCGGCCACGGATGCCAGGTGTCAGCCTGCTTCAAGCAAATATAAGCGCTGCACCGGTCTTTTCGTCACTAGTCCATTTGGGAGTCGTAGTGTGCAAGCGCGAACTTTGTTGTCACGACCTGGGTGAAGTTGCTCGATGCGGGCGAGAGTCCAAAACAACCTTGGTGTGTCGTTTTCTTCGACTAGCACAACTGCTCCGGGCTGTAGTTTCTCGGTTGAAGGTTGACGTCTCTGGCCTTGAGAGCGCAGTTCGTGGAGGTATTCTTTCCTCCAACGCGTCCAAAATTCCTCTAAAGTGTCTTCTCTTTTCTGCCACATCCGCCGGAGGTTTGTGGACGTCGATCCATGGGTCAGGTCCTCTGTGTAAAAAGACGGGGGCAACGCTGTCAACCTTCTGCCGACGAGGAAGCACGCTGGTGTTAGAGGGCTAGGTTCCGCTACGTCGTTGTATACAAACGTCAGCGGGCGAGAGTTGATGATCGCCTCAACTTCCGTGAGAACTGTAGATAGCTCCACAACATTCACTTGCTGTCGACCCAGCATCTTCTTTAGCGTGTTCTTGACGGAGCGGACGATCCTTTCATAAAATCCACCCCACCAAGGAGCCCTTTCGACAATGAACTTCCAGGAAATTGCGGAAGTGGAAAAATAGGCTTGCACGTCCGGGTGTTGAAGCGTCCTCCAAAGGTCGGCGAGCTCCCTGCAGGTTCTTTTGAATGCGCGCGCGTTGTCACTGTGGATGGTCTTGCACAATCCACGCCGTGAGACAAAGCGACGCATCGCGCATATGAAACTCTCTGCAGTCCTATTTTCCACCAACGCGAGATGAAGAGCTCTAGTTGAAGCACACGAGAAAAGAGCTATGTAGCAACGGTTGCCCTGGGATGTATCTCTTGTGTACAGTGGTCCCGCGAAGTCTACACCACAGACGAGAAAGGGGGACGTTGCTGTTACGCGGTCTCGAGGAAGTGGCGCTTCATCTTGAACAAGTGGTCTTGAGTGGAAGCGTTTGCAAATTACGCAGGTGTTCAGGAGCTTCTTTATCAATTGACGTCCTCGAACAATCCAGTAACGTTCACGAAGCTGGACAAGCGTGTCGCGAAGTCCGGCATGTCCAAGCTTTGCGTGTGCGTCGAGAACAAGAAGCTGTGCGTAATGAGACTGGTTGGGTATCAAAATAGGGTGTCTCGAGTCGTAATTCTCGAAACTGGCCTGTAGCCTCCCTACAACCCCAAGACGATTGTTCTCATCAAGAAACAAACGAGCGGTCTTCAGCGATGAATTTGTAGGCAAGGGGAGGTTTTCTTTTACGCACTGTATCTCTTCTTTGAAGAAGCAGGCTTGTGTGTGTCGGATACAGTAGCTCTGGGCGTTCTCAACTTCGTCGGTAGTCAATGGTCCGGAAACTTTCTCTTGGTTTCGAAGATTGTTGGCGTATCTGAGTACCCACGCCATCACCCTGTGAAGGCGGAGAAGGGAGCTGAAGCGAGTGAAATCCGTTCCTTCCGAAATGGGTACTGGAAGTGCCAGAGACAACGGGTTCATCTCCGCATCAGCATAGCAAGCCTGTACATTAGGTGTTTCCGGTTCGGTGGGCCAGATGGTTGGGTCGGGTAGCCAAGAAGGTCCTTGCAACCATGACGTCGACTGCAGAAGTTCCCGCGCTGTACTTCCTCGTGTCAGGAGGTCGGCGGGATTCTCGCTACCTGGGCAGAATCGCCATTGATCGGGTGCCGTAATACTCCTTATCTCGTGGACTCTGTTCTTCACGTAAGTCTTCCACGTATCGGCTTCTTTGCGTATCCAGCACAACGCGATCGAGGAGTCGGACCACAGATGCGTCTCGACGATGTTCAGGTCGGTATTGTCCTTGATGTATGTACTCATTCGTGCAGCAAGAGAAGCCGACGTTAGTTCCAGTTTGGCTAACGTGACAGCCTTCACGGGTGCGACTCTACTCTTGGCTAATAACAGGCGTGTCGTCCTGTTTCCCTCTGTATCTTGGATACAGGCGTAAGCAACGACACCGTACGCTCGAGGACTAGCATCGGTGAAAATGTGCAAAATTGTCGTCGTTATGCGTCCCTGTAGGTTTTCACCCAAGAACCTCGGAACGGAAAGTTCGATTAGAGCCTGGAGTCCCTCGCACCATTCCAACCACTTGTGCAGTAAGTCATCGGGAAGTTCGTCGTCCCAGTCGAGGTTTTGCTTCCACAAATCCTGTAGAAGTATCTTCGCAGTAACCACGAAAGGACTCAGAAAACCAAGTGGGTCGTACACCTTTGCAATGGAGTGCAGAACAAGTATTTTTGTTACGGCACGCCCGGTTGAGGTCTTCGGTACAGACTCTAGTTTGAAGCCAAAAGTGCCAGTCAATATATTCCACCGCAATCCAAGTACCTTAGAATTCCATGTAGAGGTAAGCGAAACTTCTTTGTTGTCAGCCGCGGAATCAGAAAAGGCAGTAGCCACTTCCCGGTCGTTGGTAATCCACTTCCTTATGTTCATCGATGCACTATTGAAGATCTTCCTTGTTTGATGATACATTTCGATTGCTTCTTGCGTTGAGTGAGCGCCAATAATCAGATCGTCCATGTACATTGACTTCATCAAACGCTGAACTGTGGTCGCATGTTGTTCTTGGAGGGATCGAAAATGGTGTCGTAAAGTTGCCATCAGCAGGAATGGGCTGGAAATTGCACCGAATGGCACCCTTGACATTCTCCACACTTCTTGAAGAGGCAGTGGTTGACCTGGCTGTGGGCATGTTTCAAACCAGAGGAAGCGGAGAGCATCTCGGTCTTGTTCACGCATACTGATCTGAAGGAATGCCTTTTCCACGTCTGCTGTCATGCCAACCTTGTATTCCCTAAATCTAAGCAGCAGGGCAACGATGTCTGAATTTAGGTTTGGTCCAACCTCCAGGTTGTCGTTGAGCGATTTAACTCCGCTGGCATGAGACGATGCATCAAACACGATTCTAACTTTCGTCGTCTGTCGGTCCTCTCGAATTACGGCCCTGTGTGGGAGGTAGTAGATGTACCGTCCATCTGTTGGTTCCGGTCGGGGAGCTCGTTCTGCAGTTCCGTCTAAAATGTACTGACGAATCGTGTCGTCGTATGCTTGCAGAGATGAAGCACTGGCAGACAGCTTCTTTAGCAACTGGTGAAGCCTCTTTTCAGCCACCGCGAAGTTGTCAGGAAGGTCTACGTCTGACTTCCAAGGTAAGCTCACTTCGTACCGCCCTCCTTTAAGTCGAATGCTGTTCTGGAAATCGCTTTCGACGTAATCTATCGGTGAAGCTTGTTCTGTTATACCGATGCTCTCTAGCTCCCAGAACTGTCTCAAAGCGGCTGTAATTTCCGACGTATTTGCTTTGAGAACAACGATGTTGGAGCAGTGGACGACTTCAGCGGGTGTCTGCATCGGTCCTTGTAGAGTCCAACCACGCCGCGTTTCGATGGCTCTCATCCTGTGGCGTACTGTCAATACTTTTCCTGTCACAATTTCCCAGTAAAAGTCTGACCCTATAAGTAGGCTGATTGAATCTTCAGCATTACTTTCGTTTGATATGCTTTTAGTGTCGATGCCTCTACTTCGAAGTTCTCTTAGCATCTCTTCGATTGGGTTGGGTATAGGCTGATTGCAGATAGACTCAATCTCCAGCGCTTCTATGGGAATTGTAGTCTGCTTCGATGAGCAATGGAGAAACACGCGAACCCTTCTTAACGTCTCTTGCGTTTCCTTTCCTCCGAACACTCCTAGCGTTAGTGTTTCTTCCCCAAGGAGTTCGCAGCTTAGTTTCCTAGAGACGTCACTTCGGATGAAACTTCGCTGACTGCCTCCATCGAGCAACATTCTGCAGCTTTCTTCCTTGTCTCTTCCCGAAACCTTTGCTCTCAGTGTTTGGAGTAGTACCACTTGTCCTCGTTGTGGAGATAGTAGGTGGACAGGTGCGGTTGTCACGTGACCATTCAGTCGATTTGGAACATCAGGATTACACATCAACGAAGCGTGTCGTCTTGAACAGTGTCCGCAAACGACTGTTTTCTTGCACTGTCTCGAGACATGTCCTGGAGTTAGGCATCGGAAACAACGGCCAGATTTTGTTAGTAGGGCTCTCTTTTGGTCAATGCTGATTTCTTTCGATGAGCAAGAAGCTGCATCGTGTGGAGCTGAACAGAACAAACATTTCTTCCCGTTATTAGTTCCTCCATGTAGAGCTGCCGCAGATGGTAAGTGATCGGCGTTTGATGTGCGACGCAGATCATGCTGTTTCGCGGCTCTCGGGGGGTCCGATCCCTTCGATAATGCTGGCATTACCGCTTCGAGACATTCGAGCTCTTGGCCGAAAAAGGTCATTAGGTCTTCAAACTTCTTTTCGTGCTTGTTCGTTGGCTGCGACGAAGGTTCTGTGGTACCCGAATCGGCCGCATCCCGTTTTATCTTCGATCGCTGGTGATAACGCAGAACGATATCTCGAGGCAGCGACTGAAGCACGATTTCGTGGAGCATGGAGCAGTACGTCAGGGGATGCGTCCCCAGCGCTTTCATGCTTCTACAGTGCACCTGTACTTTGTCGTACAGCTTGCGTAACTCTGCTACGTCTGACGATGACGAGACGGGTTTCAGGTTAATCAAAGCGTGCAAGTGATCTTGTACGATGACTTCACTGTCTCCAAATCGCTTTTTAAGAATTTCTACAGCGTCAGCGTAGCAGGCATCCGTAATCGGTAGTCCTGATATAGCAGAAGCCGCCGTTCCTGTTAGTAGGTTCGTCAGGTAGTGGAATTTGTCTGTGTCCTTTAACTCAGGATTCGAATGAATAGAGCTCTCAAACTGGCTCCAAAACTTGTGCCAGTTTCTACGATGGCCGTCAAACTTCGTTAGCTCCATTCTCGGTAATTTCGTCCGTATCGGTACAGTCTCAGCAGCGTGGGCTCTAGTCGATGAATGTGAAGGGTGAGACTCACCGGTCGGATGGTTTTGGGAGCGGTAACGAAGCTCTGCCATGATCTTGACGACGCTGTCGTTGAACATTGTCACGTCGGAGGTCTCTTCCGCGTCGAGTTCCTGTGGGTGTTCGCGGTAGATGTCCTCATCCAGCTTTTGGATCGGCTTGAACATGAATTCGATTCTTTCGAGGGAAATAGCAAAATCCATCGGTGTGGTCAAGCGTCCATCACGTAGGCCGTCTTCGATTTCCTTTAAGAAGCCGTTGAGCTTGGCTCGCAAAGTGATTCGGCGCCTCAGCATGCGCTCCAGGGAGGTCATCTCGGGTCATCAGTGGCTGGTTCGTGGAAAGTCAAGCAGGCCCTGTCGTTGAGGGTGGTCAGGCCCTGCCTGTCGCTGTCGTTGTATCCCGGGTTTCGGCACCAGATTGTGGGATTCTTTAGCCACTGAGGATGAGAGAGGCCTTCAGACAAGGGAGGGAGCGACCGAGCGGTCGGAAGGTTTAATGGCGACTTAAAAGAAGATGTAGCGCGAGCGCACGCCGATCGTGCAATGACGACAGGCTTCGATGATGTTGATGTCTTCGGTGCAACCCTGACGATGATAGATTCTACAAAACCAATTAAATGCTTGTTTGCTCGCCAAGAATGCGGGTGCGAGATATTTTCATAAAACTATTTATTGTTGCACAAACACATCGATTACCGAAGAATAAACAACTTGCCGAAATTATCGCCCAATCTATAGCGGAGTACCTGGTTTCTGACATACGAGGCCTATTTTATATCGTGAAGTGTGTTTTACATGAAATTTTCCGGTTGGATTAAGAGACTCAATTCACGACTAGTAGTTTCTACAGTTAAACCTGAATGCAACGCAATTGACAAAAGTTTGTATTTTTTTTGTTACATCCAGGTTTTCGTTACATGCAGGTTTCGACTTAAGGATCGCGGGGAGGGAGCAGAAACGAAGCCGAAATGCTAGAAATCAGTGAAGGTGAACTGAATTAGCGTCTAGACTGGGGCCAGTTGGTTCATTCTGTACTTAAACAACAGCGCAACAGTGCTGGAGGTACGAACCGCGCTCCCAAAAAGACTGCTCCCATTTTCGTCGGCGCATTCGAAATTGGTGAAGAGGGGTATCGCCACGAGTGCACTAAGAAGCGACCTACTTCGCTCGTGCCCCCACCAGGCTCCAACAAGTTTTTATGCCGAGGTGAGGCGTTTGGGGGCGGCAGGTTTTCCGAACGAATGCCTGACGGTGGTAGCGGAGTTCCTAGCCGAGTTAACTGGACGAAGGACTCGAAGGCAGGAGGAGCCGGAGCTAGTCAAGAAGAAAGTCGCGGTTATACCGTATATTCATGGCGTATCGCATCGGCTCAAGAAAGTAGGAAACCGGGCGCGCGTGAACGTTGTCTTCTCCGCAGAAAACAAGTTGGGTAACTTGTGTGGCAAAGTGAATGCTGAGTCGCATAATGAAGAACGAAGAACGTGCACCACGAATCATGCCAAACGCTTCACGGAGTGCACCAAAGAAGTTGTTTACGACATTCCCCTTCGTTGTGGTCGCTCGTACATCGGGCAGACTGGAAGATGCGTGAATGACCGGCTGCGTGAACACGCCAACTCGATGAAGACACGCACGGGAAGCAACCTCGCTCTTCATTGCACATCATGCGGCTGTGTGCCCCGTCTGGATGACTGCGCCAGTTTGAATAGGTACAGAGATACCGACACGAGGGAGATACACGAAGCGTTCGAAATATCGACGAAGAAAGAAAAATGCGTCAGTAAGCCGTCGGTGGCTTTAACATTAAAAGAGATAAAGTACCTGAATGGGTAAACGGGGGGGTGTAGATACGACAAGATGTGATTACGTTTTCTCATGGTTGTGTAAATCTCCTGTTTTGTTGTATTTTGTGTGTGACAAGCGTATTTATAAGCGAGCCGCAATAAATTACGCTCAGTTGTTTGCAAGCGCATGTCTGTGCTTCTCTCCTAGTCCTTGTCATTTGCGCTGTTGTTTAAGTTCAGGGAAGGTGAACTAGCCCTTCCTTTATTTTAGAGCGAAAAACAGCGTGAGTTGCGCCTCCTGCTTTGGCACGAGCTTTCGCACTACACTGCGATCGAAAGAAGTAAGGTCACTTACCCCCATATTAACCAACTTAACTCGGGTGCCAATGTTGCCTTTTGACACTTTTCAGAGCCTTAACGCGTTACAAAAACCAAAGTTATGCTGAAAGGGCCCTTTTTCGCGAACTCTATGCTCTTTACCACACTCAAAATTGTAGAGAGAATGCTAGCCGGGATACTATACCAGGTAGCAACATTCTTCTTTCTCCCCAGCGGATACGGCGTTTAAAATTGTGCGCTTTTCTCGAAAGGACACAAATGTTCGTTTTATAGCAGCAGCACGCATCACCGACGCACCGATACCACATACAAAAATGGAGGCGCGCAATTACCCGCCGACAGGGCGGTCTAGCACATCAAAACTTAAGTGTGGAACCGAAACCGCACTCACACGTGGAAACGCACGCTAGTTTGCGGTGCAGGCGAAAAAAAAAACAATGTGACGGGTAGTTGCTCTTGCTAGCTGGTGTGGTATCACTCTACACAAGCAGAACCAGAAGTGACTGCTACCTTAGCGACGGGGTGGTGCTAGCCCCTCTTTTCATCATCCCAATTTTCACCGTGATCATCATTACGACGACCGATTGCGTGTTACGCCGATTCCAGACGTTTTCATTGCTGCGGGATCCTTACGGTAGTACTAGTATTTGTTAATTCTTTTATTTCACCGGCCAATTTTGGGGGTTAAACGGAAGAAAAAAACAAACTGATCAACTTTCTGACTTCGTTACATCAACGGTAACCGTCGCGATGTTTTGTTACAAAGGGGTCTCAATCACATGGGCTTAGATTGTGGTGGCAATGGGGAATTGAAAAACTTCGTTAAATCCAGGAATTTGTTGTATAAAGGTTCGCTACATCCAGGTTTAACTGTACAACGTACAACATTCCTTAACTCTTTCGCTACCGCGCCTATCAAAATCGATCAATTTGATCGATATTTTAGGGAGCGCCTTTTCATAGCATTACAGGCGTTTCTCGAACAAGTAAAGCTGTTCGGAGTTAGATCGGAAAATGGCCTTTCAAAATCAGTTTTGTTTTCATTTTTGCAACGGAAACGTGATTTTTGACACGCTTTTGAATCACCTGGGTGTGGAAAAGGGGCGTGGTCATCGCGCGTCACAGCTACCAACAAAGAATGCGTGCAACTCGTAATTACTCTGCACCAGTGCTTGTTTTTGCTATCAGGGCGTGAATGGGGAACTAGCAAACGATTTTCAATCGTCAGGTTCGCGCTCTGACAGTAATAATCCCAGAAATCGGCTGAAAATGTCAAGCAGTGCCTGGTTGCAAAGCTACTTTATGATTTTAAGCAGTTTTATTGCCGTTGCGCACGTTTTTCTAAGTACTGTGGTAGTTCTACTTACCCCAGGACCATTCGCAAACAGTTTACAACAGTTTCGGTTTCGTTTCTGCATCGCGAAATACATATTTAGCGCTACTACGCAGTTACCCAACTTCAAGGCTACCTGCCATGGCGCCTGAAGCGTTCGCGACTGATCCTCGAACAAAGGACGGCGCTCCTGATTTCCCCCACCCTAACCCGATTTCTGCGATGAGAACTTCAGATGCAAGTCAAAAGGTCACACCCAGTCGCCAGATATCTGTTCCGCCAAGGAGAGCGCTTCAAACCGGCCTTACACTGCCAGCTGTTCGCCTTCCAGTTTCGTTTCCATGCGAGGGTATATCCGGGTGTCTAATGTTGCTGCTTAGTTGAACTGTCTATTCGGACGGAGTCTCTGATAAGGTTTTGTACTGTTTCATTTGAAAAATGTTAGGTGGCGCTGCAATAGAGGAGGCTCGTTGTGCTGATATTTTTCAGCGCGCAACTGCTACTCGGCCAAAGATCGCAGGGCACGATTCTAGCTCATCGTACCTCATTTTTGCGAGCAAGGCTACAATTGCGAGTAAGAAGATGATAATAAAGCTAAGCTTTATGTTTTGAGAGATAACTGACCGTGAACGACAACAAGCATCAGCCACGGCGTTCCGTTATCAACTTCATGCATGTTTTTTTCCGCATCGCGTGCTTGTCCCAAATATTGTGCTCGCTGTAAATGCAAAGTCAGCCATTGACAAGATGTTTTTACGTTATGTGGGGGCAAATTGGTGCCTCTGATAATGACAAACCGCCAGATTTATTCCAGGAAACCACCCGAAATTGCACATTGTGAATTGGAGGTTGGGCTTCACCGCATGACACGAGCACCGTGCATGCTAACATTTTTTTTTATATCTCACAAACTGTTGCGCGCAAGTCGACATTTTTTCTAGGCCGTGTTTTTGAAATGTTTTCCTACAAAATGTATATTCTAATTTTTTTCTACTACCGGTGGTTTGATATACACAACTCCTTTTTTATCATTTTTTCGACAACTTGACAAAAATTTTGGTTTTGATATTTTTTTACAACTATGATATATAAAAACCTTTAAAAAACTGGTACTATTGGAAATGCCGCTAAATAATCTGCATTTTGTGCTCCCGCAATTAGTGCCTAACCAATTCTTTAGCAGGAAAAAAAATGTTGTCTTGGACCCCTAAAATTAGTCAATTTTCCGGCGGTAGCGAAAGAGCAGTCATGATAATTCAGACGTTTGCACCCCTCTTTCAATAAAAAAATAGTCAGAACGATAATGCATTTGTGCTGAAAAAGACTTTCCGGACCTACAAAAAAGGAATCGCCCTATCGTTTATTCTAAGCTGATAACACACTTTTTTGTACATCCACTGAATATGCACTTGGACGACACAAAAACAGGGCGACAAAATAAATTTTCATTTGATTGTCAGTGGTGTGTTGCCGTCTCCTTCGTCATTGCCTCCGTTTAGTCGTCCCACTTAACATAGTCATCAACCAACTAACCCGCGGCACGCGTCTAGTTCATTGATTATCACGGAGTAAAGAATTTACGCTGGGGACTATCAGCAGAACTATATCAGAGGAACTTCGCGGGAGAAAGAAAGGGGCACGGCTTTCACTAGTGGTACAGCGCTAGAGAAACAGCACAGCTGGCCGCACCTCTCTCTTCGTCGTAGACCAGGCTCTTGCACCCCACGTGAATTACCGAATTTGTCGCTGAAAGTTTTCCGTGACTGGCTTGCCCGGATCGTTGTGTCCGCAGCCTTTCCCATCTGTCTTAAAGTGTACCCCGTTAGCACGCGCTGGAACCCGAAGAAGCCAGCTTCGCGACCTCGGCTTCTGTAGCGGGAACGCAGCGTCTGGGCTACCCACTTCAGGTGGTACGCACGTGAACTGGGGAGGAGAACAGCACGCGAGAGATCACGCCACGAACGCTGGGCGAAGGTCAAGCCGCCCGATGCCGGGCGCTTTTCACAAAACCACAAAACGCACGCTAACGTTTGCTCGGTATTTTAAAGCAAAGCTTCCTAGCTCTACCAGCCAACGGTTCTTTCGTGGCGTGCGGGACAACAAACTCCCAACGCGGCGGAGGTCCATTGCGCACTTCATTCGCACGGCTTGATTAACTTAACTTGTTCGACAGCACCTCCTGGGTAACCCAGACCCGGCGGAATTATATTGTCGTACGGCAGAGATATGTTGAGGTTTGGTTTCTAGACCAGGAAAACAAAATATAGAGAGCACATACAGACATCTGGCCGCTGGAGAAACGCTACAGAAACGCACTACTTGCCCCGAATGGGACTCCGTTTTTTAAATTGGAGAATACCAATTCGGTTGTGTTTCAACAGGTATTACAAAAGGCGAAAGTAGCAACTGGTTCTGATAAAGAGCGATTATAAGAGCTTTCTCGCAATTCTCGAACATTCTAAACTAACTAGTTTAAATCGGTATATATGGGAATCACTGAGCTCACAGTCCGAATGGTTTCGGTGTCTGCGCTTGTGTCGTGCGGCGGTGTAGCCCCGAGCTCGCACATCAGCATGGCTAGGTTCCGCTGTCTCACCCTTCGAAAAACGCTCCTCTCCGTTTTCTTTCTGCCGACGCGCGGCCGGTCTACAGCGGCGGCGTCCACCGCACTAGCCCGGCCGTGGCCGACGCTGCTGCTGCGTTCGGAACGCCAACCCCGCCCATTCCAGGTAACGGCTGGCAGTACGTCTGGTTTCACTCTTTATAGAGCCACGTGTATGAATTCAGTGACGTCGCGTGTGAGTTGTTGTGGGTGTCGTTAAGAGCGTTGCTTTCCAACCACCTTCACATCGTGGTTTGGAGCCAATTTTTTTCTTTGTATTTCTGTCTGGTAACGCAGGACAGCGGAACTAAAAGCTTACACAGCTCTGCTGTTACAAATGTTTGCCGTGGCTGAAACAAGTTTGGCGGGCTATAGCTGAGTCTTCGCGCCGAGAGCGCGCAAAGGACGCGCGCAGTTTCACCGCCAGACAAAACGCAGAGGCTCCTCGGCGCAGTCGGCGCTGTAGGCGGGAACGCCAAGTGAACTTTGATGCAGCCAGAGCAGCTTTGTGTGATTTTCTGATGGCACGCACCTGTACTCCGTTCTTATAGCTTCCCGCCACATTCCTCCTTTCTGGATGAGCTTGCGATTAGACGGTTTCACTGCGGAACCGCAAAAGACGCTGGCTTGATATTAGAGTTTTAGCAGTCCGTCTGTTCCGCCATGTACGTAGTTACCGTGTTCACCGGGACCCGTCTGGGCAGCAGGGCATTCGTCGCGGTAGGGGGATTAGTTCCGCGCGCCTGCCTTCGCCATGTCCGCACCTCCCCACGCTTCCTCCTCGCCCTTCTGCGCGCGCAGGCGCAGACGGGTCTCGGTCGACCCGGTAACAGCGTAACCAACGGAACAGACGGACTGCTGAAACTCTCTATTGTCTAAGCTTGAAAGTCAGAGTGATGCCACAGAGTACGAACAGTTTACTGCTTTCGCTGTCAAAATACGTACTGAATGCTAGCACGCGTACATACAATCATGAAGTACCCGCCACTTGGCAAAAGAAGCAATTTTGATAAGGTGACCAAGGTGTCCCTATCTTTCACACCTTAAGGGCCATGCACAAAGATAAAAAATTCGTAGATCGGCAATTAATTTTTTTAAAAGCAATGGCCCTGAAAGGCTTATTATTTCTGCAAATTTAAGCAAGAGCACAAGGTCGCGGATTCGATTCCCGGCCGCGGCGGCCGCTTTTCTGATGGAGGCGAAAAGCAAAAACGCCCGTGTGTACGAAATTTCGGCGCACGATAAAGATCCCCAGGTGGTCAAAATTAATCCGGAGCCCTCCACTACGGCGCGCCTCATCGCCTGCGTTGCGTCGGCGCGTTAAATCCCACAATCAATCAATCAAATTTAAGCAAGAGTAATTAAATTGCCTACAAATTATTGGCCTTGAGAAGTAATCGCATTACAGCGGCTTTCGAAGAAACGTTTCCCACTTAGTCTTCGCACGAAAATAAAACTCATTGTACTCACTCTTTGAAAAAAAATTGGTGGCCATGCCGCGTTGCCAAAGTGGATGTCCAGTAAAGCTGTTGTAAAGTAATAAAAATAGGAGGGTATGAAATGTTTCTCGTCTTCTCGGCGGGCTTGTCGCTCGCGCTCGGCTAGTGTCACTAGATAAGCGTACAGAAAGTCGGCACTCTTTTCTTCTATTGTTCATTACCGCCGCTGGGATCATTGGCCAGTTAGCATCACGTGACATTTGTTTACACTGCCACGGTGCATGGGCGGCGCCCTTCGGTTGCTTAATCGTTTTAGTCGGTCAAATTTGGTAGGCGTAGCTTGTCCTCCCTGCTCTGCGGCTGCGCAGGACTTATCTTCAGTGCTGTAGTTTTGTTAACAAACGACCCGGTCGAAGTTAACTGCGAGCCCGTAGATGCGGCAGTCTCGTAACACGGATAAACGACAAAATGGCAGCCGTACGTTGCTGACTTGCGTACCTCTGTGGCGGTACTCTAATGCAACAGAGCACTAACTGTTTCGTGAAAGGAAGCAATCTTGTAGCAATATTAGGCCTTGAAGGCGATGCACCTTGGTGTTGTTTCATATGATAATCATTACGGCTTTCGCGTGCAAGGCGCAAAATGAATAAAACGAGGCTTGGCGGAAGCAGCGCCACGCGGAAGTTCTCGTGATCAGGGGTCAGGAAAAACCCGTAACAAGGTCTTCTTTCTTTCCTTACAGCCTTGAGATGTTGGGGGGAATCGTGGCGTAGCGTACGATAGGCTCCAAGAAGCAGATGCGATCTACATAGGCTCCTTCACTTTCGAAGGGATCTTCCTCAAGGTGGTTTCCAAAGTTTGCAATTGCTGCGATTGAAACATAGACGTCTGGATAGCAGCTAATAACCACTTGCGACGGAAGTCTGTAAACTGTATAGGAATGGAGATCACGATTTGTGCACCGCGAAAGATGACCAGCATTTAATGTTTGACAAGTAGGAAAGCGGGGATTGTAATTTTACGCTCCCTGTATGTACAGTCCTAGTCAAAATTTTTCTAGGCCACGCCAAAGGTTTTTGGGAAAAAAGAATTCAAAGAATAAGCTTGACGGTGAACTGCGACCAAAATATTTAACGATGGTTTAAATTAAAGGTGTTTTATCTACCTTTCCGGCATAAAACGTTTGAGCCTCGGTGAAGAGGTAAGGTTGTACTTCGAATTTTCTGCGGCCTATGCACTTCGACCGTGGCCTATAAAATTTTGACAAATACTGTACGTGGCTTAATAGTGAAGAGAGCCCGTTCAAGTAGGCAAAACCGCATGGGTGGGGTTAACCCAGGTTTTCTTCATAGCCTACACGGGGCGTCGTACGAATCCGTTCCGCGTCCTTTCCAGTCGCCATACTACGCTCGTAAGCCGTTTCTCTTTCCCACTGTATATATACCCACTGCACGCGTGCCGGTCGCGAGTCAATAATGGCTGGCACGACCATCTGTGTTTTTTCCGCGTCGATCTCGACCTTGCCACCGTGCACGTTGCCTCGCGGCCCCCGCACGGCCCGGGGAAAAAGAAGGGAGAATTAAAACGAGTGAACGAACGTCAGCGGGCTTGTGCAAACTGCCCTCGGGTGCCCTGCCACGTGCCACAGCGCGCGTCTGTGTCTCCCTAGCTTAGCCGGTGGAGTCTGAGAAGCAGCCTACGGCGGCTTCGCAGACTTCGTCGTCGTAGACGTCGTCGTAAATGTCATTTGTCCAGGCGGTGGCGATGAGATAGCCCGTAATTCACTACACTTCGTTTTTAAAGACAATAGCAATTCTCGGGTCATTGAACCACCAAATTTTGGTCTGTCTGTCGATTTGTATGTACGTCCCGGCATTCAACCACGCAGCTAAAAGTTAAAGGATTTTTTTAAACAAGACTTTGATGTAGTTTTTGAGAAATATTTCCAAACTACGACATCTGGCACCATGCTTTCTACTCGACAACATCGTTCAGCAAAAAGAAAACACTGGACATGTTGGAGGCCACAAATAGATACATAACTGATTATAGCACGGTTCTTTTAATTACAAATAGACCTCGGCGAATTGTGTTCAGTGACAAACACAAGAAGCGCTTTAAAAATAATACTGGAACCCCAAAACACAAAAAACAATTGGTGCTCAAGCGTGACTCTCATGGCTTGAGTTCCCGGCTAAACAGTAAGCGAAGGTTCCAATACGTCGCGCGCCAGCAGTGCAGACGCTGGAAAATTGAATTCATCAAGCTTTAATTGTACTACCTTTACCATGGAATGAGCAAGACAGGAGATGAAAAGCGTTAGAGGTGAGCAGAAACGAGAAAACGGGCAGTTACGTGGCAGGGGCTGCAGGAGACTGTCGTCTTTCAACGACATTTGCAGCGAAGCAATCAGGAACGCGGCCATTTTTTTTTTCATTTATGCTCAGTAAAGTGGCCTCTAGCACTAGAAATTGGGGAGACGTTCAGGAACACGCTAGAAATTCTGCTTTATACCGGCAAATTACAACGCATTGCTAGCAGCTGATCTGGCGCTAAGACTGCCAAAATATGTTAAGATTTTTTGTCTCAGTAATTTTAAATCGATAGTTAGGACTCGTACTGTCACTACTCGTGGCTTCGTTTTCTTGAAAGCCTGGTAGAACCACACTTTAAACGTCACAGGGCTGTACACACGCACGCTATCACGTTGTAGCCGGGAAAGTAGGGCGAACTCCGGAAATAGTGTCGTTCAAGATGTAAGAGTATTTGAGCAATCGAACAATGCTTTCCCAGCCCCGGTTATGCTTTAGACGCCTCCGTTTGAGCTGCAAATCCGTCCGTGTTCATTAACCTGGACCGCGAACACGTCTTTTGAAGGCGGTCCGAGCTTTGCGACGCTTCGAGGGCGACCGGGCGCTTGGGTCCAGTGGTGTTGCGAGATTTTGCGCGTGCAACAGTGAATTATTGCAGCGCGCTATGGAAGAAATGTGGGGCTTCCATAATTTCAACGTACAGCCATCCTCACCAGAAATGCGAATTAAAGAGTCCCTGCAACACTTTCTTCGCCCTTTTTTTTTTTGAAATCTTAAATTCTTGCAGAACGTAGGCACCCAACACACCCACTACTTAGATTAGGGGGTCGCAAAGTAACTCAGCCAAAAATTACTGCTCTATGCCCATCAGATAACTCGGAAACTCGTTCAAAAGCTTTTTCTCTCTTTCGAGGTCTTGACGTTCTTCGACGGCCAGAATTACGTCACTGGGGCTATGTAGCGGCTGTTGGCG
This sequence comes from Haemaphysalis longicornis, assembly GCF_048455015.1. Taxonomy (NCBI): domain Eukaryota; kingdom Metazoa; phylum Arthropoda; class Arachnida; order Ixodida; family Ixodidae; genus Haemaphysalis; species Haemaphysalis longicornis. The sequence continues at coordinate 153,065,248 of NW_027526335.1, read as the reverse complement.
GTTTTTCTTCAGTTGCCGCAATGAACGCTTTTCGATAGCAACTTTAAAAATAAAGCCACACACAAAAAAAGCAGAAACGGAAGGCGTGTCTGGTGCGACGAGAAAATCAAGCAGTGCCGCTCGGTGCTGGCGATAACTATAGCTTTCGCAGTCGTTCCAGACGCGAAGGAAAGAGGGAAAGCGCTTATCGATAGTGTTGCATAGTCTCTTTAAGTTTGCCCTGCAAAGAAGATCACGATACCGCTAAATGTATTATATAAGTGAAGATTGTACGTGAGTACAATTATTCACGGAGCTTCCAAATAGCGCGGCGTACAGGTTGACAACGATGCTATTTCGGGTAGGCGACCGCAGTTTATTTTTTGCCTGTGCCGTACGTCACCAGGAAGGGCGCGAGAGCGTGAGCCCTAGGGTGCCTCCATGTGTCAATGCGCTAGAGCGGCTGCGCTGGCATCCAGGCAAGCTTATAGGACCACCTGCCATATTCCGCGTGCTTACGAGTTGCTAGAACCAAAACACTTCAGTGCCACATAGGGGATATGCAGAGAAGCTGACTGGGGCCTTGTCCGAATAACGTTGTGTCTACGTTGTCTATACTGGCGTTCAAGTTATTTGTGCTACGTACAATTTCCCACCGTTCTTTTTTTTTCACACTCCCCTCATCAAATTCACGTGCCTCAGAACACCCATGTGCGGATAGCGCAGTTATAGCGATTGTAAACGTCAATAATCGTAAAATGCGCCGGTATTTTATGTGCGTTGTACCACTTTTGGGTTACCGGGGGCGTGGTATTCAATTCCAAGATCGGTACAAGCGGAGCACCCGCGAAGCGATGGCAAACCTTAAATAAACGTGCTGATATGCCACGCCCCATCTTTCAACGCAACTAAAATGTAACAAACCAGTATTATTTGCGATTATAATGCATACGATTGAGGGAAGAGGACCTTTCATGCGTATAAAACCATGCACCCCTCTGTCTAACGTTGACGATCGTTGAACGCGAGGCTTTCTCGCAATGGATTCTTTGGTTGGCTAATTTCACACTGCGAGTATGTGCGACTCTGGAGGTACGCCTATACTTTTCTAGAACACCCACAGCAACTTCCGGGTGTGCACTCCGTAAGCCTAACGTTTGAGTTCGGGGTGTACGGCGCCAATCGGTACCTGCTGCTGGGCGTTCGCTTCCACCATGCCGAAATGGAGGGTTCATGACGCGAGGAACTCAAGTTCGATTCCGGTCACAAGAAGCGTTCTTTTTTTTTCTTTTACTTCACCCACGATCATTCACCACTCTCGTCAGAGAAAGTGGGCTTTCCTGCAAGGCATATTGGCGTACAACGGCATCAGTAACGAGTGATATGATGCAGCATTGCTGGGTCTCGAACCCGAAGCGCTTGTTCCAAGACTCACAATTGCACCTATAGGCCACTGAAGTAGAACGTCGGAGCTCGTTCGGCAGTTGCATAAAAGAAACCATGGAGTGTTGGAAATGAATTAGTAGGTGGTTCCGGGTGCGCCCAGGAAATGTCGGGTTTGTACACACAACCAAACGGAATCTCGCTTCCGGGGAAGAGTCACGCATGTTTAGCTTCCATTTCTTCCAGTTGTTCTTCAATTTTGTAGTATTAAATAATCACATTTCTCGGAAATTCTTAGGAATACGGGGTTTCATGCGTGGGTTCCGCTAGTGCAGGTCCACGGAGCGATTCTTTTATGAATGTAGCTCCCGGCGAAGACGAAGCCACTGGAAAGCTAGGCTATCCCGTTAGCATGCACGTACAGTCTTTCTCAAAGTTTTCTAGATCACTCTATGAGGGCATAGGCCCCAAAACATCCAAAGTAAAAGGTTTCCCCCCGAGTTCGGCTTAAACTTTTTATGCCAGAAAGCTGGAGAAGATACGTTTCTTGCTTACGTGCATAAAATATTTTGGTGGCAGTTAAACGTTAAATTATGGTTTTGCTTCGACTTCCTTGTGGCCCGGGAACCTTTGGCGATGCCTAAAAAGTTTTGACAAAGACTGTACATAAAAGCAAAATTGATTGTTTTTGTGGAGCGACGTTTTGGTCTCAACGCGTGTTTAAGGGCTTCTCCCGCTTTCAAGCGCGAACCTCTTTCGCTTGAATAAATTTTTCTCTACCACCACCACCGCAGAAAGCTGTGCCCACTCTAAAAGAAAAGATCGAATAAACAAATGTATAATTCGGGCCCGTCTTAGCCTTTTAACGAAGAACTATTGCAAGGCAAAGCATTCAAGGTTTCTACTGAGAAATCGCCCATGCATCCACAGCCAGAGGTAACGGAAGTAGGAAGTTTTTAGCTTCCAAGAACCACGCCGCCAACTCGGCAGTCTAGTACGGCACCTTTTCCCCGTTGCGAACGCGTGGCAATTCACCGATTTTTTTTTTTTTTTTGCCTGCACGGCGAGGTTTCCGTTAATCCGGTTGACTGCTTAACCAATCCGGGACGGCTGTTTGGCGTCGCACGTCTTCGGGGTCTATTCGTCCTTGATTCATTCGCGTGGCCGCTCTCCTTCCTGGTCTTTATTTGACGTTGTGTTCTTTCCCACGCACATCTGTATACTGCGATCCCAGCGTCTAGTGGAACAACCTTGTTTTAGCCTTCTTGCCTGCTTTTTTTTTTTTTTTGCGTCGCGTCCGAAGCAGAGGAAAACAGAACACTGTCGCAGTTGGTTTTGAAATGTGTCATTATACCCAGGCGGACTAGAGGAGGAAGCTGCTTGGTGCATCTCTTATGCGTGACGTGGCATGCTTTGGCCCCGTAAGAAACTGTCATTTAGAAACAGGCCATAGGGCATTCATGCTTTAATATCATACCGCTTATTTTCCCCAGAAAAATTTACGCAGTATCTAGAGCGCCATCCGACGTCACTCCAGCTCAGCGCTACAGCCATGGCCTGATTGCCGTCCAACGACATTGGAATTTTCAAGACTGGGGTGACGCAGGCCCTAGCGCCTCCAGTTTTATAGTAGAGGTTCGCTCTTAGTTCCCTGTTACGAAGGGCGGTAGTTCGAGTCCGGCTCTTGCCTTGTTATTTTGCATATTTAGTTTTACTCATAATTTTCCCAAGTTACGTTGATTTCCGGTATACAAATGATTTTTTCTGTTTGTTAGGTTATGTTACGTTAGGTTAGGTTAGGGCAAACTAGTGGAAGTCGCGGGATTTTTTCACCAAAACGCCGGTGGACGTCACTTTAGTGGACTGCTTATTGTACTGTAGGATGGCGCTCTAGACACAGCCAGAAATGTATTCCCACCAAAGAAGTTGTGGTGCAGCTGACTTAAAGGGGCTCGCCGTATAGCGCTCCATAGTGACGCATACAATCGTGTGCAGGAGTTTAACAAAGGGCCGTAGGTCCTTCATACTTTGATATGAGACTGGTATGTTTCTCCTAGACCGAAATTCCCTCAATCAATGAATTTGCGTAGGGTCGCTAACTACCTGGCCTATATCTGTTATCATTTTCCATGTGTATTTTCACATTCAACTAAGAGTACTTCCTTGGTTGTGCGATCGTTTGAACTGATCAGAAATAGGCGGCGTTGTAGTTTTTTTTTACATTTCTTCGAACACTTATAAGTACGCTGTATGAACGGAGGCTTTTTGAGCTATAGTGCATGTTCACACGAGTGTCATAAGGTAATTTATTTTATCTCCTGTCATGTCCCCAAATTTTTTCGTGAGCTGAGGAGCTGGCAAACCAACTTAAAGTTCATGAATGGTAAGCGGGCTGGCAAAGTTTCCTTCTCTACTCTACCAACACACCTATTAATCTCAGAATGCCTACGCATGCCGGGCTAAAATCACTTATATCAGGCGTAATGTTTTGTGAATCGTATTGTTTCCCAACACGAGCTAACTCTCCTTTACGCCGGACTGATCATTGCTAATTCAGGGCTTCACCCGGGCGTACTGCGTAAACTTCTCATGAGCTTCTCCCCAAATGTAAACTGTTTCTATTAACCAACATTTTGCCGCTTATTTGATGACATTTTGGACCTTCCTCGTGCCTACAACTGCGGATATAGGTACAACAGAAAGCACGCAATGCAGCCACAATATTCATACAGTCGCTTTGCTAAACTGCATAGCAGTAACGAGCGTCTGTGCTAGCAAAAATTCCCCGCATTTCCCCGAGGGGAAGAAGGTGAAAGTGCGAATGCACGAGTTGAATTAGCGCGGTTCGGTAATGTTCGCGAAAGAGAGATCACACACACACACACAACTACAAAGAAAGAAAGATGCATTTATTCACAGACACCTATTTGTGTTGTCGTTGTACTTGATTGCTAGAGCGGATCTCAGCTTTGAAATTTCGTGTCAGTACTCCTTTAAGCAGGTGCATTAGCCCTTCTCACGCCCGATTCTTGGCCAATCCCCCACGTGGGTATGTGCCATGTCAGCGGCCAGGCAGCGCGCGCCCATCTCCCCCCGTTGCCAAGGTAGACGAGGAGATTCCTGACCAATCCCCCACGTGGGTATGTGCCATGTCAGCGGCCAGGCTGCGCGCGCTTATCTCCACGTGCGCGGACATCGCCGGTGGACGCAGGTTCAGGGTCGCTTAAGAAGTGCATTGCACTTAAAATAAACAGGTGGCCCACATCACGCGGAAAGGGTTCCAATAATGCTACAAAGACTTAATTTTCCTTTACATGGTGTTTATTGATGTTCGTACAGGAGGGGGTTTTTCGGGGACCAAAAGGGGCTGGCGCTTGATTTGACCATAACTGGCCTACCTTTGATGGGGCTACACAAAGTCACAGCTGCCCTATTTGCAAGGAGTCTCAAATAACCAGGACGTGGGACCTGCTGCTCAGTCCTGGGGCTTAGACAATTGTTGTGCGGTTGCGGTTGCGGGCTCGTGTTGCTTGAGCCCCTTTCAGGGAGGGGTTCAACTCCGGCATCGAGGCAGACGCTGACGACGACGCATTATCTCGCTTGTCTGCGGACTTCGCCGCCGAAGCATCGGTGTCCGACGCGGCGGCCATGGGAGCCCCTGACCTTTTGAGTCGCTGTCCAAGGGGTCGGCTCGATGGGGGAGTGAAAACTTCCTTGCTGCTGTCTCCTCCAAGGCGCAGAGGTCGCAGTTCGGGGCAGGTGAGCATCTCGGTGGCACTGGAACGTGGCAGCACCGGTAACTCCTTCAGCAACTGGGGGTCGAGCTCCAAGCATCTTTCAGTATAACTGCTAAAGACATCGCCGCAGTCGTCCAGTGTCGGCGATGGAGGGAACATGCTTCCGTTGAATGACACGAAGGAGGGACTCAACGAATAGGACAAGTCTGAGGGGGTGACTGTCAGCCTTCGCAGGAAGTCTCGGCAGCTTTGATAATCTTGTGACGGAAACGGGGATGATCCCAGGCTACCGCTGTTGCTTCTTTCCGGCGTGCAGGGTGGCACGGGAAGCGGAGCTGCCATTGGGGAATTCGGTGGTGACGATGACATCTCTCCAAGGGGGCTGGTCGGCGACTTGGGCCGGCAACCTTCGTCTTCGCTCACTCTTTCCGAGCTGCTTTTTGTGACCGATGAACTAGACTGGTCACTGCCTTCGTCTTCGCTAATGGCTCCAGCACGGTTGTTCCTGGTTGGCGAAATGGAGCTGCCTTCATCTTCGCTACCAGATTCTTCACTGCTGATGTCCTTTGTGACCAGCCTGGAGGGACAACTATCTTCTCCTTCACTGTCGGCTTGCTCACATGTACTCTTTTCACTGGCAGACTTTGAACGACAAGGAATGTCTTCTTCGCCAACTGATTCGGCGGGGCTACAGTCCTTTATCTGCGATGTGGAGTGGCAAGTACTGTCTTCTTCGCTCGCTGTTTCCCGGCAGATACTGTCTCTGGCCGGTGACACTGAACGGCTACTTTTTTCTCTGCTGGCTTCATCGAAGCAATGGTTCTTAGCCGGCGACTTTGTGCCGCAGCTCTCTCCCCCTTCACTGACTGTTTCCGAACGGTTGCTGTTTCCTGTCGGGGACTTGGTGCAGCAGATAAGTTCTCCTTCAGGGTTGGCTTCGACACAGCTACTCCCTCCTACTGGCGAAGTACAACGACAAGTGCCTTCTTCTATTGAGGCTGCTGCGGCACGGCTGGTGTTTCTTTTCGGCGAATTGTAACGGAAAGCACCAACTTCGCTTCCAGATTCATGGTTGCTTATGCTTCCAGTCGGCGATATCTTGGGGCCCGCTCTTTCTTTGATGTCAGCTTCTACGCGGCTACTATTTGTCAGGGATGTGGTGCGGTGGCTGTTTGCTTCGCCAATAGTTTCCCCGCAACTAGTGTTGCTTGTAGATGATTTCAAAGCCTGAGAAGGTTCTGTGACTGCTTCCACACAGCAAGTTTTCCTAATCGGCGACTGGGCCCGGCAAGGAGCTACTCCTTTGGACACTGCCTCCACGTGGCGAGTGTTTTCAATGCAGCAATCGTCCGCCGTTTCATCAAGAACCTGAAAGTGGGTAGATATGGCTGAGCCACCACTTACTGCATCGCAAAGCGTATCTCTGATTTCCTCGCTTTGACAGAGCTGAGCATGTTCTGCAGAAGGCCTACATCCATCGCCGTCTTGTCTGGTTTCACAAGTTGAAGGTACGCGGTCCGCAAAGCTGTCGAAGCTCAATGGGTTCAGCGGGCTACCAATGAATGTACAGCTCGTGGTTTCAAGTTGGGCCGAAGTGCTCGCGGTGTCATTGTTTGCCAAACAGCTCTTTAAATTGACCGAGGCCGCATCATCGTCGTATGAACCGATGGTCAGAAAAGAACAATATGATGAGACTGAGACATGACTGTCAAAGCTGCTGCTTACACTCGGGCATGAAAGTGGGGGCCCTTCGGATTCAACTAGCCGGATCAACTCGGACTGCCTTGACAACGGCGGGCAGCTGGCACTTGGCGTGGTTGCGCGCGTGGATGCGAAACCAGTGCTCAAAGACTCGTACACCTCGCCAGACATGGTAGATGATTTGCGTTCTACGTCCGTCCGGGCCGAAGATGCCTCGAACATGTCGAAGTATCTAGCTCCTGTTTGCGGCTCGAATACGTCAAAATCATCCCACTGAGACCCGTGGTTCACGCAGGGTGCCATCAACTTTTTCTTCTGTATTGTGATAGGCGTGGATGAGAAATTTGGGTCTAAGTTCACCCCTGAGAAAAAGTCTGCCTCCGCCAAAACCCCTTCTGCAGGATCAACCTCGCGTTTGCCATTGAGGACACCTAATTCTGCTGCGTTCCTTCGTTGGGATTCAGAGTCGGTATCGCGCACTACCATAGTATTTCTCCAGCTTTGTGCCATCAAGGTCGCTTCCGAGCCAAATGAATCATCACAGAAAGCCTCCGCCTCGTCAGAGTTGATGGCACCAGTTATGCCGTTATCCACCGAGCCATCGACTGTCGCACTTTTCGTTAACAGGTCGACGCCACCTTCTCGCGGTGAAATTGGTGTAGATGTGGCTAAAGGCCTGTTGGTCCCACCCTCTTCACTGCAGTCACCAGAGCCGGTCACATGGCTGTGGGTTGGCGGGCCAAACCCAGGCACATCTGTGTTCACCGCACCATCCAAATGCTCAAAGTCACCAAGTCCCATTCGACGTCGTCTATCTTCAATAATGGATCCCCGATTGGTGCAGCTGGCCGTAGTGCGAAGCCTACCATGTATACCCTCAATATGGTCGAGCGTAATGTCACCGCTTTTCTCGGAAGCACTTTTGCCGTCGCCAGCCCTGACGAAACCTTGAAAGCCATCGTTCCCAAGAGTTACCTCCTCTTTGCTTCCTTTGCTTCGGTGCTTTTCCAGCAGCCCTTCAAGGTGCCGGCAGGCTGAGCCCGCCAAACTTAGACACGATGTCTCCGCAGGTAATAGGGTAAAACTAGCATCCTCGATGCTGTGGGGCTCGAACATGTGGGAGACGTCTTCCCGCGTACCGTCTTTTTCGGAGTCGCAATTGCGGATTTTGCTGTCATCTGTGCCTGCTATGAAAGAGCGCTTGTGGTCACCGGAACCAGGTCCTGTTTCTGGGGCAGGAGGGGCACACGATTCTCGTCTCGACGGCGACGGCCAGCCAATCCTTGAGCTGGTTGCGCTGGCTTCGCTGACATCTCTGTACATGCTCAGGCTACGCTGACCGCTGAACACCGCCTTCCGGTCAGGATAGCATTTGGACATGGGTGATCTTGAGTCCAAGGATGTGAGCTGCAAAGTCGGGTATGTGGTGATTAACACAGTTAGGCACGCTGGTAGAATGGTCAGTACAATGCCGCCAAAATGTCGGAATCCGTTTTGGTTTGTTCATAAGCAGCGCAAAAGCCGTCGTACATGGCACCCCCTATCTGACTTGGAATTATCGTGTTGGTCTCAACATTCATGTGCACCTATGTACTGGATATTTAAACTTACTGCACGTTTATTCCGGATTTTACTTGATATTGGACAGTGACCTCCGGATATTGCCTGACGCCACAAACGTTATTTTTGTAGAAAAACGTTTCTACTGCTGCAGCATACTCCGGAGAGGTTGTTTCTACTGCCCGGAAAGAGAAAACAGCTACCTTTTCGACATACTTGCAGGTCAAGGCGCACGGATGGCAATCATAAGTATAATTTTCTGTATAACTCCCCAATTTCATATAAATTTCATAGCGTCAAAAAAGTACAAAGAATATAAATGTTTCCAGCCCAATTTTTATGCTCTAGTTTTGCAGTCCACTACGCCACAATAGAGTATATATTTTCTTGTCACCTTTAAACAGGTGTTAGTTTTAAACGATTGGTAAACAGGCGTTTTTATCTCATATAACCGCAAAATGTTGCTAACATGTTTGAATGAATGCACGCATATGTTTCTTGGTACGCGGTTGACTGCGTAGAATATGAAAGGATTAGCACAAAGAACGGACAGACGGGGGGGGGGGGGGGGGTGCGGGAACGGCGGAAACGACACTAAAAATATCGCGGAAAGAGCAATGACTGGCAGAAACTCCGCGCTGAGTTGGGACCATGACAGGCTTTATAAATAGTGAGCTGCCCATGTTCAGCAATCTTCGTTCGCCACAAAAGTTATTATCCAATGCAGCGCTATTCAGTTCAGTTGCGCAAAAGAGCACTGAAAAACACCGCTTGCTGTTGGACAGCATGACAGGCTTTATAAATAGTGAGCTGCCCATGTTCAGCAATCTTCGTTTGCCACAAAAGTTATTATCCAATGCAGCGCTATTCAGTTCAGTTGCGCAAAAGAGCACTGAAAAACACCGCTTGCTGTTGGACAGCGGAAGTCAGCGGTCGATCATTGAGACTGGGTTGGCAAAAGAAATAGGCGCAAAGCTTACACGAAAGGAAAATCTGACAATCGGTTTATTCGGAGGAGATAAGACAACCAAAACTATGGACGTAGTGCAAAAAACGCTGAGCCGCTTTGACACGCAAGAGTACTGAGAAAAGCAAAAAATCTAAGCCGCTTTTTTCTTTTCTTTTTGCGAGGGGGGGGGGGGGGGGGGTACCTTCACGCCCGGGCTCGACTGAGTGTTTAAATGAAGCTGTTTTTAAAGGTGGTAGTCTTTCTTAGGCTACTTGAACGCGAAAATTTCGGTCTGTCTGTATGTCTATTTGTCTGTCTATCTCTCTGTCTCTCTGTCACTCGATTCAGCCGCCCGGCCAAAGTGAAACAGAATACGGACAATAGGTTTATATACCCACCTCAAAATCTAAACGTATCATTTCGGCGGCAATGTTCATACTTCACAACATTGTTGTACAAGAACAAAACACTACGCAAATATGATATAAAAATCAATACATTAGTGTTTTTTGTAGCATCCCTTTATTAAAAATTCACGGATGCTTTAATTTTCAGATAGTAAATGCAATACTGCATCAACTGCAGAAAAAAATTCACTCCCTCGCCTGCTGTCACTCGCGCTACGATAGCTCTTTGTGCGTGGCGGAACTTGGAGACATGAAATGGTAGCAGCAACGAAAAGTTCCCCAAGATAGGTTCTACGTTCTGCTTGGAACACACGCGGAGCAGGGAAACGTGGTTCTATAAAAGTTGAGTAGGGTGCCTCGATTGATGCGCGTCTCCGCCAAACGGCAGCGCTGGCATCAAAGCATCCTGCCTGGAGCAGTGGAACACGGTAAATTTAAATTAACTTGAGCAAACCTCTGGAGTGTTTGTCTTGGGAGGAGCTAGACGGGAGAGGAACGGCATAAGAGGTGAGCGGGAAAGAGAAGGGAGGCATTTGCTTGGCAGTGGCGCCAGAGGACTATCGCCTTTCGTCGACATTTGCAACAAAAGCAGCTGATACGCGGCCAATTGTTTATTACCGTAGTTTCAAACAGGTAAAATTCAAATTAGGGGATCTTGCGCGCCGAAGCTAAACCTGGGCTATGAGGCGCGCCGTAGGGATTGGCTGGGGAATAAATTTGACCCCCCGAGTATCTTTAACGAGCGCCGAAACCTGGACACGCGGACGTTTTTCTTTCACCTCAACTTGAGAAGCAGGCACAGCCGATTGGAACCCGCATCTATGGGTTCCAGTGAGCATATCTTCGTACACGATGGTTTATTATTGCTTACCGCTGTGCAAGGCCAGCAGCCACCAAGAAAAGTAATTTCCTTTCACGACTTTCCCGTCGCTTCGGTGCGCGGGCAGTGAATGGAAAAATATCCTCAGATAAATACGCTTCTCATACGCAGCACTGTCAGGAGTGGGCTATCATAGCCATCTTTTCCATTCGGTGTGCTTGTGCTTACAAGCACACAGATAGTTAATACAAATGTAGCTCTCATTGTGACCGAAAAACACACTGCTGTCGGGAAAACAACGGAGCTTGCACATACAAAATTACACATCTCACTCGGCTTGTAAGAAATTACCCGAGGCCTTTCGTGTGAAATACAGTCGCCGACCATTTTTTCCGACTTAATCAGAATTATTCGGACTTATCAGCGGTTCCCTATGACGGCAACCGCCGATAAGTCCGAATAATCAAAAGTCCGATAAAAAGGATTCACCGAAAAAAAAAAGTTCATTGGCCCAACGGCTGGAAAAACGTGCGTATGCGTGTCTGTACACACGCATGCCTGCACGCGAATAAGTCCGCCTGCATTTGATTTGATTGATTGTAGGGTTTAACGCGCCGACGCAACGCAGGCGATGAGGCGCGCCGTAGTGGAGGGCTCCGGATTAATTTTGACCACCTGGGGATCTTTAACGTGCGCCGAAATCTCGTACACACGGGCGTTTTTGCTTTTCGCCTCCATCAGAAAAGCGGCCGCCGCGGCCGGGAATCGAACCCGCGACCTCGTGCTCAGCAGCGCAACGCCTTAGCCACTGAGCCACCGCGGCGGGTCGCCTGTATTTCCGCCAGTGTTTGTCCGTTACTGTAGACGGACAATAGCACTGTAAAGGCCCGTGCTAAATCAGTATTTGATGCCTCTGGCATCGGTGGCACGTCATCACCGGAGTCGCTGTCCACCTGAGCCGGTTTGAGGACATGGCGTACGATTTCGGCATCATCCTACTCGGCACAAGGCAGGACGGCACTATCGATGTTGGTGAAATCTTCAAACGTAGCCGCTCCCACATCGACACCGCTAGCACGAAGGTAATCGAAAATGTAGGATGGTGCGGCAGTCGGCATATCTCAGCTGTGGGGTTCTGGTCTGTGTAACTTTCCTCGTCCTCACAGCCAACCACAAATCTCGCATGCCAAAAGCAGTTGCAGATCGTGTCTTGCGTCACTGCCCTCCAAGCACCAGACAGGATGCTGACAGCCGACAGCACATCCAAAACGTAGCTTTTGTCGCTGTCCACACACAACAACACATCAGAAGGCGCGATCGGTAGTGCAGCTTCCAAGTTCTTGATGGCACCTTGGTCCATGGACTGCAACACACTGGCGGTATTCCGCAGCAAAACTTCCAAGAGTGCCGAAGCTGGAGTCCGAAAAAACGAACGGCGTGCTGTGCGGCGTCCGAACTATCGGTCGTGGATATACATGTACTTCAGCGGGACAAGTGGCCGTGCCGCAAAGGTGTCCGAATAAACAAGCGCGTCCAAATTTTCGGCGTCCGAATAAACGGTCGGCGACTGTATTTGCCCGTCGACAGACGGGGCTTCACGAAAAAAAAAAAAGGGGGGGGGGGGGGGGGGGGGTGAGGCGGCTATTCAGTCTGCTCAGGTTGCCTTAAGGCGAAAGGCTGGTGATGCTTACTTTAGATTGTCCAACTTATCCAAAAAATTCAATTTTACTTTATGTTTTTTTAAATTGTCTAAATGAAATTTATGCCTCTTTCGTCGCTTTCGACACTTTGCGTTTTGGCGCGAATTACTTAGATCGGCTCCTATTCTTTTGGAACGTCTCTGCATCTATTTCTTCCCTTTTGTTTCTTCGTCTTACGGCGTGAGTTACGTGACCAAGAAGACTGGTCCAATCACCAAAGCGGGTATGTCCGCGAAGGAACGAACAAAAAGAACCTTTATTCTTTCGATAGACACATGTAACGATAGGACATTGGGAGCGCCTTGGGCTGCTATTGAGACCGCATTCAAACTCAATCTGATCCCACATGTGTTATTCGCTTACTCTGCACAGCGGCGGCCATTTCATGAACGCACAACACCACTTTTTCGCAGAATGGGGCTCCTAAGCCTTTCACTTTAAATAGTTCCCCAAACGTCTATAGATAGGTTTTAAATGTTTCAATCAAAAATGCTCAAAAATAAAATATGATAGTCGACAAGACGGATATTGTATCAGCGTTGTTAATGTGTGTTTCGTTCACATTTGTATAGTTACAAGCTGAATCCGGAATAATTTGTCTTATGAGCAGATATCGCTAACGGTCGTTCTTCACTGATATGTTGCTGCGTTTTATGTGGACGGTAACCGATGGTTCTGCGAGCGAAGCGAAACTGACGAAGTCAGGTATGATGATGTTAAGGGACCTCTTTTGTAACTGGATGGTGTTGCACCGTGACGTCGGTAACAACGCCAATGGCCATCCAGCTGAGATTAAAAACTATTCGTTATTATTGTACTTCTGCGATATACTGGCTTATTTTGTTCAGGTTGCTTCCAAGTTTCTTTCCTGTTGACTTATGGAAACAACATTTTGACATTCCTATGATACCCTCTGCTTCTTTCTAACTCCCTTTTTCATTAAGGATAAATCCCAGGACATCCGGTAGCTGTCTCCCTACTTGAGTATTTAGCGGATACATTCGCACTCCATGGGAATGTGCCGCTGGGTTTCTGACTCTCTCACACATCCTATGTAGAATTCCCCATGAACCTGCTCGTGGATAGGCATTTCCGAGGATTACATTTTGAGTAATACATTCAACACCACCTATAGCGGCGCCAGCCGTGCCGACTCAGCAAGTGTTCTGCTCTGTCTGTCTCTGTTGCGTACGTGCGTGCGTGCGTCCTTGCGTGGGTGTATGGATGTGCGTGCGTAACGGTAATATGACGTATTTTCGTGGTCGCTTGATTACCACAACCGAGGGTCACTGAAGCTGCCAACGGGTAGTGCTACGTACACCGCGTACACATACGCTAATGAGCCAGGTAACATTGTCGCGTTATTGCGGCTATGTGATCTGGCAGCCAGCCGCCGCCACCAGGGAAGACACCTTGTTAGACAAGAACTATGTTTAGTTCTGATGGTCTTCTCTGGTCCCAGTCCTCGCCGTGACTGCCTCCCTCAGGACCAGCTGCCCAGGAGCATAGTTACAATCCTCCCTATATTAGACTATTTAAAGCGAGTAGCTGGGCCGACCTTCAACAGGTAACGCTGGCGCCTCACTCGCCATGACTGGCCTTTAGCACGGTGCGGTTTCGGTTTAGGCCGTAGGCTGCCGTGGTGCTCCGTGATGTGCGCACTTAGAAATGTGGACGCCACGTGGGAAACTTGCGCTGTAGGCGGATGTTGATTGATTGATTGATTGATTGATTGATTGATTGATTGATTGATTGATTGATTGATTGATTGATTGATTGATTGATTGATTGATTGATTGATTGATTGATTGATTGATTGATTGAGGCGAAAAGCAAAAACGCCCGTGTGTACGAGATTTCGGCGCACGTTAAATATCCCCAGGTGGTCAAAATTAATCCGGAGCCCTCCACTACGGCGCGCCTCATCGCCTGCGTTGCGTCGGCGCGTTAAACCCTACAATCAATCAATTGATTGATTGATTGATTGATTGATTGATTGATTGATTGATTGATTGATTGATTGATTGATTGATTGACTGACTGACTGACTGACTGACTGACTGACTGACTGACTGACTGACTGACTGACTGACTGACTGACTGACTGACTGAGTGATTGATTGATTGATTGATTGATTGATTGATTGATTGATTGATTGATTGATTGATTTAACCCGCCGATGCAACGCAGGCGATGAGGCGCGCCCTAGTGGAAGGCCCCGGATTAATTTCCACCACCTGGGGATCTTTAACGTGCGCCGAAATCTCGCACACACGGACGTTTTTGCTTTTCGCCTCCATCAGAAAAGCAGCCGCCGCGGCCGGGAATCGAACCCGCATCCTCGTGCTCAGCAGCACGCCTTAGCCGCTGAGGGCAGTCGGATGTACTTGCTGCGATCGGGACCTCAAGGTGTGGGAAGAATTGCCGTGGGAGTCTTAATGACCGCAACTTCGTGAAGACTGTCCGAGTGTGCGGTCTTCTGCAATGCACCGCTTTCCACATGGTGAGCGCGACATGAAAATTCGGCTGCGCTGGATCGCCATTCTCCAACGGTGGAATTTTGTTTCAGGAACAAATTTTGTTTCAAGCGCGATTTGTTCAGACCGTTACGGAAGGCTTCTGGCAAGCGCAGTGCAATTCACACCGATCTGCCTTAGCATGGTTGTTCTATGCAGGCGTCCTGTTGGGTTTACGCGTTGCGTGCGTGATGTCGCGACGAAACATGTCCGGCTGGCTGTTTAAAGGGACCCTGCAACACTTTCGATAAGCGCTTTCGCTCTTTCCTTCGCGTCTGGAACCACTGCGAAAGCTATAGTTATTGCCAGAACAGAGCAGCACTGCGTGATTTGCTCGTCGCACCAGATACGCGTTCCATTTCTGCTGTTTTTTGTGGGTTTTTTAAAGTTGCCATCGCTGCTGTTTTTTGTGGCTTTTTTAAAGTTGCCATCGAAAAGCGTTCATTGCTGCAACTGAACAAAAACAGCCCAACAGGCGCTAAATGGCCTTAGTTGCGTAATTGGAGTCGTCGAAAACCGTCAAGATCGAGAAAGACCGAAAAATCTTTTGGCCGAGTTTACAAGTTATTTGATGGGCATATAGCAGTAATTTTTGGCTGAGGCACTTTGCGACCCCCTAATGTAAGTACTGGGTGTGTCGGGTGACTACATGCTGCAAGCATTTAAGATTTCGAAAAAAGGTTGAAAAAAGCGTGCAGGTTCCCTTTAAGCTAACCTATCGGAGCGGTGACTTCCAGTTTCTTTTCTAGAATTCGCTAGCGCATGTAACCTTTGCCATGGCGTACAATATCTGGTCTCGCGTTAAGTGCCCGAAACACCTTTCATCGCAACGTCGGCGTCCCCAGAGTACCGCCGTTCGGCACAGCTGCTAGCACATCCTTTGCACTTGCGACAACCGCAGAAACCCGGCTTCAGTAAGCATTGCATGCGTTTCGTCGCACTGCAGACCTGTATTATGCACGTTGGCGCTACCAGACGTAAGCCGTTGCGTTGCGCTCGAGGCTGCAGCTTCGACGTTGTTTCCAACCGTGTTAGTAATGCGGGAGCGAACGAATCGTACATGCTCATGAGATAAAAGTGCGGCAAGCAGAGGCTCAAAGCCGTTTCATTTATATCAGGGGTCGGCAACCTTTTCAGGTGAAGGGCCAAGTTTCATGAATCCAACCCGGCAAGAACCGGCCAGAAAATAGGGGCAGGGAAGGCGGTGCTTCCTTTGGACCGATGAAAAGAAGGGAAGTGAAGACGTTATCTGGCGAAGTGTGAAGATTGGAAGCAATACCAACTGTAAGTGATCTTGCTTTGTTCCTGGCTAATCGTACTTGAGGTTAGAATTGCCGTGTGAGCCTTCAGAAGTAACAAAGGGAGGGGGGTTCTGACGTCGTGCCCGGGGGTCACATAATACTTTCCCGCGTGCGGCCCGCCGTAGGTTGCCCCCCTGATATACATGGTTGTTGTGTACGTAGAAATTGAAAAAAATGCCATAAAAAAAACTATGAAACGCGTGAACAGGAGACTGGCGATGGGCGCTATTCAGAACAGCTTAGCCTTATGGCCCATTTTTCTGGACTGAGTAGTCTCTGGAAGTTGGCACACAATATCTACGCGTCCCATAAGTGCTTATTCACAGCGACACTCCGAAAATACCGTGTGTACTCGATTCTAAGCACCCCCTTTTTTCCAAGATCGCGATGCCCAAAGTGAAGGCTGTGCTTAGATTCGAAAAACGTAAATTGCCCCTTCCACCCCGCTACTCCGCCGCTTTCTTTCGCGGTCGTATCTCGACGAGACGGGCGCAAGGAATAACGTATTGTTATTCAACATATACTTCACCGAAAAAAATGTGGTTGATTCCTCTGCCATAGGAATCGGTAAAACACGAAAGTGAAATGTGCAGCGAAATCTGCAGCGAAATGATTTGCGGGTCAGCGGCTGTCTTGTGGATATGCTTGGTGAGTGACGCCCAGCTGGCGGGTCGCTTTGGCAAAGGTGTACTCGCGTCATCACCGTGACGGATATGACGTAAGTGAAATATTGGTGTATCCTGGCATAAACCACTTTCTTGTTAAAATATAAAACAAACAACCCTAAGTATATAAAGTAAGTAAACCCTAAGTATATAAACAAACAACCCTAAGTATAACGTACTATTTAGTGCTAAATGTTGCTTCCCCGGAAGAAGACCCTGTGTACAGGGGTGCACTCGTTACAGGCCGCTTGCTTTGTTGTAGTGGCGTCATTTCCGTGACGGATATGACTGAAATAACATCTTTGTGTATCCAGGCATGAAACACTTTCGTGTTAATATTCTGCGCCGTATTGTTCATCAGACCGTATGAAGGTATTTGGCCCAGTACAGACTGGAATTTCTATGTGAATGGCAGGAAGTCATTTCTCTGAGTCTCTATCCTTAACAGTAGTGCTCAAAGAAGACATTTCTCTGGGTCTCTATCCTTAAAAGCAGTGCTCAACTACATAGGTGCAACGATGTCTGGGACATGATTTGGCCACCCCTGTGTAGCATTCGGCTCGAACCTCCCATACGGGAAGAGGCCGTCGTCCTACAGAAGTTGTAAATAGACTGAACAATGAATGAATGAATGAATGAATTTACGAACGTGGTGTCTCAATGTGCCCCCACGGCCGATACATACACGCGGAGTGCTTGCACAGCCACTCACCTGTAGACCAAGTTTGGCAATGACTGCGTCTCGTGGGTAGGGTTCTCGCGGGGCACCAACAAGCCCAGAAGAGGGTCCGGGCTCTCGTGAGTGCGACAGCTCCGGATCGCCTCCGTGCCGGCTGTCGCTGCTGCTCCGGTCGCGTGCCCCGGTGGCGGCTGAGCGGCGGCGAAGGGTCCAGATGGATTCGACGCTGGAGGCAATGGAGAGGTCCTCCTCCCGGTTCGCGAAGCTCTGCTCCGGCACCGGCCACTCCGGCACCAGTTTTCCAACCCAAGGCACTCCCTCGTAATCGTCCACGGCCGTCGCAGAGCAGCGGTGTCCGAGCCCCGTGACTGCACGCCGCCGCGTGCGGGTATTATTGCGCGCAAAACATGATGGGGTTGATAATATTTCATCGGCAGTGCTGTCCTCATCGCAATGAAACCTGTCTAAGGTAAAATTAGCAGTCCTAAAATGAGTATGCCTTAGGCTTTCCTAGGGTTACCCTGTGATTTTTTTTTCACGTAGCCATGAAGTAATGTAGGTCAGAACAATAATGCAGCCCCAGAGCTTGAAACGACGATATTATTGTTATCGTGCTGAATTGCAAACCTTTTACTTCATAGACCTCCATATGAGGCCTAGTTTAAAAATGTACAGGCACTATCTCATGAAGATAAGTTTTACTTCATAGACCTCCAGAAGCCTAGTTTAAAAAAGCAGTCGCCAATACCCACAGTAGGTTATTTAGAATTGAACCTATATTTTTTGCGCTGCATGGTGCATTTCAGCCTACTCTCACGCCATGACAACGTAAAGGGATGTGTTGGAGGCGAAAAGCAAAACCGCCCGTGTGTGCGAGATTTCGGCGCACGTTACAGATCCACAGGTGGTCAAAATTAATCCGGAGCCTCCACTACGGCGCGCCTCATCGCCTGCGTTGCGTCGGTGCGTTAAACCCCACAATCAGTCAATCAATCAATCAATCAATCAATCAATCAATCAATCAATCAATCAATCAATCAATCAATCAATCAATCAATCAATACTTTCGATCAATCAATCAATCAATCAATCAATACTTTCGAGCGTTCGCCAAGGTTACAAAACCTGTTTTACCATCTCCTTACACACTATTACCGGGAATAGTTGTGCCTTCTGCCACAACTGACAACCGCGGAGACCTGTAATTTGTTTTCTTCATTTTCGCTGTTGTCGGTAATTAGAAGCTGGCTGTTCCCTTTGTTCGAAAAATTGCTGCATACAGAAGCGGACGCCTAACTCGAACTTTTCACGCTACGTACAGAACCGGCTTCGCAATTAATGGGGCGATGCCGGCAATGTTTCTCACGGAGCGGTATTACAAACGGTACTTTAAGCAGTGCGTTGAGCTAGTGTATTTTATGTATTGTTAAGATGAAAAGTTACGCACACGTAAAATCTGGTAAGTACAAGCATCAAAAGTCAACCGAGCGCAAAGAAACAGCTGTGAGAACTAGCCTGAGTGTAGGAGACCACAAATGCGAGAATCCCTAAACTGAAGCCTCGGAGACGGGCGTCGCAGCGCCGCCCGTGGTCGCGCTCGCCGCCAATAGGCGAGTGCACCTGGCGGTCCTTTCTAGAAATGTTGCGAAAGTGGGTAAAGTGGCGCGCACTAAGAAGAATCCGCCCGTCGGGAGCGCCAGCGAGAGCTGGAGCAGAAACGGGCGTGAACGGGAATCACTCTGCTCGTTTTGGGAAGCTCTACGAAGCTTAGCCTTAGGATTATGGAAAGCTAAGCAGCTTCGCTGACTACCGTCTCTTCTGAAAACTTCAGATATTTCTAAAGCCCACACATGGCGCCTTCTTCAAAGTGGTACCTATCCAAATCCTGCGTCCTGACCAACATTCATCCAAGTCTATACCGTACTTTGGCCTGCGCTGCCTATGTGGCGGTCATGCCACACTACCCCATATCTGGGCTTCCCCCAAATAAGTCTCTTTCTCATTAAGAGGAACGACGGGACACCGGGCTACGCAGTTTGGACCCGCCTCTACAGGCCCGTTTGGTTGCCAGGGCTGCCGAGGTCGTAGTTCACGCTCACAGCCATTAACGCGACCAATCACCAGCATCGCTTTCAAGGTGCATCTTCGCCAACATTTCGTGAAATAAAGTTTATTCTCTCTCTGTCTCTGCCAAGTTCTGTGCGAGAACAGCTTCACTGTTAGAAATAGAATCTGCGCTGGGACAACCGCGCAACACGTGCATGCGCCTGTAGTCCCAGCGCCGAATATTTTAGTTTAATCGCGTGCTTGCCCTCGTCATTCATCAAATTCGCACATTTGGTCATTCTGAGGCATTCTGGTGAAGCCCACCTGCGGTAATTTCTTAGAATGCTGTTTTGGCTGTGGCCTATGTCGTGTTGCTGGATCGAAGCATGGATCCCCCAGACGCTGCTCCTCAAAAGCATCACGGACGCCTACTCCCCGTCTATATGCGTGTGAATGGAGTTCCTGGTTATGTGCCCCGCTTGTATGTATTAACTTTCCTCCGGGCGGGTTGATTTTATTCATCATCA
Source organism: Haemaphysalis longicornis (assembly GCF_048455015.1). NCBI lineage: Eukaryota > Metazoa > Arthropoda > Arachnida > Ixodida > Ixodidae > Haemaphysalis > Haemaphysalis longicornis. The sequence continues at coordinate 153,045,277 of NW_027526335.1, read as the reverse complement.
TCATCATCATCATCATCGCCAGCCTATCTTCGCCCACTGCAGGGCAAAGGTGTCTCCCATTGTTCTCCAACTACCCCGGTCCTGCGCTAACTGCGACCAACGTGTCCCCGCACACTTCTTGATCTCATCTGCCCATCTAACTTTCTGCCGCCCCCTGCCACGTTTGCCTTCTCTAGGGATCCACCCTGTTACCCTTGATGACCAGTAAGGGTTCATTGCAGAAGGAATGTAAATGGCATCGCGAAAAATGCGTGGCTAGCGGGCACTCACTCGAGTGGTCAGTGGCCACGTCATCTGGCCCAGCGGCGTTGTCCTGGCCCACCAGCTGGAAGGGGCAGCCCTGCTCGGCGTCCAGCCACCACTTCGGGCGCTCTTCTCGAACTCTGCGGGACCGGAAGAGGCGACGAAACATGCGGCGGGCACCGGCAGCGCCTGCGCGCGGGAACAGCTTTAGGTGAAAGCACCGCACACGCGCTCTAATCCATGCAGCACTGTTGTAGTAACGTGCTGGGGCCCTCCGTTGTCGCGCTAAACGTGTTGCGGAAGTGACTCCAGGCTAAAATTTATCCCTGCCTTCGTCCGTGTATATATGCGCACATCATGAACTATTGTCTTTGCCATCATCTTTGTCAGCGTAAAGGTTGTGTCATTGAGAGCACGATCATGACACCTCTAGGGTGGCAAGCAGATCCGCATCCGCAAAAGGAAATTTAATTAGCTTTAGCAAGTGCTTCAGACACGCTATTTTCAATAAAGTACACAACGCTACCCAGCCCTACGAGATGGGAAGCGAAGAGAACGGCTCCCGTTAGAATAATGGTCACGTTTAAGTTAAAGGAGTACTGACACGAAATTTTCGTGTTACGTTTTTTTCGCTGCTATGCGTGCCTGCCAGCCCACTAATCATAGAACGACAGATTACACGGTCGAGCGCAGCGTAAACATTCATTTACGGCGTCGTTATTTCGTGCCAGTTTCGGTTTCGACTGAAAAACGCTGAGCGGCCGCCATAAAAGGATGTATCACATGACGTCACCATTCTTGCCGCATCGCTGCCTCTCTGGAAGCGCGCGCAAGCGAGCGCACGCCCGCGCCCAGACCGGCCGAGGTCTTCGCCGTCCCCACAGGCCCGGGCAGCATGACGTCAGTCAGGGAGAGCGGAGGCAACTTCGGGCTTTTCGTGTTTGTTTTATCTCCAGCTGCTCGGAGGTTTTACTACCGCAATGTCGTGGGGGAGGGTGCGTGGGTCGGGGGGGCGGTGCTTGAATGTGCTCACCGCGAGTGCCATTTAGTCTTCAGCCCTGTTATTAATGGCTGCAACGAGCTACCGTATTTACACGCGCAATGATCGCACTTTTTGTTCAAAAAATTTGATGTAAATTTAGGGTGCGTTATTTACGCGGGGTAAATTTTTTCCGAAAACATTTTTGAGCACAGGAAGCGCAAGCAAGTTTCGGGTAAAAAATTTTACGATAGGTCTCCTGAACATAATAAAAATTATAGAGAAAAACATAATAAAAACTCCGCACAGCGCTGCCAGCCGCTTCGAAATGTGACGCAAAATTCAGTGTTTTCATGAATTACGGAACGCGCCGGAACGAGTTTGCTGTGAGGTGACAACAGGTCGACCAATAAGTGGCGGCCGCTATCACAGTGCGGGACATCAAAACAGACATGGGGGCCGACGCAGCATGCTGAGCGCATTTTTTCTTTGTCTTCTGAGTATATTATCTGCATTTAGTGAGAGTTTCTTGCCAATTAATATCGGCAAGTCTGCGTCAGTAACGTAGCCATATCACTTTAAAAGGGAAGAAAACAGAAGTAAGCACGGTCATCATCAGCAAGACTTGGCACACAATACGACATACTGCTGCAGAAAGTTCAGGGTGCGTGCATTGCACGGGGAATTAAAATTTGAATTTTGACGACGAACTTCAGGGGTGCGATCATTACGCGAGTGCGATAATTATGCGCGTAAATACGGTAATTTAGTTTTGTGAACAGTACTTCAGAACGCTGGAGAAACTAAGTTGCCGCTTTTCTTCAGTACCACTGCCAACAATTTACGGCTCGTTCCGCTTACAAAGAGCTTCGTACTTTTTTAAAAGCTTCATGCACTATATAGCCGGAAAAACCTGGACGTTCTTGTAGCCACAATTATGCATGTTTCTGCAGCACAAATATTTTTCTATCGAACAATTTTGAGACTACTTGAACCAGAGCCTACACAAGGGTATTTGTGTACATTCAAACGACTTACTAAAATAGCAGGCAACGCAAATATAACAAAACATACACGGACGAGTGACGTCATTGCCTGGCAGAAATTCTGTGAGCCCTTTACGGTGTTGGGGTACAAGCTTAAGCCTTGCTTGGAGTTGCAACAATCGGGAAAATAAGGTCGAACGGCGCTGCGCAACCGGTTGTCGCCATTAGCCAACGGCGAGGCGACTACTCGTAAAACTCGCTCGAGCATCGAAGAGAAACCCGAAAGCTTCAATGATGATTTCATAGTGCCAAATTAAGCCGAGGTGGAATTTGGCTATCGCAGCACCGTTCCAGTTGCACAACATCGGCACCAGCAGAGGTTAGCGCTGACGCAATGGTATGTTGGGTTTGCTTTCAACCACGACATGCAGAAAGGAGGTGTTTTCTCTATAACTAAGCAACGTAGACCAGTAAGAAAAAAGGTCACTGCAGTGGTAGCCCGACATCCGCGAAATTGATTATTTGCTTAGTCAACCTTACAACGCATAGGCAGCAGGTGTGAAAATCATTCGCCAGTATAAGGGCCCATCTGGCACATATATTGCATCCTTGATTGATGGCCTCTGGGGAATTACGCACACACACCCAGCCATAACTGCGGCCCAAAGGTGCTGTAAACGTTCCAGGTGCTGTGAACGTTTTCCGCAGTGATGCATACACATCACAACCGCATAGAAACTTCTACATAATAAAAAAGCGTCAAAGCTCGTTCTACTCAGCTATTCCACCTGCTACGTTCACGCTCACAATGGGCTCGCCTCAACCTGAAAACTCGCCCACAACTACCATCTCATTCTGAACAATTCACAGCAGTTTCACGAGAAACGCCTGAAAAACATTGGCGCCATGAGAACCTTGGCAACCATATCCATTGCACCGTGGCAAAAATGCTCAGGTTCGCAGAATTGGTGTCTGTACACTGTCGCCATCATTGGATTGAGCCGTGACTGTCCCTCGTCGAGCGAACTCCGATGGACGCGGAGCTTACCTGTGTCGCGCTTGAGGTTGCTGCGTGGCTAAGGAAGGGGGTGCACCGAAGAATTCTGCTCCCGGTGGTCTAGGAGCCACATCCTGGACCGCTGGGATGGCGCGAGCTACGTGTTCCACTTTGACGGCACCCCCGCACGAAGACGAAGAAACCGCACTCCAGGGGGCGCGTGCTTGTGGTTGTTCCTTCACCCGTGGCACATGCCCACTGGGGGGATTGGCATAGAAAACGCAGTAGCTCTTTAGGGCTAGTACGCCCACCTCATAACACAAGAAAATGAGAGTGTAGAATTCCAGTAAATAAATGGCCACACAATTACAAAATGGAATCAGGAAAAAAATCTGCTGTTGTTCCTTCAGTCGTGGCACATACCCACTTGGGGGATTGGCCTACAAACTTGGTAGCTTTTTGGGCCTAATGCGTCCACTTCCTAGCACTGTAAAATAAATGTCTACGAATTCAAATGTAGAAAATACCACGAAATTACCCAAGGAAGGAAGGAAGGGTGTGGAAGGAAGGCAGGAACGTTAACCTGGGTAGACCCTAGTTTGCCATCCTGCACGTGGGAAAGAAAAAAATAGGCAAGAAAGAGAAAGCAAAGAATAAAGAAAAGTGGGAGCAGACAGGTATGTTTAACGGTGAAGCACTAAACATTGAAGTTCAGTGGTTGTCACTGGAGCCTTTCAGTCTATAGTCTGGTGTTTAAGTTCGCCGCCCGTTGAAAGCATGAAAAATGTTTTTCCGATAAAATTGGACAAAAATTATGTATTCATGTCATCGAATAAATGATTAATAAAGGAACCTATTTTTTCACCGGTAAAATAAGCAGCAGCAGCGCAGTTAACAGGGAAGTCGTCATTAGCAACTGATAGAACACGCTGCTATAAATTACTGTTGAGTATTGTAATGGGACATGATACTGGACGAACAACACGCAGGGGAAGGACACTGCTATTCATCATGAAACAGTACCAACCAGCCCCGCTTACAACATTTCTACACTGTAAACGCAAACTAGCCGGAAATGGAGTTTTAATCAAGTAATGTGCCCTGAAAAGTACTTATAGCAAAAAATGTACTCCCTAGGCATGGTCTAAAAATGTGGACGAACCTCCATGGTAGTACCGTTGCCCATCCGTGTAGCAAAAGGGAGGATTTAGAACCACTTAACACCATTTGTGAGATGGCGTTCGGTTCCTTGTATAGTACCACGTCCAAAATAAACTCCCCATCTGGGATAATCATCTCAAGCGGGCGGTCGCCATGTTAGTCTTCTGTTGTTTCCGTGTATCAGCACTTTAACCCTGGCCTAATGCTAATTAGAACGAGTAAGCAGGACGCGACGGTTGCATGCAGCTACAAACCCCATACCGTACGTATACCCGTATAGATGCTTCAGCCAGCGCGATCACAGGCAGACAGCGCGGCCGTGTTGTTTCAATCTGTTTATTTTGGCGATAGGTGTTGTCAAACTCTGCTGATAACAAAGAGACAGTTCTTGCCGTTGCAAACAATTGCAATGCTCATCTGCTTCGCTTGCTTCCGCATATATAGACGATTGAAATCCTCGTGCCAGCGCGCCAACGCACCCGACTGCAGCGACTCAACTTGCCCTGGCGGCTCGACTTGCTGCCCGCATGTAAATAACCTCCGTGCTATCAACGCAGCGCGGCCGGTGTCTCGGTGCGGCCGGAGCTTCAAGCTTCGCCTTGGGCCATCGTTTTTTCTTATTTGAGAAGGACTAGTAGTGCCATTTGGTGGAGAGATTTTTATGTGCCCCTGTCACGCGAGGAACGGCCGCTAACAGCATTTGGATACGGCGACAGCTGTGGACAGCTCGCTGGTAAGTGGTCTGTTATCAGTCGATCCGTTTGTCAAACGTTTGGATAGGGTTAACTGCGAAGTACCCGTGCCGCACACAGCACGTACACGCACGGGCAAAGAAAAAAGCGCACACTCGTTTTATTGTACTTGTTTGTGGCTTTTGGGGTATGCATTCGCATTATTTTGTAGGCCGGTTTGTAACAGGGCATTCGAGATGAAATCGTTTGTCGCGCGCGGAGTCGTTTCAAAGCAACGTGACGGTTACTCAGGTAGCCGAATCGCCTCCGACAGCGGTGCATCGTCGGGCCCGGTCGGTGAATATTGTGGGACTCTGTCTCTCGTATGCATTGAACTGCTCGTGTTCTTTTTAGTTAACTGCTCTACTTTGTACTATCTATTTGTTAACGCTCCTGATGGCTTGCCTGTCCAAATATAAGTCTTTGTGTTGTTTTCGTTCAAGGCTCTGACTCATTCTTAGCGCTCTGGTCGGCGAAAGCCGCAGATCAAACGGCCACCCCCTTCGAAAACTGTGCCCTGTATATTCGGTGGGGTTGTTTGCTCGCTTGAGTCGACTCTTCACATCTAACAGCGTACCCTATTAAGGAAACGGTGACATGCGTAAAAGATGCTATGAGCCTATCGAACGATTAAATGCATATAGTGTGGACCACGACGGCGACGTGGTTCGAAACCGAAATGTTTTTATTCCCTTTCGGATGATAATGAGGGGTCTGTATACAATCGGGGCCCGTCAGTCGCCAGCTAAGGCCACGTAATTAAAAACACAAATTCATGCCCTTATGGAAGAGAACCGAGTTTGCCGTAGCATGACACAAGTCTGCCGGGCATAAAAAAGGATATCATTTTTTAGAAGAACAACGCACACACTCTTCTTTTGTTGGTAATAACTTTGTCATAATCAATAGTAAGACCATACACAAAAATTACTCGATTCATCTGACACTCGATTTTGACACGGAGCTTGCAGCTCCAAAAAGTGCACTGTGGTTTTGCGTGACGGAAACTTCTACAATCACGGTAAATTAACTAAGGCAGGTGTGTGTGGCATGCAGCGTTGGTACGTTTGCGAGAATAGCGTTTCCATTTCAGCTGTTTTTTTACGTAATACCTTACGTAATGCGAACAAATGTCGCAATAACACAAAGTTCAAAGTACTTATTTACAAAAAGGCAAAAAGACTGTTTCGCACCATAAACAAAAATGTACAGGCACTATCTCATGAAGATAAGTTTTAGTTGCCACACAAGCTAAAAAAACATTGTTACATAACACTAACATTCACCGAAAACTGCACAAGAAACACTTTTGTACTCTTCGGATATATTTCATACAGGAATAAGCTAGCTATTGTAAAAACATTTTTTGCTGTTCTCTTTTGAGCATGGCCCGAAGTTTCTTTACTCTTTACTGCCATCCTTACACCAATTGCTCTATGTTCGGTACGCAGTTAACCTGCGTCCATTTCATCAGCATTCGGTGGGGGATATGGCTTTCGTGAGCCTTCGTCCGCGCATCTGGTTCTCTTCAGTCGGCTTTCCTGTATCCCACCTCTAATCCAGTAATCGACGTCACGCTTTATGTATGCGCGGCTGCTCCTGCCCAGCTCATTTCCCTTCAACAGTGTGGCCAGTTTGAGCGCATCCGCGGCGGAGTTCCACTTGTTGGATCGGGAATGGTGCAAATGCTTCAAGATGTCATTTTTTTTCTGGATGTCTTGACTTGAAAACCAACCAAGGGAACAAAATTTCTCATGCTTAGTCGACGCGTGGTGGGGTAAAATATGAATGTATGGGGCTACTCGCTCAGGCCCGTAGCCTTTGCATCCATAAGACCCCAATTTCACAAATGTGTCTAGAAAGAGGGAAGTGTTTGTCTGCACCACTGTTGCCATCAACGTCATTCTCAAAATGCTCCCGAATTTCATGCAGAAGCGTCCACAAAAGCAAAGTCATGTGTTCTGTCGTGGTGTCAAGTTTCCCTTCAGCATGTAGGGCAAAAGCTGGAGTAATGTCCGGCAATGACCTCCCGCTAACGATGTGAACGTGCTGCTTTTTTTTTCTTCTTCCCAGACTTCAAAATTCACTCCACAGCTGTTTATTGCAGGTACAATGTTTTTCAAGTGCGAGCTTGCCACATTTAAAATTTGAACTTTCTCCCTGTTGTCCCGATCCTCGCTTCCTGCGAGCAGTCCCTCTATTAAGGAATTTACAATCGTGATTCTCATGTGTAGTGAATCTGGAATAACACACCTAGGATCTCTAGAGAACAGTGGAATTTAATTCATGCCACTGACCTCGTTTGCACAGCCTTCTTGCATGTTGGCGCACGTGTGAATCAAAGGCGGCTCGTTGTAGTGGTTGCTGTTAGCCCCAGCGGCGCTGTGCTCTTTTGGGTGAGCTCTACAGAAGGGGCATGGATACCTAAATGAGGCTGCTTGCAAACCAAAAACCACTAAGAGGAACTTCAGGTCCGAGCCCAAGCAGATTGAAGCCTTTGTATCGTGTTTGTCTACTGAAGTACTTCCTCTTTCCGCTACACCATTATTGCCGTCAAGTATAGTCACGGAATGATTCCATTATGTTGAAGTATTTTTCAGACCCTTTAACAACAAGCAGAAGGCGTTGAAGCCTGTGGCTCTGAAGAGATCGTTCTTTGTCTCTAAGTACAAAAGACAAAGTAGTCAATGAAGAACTCCTGCTAACAACATAACCGCCTCCTTCAATCTTGACCACTAGTTTTTCTGTGGCGAGTTCACGAGTTCCGATTTTTTTTTTTTCGGCAGCTAACTCTAACACACCTTGTCTGACGTCATCCTAGAATGCTACCTGGGCTGCAAGAAACTCTTCCGGTTTCTTAAATACACTTATTCTCACGCCTAAGTTCTTTCTGTGCGAGAGTTGCATGGGAGGTATACGTTAGGCATAGTTGCGGAAATCTCCTTGCGGAAATCTGCCGGGAACAATTTCGCAATCCGTCCACCTGCTCTCTCCCGTTTTCATTTTTAAGGGTTATCTTTCCAGTGGGTGCGCGTTAAGCAGGTTCAAATATTTCCCGGGGGCAGTCTGGAAAATCTCAATTTGCAGCGCCAGTATCGCAACACAAGGAAGAAATCAAGGAGGCTTGCCCTGGAAATTTGAAATCCTTAGGGGGGCGAGGAACCAACAATCTATCTTCTTTAGGGCTGACATTTTACCTGTGAGTGCGCTTTAAGTATTTTTAGGTATTTCGTGAAGTCACTTTGGAAAATATTTATGTGCAGCACTAGTATAACCACTAGTATTGCGAAACAAATAAGAAATCAAGGGCCCCAGTTGGAAAACTTTAGGTGCGCGAGGAACCCGTAATAAATGCTTTACACTGCCTTAATTTTCCCCCGAGTGCGCTTTATGCAATTTTAGGTATTTCATGAAGCTATTTTCAAATATTTGGTTCCGTTCTAGAGCTGCGATTTTTTTCTTCGCTCCCTCCCATTCAGTTACGCTCGCCGTCGAGGGCTGCCGCCGAGGAGCGCGCTAGGTGTCTTCGGAGGTGCGTGTCCCCGAAAGTTGGGGTTGGTACAAATTGAGCACGTATGGAAATAAGTACTAAATGTTCCTGGGCACTACATGCATTATAATTTTGTTTACCCGCTGGAAAAAAAAACCGATAACAGGAAATATGGTAGGCACTGCATCGTGACGCAGAAAACCGGGCCGCAGGGATGCCGATTCACGAAAGTGCCGCGAGCGCACCAATCTGAACCGGAGCTGTCCGGCGTCTTATGAAGTAGACATGGGTTTCCTTGGGTTTCTATAGAACTTCATCCAAGATTCACGCTGTAATTTCATGGTTGCATTGTTTAGGCAAGTGCCGCAACAGATAAGCAAAAAGAGGAAGAGTGAATCTAAGCAAAAGGAAGTGACGTCAATAAGTAAAAACACATAGCAGGAAAGATGTCGCAGCAGCGCAGCACAGAGCAGCCCAACACAGTACTGGGATGGAAAAATTGCTTGCGCATGCAAGCGCGAGAAGCAAAGATCGGTACAAGCGTTGTAATGCAATAGAGAAGGCGCTGAGATTAAAGCGAGTCGTTTGAATACGAGTGGCGCTAATACTTGCGCTATTAGAATATGCTGAGAAGTCCTACAGTATTTGACACCACTTGCTTCGAGCCAAACCTGAGGTGAAATCAAGCGGTAACTGTGACATAACATAAAGCTTTAGACTCTTTTTTTTTTTCAAAGCACCACGACTTCGCCTTACACAACCCCCCGTGCACGTATTAACAGTACTACAGTTTTGCCTTACCTTGCGGAAATGAGAGGAAATGGTGCAGTGAAACGCCAGGTGTACGGGAGATGCTTTTGCAACCGTTTAGATACAGCACATCGTTCAGTGGGTACCTAGGAAAGCGCTCCGCTCCAACCGTTGGCAGCATCGCCCCGTAGGACACCGTGCCGTCCTAAACGTGTTCACCCGTGATACAACGCACCTTTAAACTCCACGCACAGCAAAAATTAACTTCACACCAAATTAATAAGGAACAACGAATGCAAATGCGCAACACCAAAACACGTGAGGGGCGTTTTTTAGCAGGCGAACTTTACGCGCACCTTACCGAACACTACAGTGACTGCATCACGGAGCAATGGGATGTGCCATTCTTCAGAGGGCGCTACAAAAAAGGTTTTTGAGAATGAATAACATTCTCATAAATTCTTTGCACAATGTGCCTAAGTAAATGTGATTCTGAAATAAATCTCGTTCGTAAAATCTAAGTATTGTTTTATTGTTTATTAAAACTTGGTTTTTGGTTATTAGTGTTTGTTCCCTCCAGACCTAGCCGCGCTTCAATCGCCACTCCCATAACTCCCCGTGTCGATGTCGCTGACAATAGCTTCTGAACCGCTTTTCGCCCGAAGCTTCGCTACCAGTTACATTTACCTTGTCGGCGGCGCGAAGAGCGCTTCAGGAAGGGACCGCGACCCGCATCTTAGACAGGGAACGCCCCCCTCCGGCTTTCGCCAGCGTCGCAGAGACGAGCGTCTCGAGCGAGTACAGCATGCTGCCCCCCCCCCCCCCCCTTTCCCCTGCCACAAACTTTCGGAGAGTGCCCGCGCCACCACGGCGAACCGCCCTGCCCTGACAATTTCGCGGTGCTCTCGTCCTTTGCTTTCTTCCCCAATTCGGTCTTGCCATCGTTCACTCGGTATTTTCACTATTCGGTCTTGTCATCGTTCGCTCGGTTACGACGATGACGTGGCGCAGCCCAGACAGGGCCGCCAAAGAGCTGTACCCTAAAAAGTGGCTGTGCAACGCCGGCACTTGCGGGAGGAAAAGCAAGCACAGAAAGAACAGAACTCCCGCTAGCGCAGCCTCAGACAGGGGATGCGCGAGCAATGCGAAGGCGGGAAATTTGAAATGCGTTGGGTGGTAGCAGTGAGCGGATAACGGCGCTACAACCCATTATGGCTAAACACTGCTCTGCACTTCCGACAGCTTTCACATTGAATGAAACGGCTTTCATTTTTTATTGAGGCGCTTAATATGGCTTTTGTAAAGGCCGTGTCTAGAGTGCCGTCCGAAGGTTTTATAAGCACTCCACTATATCGACGTCCACCGGCGTTTCATGACGAAATTGCCGCGTCTGGCAGTACATCGCTCTAGATAACGTAAAGCTAGGCAACCTAACCTAAACATAAGATAAGCTAACCTAACGCACACAAAGAAATAATTTAAAACACCAAAAGTAACCTAAGGGACATAATTACACTTCAAATAAGTAATGAAAAAAAAAAAATAAAAAAAAACAGAGGCAAGAGCCGGTCTCGAATCACCGACTTGGGATCAACAAGCTAAGACGGATCCTCTACACTACAACGACAGACTCTTTGGCCGGTGCTAGTCGAGTGTTAAATATTCGAATGTCGTCGGACGGCACTCCAGACACTGCGTTTTGTAAAACCCTTTGTCTGACGTTGGCTTTCTGCAGTGTGTTTGGCGCGGCATACAGCCATCACTGAGGCATAATAGCTTCGCTGGAAAAGGGCCAGGGCACTTACCGCGAGAGATGTATTGGCCAGCGCTAAATACTGTCCGTGTACAAAGGGCGTCTGACGTCACCATAATCACTCCATTAAAGTGGCATCCGGTCGCGTTGCCTTCCACAACGCCGCGTCTGGCCTCTTCGCTCTCCCCAATGTTTTCACATTAGAGGGTTTCCGCATATCATTACCGAGCCACCGCTTACCGCGTTACCGAAAGCCGGAGTTTCCTTTTACCGCTGAAAAGGGTAAGGGCCGTTTTAGCACACCGCTTGCGGTTTGCGTTTTCCGGCGGCCCTAGTGGCGGTAGCGACATCTGACGAATTAGTCCCAATGCAAATAACGCATAATTTTGTTGACCACATCTATTTGCTTTCGTTTAAAGAAGCTTGCATGTTTCACTTTTATGTTGAAGCCTTCAGAACAGCATTACTTGTTTTTAGAATATTGCAGCTATCTCCTGTAAACATGCCGGTGTCGCCATCTACTGATTGGAGTTGGAATCAAGGTAATTAGAATATACGCCCGCGCTAAATATTTCGGTAGGAATTAGTAAAATATATTTTGTTGATTGTTCAATAACCTACACTACCGTTCCCAGCACAATTTTGGAGGCATAAAAGTACTTGGCGGGCTGAACTATTTGAGCCGGACGAGGGTTTGTCGTCGTTTGTCGTGCTCCAGAGAATCATTTAGCATGATGGAGGCGAAAAGCAAAAACGCCTGTGTGTACGAGATTTCGGCGCACGTTAAAGATCCCCAGGTGGTCAAAATTAATCCGGAGCTCCCCACTACGGCAGGCCTTATCGCCTGCGTTGCGCCGGCTCGTTAGACTTTTCAATCAATCAATCAATGAGAATCATTTACCAACAATAATGCAATAAACAAAATCAACTAAAATTACTCCTATCGTCTGTACCAAGCATCAAGAGCTGAGCGCATTGCATTTGCTGCAATCAAGCCGCGAGGATACACTTCTTCTGCTCAGTAAACTCTCGGGCGGCGGTAGCCTGTACCGGTAAGTTACCGTTCGTGGCGACTTCTCGCGCATGCGCAGTCGACTCCCGCAAGCACGGTAGACGGTTACGTAAATACGGTAACGGTATGTTAAAACTCTCTATTTTATAGCTAACCTAAAAACGTCAACTTTCCTTAAAGTAACCTAACCCAACGTAAGTTGACCTAATCTAACATAGACTCGCTAACCTAAACAAAACTAACCTAACGTAACATAACCTAACAAACAGGTCCAGTCATTTAAAGTCCTTAAAGGTAAATACGAACATGACTGAAGAAAACATTTTTCAAACAACCGAAAGTATAAAAGAAAGACCACACAAACACCGGATTCAAACTTCCACCCTTCTGCCACGAAGCTAAGACGTAACCCCTATGCCTAACAATCCACTCCCTGTCAGCCCAGCGTTAAACATACGAACTCAGTCGGACGGCCCCTAAGACAATGCGCTTCAAATTTTGTACGAGTCTCGAATCCACAGTGTCACACACGAGCATAGTACCACCTAACCGCACGACTGTATTGTCTAACGGTTTACCCGGGATTTTTTGTTTCATGCTAGTCACAAAACTCACACGAGGCGACCAAAGTTGCACTGCAAAACAGATATTGAGAACCTTGGCCAAAATAAGTTTTCATTTGTCAGACTAGAAGGTGACACACCAGTTGTTATCGTCGGCGACTTTTGTGTGGATATTTCGAAAATAATTAATTTCGAGAATAATCATTTTTGACACACTCTTAGGCAAAAAGGACTAAAAGTTCGTCCTTTCGGGGACTAACGGCCTCTGCCACAATCATTAGTCCCTTTGGGGACTAACTGCGAGGGGACGAACGGTTAGTACCCCACCCGGATGGTCCGTTCCGATACTCCCCAAGGACAAACTCCGTTGAGTGCAGAAAAAAAAAAAAAACGCCAGCACCGGCAGGGATCGAACCCCTGACGCCCGGAATTATACACAAGGAACCCGACGCGCTTTCCGCTAAGACCACGCCGCCGGATGGTTCCTGCGGCAGATAATATTCAAGTGTACAGGGTGTAGTTCTGTGCATAACGCAACAGATCCATTGCAACTGGTGCCCGAATTTCTATCTGTGCAAGCGAACGTGACCGCGTTTTGCGCCTTGCGCTTAGCGCTTTTCTAGGTTTAGGGACTATTGCTCAGTTCGATTCGAAGTAGAGCCTCACAACCATAGTTTTTTCGTAAATAACAATCAACTCGTCGTCGCCTAGTTGAGATAGGTAGCTGGGCGATCGGACGACTCATTTGTTTCCGCACAAATTAGCGCAAGCTAAGTGCTTTCTTAGTGTTCGATACATATGTTAAGTGCTCTATGTAACGTATGTGAATGGTGTCGTCTGTGTGAGTGTCAGAATAAGGAAACATGCCATATTTTCCCGCATCGGCGAAAGCGAATTTGGTGTTGCTTAGCCTGAATTCTTCAAATTCGCGTCGCTAGACGATTGCGACTGAGAAATGCAAGCGGTTTTTACAGCAGTTGCAGCATTGTCATAGCTTTGGTGCCCAAGGCAATTATGTACCGAGTGTAAAAGATAACTTCGAGACGCTTACCTGTAGCGAGCATTTTTGTTTTGCAGTTGTCATCAGCAACATGCGCTTTTTCTAGTCTGTTAAACATATACATATTCATTACGCTGAAGAATCCACTTTTGCTACTGTCACTAATTTTTGAGTTACTGTTAAGGCGCTTGAAAGCTTTCATTGGCCGTTATTATCTCGCACGAATCGAACGCAACACAGCGTATCAACATAACCTCGCCGAGAAGCGTATGACAATCGCGCTTCGCCGCTCCTTGCCATTACCCGCCGCTCTACTAACCCTAGGCAATTTTCTTATAACTAATATCAATATTTTCTCCCGTGGCACCATCTAAAGCACCCAGTGACTGCAATGCCTTGTGTTTGGGGAATATAAAACTGTTCGCAGACATATGCGCGAAAGGGCAACGACGACGCCATTAGGGGATTAACGACGCAGCAAAGACTAACTGCATGCGTTTCGTCTTCCCGTTACTCCTTATAGATCGGCGGGGACGAACAGTTAGTCCGAATTTATGCACACGGCACGTACTCTGCCGCAGATACTCCCTTTGAAGATGAACGGTCGCCCGCGAAGACTAACGGCTGTATTCTAGTCCCTATTTTAGTCCTTTTTGCCTAAGAGTGCATAATTAATCCCGACAAGCTAGACAGGTTCTTACCCTTCATCAACGTATACCATGCTCTAGGGATGGGGTTTGGATCCGACCAGAGCCAAATATGTCGCCACAGTCGTCTCAGAACTCATCACAATAAAACAAAACGTCCATAGTGCGATTGTCACAACCATTACGATAAAGCAAATATAAGATTGCATACCGCATTGGTAGTTGCAGTGATTTTCAGCCGCTTCAACGGACATCAACTTTCCTAGGGCCGGAACAGTTGCCCCGTATTTTTTTTTTTTTTCGCAGGTTGCGCATCTAGCGCTTTCGCGATAAAAAAAAGCAACAAACCAAACACACAACCGGATGAAAATGACTTCCATTAGCAATCGGCAACACATAGGCAACTTTATTCGACAGCAAACGTTCCCGCCGTCCTCCACCTGACTTTGGTTTTGTATACCGAATTGTCCACGTTCTTGGCCGTGTCCAGCAGAAGCTTCGCGGGAAGACTTTTTCTTTCTTCCTGACGTGCTTGTCTTTGTGATTTTCTACATCTACGTTTGGTTATTCCGGAACAATTATACGCTGTTAGACGGTTCACCGTTACTAAAGATGGCTTCGTCGTAACGTAACCGACGATAGTTTTATCTAAGCCCGCCAGCCCTGCAATCGAAGAAAAACATCTGTGCACATTTCACGACGTGGAGCCAATACATTATTTTGTGCAGTTTGTCCTCAGCTGCGGTCAAAGATTCTATGAAGTGCTGATGGCCTTTATAGACTGCAGAATTTCTGTCGTAAGTTTATCTGCACGCTGTCGTAAGGTCGTTCATAGACAGCTGATGGACTGCTGTTTTATTGTAGTTTTTTTTTTGCTGAGTTGGTAGAAGCGGGGGTTATTTTGTACCCTCATTCCAGCCAGGTTCGACAGCCTCCGATGTGTTTGCGCTGATTTGCTGATAGGCGGCGACCCCGCCGTTAATGCAGAACCATGCCATCCCTTGTTCGGTGATGCGAATGCAATTTTAGTGATTAGCTATCATCTCAATCAGCGAGGAACGTTCGTACGGTGACGATCGTAGAGTGTTTGGCGCGACTGCGGTGACTAAAGCAAAAAAACACGACTCAATTGTGCGGAGTATTGTTTTGATTGATTGCGGGGTTTAATGTGCTCCACAGGGGATGAGGCGCGCCGTAGTGGAGAGCTCTGGATTAATTTGACCACCAGGGGATTGTTAACGGGCGCCGAAATCTTGAACACTCTAGCGTTTTTGCTTTTCGCCTTCCCGAGAAAATCGGCCGCCGCGGCCGGGAATCGAACCCGGGTCCTCGCGCTCAGCGGGACAACGCCTTAGCCACTGAGCCACCGTGGTGGGTTGCAGTACTGTTTCCCTAGTAACCTCGAATCTGCACAAAAATGTTTATGTGGGAAGTTAAGCGTTGAAGTATTATGCAGTCGAAGCTCGTAATTAGAACTCGAAGGGGCCTGCAAGTTTGTTCGAAGTAAGAGAGGTTCCAATTAACGGAAGCTATTTCAAGTACATAGAATGTTGCCGGGACCGCAGCGTCAGTTCAAATAAACCAGAAGTTCGTATTAAGCGAGTTCGAATTAACGAAGCTGTACTGTATTCGCTCAAATGTACAGCATTAAAACAACCGACGAGAAAGGAAAATATATGCAGTTAAAACTGTATGTATTTGTTCTCGTCCGGTTCGGAAACAGACAGCAAAATCTGAAAACGTTCGTTCGTTGCAAAAAAGTGGAAGAACAGGACAAATAGCAAAGACAAATGACTACAAAGAAACGGTCTACCAAATCCAGCACCGGCGCATTATTAATTCGAAAACAACAAATTACAGAAATAAAAGTAAGTAATAAGCTGCAAATGATGTAACGAAATCCCAAGTGTGCATCTAATTCATCGCCTTGGTGCAAACAGCTACGAAAACATAAAAAAAGAAAAAAACTCGCGATAAACCCTCGAAAATGCAAATTTTTAAGTATCCTAACGCCTATGTACCCCATCACTACAAACAAATACAAATAAAATCTTGTTTGGCGTCTTCCTTACTAAAAGAACTACATGGTTTGGCGTCTTCTAAAATCTGACAAAGGAAAAGAACTGGCGAAACTTAGGCGCTCCAGAAGAACGGTTATGCCTTTGTATACAACTCTCAGAATTGCTGTAGCTTTTGGCTCTTTGCAGGGTGGCTTGAAAGGTCGGCGGCAACCACGGAAATATGCTTCAATGCCGTTCATTAATCAGTAATTCCGCGCGTGGCTTTCGCGGGGTTAGCTGTGTTTTCCCGAGGTTGTTACTGACGCACTTTGCCAGGCTTGTTCAGGTTGTTTTTACGCTCAAGGTCATAGCGCCTCTTTCCAATAATCGCGATGGGCTGGCACGTGTCCGTAATTTTTCGGTCTACTGCTTTGAACATTATCTTGAACCTCAGTTTACTCTGGAGTCGACGTTCCTTTCTTGCGCTTTGGGTATACCGCGCTTTATCTCGTTTTAGATGCGAAGCATTTCATGCTCGGGGCTGTGTCCCCCCCTCCCTCGTTGTCGTAGTCCGCTGTCCGCACTCTACTGCGCATGCGCGTCTCTTCAGCCCCTTCAGCGTTTGGGCTGACGTCAGCGCAGCCCACTATAAAAAGAAATACTTAAGCGGCGCCCGGTTTCGATCCCACGCCTCTCTATCCGCAACGGGAGGTACGTGGCGCTCTTCCCACTGCGCTACAAACCGAGACGGGAGCACGTGCTACCAACGTGCCTTATGTCCTTCACTCATTTAAACTACGTCAAGAAGCTACTGACACAACGAAGGCGCGCGAAGCTGAACGTCACCGGAAACGACGAACTGAAAACTAATGGGAACTTCAGTCGACCCCATGGCTGCTTCGCATACTACTCAGGGTTCCCCTATGGGAAGATGGTGTAATTTTTTTCTTGTTGGATAGCGTGTGACTTCTTTAGACCTGGGGATACCCGTCCGGCTTGTTGTCAAAGTGGCCTGCTCTTCCTTACCCTCGTAAAATTTTTTTTCCATTCTTCGTGTTTGTTGCGCTAGTACCTGTGTCCTTTACACGGCTTGTTGGATGTGGCCTCTGCCACGTGTGCCCTGAATGCCTGACCTCAAATTCACTCATTCGTATATCTATCGGCAGTCGCCTAGCTGCCCTCGACTGGTCGGTGTCAGAAATACCTCATCACTTCAATCTTTACCGCTGTTAAAGAAACAGCGGTCACGGGATTAGTGCCGTCAACGACAACCACTGCTCCACGCTGTTAAAAATGAGGTTTTTCATTTCGTGCTCCGAATGCAGTCACTCCGTTTTTACAGCCGTACGTTAGAAGACTTTATAAAAAAAAAACAAGACATTAAACTCCCGAACGATATACTGCATACGGAATGCAACAGCTGCATCCTCCGTTTACACAAACTTCTGGGCCTTTTCTGTGCAGACTGAAGGGATTCATGCAACGTGATGATCCTGCGTCAGAACAACATCATTAAATTTATGGGAAACTTCTGGGAAAATTCAAACGCTGTTGCATGGCTTTAGCCTAACGGTATACGTTTGGGCCACCTCCCACAGCCCCTTGGGACTTTCCCTCTTTTCCCGCTTGTAGCTTTGTAGCTGAGTCACAGCTACAATCCAATTGGTCAGGCATGAGGTCAAAGATAAATCAGATTCATATAAACGGCCCGTGAAACTGTGCTAGCGTGTCGTATAAATGCTTGGCAGTTTAAAACAGTGCGGACATAATTAACAACAGCCGCTGTTCACGGTGCCTCCGATTAAAGGACTCAATGAATTTATTTAAAAGAGAGACGTGGAACACATCGTTGGGAAAGGGAGGGGAAATAGAACAAGAGTGGTGTTCCCTTTGATTTCTTAAAGTAATGTTCTCAAAATAAAGAGAACAACGCAATACATTTGCCAATTAAAAACATTTACGGGTTGTTTGAGCGGAGATTTGACAGGGATACCTTCCGTTACTTTTATTTATGCGATATATATAATCATCAGCAGTAGCATACCGCATCATAAATCATCGTCACCTGCGACAGTTTGCCCTGCACACGCACATAGGCTATGTTCCTATTCGCGGCCAGCTTGGTAGACAGCTTACAAAGCAGTGTAACTATACGTCTAAAGGAATAAGAATCGGAATGGCGAAGCGGTCCCAACGCAGACGACAACCTCGTAGCAGACTATGTTGAGAAACGCAAGCCGCAGGTTTCGTAAATAACATCACCGATATTATTACAAACACTACGTGATTCAAAAATTAAACGAAATCATATTCACCACTAGTAAATTATACTAAATATTTTAATAAAAGAACAGGTGCTTTTGCTACAACATTAATACGCAACATTAATACGCAAACCTTCCTGTCTAAACTTATTAGATTAGACAAGAAGGTTTCCTCCATCGTTGCTGACTTTGATGTCGTCTCTTTGCAGCGGTCTTCGTTGACTGCGTCGTTCGGATTGGAACAGGGCTTAACATGGCAGACTAACCGCGAAGACAGCAACGAAGCAGTCTAAAGGGGAAATCGGAACGCTCCCATAGAGCTGTGCACGCAGTCTGATTAACTCATAGTATAAAATAATCATGGCGTCCAGCCAAGGTGATTCCCTGTCGTCGTCACTCCCTACTGCACGCCTGTAGCCCCGAATAAAGATGGGAGGTCACAATGCTGCCCACGGCCTGAAAGTCAAGCACTTAGTATCATCGTCAGCATCACGTATTCGTGAAATGCATGCAGGAATGACACGCCACGGCGGGGCAGGCGGGACAACTTGAACGGTCTTTTGCTGCCGCTGTCCGGCGATGCTGATCGGGCGCTCTACATCTCCTGCCACGCATTACACGTTGCTGTAACCTAGAGAGATAGAGAAAGAGAGAGGGGGGCTCCTTATTGAAATACAGAGTTTAGAAGGCGTATAATAGCGCCTACTAGTGGAAATTAAGAAGAAGAAATGGACGTGGGCAGGGCATGTAATGCGAAGGCAAGATAACCGTTGGTCATGAGGGGTAACAAAGTGGATCCCTAGAAAAGGCAAGCGTTGCAGGGGGCGGCAGAAAGTTAGGTGGGAAGATAACATCAAGAAGCTTGCGGGGCTCAATTGGTCGCAGTTAGCACAGGACCGGGATAATTGGAGATTAATGGGAGAGGCCTTTGCCCTGCAGTGGGTGTAGATATGCTCGTGGTGATGATGATGAATAACGCCTACATGCCTCTGTGTTGGGATGGGGGATGAGGGTAAAAAGGCCCCGGAAGAAGGTTGGCAAGAAGAGAGAAAAAAACTGGTCGCGTACTACTTTTCATTTGTGTCACAAAATTCACAACTTCGAAATCAGGTCAACGTTGTAGAAATAAGAGAACAAATTTGCTAGAGCTTGGCGCTGCTTCGAGGGACAATCACATGGCCCTAGAATAATATTTGGAGTTACACGTCCTTGTTCTAGAGGTACGCAGCTTCCTGAAAGAACTTAAATCTTAGTGTCCTCTAGGCCACACAGTCTCTTACAATATGTCGACCTACCGGCCATAAACACAGAACGCTAGTAATTATTATTTCATGAGCTACTGCTAGAAGAGAAATGAACGCAATCGGGACAACAGCTAGTTTTGCTTCCATCCGAGCTCCAGTGTTTGCGGCGATGGTACTGAGCGTGCAGAGGGAAGAACATTGTTTCCTTTCGGATGTGACTTAACCTGAAGCTTATTATCCAGGGAAAAAAAACGCTGACAAGTCAATCCATATTCCTTCGAATGATTCATTGCAACAATAACCACGAGCGGCGTGAACTGTGCGCCGACTACGACTATCGGGGAAAAAAATCATTTCATCAATTAACACAGCTTTAAACTGTTTTGCCTACCTGATGGTTTCATCTCAGCGACGGTTATTTTGACGTCGTCTACGACAATAGAGCGAAGTTGCTTGATATCACTTTCATCGTATATTTCCTGTAAAAACGGTAGTTCCTGTGTTCGTGATAAGAGACAAGCATCATGAGAGATAAGCTTGTTCACCCGAACCGTAAGAGCATCCCAGCACTCTGTCATTTCTCCGAGCTCGACAATTGCCCGCTCTTAAAAGCAAGTCACACAAAGGGTTGGCTTTCGGCCAGCTGTTGTAACGTCACACTCCCGACACGCTCCATTACTACTTTTTTTTTTATCTTCTCCCAGAAACAAAGCAGAGCCCGCGCAATGCCGTCTTATCTCCCCCCAACATTCATCTTCTTCAAACATCCAAACTCGATGACGTAAGGCAGCCGTAACACGATCGCCAGCAGCATCAGCAGCAGCGGCAGCCGCGTCGGCTGCGGTATGTCTCCAGCCGGATAGCGGGCGGCGCCGGCTGACCTACTCTCCGCGAGAACAGCCCGCCGACGAGGGGCCGGATCTGGCGAGCCGACGACCGCTAGTCGTCGCCCACACCTCTATGCTCCGCGGCCAGGCCGGGTAAGGGAGGGCAGCCGCTTCCCTCCTCCTCCTTTCGTCTCGATCTTGGCAGGTTTTGTGGGTGCGCCGACCTCTCGCCCTGACCCCCGCTACTGTTCTCGCCGATCCCTTGACATTGAGATTGAGGGAACGTGGCGTTTCCGCTCCTCCTTCCCACTCAAGCGCCCTTGACACTGACGCAACCTCGTCGAGGTCGTGACCAGGCGGGTCACGTAGCGAGAGGAGTTGTTGTTCAGCGGTGCGTGAATAACTTCCTTTGGCGCAGCAGAATTTAGCGGGAATTCACGAGGAAGGGTTTGGGAGGTGCCCTAGATAATCATGCGTGACGGATTATTTGCGGTGTGTAATGAGGGCGGGGAAGAGACTGCGGCTTTTGAGAACGCTGGCTTTGAGTTTCAATTTGAATTATTAGCTTGCATTAACTTGTTTGCTTCTCTCTCTCTCTCTCTCTTTCGGTGATACGGCGCAAGAGAACTGAACATGAAAAGGTTTAATTTTTCCTTGTTTTGAAAGACAAGTAAAGACCCACCGCGGTGGGCTGAGGCTGAGGCGTCGTTCTCCAGATAGGGCGTGTTTGACCCCGGCCGCGGCGGGCGTTTTTCTGATGGAGGCAGAAGACGAAAATGCCCCCCGCTTCCCAAAACTTCGTGAAACAACCCCAGGTGATTTAAATGAATCCGAAGACCTCCACTACGGCACTTCTTATGCCCAGGTCTAGCTTCGGCGCGTTAAACCCCGAAATTTTGAAAACCGAAGGAAAAATGTACGATGGGAGGAAGCCGAAGGCATTTTTTTAAATATTACGCCGTACACCAAGATGGTTGCGATTTAGAACCAGAAGAGCTTTAGGAAATCTGTGTTCTGCGGCGCGGTCGTTATCGTGCGATACAATAAGGATACTCTGAAAGCGCGCAAGTGCATAAATGATAACCCCTGCATTGGGGTCATACGGTGTCTTTTTTATCGTAGTTTCATTCACTGGTGCACATAAAGATTACTGGGCGAATATTACAACCTTTTCGCCTCCTCGATCTACGCTGTATGGTTTCCTCTTGGCTGTTCTCTACCTTCTAAAGGTAGGCTACTCTAAACGCTTTCACCGCTGCCACTATGCCAGTGTTCAAATCGAAAGGTTTCTTGCTCCATTCTATAACGCAGCAGGCTGGACTTGATAGCGTAGCACTTTTATTTTTGTGTGGGAATTTTTAGACGTTGCGTTCAATGTGTTTCCTTTATGTTGTTTGAGTCTACATTCCATTATTCAGCTGATAGAGCGTTACTAACGAGGTATCTTGCGGTATCTTGGTAACTGCGAGTAGCGACAACCCGGACCCCGAAACTCCATACCTTAACTATGACGTAATGTGGTAACAGGCTTTAAAGGGACACTGAAGTGATTTGTAAACATTGTGGGATTAGGAGCGCAAATTGTAGTCCGGAGTCCCTAGGCCCTGTTTCGACCACTGTGAGCCCGTTTACGCGAATTTATTTATTAGAAAAATCAATTCGAAAATGCTGTCCTCCGCTCTGCACCCTCGCCCATTTTCTGTGGCGTTTTCGTGTGACGTCAGGAGGAGAGGAGCTGGCAATTGGCTGCGCTACTGCACGGCTCACCGGGCTTCCGACAGCATCAGTTGGCCCAGCGTTTCGTCCGCCGGCCGCCGACGGGTCGGCGCAATTCGTTCGCTCAGTTGAAACGAAGCCACGACACGTTTGTGAATGAAATAATGTGCCTTTCTTTACTTTGTAAGTTTGTACACTGTATCTAGCTTTAAGTCAAGGTCGCTTCACACGAGCGCTGCACATGCGCACATGCGACGCTTCGCTGACTGGTACACCAGTAAGAAAACATAAGGCCACTTGAAGGCGGGAGAAGAGTCAGCGAAGTCACTATGGCTACTAAGGAAATAAAATCAGCTGATACTTTTACCGTACAGCGTAAAACTAGGGTGCAGGAAGCACTTTTTTGCGCTGGGCGAACAAGCACAGCGGTCAACCGCACGACTACACATCTGCGAACGCTTTTCCGTCTAAGAAATGCAATTGCTAGACGTGAGATATTGTGGAAACTCGGGGGACGCTTACTGCACGAGCGCAGTACAACAAATAGTCGCGTAAGCTGCTTGAAATGCTAAAACTAAATAAAAGTGTAAACTAGTTATACATTATATACTTTATATTTCCAAAGTCAGCAGAGCTTGCCCAATGGCCGAGTTGTCTGGAGCACTAGGATTGTGTTTGCAAGTGTTTTGCTAGTCACTAGTTCGAATCCCCGAGGGTTCATTCTTTTTTTTTTTAATAAGTTGACTTTTTCGTTTTCGGCCGATGTTTTCATTTCTGAGTTCACCTTTTCTTTTGGGCCGCAACGTTCGCTGCTCCACGAACTAGATCACAGAACGCGCGCAGGCTGACACTGACGCGCTAGCGAGTTCTCGTTGGCGTGCTGTTGCCATAAGCACCGACTGCTTGCGGGCAGTGGGCACAGGCCAGAATCAACAGACCCTTGGCCTGGTGCGAACACGCTTTTTACGATACAGGCATGAGTGAGGCAAGCTCCAAATCTGGGGGAAAAGCGCATGGTATTTGAGCGTCTGCGGGGACGCGGAGGGCGTTCATCCACTGCGTAGGCCTCGGCTAGTGATTGCTACGATTAGAAGCCGTCCTGGGAGGCTTATCTAATGCATTTTACAGCCGACATCATGGCAGAAGCGCGGTACGACGATTTCTGAGATATCGAGAATGCCCATCCAACGATGCCGTCGGATGTCAAGCATGTTGTTTTAGCGAACCGAAACGGAAACTTGTTTGCATGCTAACCTTGGACATCGTCCAATCACGGTGCGTCTCCTCCCGTCCTCACAGCCTTTAGTGGTGCGGCCGCCGCAAACCGCGCATGGTAGTTTTTCTTCTTTCGCGCTTTGTAAAATAATTACCGACTTGTCAACCGAATAAACGATGAAAAGTGTGCTAATTTTAGATAGTCCGCGCAGTGCAAGCAAAAACGGGAGCTTGACAAATTCACTTCAGTGTCCCTTTAAGGGAAACGCTACGAACCTCGAACTATGTCTGTCGGCACCTCTGTCAAGCACCGTTGGATATGCTGCCTCCTTGTTTAGTCCTGAAGGAGCTCGAGGCGCCTGTGAGCGCGAGAATTAAGCCTTTTGGAGTGTTGAAAACACTCCGTTTTGTTATATATCACGCCGCTTTTCTGAACTCTCCTCACCCAAAGATCCTTCTCCTAAAAGGGGCCGCACCTAAGCACTTCAAGTCGAGCCGCCGCTACAGCTTTGGAAAAATTTCCTGTAGTTGATTGAACTGATGTGAGAACACCAGTCGCCAACGAATTAGTCTTTCTAATCGGAAAAAACACAGGAAACGACGTAGTAAGAAAAGAATAGAAAGGCAAAAAGCTTGTGGCTGCTAACGTCAGTGTCGAGGTCGTACGAAAAAACAAAACTACCGTTAGAATCAACTTAAACAACAAAATCACCGACCCTACCGTGATCGTAGCCCCCTCGAACTATCTTACAGCTCTAAGTCGGAATTTCTAAAACAACTCCTTAACGAGTAAGAGGCTGACCTGAAATCGAGGCTTCGACGGACGCCCGTCTGGTCGGGAATGACACTGAAATACATAATAAAGAATACGCCGACCACCAGAGAAAATAAAACAATGACGTTTCGGCACCCTGAACGGGAGCCTTGTTCACACTAAAAACTTTTAGTGTGAACAAGGCTCCCGTTCGGGGTGTCGTAACGTCATTGTTTTGTTTTCTCTGGTGGTTGGCGTATTCTTTATTATGTACTTCAAGAGGCTGACCTCCTTGAGGAAATTCAAGATTATGGAATTGCGTGTGTTAACTAAATTACGTTAACAGTACCCGGGAAAAAATTCCGAAATGACATAAAATGCTGACATCCGCTGTAACCATCCCGCCGTAGACACCGAAGGGTGCTTTAATATCCTCAGTAAGTGCCCTCAGCAACTTGTTGCAGGTAATTCGCTACTTTTTCCGATAATTTAGTAACGTGGTCGTTACGGTTTCATAATGGTAAAATGAAAAATGCTTACGTTAGTGTTTTCCGAGTAGCGTGTACCATAACTCCTTCAATTTGACATGTAGCAACCCCGTTTTTCCTCTACGCTCTCAAGTGAAAACCGAGGACACCAATGCCCTCGTTGTCAATGTCTAATCGAATGCCGCAGGATGCTCCTTTGATTTGGTATAGGTTACGTCGCAACCACTGGGTCCAGTGAATTGACTGGAGCATCTTGCAGTTGTCATCGTCACTGAACAATTACCATGAGTAGGTTTATGTGAGAATTTTGGGTAATAATGTTGACGCCGCCGCCAAATGCATATACGGGTTAACTGGCCGTGATCTTCTGGCCGACTGTCAACATTACTGGCCAATTCCCCACAGTGGGTATATGGGAGTGGCAACTAAATTGGAATTAGAGAAGCAGTCGCGAGCTTCAGTCGGTTGGCATCATTACTGGCTGAACCACCTGAGTGGGTTAGTGTGGTTACATCCTTTGAACCCAATAGCACGCCAAGCAACGTCAAACTCGTTGCATGCATGTCGTGCTGCGTGTTTCTTTTGTGTGCGTTTTTCAAGTCGTTTGGTCCTCCTTTACTCAGCTAGAGCCATGAATCATTAGTAGTCTCGGAAATGTGTGCTCTGCTCGCATTAGAATGCCTCTAGCTTCGGTTCGCACCCATAACGAACTTTTCAGAATTTTCTTTTAGCTCGGTTGGTTGCCTGTTATTCCATTTTGGGCCGTCAACCGTTTTAAGAGTCGTTTCCTTGCAATGCAACAGACGATGAATCGCGCCTTTTCTCATCACTGGACCATTTATTCCGAAAGCATTAAAGAACCAGTTAGCGTCGGAAACCGCAATACAATACCGTGATTACTGCATTAACTCCGTCCGCACCGTCAGTCAGCCGGACGCCTGTCTCCACCAAGTGTCTTCTCAATCACAAAGAAGGAAACGTGGAGGTGTTCGTGCCTACTGGATCTGTATAGGCACTTTGAAAAACCATTACCCGTTACTTTCTTCACAACGTAATCGCGTACCCAATTAAAAAAAAAAAACGCTCATGCAGTTGTTCACACCAGCACAGAAAAATTAAGTAAAGCGTAATATAAACTTTCTCCTCCCGCCCCCCCTTCGGTTTCGGCGACAGTGTGTTTCTGTGGATGCCCAGCTAATGAATTTGTCGGGAATCACCTTTATATATATTCACATTTTTAAGAGCAAGTATTCGGGACAAAATTTTGTTTCAGTTAGCAGGTGTTGTTTTTTTTTTTCTTTTTAAAGTTTCAATTCATGCATGTCGTCAATGGTTGAAGTTTCGGCGCTTTTACCTCCACAGAAAAAAGAGTAAAGCCGCAGTTACACATGTTGCTTATTGACAGTGATAACACGTAACAATCCCCGGGAGGTTACAAAACGCCCTAACACATTGCATTTACTTGGAAATAACCAGGAACATCTTCACTTACGGTATGTATTCACCTCCTACAACACTGATTAGTTGTCGTGTGATCGCCCCCATTCCCCACCCGAGGCGCTACTCCGAATGCCTGAACTATGGCCACTGCGCGTCGAGCTTGCCATCGACCTGCGCCGAATGAGGCAGAAACAATCATGGTTCGGAAAACGGCACCAGCCAGTTCCCCAAAAGTCCAAACTGCCGTGGTTCGCATGCCACATAGTCTCATCTCAATCACGTCCAGCACATAAAAGAAACGGAAACGATCCTCATCAAAGTCACAGAGACCACTATTTCCAAGGCGTGCCGTGAGCCCAAGGTTGGCCGTTCGCCGTGGGTTGGAGGGAGTCTTAGTCAATACAGGGACATTGCACCCTTGTCAGTATGTCGCTTTTCCTCCGCTCCCTCCCCCTCTCCTCCCCCCCCCCCCCCCGAACAAGTGAGCGCCAGCTGCTCTGAAACATCTGCAGATGCGTCGGTGGTCTCTGCCTACGCCGGTCTCTTGTCAACAGCCCAGAACGTTGCCCCGCTGCTTGTGGTTTCCACCGTGGCTGCGGCAAGATCCAGCACAGCCCCTTGACTATTCGATAAGCCCTTTTCGCCAACCAACCAGTGGCCTCCTTGGCGTTGGCAGCAAATGCAGGCGGCACTTTTAGGAGTGTCGTAATAACCCCCTTCTTTAATTCCGCACATATAAGGTGACGACGTTGATGTCGTGCCGTCCGTGACGGCACCACGATCGACAAGAGAGCGGCGCTGTGGCCCTGACGGTACAAGAAAGCCACTCGCTCGAGTCAACACACCTAAGCACTCGGCCCACGCGAGAAGTTTGAAGGCACGAAACACTTTGCAAGGTTCTTAATTCTCCGAATTCACTATTCAAATATATCTGCGGCCAAACAAATCCATGCACTTCATACGGCGAGGACTAACGATTAGCATACGCCGGAATTGATAAAAATAAAGAGCAATAGACCTCAAACACACAAACATCTAGCTCGTATTAATTTCTCTGCACGCTAACGTATGCACGCGAATAGGCCAAAGAATAAACAGATAAAACGGAAGGAGAAAAGGCAGCAAATGAACCTCACGACAATAACTCAAGTCACGTTTGATGAGCAGAAAGCAGTGTAACTTCCGCGTTTTGAAGCTACACTCATGAAAAGCTTTCGCACACGCCGTCCTCTGAAATGGGCTTCAGTAATTTTCACTGTCAGCTACTTCACCTTTTTCGCCTGTGATGGGGCAAGGATAGAAATTATTGCGACGCTCGCCCAACATGTCACTTAGGAGCTCTCCCCTCTTTCCTATGTCCCGCCAACTGTAACGTCACATATATGACACCTACGTGGTAAATTTGTGCGTTGTGCGTAAATTGTTTTGCACCTGCGTGCAGTTCTATTGTCTCAGGCTCGGTCCGAAAGCTTGCATATTCTGCTAGAGGAAGGAAATATTACACTTGCGTCAGCACCTTCACCGATTCGTTTGACGCTGTGCGGGCTATTATGATTGTGGGATGGGAAACTTTTTTCTTCCGTTGGGCGTGTTTACGGCGCACATTTTTCACCTGTCTGATCAAGCTTTGGCGCAGAACTTAGCATGCGTTGCATGCGTACTCAGAGGCTTCGTAAGTGCTTTTGACGGGGAGAGGGTTCGTCTACGTCTAGTTTGCGCCACGTTTTCTTCTTCCTTAAAATATGTACCAACTAGCTCAGCAACAAGCTTTGTTAGGTTCAGACAGTTTATGATGAAGATAGCGATGATGATTACCATGATGATTTATTTATTTTATTTATTTGAGAAAGACTGCAGGCGGTTTTTCACCGTCCTAGCAGAACAGGGTTACATCATGTTTCTAACACGAATGTGAAACCTTTCAGATGTTGTGGCATGCACGCAGTCGGAAGGCAGCGAATTCTACTCGTCCACAGTTCCTACAAAACACGAGTACTTAAAAGTGTTATTTTTAGGAACGCATGGTCTAACAATTTTTGAGTGATTTAACCTTGCTGATCGTAGGGGAGGTGGCATAAGACACAAATCTTTGTTTCAACCAGATTCGTTATGATACAGTTTATGAAAAACGTTTAGCCTTGCAATCGTTCGCCTCGTTTGAAGAGGTTCAAGCCCACATTTTCTCATCATTTCAGAGACTGACGGGAGGCGCCTGAAGTAGGAAAAAATAAATCTGGCGCTTGGTCGCTGGACCCGCTCCCGTTTCTCTCTATCTTTCTATTTATCCCAAACTGTTGACGCATATTCCATCACTTCATTCCATCGATGATAGTTTTGAAGTTCCAGTATACCAGTGCGCGTTTTTCCTGCCTGAAAGGGATAGCTCTTGTCTCCGAGGTCGGCCCTGGCTTTACAAACTGAAATAAAAAAATTACTTTAGGTAATAGGTATAAATCGCTCCCTGCTGAAGGGAAGAAAATGCCACGGGATCACGATCCCCCGCTTCACGAGAAATAGCGTCGGATTAGTGGACAGTATAGAGGAGGACAGGCCATTGTCCGTGTTGCCGATTGGTCATCCCACGCCCATAGTCCGGCACAGTGACGCACCATTCGCTCCTCATGGCATTTTGGGACGAAAGTTGAGGTTAGTGTCCTCGAACCCGGGATGTGTACTTGGCGGAGGCACGTCCGAGGCCGCACATATTCCCCTGACATACTCGGACAAGCCCTCTGGCCGGTGCCCTCAAGAACATCACAGGCCGGATTCACTTACTGGCTCCCACGTCATTCCCCTAACAATTTGGCTCACTGAATGGCGTGAAGATATAGATAACAATAACAATTTCCGCTTGGCTTATCTTTATCTCTTGCTGTTCAAGCATAGACAAACACTTCACATTTTCTTCTGAACACATGGTTGGGTGAAAGGTTGAGTACATTAATGTAAATCTTGCCGAATCGATATAACCGTCGAGGGCCAGTGCTGTCGTAAGCACCGGCTATTCAGTAGATAGGCAGAGAGGATAAGAACATGCGTGCCCAGCTGATGCCCTCCTGAAAGCTTTATCATTTGTAGACATATGATGCGTGCTGCGCCATAGGCTGAGTGGAGAAACGGAACGCTCCGTCTATTTACGCCGGAGCCGTGAATTCATTTATTCGTACAATATTTGGCGAAAATGAGATACCGTAATGACGCCCTTCGTAAACCTTGCTCTGGTATGCGGTCGTTTAGAAATCTAGGAGACTGTTAATTACATGTCCCTTCTGGTAGTTTGCGCGTTAAATTTATAGTCCGGACTTTGGTTTTTAAGTGCGGAACAGCAATGAACCCCCACTGAATGATGCTGGCCCAAGCAGAAAAAAACGCCATGCAATTCCAGACACAGTTCCTTCAAAAGAGGAAAATATCACCTAGGAAACAAAGCCCCACCATCTCCGCACGTCCAAACCCCGAAGAAAACAGCCTGTGACCAGAAAAAGCGAAGTGGCTCATTCTGTGAGAGACACATCTAAGCTAACCGTGGAAAACCAAGAATCTTGAGACTAGCCATAAAAGGTAAAATATAGAAAAAACAATATCAATAAGTGCTTGGTGGTCCGCTTTTATTTAGGTAATGGGTGCACGCCTACGTCCCCTACCCAAATGCAGGCAAAAAAAAATGGCTTCGCTTAGCTCCGCTAACTTTGGGTATGTAAAGCAAAAGCTTGGCTTAGTCTGGTGGAGTCTTGGTTTCGCTTCGTTAACCTTTGATTTAGCTGTATTGCCGACCACGCCTCAAAGCCGTTCGGTTCCGTGCAACGCTCACAGGAGGAGGCCGGGCGAACGCTGCGTTCACCGGGGTGAATTGGGCGTTCATTTTTGGAGAACGCACCGTTCCTCTTCGCCGGGCGCGAGACGAGTCACGTTGCCCGAAATGACCCAGCGCTGCATGCATGGGAGGCTGTGGGGTGGTTGGCTGCCTCTGCCGCAGCGGCGGTGGCGACCGCTGTTGCCACCGGCAGGCGCCAACAGCGGGCACGGCGAATCATGCGATGCGCTGCGAGGGGTGTGTCGCCGGGGGTGTGTCTGTGGTCAAAAGGTCATTTGCACATCTTCCACGAAATCGCTGGACGAAAGTAGTAAAGCTTTGCTTTATAATTTGAAGGTGGGAGATAAACGCCGCGCCTGGTGAGCAGTATACACAACTCGAGAAAGAGGCGGCAGCGGTAGAGAGGACTATAAAAGCAGGGCTGTAAACGTACTCCCTCCGTAGGTGGCTATGCTTCACAGCGCAACACACAATGCGAGAAAGCCAGCTTACAAGGACAGACCTTACACCGACATGCTTAGAGTAAGCTTGACCTCTAAACTCAAATGTACTGCGGGGAAGACAATTTTTCAGGGGCAAGAGAAGGCATAGCAAAATATGGAAGTTCAAACGCTTTTATTTATTTTCATGAGTTTTTCTATAGCTAAAAAAAGTGCCCGCGTTTGCATTACACACGGGCGTGATAACTGGGAGACTTAGACATATGCAGCTTCCCTGTAAAACATCTTTGAGCTCAGCAGACTCTGACGGGGTCGCCACGACACACCATAAATGTACTTTGTTTTGGCTCGTGCGCAGCCTTGTCAGCGGTGACGCAGCGGGGACGCCATGCCGCCACCGCAGGAGGGCGAGAAGCGCGCCCTGCGGCACCACCACAAGGCGGCGCTCCAGTTCTCGTCCGGCGCCGTGGCCGGCTTCATCGAGGTGTGCGTGAACCACCCGCTGGACGTGGTCAAGACGCGGCTGCAGATGCAGTCGGCCGACGACCCGCACCGCTACAAGTCCATCGCCGACTGCTTCCGGCGCATGGTCAAGGCCGAGGGCTTCCTCTCCATCTACAAGGGCATCGTGCCCGTGCTTGTCGTGGAGACGCCCAAGATGGCGCTCCGCTTCATGGTCTACGAGCAGACCAAGCGCGTACTCTCGCCCCACCTCTCGCTCGTGCCCAACAACCTCATCTCGGGCTTCCTAGCAGGAGCCATCGAGGGCATCGCCGTCAACCCGTTCGAGGTGGTCAAGGTGAGGGAGGGTGTGAATGCATGTGTAGAGCGCCCATCAGACGAAACAGACGGCACCAGACGACTTGCCGCAGCAGGAACCTGATTTTATTCCCTGAGCGTGGCTCGTACTGCTCACGAAAGCACCCGCGGCAGATGATGATGATGATGGTGGTGGTGGTGGTGATGAGGATGATGGTGGAGCGTTGACGATGTTGGGGATGGGCGCTGCTGCACTCTAAGAAATGTGGGGAGTAGTTGAAGAATCAAACAGCTTTCCTATTCCTGCCAGGGTCGTTTGACACCGTCCGCACCACGCGTGGCGTTAGATGGCGTGTTCACTCTACTAGGAAACCAGAATAAAACTGCTGGCGAACTCTCCCCGCTCTTGATGGAGCTAAGCGGCGGTTGTACCCCTTTTGCGGGAGAGAATAGAACAGCGTACCGACTCTGTCTCGCATCGATGGAGTTCGTATATCCTCCGCGAGAGAGAATAGAACAGTATATCGACTCTATCAACTTCAGCTGCACGCTTTCAGGTGTGCAAAAAGGCAGACACCTCTATGGCGGACGCGAACTCTTTGAAATCGTATGAAAAAGTAGTTACCTAAACAGCCACAACACCGGGCCATGAAACAAAGCGTACCTAAAATAAAGTGCAGCGTATTCAAAAGAGCGTGCGAGGTAGTGTTACACGTCCTCTAGGAATGGGTCATTTGTGTGTTCTAACGCAACGGTGTCCGTCGGACTACTTGAGCGTTATACCTTTGCGCGGTCTTTTCATCGCGGCAGGGCTGGCGGACGGACGCGTCTCTCCGACGTCTCCGTCTCTTTTGTGGCATTGAAACCGCCGTATTACTCCTGTACGTGTCTGTGAGGTGCGTTTTGGTGTCGGTGGCTGTGTTTGAAGTATACCTGACTGGTGGAATAACATCGTTTGGCTGCTGCGGCCGCCGCTGAAAACGTAAGTCACCATTTCAGTTTTTCTTGCGCAGTACGGGAGAGCTCGCGCTCATTCCCGCCAAAACTTCAGCTTTATTTATAACAACTGGCGCTCGTGAGTGCTGCTTAGCCTTGTTGGTTCTTGCGAAGAATTAAGTGGTCACATACATATGCTTTCATTTGTGTGACACCAGTTCTAGCTATCCTTTTTCCGGCTTTGTGTTTTTCGAACAAGCGGCCGTGCTCCCATCGCAGGTTCACGACGTTCAGCATGCGTTGAAACAAGTCTCGTGTGCAGTATAAGAGTTGCGGATTTATTAAGCTGGCTTCTTTAGGCACTGGACACATGTACGATTGGTACACGCGATTCGCATGCGACTGATCGTTACGACTGTCGCCACGAGTAGCCGTACGCGTGAATTTGAGACACATGGCCCGATGCGCGCATGCGATGTGTCGTCGGCGTCGCTCCGCCCACTGTTTTTGCTTTATGGTCAACTACGACGATCGCTGAGCTGAATTTGTAGATTCCGCGCGTTTGTTCGCAAGAAATTGATAAAGCAAGCAATCTTGAAGCGTTTTCTGCCTTCGGGAACAGTCCGCGCTCACGCCGGCCGCGCCTGCCAGCTCGACACACTCAGCGGCTCGAACCGGCGCAGACCACGGTAGCAACCGCTTGTCGCTGCTCTCCCGAATCAATCTGTTCGCTAAGAAGAAGTTCCACATGCGAAAAAGTAGGTGTTAATGTGGTGAAAAATTGTGCTAGGGATTGTTGTCAGGGATTATTTTAAAAGCGGCGATCAGATATCTGCCGCTATGCAAGCCTGCGCTGACCGGCCGTGGATGCCGCGGCGCGCGGTGCGCCGAGCGGTCGAGAGATGGCGATACCTGCGCGGAAGCATCTAAACAGGCTACGCAGATGTCTTGGTCACCGATCGCTCAAACGGCCGTTATAGTATAGTGCCTAGAATATAGTTATAGCCCAAATAAAGTTTCACATGCGAGAAAAAGGATGATAGTGTGGTGAAAAGTTGTGTTACGGATTGTCATCCGCAGTTGCACAGATAGCGGCGATCAAATGTCCGCCAGAATGCTAAGCCTAAGGTTCCCAACACCCGAGCCGACCCGAGCAACGCAAGCCTGTTGCGGGCGGTTGGGGCTCAGCGGACTCTCGATCGCAATGATGGCACGACTGCATCTGGCTTGCCAGTCGCACATCGTGAGCCTCCTCGGACCAGCGCACGACCCAAAACAGGCCCTAACGATCAATCGTAACGATCAGTCGCATGCGAATCGCGTGTACTAATCGTACATGTGTCCAGCGCTAGCTATAAATTAGGCTTTCGTTTCATTATCTTCTTGAGCAACGTAAATATATTGTCGAGCGACAAGGTAATTACACTGCCGCCGGGCTCATCCGTCGGTTCCGTTCCCATCTGGCGCGTCTGAGGAGGCAAAAGTGAGCGACGGCGACAGCAACACCGTAACCAGTTTATTACCCAATCAGTTAGGTTGGTAGCGTCGCTTTATTTGGTTACCCCTTAAAATATAACGCAGTCAAAGGTCACAAGGTTTCAATTCAACCTCCAAGTTGGCATAGATGTCTTGCAAAAAAAAAAAAAAAGAACGTGAACGTTTGTGCGTTCCGAACCCATTGTGTAGTGCGTTGCCTTGTAGCCTCTGGTCCCGTGTTGTTAGAAAACAATACTTAACGCTAATAAAACGTTGACGGCAGGACATTTCATCGCGATTAATTGTTTATGTGGCTACAGTAGCCACAACAAAATTTCATTTAACCGCTGGCGTGTTGCTTTGTCTATTGGACTTTTTTTTATTACCTTTCGCGACTGCAATAAGAGTGAAGCCCATTTTCGGTGAAATTCCGTACTGTTTTCTCAAGAAAGAGCCAAGTAACGGCTACCGTAAAACGTAGTATTGAAAAATGAATACTGCAGTACGTTTTGTTTCATAGCGAGTGTTGACAAGCTAGAACTTTAGGCTGAATATTTTCACGCGGACATGTGGTAAAACTGGTGCTAGGTGCTGTATTTAGTAAGCAGCGTGCATTTAGCATTATAGTGAACTTTTTTTTACTTATTACAGGCGCTACGACGTAAAGGTGTTTCCCGTGGATGTTTCCAGGGCTATTCTACAATAGCGCTGTTCAACAACATATTGTGATCGCCTGGCGTTCGGAAGCAGAAAGAGAGCAAAGATGCCTGATGCGGCCGACAGCTGTAAGTAATAAACACTTCATCTTTGGTCACTTTGCCATAGTCATCTGGCAAATAAAAATGTGTCTTTTAGCCTTCATGGTGTCATTTGCATACACTTTGGCTTTCTAGCATCGACTGACCTTAGTTGTGTTTTATTATAAATGTCATTAGAGACATAACATAACTGCGTAACCAACTTTCTGCTTGATTAAAAATGTGTCGCTTCCACTGCAGTGCATTAATGCTGTAGCTTTTTCAAACTGCCAAACACTGCAGTATTTTTTAACAAACTTATTTGGTCACAAGTAAGATTCGATGTGCAGCTTCAAGATTGATGGGGATTAGGAATGCGGTTGTGCGGCATTTATTTTCTGCTTGCCTCTTGTTACTCTCCATGATTCGGCCTTGTTACTGTTCACTGATCCCATGATTAATTCCAATAATGAGAGGCTGACAGTTTTGCTGTAATATTGCTTGTCTTCAAGCCATCCTTTTTGATAACACCAAGTACTTGCAGGTTGGCCTGAGGTTGCAGGTTCTCTTGTTGGTCTGGCTGCTTTTTCTGAAAGTGGTTGGTTGGAAAAAAAGAGGAGGAGGACCTTGTTGGTTTAAAATTTGAATAGGGGATCAGGACCCCGATGCTTTAAATTAATCCGTGCTCTCGTTCTTCTCAGATGGCTTTTCAGTTCCACTGCTGGTGAAAGAAAAGCCAGAGGCCTTGCTCTCAAAGATGGTCTGCATATTTTTCTTCTGTATGTTGAGTAAGTGAAATCCAGTGTAGTACTTGTGAATCAGGCTCAGCAATCACCATCACAGCGATTCAAATTTGCTAAAGGGAGCATTTTGCCTCATCAGTAGACAATTGTGAATGTCACATTGATGAGTCGTTAGCGTAGTCACTAAATTGTTAGCTTTAAGTGTATAGACTACTAACTAGTGATTCGTTTTCCTGAGAATCGCTTTGTACAGTGGTTTGTCCACTGAGGAAGGAAGAGCAAAATACTGTTACTTGTGTTTCTTCTGGTACTTGCATTTGTGTGCTTTTTATGCAGGAGCCAGGAGAGACTTCCCTTTACCCCAGGATCTTGTTCTCGGGCCAAACTGCGGAGAAATCTGGAGCCGTGACCGTGCACTTCGAAGAGCTGCAGCTGACGGCTATGGACATAGTGGACGGGTTCGCTTTGCTTTTGGCGGTCTATTGGACCTTCAACATCCAGTATGCCCCAAAGACAAAGCGGACCTGTCTGCTTTTTGAGATGATGCTCGGCCTACCACCGACAGAGCAGATGGTTTCGGTCATAAAGGCAGCAACTGCAATACAGGTGGAGCGACGTGTGTGAGGATGTCAAAATAAAGCATGAAATGCAGTGTGAAAACGATTTGTCTTTTTTTTTTTGGCTAAGCACAAACGACAGCTTTTTTTGTAAAGACGCCTTGCTACGTTTACTTGTGAAGTAATTTTACTGTATTTCAGTTTGTAAGCATGAAGTAAAAAGGGCTGACACTAATGCTGTTGTGGATGCTAAAGTGTAGTCTTGTTAAAGGTAACATCGTGCTGCCTCTGAATAGTAGAGTTCGGCAACTCGCAGGTAGTGCATAGATCCTGCTTTAAAGGAATACATTAGTTCTGACAAAGAGTAAGCTAGCCCTCCTTGAGGAGGCATTATGGGACTCTGGTTGAAAGAATACAATGATTCTGAAAAGAGTACGCTAACCCTTCCTGGTGAAGTATTGCAAAATGCTGTTTGGTGGAATAAGGTAATTCTGAGGGGTGGCAGAGGTATAGCAAGATTCTGGTAGAGAATTGTATAACTCCCTGACTGGAGGAATTATTGGATCCGTGGTGAGGGAATTGCCGGACGCGGTTCCCGCAACTCCTGTGAGAATACCTCGACCCCCTCTCCGCGAGAGGCCTGCGACTCCCTTGTGAAGGGTAAGGCTATTCTGCTAAAAAGGGAGTTGCCTGATGCTGGAAAAGGGAATCGTATATGGGACAAGGGTTTCTATTCCCTTTGGGAATTGGTGGGACTCCTTTAGTTCTTAGAGTGTGCGGTGATTATGATGACGCCGCTGCACAAGAATTTATTGAGAAGGATGCCGTGGGCATTTGTTGTGGATGAGTTCAGGGGAAAAGAAAACAAAACGTGTACGAATGTAAGATCAATATTCAACTTGCAAGACGTATTTAGAATCATGGGAACAGATTAAGCACCAGGCACAACTGGAGGAAGGAAAACTGACAGGAATGAGGCGCACTAACAACTGAGCTTTATTCGCTCCGAAAACGATTATAAAGGCACGAAACACACTATGTAATAGTAGTTTGCACTACGTGTGAAAGCGGTTAGAGCTGCAGCACCTTCCTTACTAATCATGCAGATAATCCACCTCGCTAGAAAGAGGATCCCCTGAAGGCTTGCTGACACATCGGTCCCCCGTCTTTTTTATGACACCGCTTTCATCAGGCTACGCACGATCACCTAGTTTGCCACACGCACAAGAGAACTGAGTACGTCGAGGTGTTCTTCCTCTGAAAATAGCGGTGTAAATTTCTGTAAGGGAATGTCTCGTCCTCTGCAGAAACCTGGACGCCTCTAAATAAGGTGACACAAGTTTTGAATGGTGTCAGTGTCAGAGGCATCACCTGTGTATATTTGTGTTAGGCCTTTGTATATAATTGCGTACGTCTGCACACTTGTTAGTTTAGTGTTTGTGCAATTGTTTGTTTGTCTATGTCTATTCGTTTCTTCCCCGTGACAATATGTAGCCAGTGTTCGTAACAGTTTGAACATCCTGGTGTACCACTCCCCTCAATAATGCCCTCTGGGCCATGAGGGTACATAAAATAAATAAATAAATAAATAAATAAATAAATAAATAAATAAATAAATAAATAAATAAATAAATAAATAAATAAATAAATAAAT
This sequence comes from Haemaphysalis longicornis, assembly GCF_048455015.1. NCBI lineage: Eukaryota > Metazoa > Arthropoda > Arachnida > Ixodida > Ixodidae > Haemaphysalis > Haemaphysalis longicornis. The sequence goes on along the minus strand of NW_027526335.1, from coordinate 153,007,901 downwards.
AAATAAATAAATAAATAAATAAATAAATAAATAAATAAATAAATAAATAAAAGGCCGTCCAAACAAATGACATGAAATGAAATGGGCCTTAAGGAAACTGCCATTTTCTGAGGACGTACGAGGTAAAGGCCACATTCGCGTGGGCTTTGTTCGTGTAAATTTCATCGGGTAATGACAATCCACTTACGAGGGACAAGAAGCCAAACTGGGTCGCGTCGTAGAGTTGTCTATGGGTCTGGGTAAAAAGGTAGCTTCCCGATTTAAACGGCCACTGTGCGCGCATGTACACACAGGCCTTAGTATGGCGTAATTACAGCTGTAATTATGAGCTACTGCGCTCACTAAAACAGCTGACCACGTATATAATTTCGAGTATAATGCAACAAATATATCGGCTACTAATGAGGGTTAAACGGCGGGGAAATTGTCATAAACGCGACGGCTATAGAACAGCACGGCGTTTCTCGACACGGGCTATCAGGTTCATGTAGTTCCTTAGTAGGTGGCTTTACCCTGTTTTACTCTTTTGTGAGCAGACGAATTCCTGTATCTTCTTTTTGTGCGCTTCGCAAAAGCGGCGCCGGCGAACTTTCCATAGCGACCCGTGGATAGGCATACAGCACGTCACAGCACGTCACAGCATACAGCACGTCACACCTTGATAGGCATACAGCACGTCACAGTTGCGAATTAGAGCTGCAGGCAGTTGATGGCTGCGTTTAGTAATGCAAGGTCTTTCGAGCGCAGCGTGTATTTTTAATTAGCAGTGTGCTGATATCCTCTGTTTTACGGGCGTGCATGATATGCGTGAGGTTTTCTTCGGGCTAAACAGTGTTGAGAAGTATCTGTTCGATGATGCATATTTCGATACAATCTGTGTGCCAGTCTCTACCCCTTCACCATTGGCAGGGTTTCCGTAGGAGAATTGTTTGCAACTGTGCGACCCCCGTCAGTTTAATCCAGCTTTCAAAAAGTAATGCAGAAGAAGGAATGGCGCCAAAAAGTTGTGCAGGCGGTAGCTGAGATAAACATTGCAGACAAAAATGTCAAATTTTCGTTAAGAGGGCCTTTGTGGTAGGCGTCCTATTATTATTGGGCGGTTGTATTAGCGCGGTGTACAGGGGGTATTACAAGAAATACGACCAACGCCGCAAACAACCTCCGATGTTTGCCGCACCATCTGGCTGCACTGTCAGTAAGCTACGCGCATGCGTAGTTCTTTCAGAGTCTTTAAGAGTGGGACCTATGGTTTGGGGAAATGCTTGATAAAGAAGCGATCGACGGCGGTCATTTATTTGGATGTCTTTTTACGGTCTGTCACCACACAACATCCTGTTATCTATTACATTCGGGGCCAATCGCGCAGCATGCTGATTGCAGTTGAAATGACGGCCTTGATAGAGTTTCTTATACTTACTAAGAAACTCTATGGATGGCCTTCAACGATCATCGTGTCAGTGGCGACGCAGCGTGAAAAGGTGTCTCCAAATATACGACCGGCGTCGCTTCTTGATCAAGCATTTCCCATAAATGTACATAGGTCACACTCTCAAACGCTCTTGAAGAAGTGCGCATGCGCGCAGTTTACTGACTTTGCAGCCAGATGGTGCAGCCCGCGTCGGAGGCTTTGCGCTCCATTGTTCGCATTTATTTTAATCCCCCTGTACATATAACTTCGCGAAACGATAATGAGATCCATAGTGTCGGCAGTCGACCGGGCATAGTATCGGCTGGCATGTTCGACGCGCCACTGCCTTGCGGCCTGCAGGTCCGGCTGCAGACCGACCGCGCCCTGGTGGCAGCTCAGCCCAGCGCTTACTCCCTGGCCCGTCAGATCTACCGCACGCACGGCATGGGACGTGACGGGCTCAGCCTGGGCCTCACGTCGAACATCTTCCGCCACGGAGTGTTCGTCATGTTCTACTTCACCATCTACGCTAAGCTCAAGGAAAAGGCGCCAAAGTTCGACAACAAACGGCAGGAAAGCCTCTACAAGGTGCGGGGCTTCGTCCGCAAGTAACGCTGTGTTCTGTATGTTGTGCATTGGGGCTGTTATGGCTAATGCAGCCAGTTGCTATATGCGCTGAGCATCCGGTTAGAAATATATACGTTTCGCTTATTGTGGAACCAGAAAAATAGATTGTGGAACTGCAGAAAAATAGAACACACAAAAGAAAGGGTGCGCATGACCGCAAAGTTCTGCCATGGTAAAACCGTGGGTGAGCTTAAATTACTCGTTTTGTCAAAACTACCACGTGTCGTGCAGCCTATATATTCGTTTAGTTTAAAATGTGTCGACTTCCATAATGCAGGATATAGAATCTCAGCAACACTAAGAAATGTCCCAGGATTTTGTCCGTCCTGTAGGGCCAGCGTGCGTGGTCTCATCAATGCCGATACCGTTCCATTGCTGAACCCTCCCGCTTGTTAAAGTATACTAAGCCTCTGCTTTTGATTGCCCCAAATTAATCAGTAAAGACGCTGTATTTCAGCCATTCAACAAAACTATCGCGTGGTCGCTGGAGAGTTCCATCAGTGGCTGCGGGTGGACGGACGAACGGACGGGCGGACGGACGGACGGACGGACAGACAGACAGACAGACAGACAGACAGACAGACAGACAGACAGACAGACGTTATTACTGGACGCTGGTGTGATTGGTGCAACGCACTTACAAACAATTCCTTCCGAACTTAAAAAATGCCTTGTGCCCGTACAACGTTTCAGAAAAAGACACTCAACTTAAGCCCGTTCTACATGGGCCGAATTTCGCTTGCGAACTCGCAGCTGCGGCGCCGCTCGTGCACCAAAGCGATCTATTCTCGTTGCTGTGGCGAATTTGCAAATGTTTGGAAGAGTCGAACTTCTCTTGTGAACGCCGCTTAGCATTTGACAACATGTCGCAGAAGTGAAAATAGGAAAATCAACCATTTCGCCAAATTAAATAAAATGATTGCGCTAAAAAGGGACACGGACGGAGTGAGGACAGCCATTTTATTCAACAATGGAGTACCAACGTGCCCAGGACGCTACCATTTTGCCGCACGGGCGGCGCCGCAACTGCGAATTCGCAGGTGAAATTCGCTCAATGTAGAACGGGCTTTACAAGGAATGCTCTCGCCCCCTCCCCTCTTTACAACTACCGTTCCGCGTTGTACCCGCAGGTGGGCGCGGGCCTGTTCAGCGGCTGCGTGAGCACGTGCTTCAACATTCCGTGGGACGTGGTGAAGAGCCGCATCCAGGGCCTGCAGCCCGTGCCGGGGGAGACCAAGTACAAGACGTGCTGGCAGAGCTTCAAGGTCGTCTACCGCGAGGAGGGCTTCCTCGCCCTCTACAAGGGCCTCGCGCCCAAGATGCTCCGCCTGGGCACCGGCCACGCGCTGATCATCGTCCTCTACGAGCACATCGTCGAACTGCTCGAGGCGCTCGCCTCCAGGCTGTAGGGCTCGAGTGCTGCTGCCAGCGGAGTAGTCGTTCCTCAACCACGGAGGACTCCTTCTCGCGTCGTGGAGGCCTGCGCTCTCTACGTTTATCGCACGCGTACAAACTGGAATATTTATACAAAAATTTCCCATTGCAGTGTGGCTGGTTATGTCTAGCCACTTTCCGGCTCCGAGTGTTGGGACGCCGCGTTGACCCCAAGGAAATTCCAGATTGCGAAGTCAACTCTTCCGTCCACTGTTGCTAATAGACACTCGTTATAAAAAGCTGCCGATGCTCTTAAAATCTGTCAGGACCGTTACATGGTGTGATACGACCAATTTCCGCTAGCTGTTCGATGCGGAAACCCATTTAAAACGTTGCGGTCTTGAATTATTTTGCGCTATATTTCCAAAAGTGCGCCTTGTGCATTAATGGTGCTATAAACGATAGTGTTGCGGATGGTACTGTTTACTCTGAATGGTAGAATTCATCGTGGACGGCTTCCTCTGGAAGTGAAAAAGCACGCGTGCTAACACACATGTTGAACTGCGATGCAAGATGCGGTACGGTAGGCGGACTCCACGCCGCCTTGCTGGATAAAAGAGAATAAATTTTATTTCGAGGAATATCAATGATCATGCATGTTGAAAGCGATGCTGGTGGTTAAAGGAGTACTGACACGAAATTTTATGTCCCACTCTTATTGCTTCTAACGATGCCTAATGGTCGGGCGTACCCGAGACACCAGTTTAAATACTTCAGCTCGCGAAAATTCATTACTTTGAACGGCCTGAAAATCGTTTGTTTAAAATTCGAGCGCTTTCATCCCGAAAGACGCGTATCACAGAACCCGGCATGACCTCGCCGTTTTGTGCGCGCGTAAAAACACCGCGGAGGCCGGTGGGGGCGTTGTTTCGACCTCGCCGCCACCGGAGCTGGACTGTTGAGCTGCCTGAAGGTATTAGGCCTGCCGTTGCGGAGGAAATTCGATGACCGCTTTCAATGAAAGTCCCGATGACGACTTCTATTGCGATTCCGGGCTATATTATCGCTTCCTTTCCCGTGTGTGGAACCTTATTTCTGCCAACAGTGCCTTTCTGGGCAGCGATGCCTGTAGCTCTCGCTACCTGCACCCGTTTGCGAATGCGCCGGCGCCCGCTGGCCGCTCGCGGGCCAGCGGGCGCCGGCGTGATGGGATGATGGGATCGCCGGGGTGATGGGAGCTTAGCCGCGGTGGCGCAGTGGCTAAAAGGTTGTGCTGCTGGGCCCAAAAATGTTGGTTTGATTCAGGTCCGCGGCAGCTGTCTTAATGTGTAACCATTTTTTGACAAATTCCCTACATATACAACGCCAACAGTAGACCGCCCTGCATTTGCCAAAAAATGCAAAAGCGGCGAACTTAACCGTTTAATATGCCGCTGCGGTGGCTCTTTATATAAGCAGTTCTGATTGATTGTAGGGTTTAACGCACCGGCGCAACGCAGGCGATGAGGCGCGCCGTAGTGGAGGGCTCCGGATTAATTTTGAGCACCTGGGGATGTTTAACGTGCGCCGAAATCTCGTACACACGGGCGTTTTTGCTTTTGACCTCCATCAGAAAAGCGGCCGCCGCGGCCGGGAATCGAACCCGCGACCTCGTGCTCAGCAGCGCAACGCGTTAGCCACTGAGCCACAGCGGCGGGTATGTAAGTTGTTGTGCTGCGGAGCGTAGAGAATTTTGTACTATTATACTACCTAGAGAGCTATCTGGCGCTGCGATAGTTCGCCACGATGGACGTAATGGAGAGAAGTAGATTAGGGTTGGCATTAAGTGGCTTAAGAAAATTACCATGGATTGTGCAGCCAGTTTTGTTTTGGTGATGGTCTTGCATCAACGCTTTGCCTTGGCGGAGTGTTGGTAAAAAGCGCGGGAACTGAAGCGTCATTGAACTGAATGTCGCTAGCGTGCCGGTGCCACTCTGTGTGGGAATGTTGTTTAACAAAACTTGCCAATCGGACGGGTTATTATTTCGCTGCCACCAGAGTAAGCATGAAAACACATATGACAGCGTGTATGCGGCGAATGTACCTGCGGATTAGGCGTTGTGGCACCGCTCACCCAGCAGAGCAATTTATTTCCCACGCGCACGTAAGTCGCGAACTGCTTGGGGCCGCCACCATTTTCGTACAGCACCAGTTTTTAAGGACTAAAGTTTTTGTGCACAATGTAATTTTTAAACACTGAACCACGCCATAACTATTTTTCTGGTTAAAAGAAACGGCAGAAATTCAAAGAATTGTCCACTAATGCGTAGCATTCTTATGCCTCTTGTCTAGAGTGAGAGTTTCTTACAGCCAAACTTTTTTTTGCTTTTCTTAATTTTGTCAGACCACTCATCTCCACTTACGCTATTATAAGGATTACAGGTGGAAGTTCCGCCAAATGGGCATTTTTGTGGAAATGCAGGGCGTTACACGGTTCGCCATTTCGGCAGTTTTTTTTTCTTTTTTTGTAATTTGTTGGTTTAGCGAAATTCGGTCCGACCAATCATCCGTATTTAGGATATTATAACGGTTAACAGTGGTACTTTCGCCAAATCTGCATTTTTTGTAGCAATGCCGGGCGTTACATGGTCCTGGTTGAGGGTGGAAGGTGGTGGGGTGGTTACTCGGCGAAGAATACTACGCATTAAAACGCAATTCCGGCATTCATAAGCACGTTATGAGCCCACGCAATCCGATTCCGCTACTACCCATCGTTCCCATCGAAGCGTAAGTCCCGTTTGAGAGTTCGCGTTCACACTAGCGTCAGATTCCTCTTCAGTTTTTATTAACTCTATGGCCCACACCGGCCACGGCGGCTGCTTTTCTGATGGAGGCAAAAAAGTTAAGACGCCTGTTTGGGGAGATTTCGGCGCACGTTGATGATCCCCAGGTGGTCATTACCAATCCTGAGCACTCCACTACGGCTCGCCGCACAGCCCAGGTGCAGCTTAAGGCTTTACGCTGCTGAGCACGAGGTCGCGGGTTCGATTCCCGGCCGCAGCGGCCGCTTTTCTGATGGAGGCGAAAAGCAAAAACGCCCGTGTGTACGAGATTTCGGCGCACGTTAAAGATCCCCAGGTAGTCGAAATTAATCCGGAGCCCTCCACTACGGCGGGCCTCACCGCCTGCGTTGCGTCGGCGCGTTAAACCCTACAATCAATCAATCAGGCGCCGCTTCGTATCGTTGAACCGGCTAAATGTGAATACGATTTCTTTAGACTTTTAATAACTACTACAGATGAATGGTTGAATGAAATAAAAACGAAAGTAATGAAAACAATATCTAACAAAGGACCAAAATGAAGTAGCAACCATTGTATCCTAGACATCTCCCGAAGGCCACAAAGACAAAAGGGAAAATCCAACCCCAAAACTATCTAAACATGAATAAATATTCGTCATCTTTTCTACTCTGCGAAGAACATAGAGTTTCATATATTAGTATGAAACTCTATGGCGAAGAACGACGACCAGCGATGCTGTTATGTCAAATGAGGGTTTTTTTTCTAAATGAGCCAGATCCCGAAACCGATACTACATTGGATAAAACTGCAGCAACAAGAAAAGCTCGTCAATTTTCCCCTAAAAAAAGGTGTCGCAAGAAAACAGTTGAGATAACTCCCTGAAAACGCGTACGGAGATTGTAGTTCCTATCGACAATGAGCCGTATCCTGCTGTTTCACGGATCAAAATGGGCCGAATCGATTTGCCCAATGGGCGCTTGCTCCTGGCTGGACTGTTCAGACTGTTTCGTGGGTGTTTCGGGAAGTTTTTTTTTTTTTTGCCTTTTCGTAGCTGGCTTATGAATTCAGACAGCAATTGGGAGATCAGTGAAATATCTGTCCCCAGATGTCAACGACGAAGGTAACGGAAGAAGTGAACGAAACGAAACTGAGAGATGCGAACGAATGATTTCATTTCGTCTCAGCCTACCCTACGAAATAACTCTGGTTATGTCTATTCTTTGTACTCCCATATTTTTAATTTTTGTACTTAACTAAATAGCCGCAGCTTATATGCCCTGGCAAATCTGCCCCGCCCCCCTCCCACTTTCCCCTTTGAAAGTAAGAACCACCAATTCATTAAGGCGAAGAAGATATGAGCAGCCTTCCTGTGAAGCGTTTTTGAAATTTATGGAAAAGCAATGAAGAGCTTGCTTATTTCTCGAATGCCTTCAGTCGTGCCCAAGAAAACTATCCTAGGGAAGAATTCGAATAAAGCTGCTAATGGCGCCAAGAGGACTCACCTGCTCTCCATGTATAGTTGTACTGTTTTTGAAGCGCCGTTGTATATTTTAATGCCTTTTCCACCAAAACTCAATCGCGTAATGCTTGCTCGTCAATTTAAATAATGTTCTCATAGGAATGCCGCATCTACTTGAGTGTTTCAATTCAATATGAGCGAAATCCAAGCTTATCACCTCAAATATTGCTCATAATCACGGCATAATTTTCAATTACTTATGGCCATATCCTTCCCCTAGCTGACATGCAAAATATATCACATAATAGCTTTGACGGCGTTGCATCTAGGTCCTGTAGCAAACTTCGCCTTGTTTCTCAAATTCGCGTCAGGTGGATCTGGATCATTTCGAGAAAAAAAATGCACGCGTCTCCATGAAGTGAATCATGACGAGTGGGCGAAGCACTGGGGATCTTATGGATTGGATTTCCAATCCAATCCATTTCAAACCAATTCAATCCAATCCAATCCAATGCTCTTCGCGCATGCGCAGCACGACTCTCCAGAAGAACTCTCTCTCTCTCTCTCTAACCTTTTGTGAACCTTTTATTTTGTTCTTGTTAAACTTTTGTGAACCTTTTGTTCACAGATGTTTTGATCTACACGCTCCTGTGCCGTGAGCACTTCGCCCCTAAAAAACGCCTCATATATGTATAACCATTGGCATACATGCATGACTATAGTGAGAAAAAGCGCGCCGGCTAAGCCGCCAAGGCCCAAAGTACGCCCGTTGATGAGCTGGACCCCATAGAGTTAATACTACTGAATCTTGACCCGTAGCAGCAGCTACCGCATCTACAATTGCACTGCAGGTAACACGCAGACGCTGCTAGGCGCCGCCAGCGCGAACGCACAGAGGGAAGAGTGAAATCGTAATTTGTAGAGCGGTAGCTCGTTTTTTGCGCCGAGAGCGCCCAGTGAACGCTCACATTTATCGACGGCAAGCGCCATTACTCTTTCTCGCATCTATATCTCCGCACCTTTTCCCCTTTGAAGAGAACAAGCAATTAGACGCTTTGATTTTCTCTTTTTAGAGGCCATGGTGTACAGGCACGGATGCGGGGAATTTACCGGGAGAGCCATATACAGCTCCCCTGTAAAAAACGTGAAAAAAAAGCATTAAATATGTAGCGCCCTGACTGCACAAAAGGTATGATTGGTAAAGTTGACACACATGCCCGTTATAATTGTGGGAATGAAGAAAATTGGTCGAAGAAAGTTGAGAAACACTATAAATTACAAAAACTACAAATCGTATAACTACTTACCCAAATCAAAAATATTTTCTGCCAGGTGTGAATGACAACTTATTGAGATCTCGCCGTAAACTTGTCGATGTCTTACTACTGGTGGCTGCATTGCGTTGTTCAACCTTCGTAATTTCTTGTATGACTTTTTTTACGGAAGTCTAGAGGTTTAATCGTCCTACTGTGTGTGGCACAAGACAACCCGCCGAGCACAGCTCGCTGTCTACGCACAAATGACGTCATACTGGTTTTCAGGGTGCTTTAACTTATCGATGATTCCAGTGCTTTATTTTTCAGGCATTCGGGGGTACATATTCACTTCTTGTTTCTTCGTGCGCACGTTGTAGATGCTTCAAATGCTACCAGTGAATGAATGATTGAAATGAGCGTTAATTTACTAAAAACACTAGCTTGGACTTGGTTCTTGCCGGTCCGAGGCAGTAGGTCTCGTCAGTCCTGGAAAGCTGTCGAGTTGGCTGCGTCTTCTCCCGGTTCACCAGATCCTTCTGGAAAGATACCAAATTTCGTTATTTACTGACCTCTTTCTTCGGCGTCAAGGCGTGCGGACAATTTTTGAAACAAAAATACAAAATTACGAAGAAACAAATAAGGGCGAACACGGGCGAATTTGCTGAGGGAAAAAAAAAACGCCAGCAAGCACACGCCGACTTTTTAAATAAATGTTGAGAAGTACTTCTTTTTATTACCCGTGGCGTACCCACACCCACGTCATTACACTCACAGCAAGCACAATAATTTCACAGGAACACCAGAACTGACTCTGAAACTTGCAGTTGCGATCCTAAATCCCTTAAAGGGACTCTACAACTCTTTCGATAAGCGCTTTCACTCCATACTTCGGGTCGGGAAGCCCTGCAAAAGCTACAGTTATCGCCAGACACGGAGCGGCACTGCGTGATTTGCTCATGGCAGTAGATACGCCTTCTCTTCCTGGTTCGCTCTTGTGGCTGTCTTTTTTTATAAAGTGGCCATGCTTTGTGTTCATTGCTGCCATCGAAAGCAAACCGGCCAATAGCCGCTACATCGCTCTAATGACGCAATTCGAGCGCTCGGAGAACGCAAATATTGCGAAAGAAAAAAATATTTTGAGCCAGTTTCTGTTATCTGATGACCATAGAGAAATAATTTTGGGTTGAGGTATTTTGTTATCCCCTATTCTAAGTACTGGATGTGTATGTTGAGTGCGTTTTGAAAGCAGTTAATATTTCGAAAAAAGTTGAAAAAAGTGTTGCAGGGTTTTTAGGTTTCCAATCCGCTCCTACATATTACAGGAACGCTGTTTAGTTTGCACGCATTCTTACGTTCCTTCCACCAGAAATCTGTCCACCCGTCTGTCTAAAACGTGTGTCATTAATGATGTCCTCCATAGGTTTACTTGGGGTGATATGTGAAATACAGTCTCTCCCACTTATAACAATATTGAAGTGCCAAAAAAGGCCATTGTCATAGCCAGTAATCGTTATAACTGGGTTGGGCAGAAAAAGTTACTTTTGTAAGCATTTAGAGGTTTTCAACCAGTATTTACAAAACGGAAGTGTAACTGCACAGCTGACCACCCAGACTTAGCCATGCGTGTGCCAGCCGACCCTACAAGGTCTCTAGGAAGGACCACAGTTTTAGGGGCGAAGCTCCTTAAGTCATGGGTCTGTCCATCCCTTGTGTCTCGTGGTACGTGACCGCCGCATGCTTTCGGAGATGTCGCAAAGTGGGCCGCGTTGCACGCGCAAGAACCGGCTGCAACCGGCAGCGCAAACTCGGCACCGGGAGCGCGAGCTTGTCTGTGTTCGCCAACGGAGGCGCGTGCGCACGTGCACTGCGAGGGGGAGATCACGCAAGAGATCACGCCACGAACGCAGGCAGTCGTTCTCGGAGATCGAACGAGACGCAACGACCCTTGCTCGTTTCCTCTCGTCTTGTTCGAGCACAAGTTCGCCCTAAATAAAAGTTCTTTACCGTTGTGTCCCATCCTACGTGACAAATTGTGGTGGAGGTGCGGGGTAGTCCTCGATGGCGCGGGGTCTTTCACCAGGTCTGGGCCTGGGAGCATTGACTCCGAAAATAACAGTTGATTTGTACAATGTACGCACACAGTCTTACGTCTTTCTTAATGATGTAATGGGCGAACTTTCACGGGAGAGTTACGGTTACCGATGATCTCCCCCTCTCGAGCTTCGCCCCACTTATCATCATTCATTCCGTGGATATGGCGTGATTTTTTTTCACACAGGAGGATCGCAGAATATTCTTCACCGTCTCTTTCTTTTTTAACGATTGGCAGATTGCATGCCACTATAAACGCATCGTTTTTTGTCTTTTTTTAACATCAGAGTAGCATTTACTCCACTGTAGCTTTATTTTAATCTGGCCAGTGTTGAAGAGCTGCCTCGTGCCTCTTATTGCCTGGTCCAGCTGTCAGCAGGAGATAAGAGGGGCAGTCAGGAGATCTCTTCCTTCAAACAGCATGGCATCATACTATTTACCAACTTTTCTGAGTGTTAGAAAGATAGAATATGCCGCAACGTATTTCATGCTCAAAAAATTGGCCGCGTATCTGCTCCTTTTTTTGCAAATGTCGACAAAAGACAATAGCCTTTGTCGACATTTGCCAAGTAAATGCCTCCCTTCGCTTTCCCACTCACCTGTCATGTTGTTCCTCTTGCGTCGCGCTCCTCGCAGGGTAAAGACGCTCAAGGTTTTCTCAAGTCAGTTTAAATTTACCGCGTTCCACTGCTCCAGGACGGGTGCCTCGATGCCAGCGCAGCCGTACGGCGGAGACGCGCGTCAATCGGGGCGCCCTACTTCAACGTTTATAGAACCACGTTGGCCCACCCACGCGCGTTCCAAGCAGAACGTGGAACCCATCTAGTGGAACCTAGGGTAACTCTTGCCGCTTGATTTCTTTAAATGCCGCCAGAAGCTATAGTGGCGCGGGCGACAGCAGGCGACAGTGTTTTTTTTTTCTGCAGTGGATGTAGTATTTCATTCCGCAAAAATAAAACCCCAGTGGTTTTTTTTATAAAGGAACAGTGTAAGTATACCTTGTGTATTAATTTTGTCTTATATTTGCGTAATGTCTTGTCTTCTTCAACAATGTTGACGAGTATGAACATATAAACCGGACATAGACGTTCAGATTTGACTGTGAGTATATAAGACTATTGCGCAGACTCCGTTTCACTTTGGCCGGGTGGCTGAATCGAATCACAGACAGACAGACCAATATTCCTGGGTTTAAGTAGCCCAAGAAAGACTATCGGCTTTAGAAGCGATGCATGGTCATACATAATGTAGACATGATTTCTCACAGCTCTTTAAAGACTATGCCCTATGTAGGCTCATACTGTCAGGCTCAAATGTTCTAACCAATAATAAAGATAATTACCATTGTTATAAGCCGTTTATATTACCATATAATATATAGCAAAATTGACGGTGCCACAACTGTTCATTGTTATATCCAATATATTATTATAACCGGTATTGTTGTATGTGGGTTGGGCTGTATTTTTTAAAAAAAAGTGCAAAGGCCTTCGTATTTCGGCGTAGGGCGGAATATACTTCCCCTGAAGATGTTTTTTTTTTCTTCAGAAATGCATTTATTTTTGTTAGGAAGCCTTTTGTAACAAGGCTTGGCCAGACCGTCAGACTGAATATTGTGACTTGGCAATTGTGAACTTTGCTTGGCCTCAGTCGTTTCATTTAGTACACTGAAGCCCCGCGTACGCAGAAAGTACCCCCTACCCCCCACAAAAATGGCTGGAGAGACCACAGGAGAAAAACTAAATAAAGAACACGAAGTACCAACAAAGAATCATAACAACCGTTTTTAAAAATGTTTGAGAACTGTCTAGTGATGCCTAGCTAAACATTCTAGCACCACTTGTCTTTTTTTCTATTTTTTTCCCTCCAGCCATCCTTCTTTGTTTACATTATTTTTACGTAATAATTGAGTTAGCTTTGGCAGTTACGGATTTCCAGGCTGATGCAGGCCCGCGTTGCAAGGTTCGTGTTTTTCACTACTTCTTTTCCTGTGTCAGTTTGCTTTAGTCTTTTTTATTTCTATTTTTGAATTCGTTATGCGAGGGCAGTGTATCAGAGACATTCTTGAGGTCGCTAGTTCAGTTTTGTTATTGTTTATTTTTGTTCTTCTGTGGCTCATTTCAATTAGCCTTCGACCAATAATCTCTGTTTACTTTATTATGACGATTGGATGAGTCAACCTCGCCAATTAGGCGTTTATGGGAAGATATGCTTGTTGCATTTTCCCAATGTTTCATTTCGTATTTGCAGAGTTTTCCCGTTCATTTTTGTTTTGTTTTCACTGTGCGTGGGTACAGATTTTGTTAGTTAATTTGAACTTTTTTGTCGTAGTAATGTTCATGCATCTTTTGGTTCCTTTAAAATGTTGTTTTACTAATAATACCTATTTACACTATAAAATGATTGTTACTCGGTAATTATGCATTTTAGCGCAGCTACACGGCTTTACACGGTTAGTGCTGTGAGGTACTGAAAAAAGAATGTTTAGGCAATAAAGTATTATCAGAATACATTTAGTAATACGCATAACCGGTGACCTCGTCTTAATCCGTGGTGGCCTCGTCTGATTATCATGGAAATCTTTGTAAAATTTACTGCCTTGTAGAACCTGTTCTATCTATTGAAAGAGATTGAAAGCTATCAGTGAAACCCGGCGTAATTATGTAATGATCACTGCGCAGGTTCAAGTCAACAGGTTATGGATAGCATAGAGTTTCATTCTATTAGTATGAAACTCTGCGATGGACAGGTTCAGCCAGCGCCTCCTTTAACGATAGTCAAAGGAGGCGATGGTTCAGCGAACGCCGCCTGTTGGCTCAGCGAACTTCGTGAGATTCAAGAGGCCGTGACCTGAGACCCTGAGACCGGCTTAATGAGTGCAGCGACTGAACAACGGCAGTTCTCCCAAGAAGAGCGGAGCGAGGAATGGACAGGTGCCGCCGCCCAGAGAGCAAGACGAAAGGAAAGACCAACGGGTGCTCCTACCGGAAACGAGATGGCGCCACGGCAAAATCTCGATTCTCGGGATCGCGTCTGTTCCTGTTTTGTGTCTGGCGTGTTTCGTAGAAATGCAATGTGAAAACCGCACCCACTTACCATTGCACTGATACAAATTAAACGTAAAAAAGTGTAAAAAAGAAAGGTCTGTGTGACAAGTATCGCATAAAGGATGTGCAGAAAAATGATGGTTCAAAGAGTTCCAGTATCGTTTTCCAATCACTCAGTAAAAATGGGAGGGTCATGGAGGCGTTGGTCATGGTAAAACTGTTCTTTCCAGACACTTGGCAAAACCAACAGAGTGCGTGAAATCACAAAACATACCGCGATCATCGCAAGATCATGGTTTTCTTTTTTATTCGTTTTCCAAAACCTGCGCGGTGGTTCACGTCGTCTGCTACCTGCTTAGAGCAGACGACGGAAACCGCACATTTGCCGCCACCACGCGTCGCCTCTTTTAGGGCCACGTGACATCCGAGAAGGCTGCGGAGCGCGTCTTCCCCGACGCCGCTCCCTACTCCGCCCACCAGCGCAACTGATTTGGTAAGTTCATGCCTGCAGTAATGGCGAGCACCGCGATCATTTTCGATGTTGTTTAAGCGGCGAACAGACTCGCGACATTCGTCATTCTAGTACATCTGTGCGTGATTCTGGGATACTGTTTCAGTGCAAGTTTAATAGCGACGTTTTGGCCTTTCTCCGTTGACGCTTGGCGCTGTACAAATCGCGCCGAGTCCCCGCACGTGTTTGCGCTAAAAGCGGACGTTGAAGCGGCTATTCCCGGGTAATTGAGGGAGGGGCATGACCTTGCGACAGTGCCTTGACGCACGCTCCGAGCCTAGATCAGTGCATTGTTCGTTGCTTTTGAACGTCGCCGGACGGAACACTACAGTTATTTTGCACTACAACGTGCGGGGCTTTTCGGTGCAAAGGGAGAGGAGGCGCGCGTTTGTTTACGTCGGTGCTTGCCGGCCTTGAATGCGGAGTGCCGTGTGTACCGCTTTTCTCGCGTTTGCTTGCAGCTTTGCGTCTGTCGTTTTGCGTTGACCGAAGGAACATCCAGGTTTTCGGCATTTCGCCGCCGAGTTTTCGGGCTTGCCAAGCTTAAATGTGAAACTGCATAGCGCCATATATTACTTTCCCATTCAATCGTGAGAATAACGCGTCAAAGTGCACTGGTGACCTGTGCCGCGGTATTTCGAGACTTGTCATCAAGGTCGAGCTGAAGATGGGTGCAAAATACACATCCAATGTAACTATATACACATCCAATGTAACTATAAGGGTTCAAAATGAGCGAAGTACGCGGCTTTCAGTCGGTTTGAAACAGCTGTCACAGTTTACTGCCGCGCTTGTTGTGAATTCACAGCTGGTGCAAGCATGGCTATGCGTTTTAGTTTTGCTAGTTGCATAATTTTTTGTGGTACTGGTGCTCTTCCGAGTTTAGTGAAAAAACTGCTTTGTAAGAATTCTTCAACACAATTTGGCGCTCGTGTAATAATTTTTGAGCAGTATGATATAACATTCATGAAAGAGTTGTTTTCCTCGATAACCGCACGTTCCAAGATTTTTATTGAAATACAGTGGACGCGCGATAATTCAAACTCTGATAATTCGTGCTTTCGGTTGATTTAAACAAAATTCTAATTTTTTGTTGGCCAGCTATCCTTTCAATGTACTAAAAAGCCGCTTAATTCAAACTCCGTCATTGGGTTAATTCGTATTGTTTGTGTGTCCATATTGGGAAAATATCTAGTGCTTTGGCTGAACTATTTGAAAATCTGCGCGCGTATAAAATCGTAACAGTCGAAAAAACTAAAAATATGACCCTGAAGCCTTCAGGGAAAAGGGCGTTGCTACTAAACAAACGTTTGAAATGAAGCACAAGTAAGCTATACCGTGACGTTTCTCAACTTTCTAGCCTTACTTACCGTTTTCACGATCCGAATTAGAAACCAAAACAACAAACAGGCCTCAAAAAACGTGTAAACATTATTGACTGCCAACACTTGTCGAAGCGGTCAAAACCACGGGAGCCACTATCGCAAAAAAAAAAAGAACGCACAATCGCTCATTGGCGTGTCTCGTGTCAGCAAAAAAAGACAAAAGAAAAACGACACGGCGGTTACGAAAGTGACGAGGGCTGCATTCAGCGTGTGGCCCGTACGCGTCTGTTTTCTGTTTATTTTGTGCAGTCGGGGTTTAAAAACGCTTAGGAATTAAAAAAAAACGTGATTAAAATCAATGCCTAATCGTATGTGTGCGGTCACCTTGCCCAGAGTCATATATATGAGAACTGATAATTCAAACTTCGGATTGTTCAAATAAAATCGTATGCTCTCTGACTTTGAATTATCGCGAGTCGACTGTATGCGATTTTCGGTGTTGTGATCTGTGTTGTGGCAAAACATTTTGTAACCATAAAGTTCTTCCTGCAAAAGCCCCGATTTCACTCAGTACAGCTTAGAGCTCTAACTCGTGTCATCGATACCATAATAAGAACATGTTGAATCAGCTCCACGAGCAAGACGTTGTTAGTAGTCGTGCCAGCGACAAAATGTTTTGTCGCATGAGTGCTGTCGAACAAGTGCTAAGACATCCCATGTTCAATATTGCGCAACTGTTTAGACGAGTATTTTTTTCTTCTAAATTCGATTCTAATACCTCGTAAACAATTCTCCTTATTACAAAATTAGATAATAGGCGAGGTTGTCAAGATCATAGCAATGCCTAACAAGCTAGTCACCTGGACGACCTGTAATGTAGCTCTGCTGATTAGCTGATGCCACATAACCAGTAATACTAACTTCAAGTCGAGTTCCTAGTTGGGCGTCATCTTCCCGCGAGCTCTCCTCTTTTTAAGCGAAAAATGAGCCGTGCACTAGCCGGAAGTAAACTTGCAGCTTATTCATTCCTCGTTACTCTGGAAGTGCAACACGCACACGTGTTACCCGTGCAACAAAGTTCATATTTTCCATTGCAGCGGAGGTGTTAGGTGGTCGAAATTTTTAATGTCGTTGTTCAGCGAAGAGTGGGGACGCTAGCGCTTTCCTTTCCGTGTTTCGAATTTTTTTATGCACGCTGAGGAACGCATCACAGCCCATGGAAATAGAGCGCAGGTCGCGTGTTTGTGGGTGAGCAGATAGGTTGGCGCAAACATGCGCACGTGCGCATGTCTTTTGTTCTTTTGTTTTGTTCCAAAACAAATCTGTCTTGTTCCAAAACGCATGCGCGCGTGCGCATGTGCTTTGTTCCTTCTGATGCACACGCCGCTATAGAACGCGTCGCAGGCAACGGGAATTTTTTTTTTTTTTGCGGAAGTTTGCTATTCAGCATAAGGGGAAATTAAATGTACAGATACACTCCGGATTCCCGAAGGAATCGGAGCAGGGGGCCATGATGTGGACCTTGTATCCACGCCATGAAGTCTGGCGGACGTCCGGGGCGCGGGCCGCAGGTAGCGACGTGCACAGCGCGATGTGCACAGCGCGTAGGCTTCGCAGAGCAGGGCAACTCCACACCAGGTGCTCTGCTGTAGCCTGGTCAACTGGAGCGGGGCAAAAGGGGCACGTGGAGTTGAAGTGGGCATGGTATTGAGGTGACCAGGACCTCGTCACAGCTGGCGTGAGGGCGACTCCCAGGCGATGACGTCTGAGCAGGACCTCATCTTGGCGAGACAACCCACCAGGGAGATCCGTACCGCGCGGGGGTATGAGAGCGCGCGCGGTGCGCCGGAGGCGTTATTTTTCACTGGCAAGGCGAACAGCGTTCGACGAAGGTGCAAGAGGAGCTAGATATTGTACACGCACGGGGTGTGTTCCGGCATCTGCAGCCTGCAATGCGGGGTGGCTATTCCGTTGGCGCCATGACACGCGCACACGACATGGATAAGTGTCCACTATGTCCTGGATTGCTAGCAGAAGTTCGTTGGACGTGAGAGTTTTTCGAAGCTCTCGTACAGCTGCCGACGAATCAGTGTAAATTGTACACTGAGGTGAAGCATGGTTGATTAACGATGTGTGTAGCAGAGCATCCCGCACTGCAAGGAGTTCTGCCTGCGTTGATGGCCATTTCTCCGTTGTTATGTAAGTGCAGGTCACTGGATCGGGAGCCATAGTCGGGCAAAGTAGAGGGGTATGAAGTAAGGTATCGGAAGCACTGGCGTCGACAAACATCAGCGTAGAGGAAGGACTAGCAATGTCCATAGAAGGCAGAATCGGAGCACCAACTGTCCGGGGATGAATACGGGCAAGAGGTCGCATATCCGTTAATTGGTGGAACTTCCATGGGGGCCGTATACTGATGTTTGATAGGGGTGGGGCTGGTGAACCGGTCATGTACGCTGCAAGAGCGGCGGAATCTGGGTCAAGGGCTTGTTTTTGGAGGCCGGCTTGTCGACGCTGATGCACTAGCTCATCAAACGTGTTGAGCTGCAGTTGAATTTCGCTGCCCTGTTCTTCCTGATGAGGGATGGGGGCGAAATAGTGAGGTTCTTTTGGGGCCCGGGGCCGAGATGGCGATCTCGGCTCGCCCTGATGACCGACGTCCGATGCTTGAAGAAGGTGAGGGATGAGAACTGCCTGTCTGGCTAGATATTAGGTTTATTTACATTATTTACAAAGCTCCAAGTATTTACATCAGGTGAGAGACACTCTGCCCACAGCAGCCTGTTCGGCCAAGATCTATACGCTTAGATCCCTCTCGACCGACCTCGAGATAACCCAACACTCCGGTTTTGATAACAAAAACCCCGCCTCCAAAAAGGGGGCGTACAAGAAAGAGAGAAAAACCCTTTAACCAATTAATAGAAACCCATTGATTGGCCACAGGAACCAGCCAATCACACATGTGTCCCCACCTGCGGTCACGTGACCCAACCCTCTCTCTCTTATGCACTCAAAGTGCGTTTCCTACGCACGCTGTTACACCCGGCCAGAAAATACAGGACATCTGCGGCCTAAAGTGAACCATCCATAACGTTCAGCGGGCGGCATCTGCACAAACAACAGCCAAGCCGAGGGCCCGGAGCGGTCCCCGCGCGGCTGACCTCCCTCCGCGCGGCGCCTCCCGCAGCCCCCCAATGTCCCGCGACGCGTAGGACAATGAGGGTTGCTAATTCCCTCCCAGACGAAGGGCGCCGCGGCCTGCCGCCAGTCGCACCGGAAGACGCGCTTCAGGCCCACTCGTTGGTCTCCGAGGCGATTGACCCGTCAACGACCCACGCCGCCGCCGGAGTCGAAGATTTCCAAACTTACACCGCGCGCGCTTTCAACACTAAGAGATACGATAACCTGGCTTCCCGTCAGCCTGTTATGCCGAAGGACCCAGCCACCCGCGACGCAGGCTAATCGCCCCCGTCCTTTGACAAACAAAAGGACGGGCACAACACACGCTCTCCGCGCCTCCGAACTTGGCGTCCGTGCGGCTACATGAAAGGGACACGGGAAAGCAGCCACCAGCGGAGGCGACGCGGATACCTGAGCCCCCGGCGGCCTTAATTAATTACATGCGGAGCCCGAACTTAACAGCTGCGCTCCCTGTTGCAGAATAGGGACGGGGGTGAGGACTGGAAGACCACAGCGCTGACCGGGGCTAAGCCAGCTAAGCTGCTTTGTGGATGTATTTTGCGGACGCCCGCAAGGTGCGCGGACTACAACGGCTGAACCAGCAAGGGGGAGCTTTGCAGCGCCTTTGTAGTCGCATTATGTCATTTCGTCTTACTTTGAATGCTCATATAAGTTAGGACTCCGTAGGAGCAGAGTCTAAGGGCAAACAACAAAGGAAAAGTGAGCGGCAAAGGGGCTCGGCCGAAGCGCAATGCCAGGGAACCCCAATGCTCTTGCGCAAGAAGCGTCTTAGCCCAACAATCCCGGCAGGGCGTGGCCGTGGTACTTGTAACGTTCAACGACAATAACCACTCTATCACTGCTGTAAAGCAATAAAACATTTCATGCCCCGTGGCAGCTTCGCTGGACATCCACTTTTGCAGGGCCGGGAATGGGAGCCGATATTTTTCACAACACTGCTGACAAATTTTGCACCACTAGGAAAGGAACGCAAAAATACTACCAGCAAAAGACACCAGAATGTACGGGAACAAGGTAAATGTAATCAGCACACTCGCACGAACGCACTTTTAGAAAGCGCACAAGATTGTAGAACACGATGAACAATACATAATAGATTTATGGCATATAACACTGGACACTGCAATAATTGGCTTCGTAAATGTGGGGGTGATCATCTCGGCTGAGGAAACATTTACCAAACCTGCGCCAGTGGATCTACCTTCGTTGCTTTAAGCCATAGTGTCAAAGTACCCGCGCTCTATTTTGTGACGTGTTTCCGGCGTGCGGTACTACATCCCAATGTTCTGCTGTACAGGTATTATATAAAACATGCGGGAAGACGGATAAACAGTTCTGCGGTAACATAGCGTAAGCAGCGTTTGAGCCGTACGGATGGGAGCGCCAGGAAGTGAAGATCGCGGGCTGCGGCGTACGCGGCTTCATTCCCTGATAGGCCATTATGACGGGGGGACCATAATCTTCCAGAATATAAGCTCGCACAAGTTTCATAGGTAGCTTGAGGGCTTCAGCCGTTGCCAGGCCTGCTTGATATACAGTGGCAGCGCGCGTACTGTTAGTACATGGTGATGTTTATGTAGGGCTGGAGACCGTACGCTTCGGAAGCGTGTCATACAAACTACCTTCATGAAATGGCGCAAACTATCACTTGCGGCGAGTACATCAATGCGATTAAGTAGATGCAGTCTTTGCAGCCGTTGAGCAACGGTCCCCTTCCTTCTATCCCTCTCCCCACCGTACGGCAAACGCCCTCCTTCCTCCAATAAAATATTCAATCAATCAACCCGCTGCCCACATGGGCGTAACTTAATTGTTGGGAAAGTAGTGCAAATGATCTCCTATTACTTCAAACAGAAGTGTAACTGCTCCGCTCCACGCTTAAACAAGAACGAAACGGTTCGCAAGTCGTTTTGTAGCGCGCCACAAACAAGCAAACAGTGTGTCCTAATGTCAGTATTCACAGCGGCAAAGTTTGCGCGATTTCTGCTGCCAGTGAAGCTCAGAGCGCAGTCGCTCTCGCGTAGCTTGTGTTCGTTTTTGTCGCCTAAATATCAATATCTGAACGGCCGTACTCTCGAAATCGCATTGTTATTTGTCGGATTTTGGTTGCTCCACTAACCTTCAGTGTATCCTTCGAACTTTATCTGCCAAGTACTGGTCCATCCGATTACACAGCCTTCGGGGGGTCGCTGGACCTGTGAAGTCTGTCCTGATAACCAGCCAGACGCTTGATAGCCTGACGGGCTCAATTACGTTGTCTATTGCGCGACGTGTTGCCAGCGTAGCGCGATAAGCCCCTGTCTCCACTTCAGATAAGTTGCGCTCGCGCTGCGCAGCTTATCAGTTCTCAGTGTGGGCCGAGACGTTGAAGCATGGTCGCAAGTGGCTATTACGCCCCCGTAGATAGGAAGACTGAAGGGGTCCTAGACTTCAAAGTCGTAATACCGTTGAAATATGTCGGGTACCGTACTTACTCGAGCGTATGCCGACCGTCCACATCTTGTCAAAAGGAGAATTATACAAGTTTAGCCACAATTTTGCTCACATGAAGCTTGCGTTTTGGCTTGTAAGGCGTTAATTTTAACCCTTTACACAGAGTGCGCGGAGATCCACGCAACGTGTCCACGTTAACAGCTTATAGCCACATGATCTGTCCTTTTTAAAATAAGCACGTCGCCGTGTGTAGACGGACGTGTACCTCTAATGAATCGATGAAATGTGGTAACTGGACCAGAAATGATTCTAGTGCAGTGGTATTCTGTTCACCGAAGATTTCGCCTCAGCTTGCTGGCGGTCATTTCGCTCCCGAACGACGATAGTGTTGTATCTGCAGCGTTTCCTGGCACGCAACCATTCTTCCTGCCAGGCTACGGAAATGTTGCTTGTGAAACAAGATCCGCGTTTGTCATTGCTGCGATAGGATAGTGTCGTCTGCGCCGCATACGGAACTGGCTTAGGTTTAGCGCGCGTATCTTAAACCGCGTTTACAGTTCGCGCCATGACCCTCTAGTCGAGCCCACATATAACGGCCCCACTTAAAACGAACTTTCGTTTATAACGAAAAAAACCCGCGTTACCGTCAAAATATACCTTATTTCAGTGGCATAAAATGCCACGTACAACGAACGTCTTTGAGCCCTGCCGATCGGTTACAGCGAACGGCCGGCGCCGCGATGTCGGTTGAAATGACGCCCTCTGCCCTGCTCTGCCGGCGAGTCGCTTTTCCTAACCTCCTCGCAGGCAAACCGGGCGAACGAAGAAGTTATTTCAAGCTATGCGGGAGCGTGACGTCTATAACGCGGATGAAACTGGGTTATTTTACCAGATGGTGCCGGATAAAACGCACGCCATGGTAGGCGACACTTGCACTGGCAACTTCCGGCAAAGTGCGCGTCACAGCACTTCTGTGCACTAACATGGATGGCAGCGACGGCCGCGTGCCCTTCGTCATCGGAAAATTGTTAAAGCCGCGTTGCTTTAGGAGCTATGTGCCCGTGCGCTACAGGCGCAACTCTAAGGCGTGGATGACGCGCGATTTATTCGCGGAGTGGCTGAGCGAGTTTGACCGTGACATGCAGAGGCAAGGCGGGCGCGGGACCTTGACCTCGGCTGGGGCGGTTGCGTTTTTGCCGATGAAGATGCTGACACTGCGTAACCGGGCACGGATGAAAGCATTGTTAAT
Organism: Haemaphysalis longicornis; assembly: GCF_048455015.1. Classification (NCBI taxonomy): domain Eukaryota; kingdom Metazoa; phylum Arthropoda; class Arachnida; order Ixodida; family Ixodidae; genus Haemaphysalis; species Haemaphysalis longicornis. The sequence continues at coordinate 152,985,137 of NW_027526335.1, read as the reverse complement.
GAAGAACGGGGCAAGAGCGAAGAGGAGGAATCGGACGCGGATGACGGCGAAACTTTTGAGCGTGTGCCTATAAGCGCGCATGTTGCAGTGGGCTACATAGAGTTGGGCTACATGGGCTACATGGGATACATGGGCTACATAGAATGGGCTACAACTTGTTTACACCAAGGGCCTCGGCGAAGAGCTCGTGGCTGCTCTAAATGAACTGTACATCACCATCATCAAGTCTGCACTGCGCAGGAACAAACAGCCATCACGGACTTCTTTGCGCAAAAATTAAATTGTGTTTTGACTTCTGATTTTTTTTTTACTGGGGTCCATTTACTACGAACTTCGGGATATAACGAACGGAGGCCGCGTGACGCTTAAATTCGTTATAAGCGGGCTCGACTGTACTTAAATAGCGCTGAAGAGGGCTGCAAACGTTTTATACTATACTTCCTTCGCAAGGTTTTCGCCTAGATGGTATGGGCCAGCTGCGGAATGTTTTCGGCTCATTTGCGGGCGTTTAATTTTTTTTTTTTTTGAAAAGTATGTTTCTTTTGCCTCCACATTTTGGGCCTATTTGGCCTATTTGGTGCCGCCGTCTGTGATGACACGCGGTCGCGTTTAAACTCTGTTCACTGTACGTGACAAAGATAAAATAAAATTTGTACAGCTTGCACTATACTCGGTTACAACTCAAGAACGGCACCACCTCATGTAGTGTATCACCCCGCCAAAGCGCCGGACTCGTGACGTCAGTGCGCGCGCGTTTTGAAAGGGGTTTGCTATGAATGCGTGATATCGTGTGCCTTGTCTCACGCAGTTTGTTTGTCGTCACTGGAGTCGTTTATAAGCATATTAAGTCCAAAAAATCACGGGAACGGCTCGCGTCATGTTCAAAATATTCCCAGTAACGGCCTACTTGCGCCGCGCGAAGAAACATCCGGCTACGGTGATAAGGCACAGCGGCAACTTCCGGTGCCGTTCTTAAGTTGTCACCGAGTATAGTGGTGCACGGCTGGAGAAACAGCAGGGCTCGGGTTCGAGCTAGCTTTTCCCCACACTGACAGCAGGTCCCAGGAGAGAGGGTTATCCGGACGCCAGCAGTGGAAAGCCGTTTTGGACGGCACTGTAACGCAAAGACCATTAACAATGTTCAGCGCTTTATTCATCAGCAGTCCTCGTCATCCGTTTCGTCGTCGTCTTCCGAAGGCACAGCCGCGTAGGGCAAATCCTTTTGTAGCGCGTCCTCGCCTCGGTAGACCTCCACGTCTTCGTCAGCTGGCCTCGTGGCCGTCTTTACGTGTGGGTTGTGGAGGGATGGCTTGATAGATTCGTCGTCATCGCCTTCGGCGCGGTGGAGCCGTGGCGCGCCGCTCGCTAGCCGACGACGGAGGCGGGAGCTTCTCACGTGGCGTAAGCCCACGCGCAAGCCTGGACGGCGCCAAAGCCACAGCGCGGAGGCGGTCACCGCGAGTCACGCGCTCACGTGCGTCGGGGCTTTCTGTCTACGCCGTACAGATTTGTGTCTGCTGAAACAGCTGTGCCGTTAAAACAAACCGCAAAATAAGATGGAAATTTTTCTCGGATACTTAAGTCTGCTTACGTGCTTTGAAGGCGAGAGCGCAGCGATGAGCTTATTTTCTGCTGCATCGCGTCGCCTTCTCTTTTCGCGCTTTCGTTTTTTTTTGCCTTTCGACGCGATTTACCCAGACAGACAGACAGACCGACCGCGACAATTGACACAGCAGCTTCCCCACAGTATGAGCTCCAGTGATGCTCCGTTTTGGGAAGAAAAAATTCCGTTTCAAGGTTCCAAAGTTCTCTATTTTAAGCACTTTTCCCCCCAGGTTCATCAAGAATTCCCTGCTAATTTCCCTGCGTTCTCCTTTCGCAGCTGACATACTTTTACGTGGATTCCTGTTCGGTTTTGGGCGTTAGCCAGCGCCACCTATGTCATTACGTAGCCTTCCGGACGCAGACGCCGTTCAGAGTGTCAGAGTTTCAGCGTGAACTATTTTGTACTACAGCTGCCGCTCAGCAACATTTCACTATGCATCTCACGTTTTGTACCATAGACCATGCTTACTTTGGAACTAAACATTTAAGTTAAAACGGCTCCTATAGGAAAAATACGAAGAAATTGTTGGGCAATGTGGGTAATTTTAGCTGAGCATCGGAACTGCTGGAGCAATCTCTTGTTGACAGCACGCGGACTAAGGCGCACCCGAAGTAACGTTTTGTATATTGCGCAGGGATACATGTGTACTGGCTCCAGCCCTTTAGCCGACGCCGTTTTGCACTTTGCCAGCTCTTTCTCGGGAAATATTGTTTCCTTTATACTCCTTCCTGTTTTACGAACTGGATTACAAGCGGTCTCGGATGCTTGTGGCGGGGGGGAACACGGCTGCGAATACATACATCCGGCGAAGTGTTACGGGAAACTTTTTTAAAGAAAACAACGTAATCAATGATGCGAGGACAGGTTTACCGACATTGTTTTTCCCTTTTACTTCACGACTACGACAATTCCCTGCATCTATTAAGATTCCCTTTTTCCCTTTTGACTGAAATTGCAGCCAGAAATTCCCCGAAAAGGGGAAAGTTGCCCGCACGGAACATTACTGAGCAGCTCTCCTCCGCCTGCACCTGTCGCGGCGCACTCATCATATAGCGCAGCTGGGTGTTGCTCTAGCGACCCGGGTTCGAATCCCAACGAATCCGATTTATTTTCTCTTTATAGCCGTGATCATTATGGTACAATTCGCGTTGATGACGATAACGACGATGACTACGGTCACTTTTCGCGGTTGATCTTTCGCCTTAAAGGGGCAATGAAGACAAAATACAAGTTTGTTTTATTCGAAAGATTCCGTGTTCTATAGTGCCCCCAGTGCTTGTCCGGAAGCAAACGATGCTTTATTTACTGCGAAATTAATCTATGTTAAAATTTTGATTCTCGCGCCAAAACGTGTGTTTCAACGACGTTTTAAATGACATCAAAAGAGCAGTGTTTCAGCTAAACTTGGTCTGGACATTGGCGCTTCTATGCTTACGTGTACTTTCGTACGTCCCACTCTTTGGCCCGCCATTATTACTGCTGTAAAAAGAATGTGCCATAAATTTAAGCGCGGATAGCTCGTTCGGCAAGCTTGTAAGCTCTGCCTAATTTGCGTTTGCTTTTGCCGGTCTCCGCCAATCGCAGAGCTGGCTGGTATGGCATCATAGGTTCTTTTACGGGAAATGAGCTAGTGGATCGCATGGCCATTCCCTTTTTTTTCCTAATTATGTAGCTTATTTGAGCGAGTTTACATTAAAGTGGTGTCAGAACTATTCTAACGAGGCAATGTTTTGTTGCATTTTGTCTTCATTGGCCCCTTAAGGCCTAGGTAGCGGCCCTTAAGCCGCAAGTTTTTCGGCCCGATTAAGGGGGAGGGGGACAATGTGGGTGGTAGGGGCGTTCCCGTAAGAGGTGATACGTAGATCGCGGGACGTCGCTGCAGGGTAACTTATAAGGGTGTTGAGCAGCGGGCACCGAAAAGGGAAACTCAAGCCAGCGGAGAACTGTTTGCGTACCGCCCAGCCTCCGAACAGCGCTTTGCCTGCTTAATGTGCGTGTTCCCCGTCCCTCTCTACTGCCTAATCACCTTCGTGGTCGGAGGAGACAGCGGGCTGAGAGGTTGAACAAGAATGTGTTGTAGGGTAGATGTGGTGGAGAACGGGGATATCGTATGAGGTATGGGTTTGGACTGGGCCACGTACTCTTATAAGGGGCGTGGCAGTGAGTTTGAGTCGCAATAATCGTAGAGGATTTCAGCGTAGCGAAGATTTATAGGACGGGGCGAAGGGGGAGGTGGGAACGTGATTTTTTGTGTGTGGGAAAATCCGGAACGCGGGATCGCGTTCAGCGAGGTAAGCCGCTTAGCTCCTCTAAAGGAAGAAGGGACCAAGGGTACTAATGTAGAGGCGATGCTGGCTAGACTGGGGAAGTTTTGGAGCTGGGGATGAGATATGCGGCTTGTTTAAAAGCCTAGGCAGGCTGGCTGCAAATCCGTGTAATCGGTCACGAAGTCTGTGGAAGATGGTGCGGTTGTCAGGGCGATGGCTGTTCTTTGGCGGTGGCGGTAATGGCATGTGAAGGGTGAGGTCTGCACGGTGGCGTAATGCGAGTTTTTGCTGAGTTTGGAGAAGAGGTTAAATCTAAAGGAAATATCAGAGTGGGCCTCCTCGATTATCAGTCCCGTATCGTCCGCGGACTGGCCGAGACGCGATCCCGCTCTCGATTTTCCCGTGTATTCCTTCCTATGGGACGAATTCCGGTGCGAACGCAGTCCTCGTACTCCCCGCGGACCGTCCAGGAGTGGTAAATCGAGGAGGCTCAGTGTTTGGTCGATAGTAGCAGGTCAAAGGTAGACCCCTGCTTTCACGGGCGAAGCTCCTTAGAGGCTCCAGCTGTCGTCGTCTCATGTTGTCGTCGTATCATAGTGTCATGTCGTCGTAGTGTCATGTAGTCACGGTGCTAAAACGCCGGGACACCCTTTTGCCAACGCCTCGCGCTAGAACGCTTTGTGCTTCGAAGACGCGAGACTTACAGCAAGCCTGTATACCTCTACCTCCCAACGGTTTCATCTCCGTGGGCAGGAACGCCGAAGCATCAGGAATACACTTATACAGTACATGCTTCACCCCTCCCCAAATCACACAAAGAGTACTGTTGGGCAAGTTGGTAGTTCCTTTTAAAAAATAGCTACAGCGCGAATAGAAAAAAAGGACACACTAAGACGACTGGACGAGCGAGCTCTGGTTCCACGTTAGTGGAGCCGGCCAGGGATTTTTCCAATAAACTGCTATCTCTCTTTCTCTCTCGCTCGCTCGCTGTACTTCTCATGACGTAGACACTTTTCTGTAGTATTGCTCCATTTTTCTTTTCTCGTGAAAGAAATGTTTCTAATAAACAGCCGCTTAATATGCACCACAAGTTCCTCAATATTTGGTGCCAATGTTTTTTACTAACTCTGGTCCGTACAAACTGTACGTTAAGATATAAGTACTTTTTGTATCTTCACTATTTTCTGCTTTTTATTGTTTTTTTTATGGCTTGCAATCGCTTCCCTTAGTGAACAACGCTTTCAGTGGCCAGTTTTAAACGATATGGTTTATTGGGTTTGCCAGAATAATGAAGCAGTATGAAAGCTACATAGAAAAAAAATTCTGCTGGTTTACTGCTAGGTGCTACTGATAAATAAAGCACTCACTGTTGCGTAGTTATTTAAAAACAATATGTCGGCAAATACCGAGTGCACGAAGCCTTGCTAAAGTGATTTGAATTGACTTGCCGTTAGCAATGACAGCTGATTGTGTTCAGTGTACGAGCTTGGGTATGGAGTTAATGCAGTATTAAGATGAGCTCACTTAACGGAATTTCTACATCAGTTGTACGATTAATCGGGAATGCAGCGGGAAATTAAAAAGAAACACATATTACCACAGAACGATATTTGTGCGCGCGTGCGTGCGTGCGTGCGTGGAGCACGGATAGAGAGAGAGAAACCAAACCAGAATAAGTTTAAAGCTAGCAGCCCTTAGGTAGACATCACGTAAGTAAAGAAGGTAAAACCTGAGCGAACCGGACGCTTTAAAACGCAGGGAATATAAATATCTCAGTGCGCTGGTTGTCTTACTTCTCATCTGCCCTGAACAAATGGAGGGTATAAGCGTGGCAAAGACATAAAATTCGCCAAAGGCGTCACCTCCGACGAGCGGGAGACAAAATGTCTTTCCGTGAATGAACCGCAAGAAAGATAACAGAACAGGGACGTTCTTATGAACAGACAATATTTGCTCGCCGACGGGCGTACGGGCAGAGGTTATAAATGTGCCCAATAGAGCAATTAATATGAGTTACTACATGCTAGGAAAACAAAATTCACTCAGGGGAGTGCGTAATACCCACCTTGAAAGTGATTCTCAACGGAGCACTGAATACTCAGAAAAGAGTTTAGTTACTCCGAACGTTCACGGTACTTCTAATATAACGACTCATTGTGCGATGAACACAGAATGACGCATTACGAAAATTCTCTGTTTTCTAAAAGAAAGAAAAAAAAGCCGCCCAACAACAGTGTTTTGCTCGTTGTCATAGTGAAGTGCTTCGCCAAATTCGTGTAAATTGTCCTTGCGTTTTTTGGCACATCACCGCCACTGCGAACATGCCACTTCACCTGTAGATACTAACTAGATAGTGTGAAGCATTCGTGTGTTTCGGGGGGAAAAGGTTGCGAAAGGTTTCAGTACTTCAGCATTTATGCTACCTTCGGGTTTACATTCCGCGTTTTCATCGCCAGGTGTGTTCTCGTTTCCATCCTGCCCTAGTTTCCATCGCGTCCTCGTTTGCATCGCCACTTGTGAAATTTAGCGCCGTGTGTGTAGTCATGCCGCGTTTCTATAATGCGCTCGACTACATTGTACTACGACACTTGACTACACTGGACTACTACTACTAGGCTGGTCGTAGGGCCCTTACGACCGGCGTCTTTTCGCGTATACAATAAAAGCTCGTTAATTCGAACTCGGTTGATTCGAACTTCCGGTCAAGTCGAACTCACGCCCTGGTCCCGGCACAGCCCTGTACATTTCAATGGGAGAAAACTCCCGATAATTCGAACGCGTGGATATCCAGAATGGTTAATTCGAACTGGATCCCCTGCTTTCCACGGCTCCTCGCACAAGCAAGGCGGCCCTGAGTGATTACAATGTGTTGAAAATCCAAAACGAACCAAATTTACTTGAGATGCAAAACAACGAAAGAAAAAAAACAACCGCGTGGCGCGCGCGCTACGCTCCTCCAACAGCTTATTTCGCGTCTACAGAGGGCGCCACACCACCGGCGCCGGTGCTCCGGCGCGTGCCATTATTATTTACGAAACATTATTTACGAAGTCACCTGCCACAAACGTGCAGTAGCGCCTAATTCGCGATAACGAGTCCGGAGGTGGTTTCTTTATGCTCTTCCCGCGCAGTGTGGCGCGATTTCCATGCATTCTAGCGCGCGCCCGCTAGTTCGAACTCCGCTTAATTCGAACAATTTCATGGTCCCCTTCGAGTTCGAATTAACGAGCTTATAGCGTACTCGAATATAGTAAACCGACGTAAAGGGCAATGCGAAGGCGCAAATATCAATGACAGTAACGTTTCATTTTTTTTTAGTTAATACGAACAGTGCTAGGATGAGCCCTGTAGTAAAACGATTGCCCTATGTTTACAAACTTGCAAGTTCGGCCATTATCACTCCCGAGCCAAGCAATATCCCGTCATTTGTGTGCGCCTACTCATACTCACATCTTCACATTTCAGTTCTTGCTGTGGGTGCAACGTCTTCATTTTATCTATTTTATTTACTACAAGTTCAAAGTCCGTTGGCGTTACAGAAGGCGGCGTAACGGAATACAGAACACGTACACTGAATAATTTCAGAAACAAGAAAACAGAAATAAAGAAGTTCTTATGTTTCCCTTTCATCATCGAGTTCCATTTGCGCAGAGTTACACGTGCCTTATTACAAAATACAATGATGCGGTATTTTAAATACCTTCCTGGAAATATTGGTATTTCAGAATGTTTATAAAATAATTTAGTAACGATCTTTACAAACGGTTGCTGTATTTTATGCATGTTTACCAAGATCCTTTCGGAACTATTTTAATCTGGTGAAGGGGGGCGGGAACAGTCACAGTGCTGGATAGCCTCATTGATAACTCCAGCGTGGGCCAGAATTTCACGAATTCAACACGGAACGGTTCATGTAATGGTAAGGTACAAGTGTGCAGCCCAGCGCATTCGCCTACACACAGATTATAAAAAGGATAGCGGTAATCTTAATTCGTTAGGGCAGTTTTGTTGGACGCACGAAATGAAGTGGCGAAATGCGTGATCGCAGAGAAAATGGAAATATATAAAATTAAGATATAGGACAAAATAATTTTGAAAAGAAGTCAAAAGCCCGTGATGTTGGACTGCACAGAAGGGGACTGTTCTAGAGATGATAGCCACTTTCGTCAGGCATGGAAGCCGATGTTTTGTGAATCAAGGCTATGCGAGATAGCAATCACAAAACTTCGATGCAAAATTCCCCCATTAAATTTTTATTTTTCAAAATCTGGTCTGGCTCCATCTCTGCAGTGCCTTTCGTGCCACAAGCTGGAAAATATATAAAGTTTCCTTTTTAATTGCCGCAGCTTCTCCCCAATGCGACGCATGCACCTGGAGTCAACCTGTAAGCGCCTTCACCTTCCGCTATGCACTTCCGAGGTCCTGTCACTAGGCGCAACCGCCGTAGGGTGTGCCACAAGAATGTTGCGACCGCCCTTCACTCTTACGTTGCGCCGACAGGCCAGTTTTCCTGCTAGGCAGCTCAGCATTCATATTTATTTAATTTTTCTTCTTGACTATACTGTCATATATAGATAATTTCTGTTCTATATTTCATTTTCTTTCTAGATTTTGAGATTTAAAGTAATATAGGTCACATCCTGATTAGGCACGAAGCTTCTTGGCCAATCACCCACGTGGGTATGTGCCATGGTCTGAGGCAGCGAACCAACCAACCAACCAAGTTGCATGCCTGCTAATGTCCTGGTTGAGCTCGGTCTCCACGCCTCACCCTGAAGTTGGCTAATAAGTCGCCATTGCCCTGGCCCTTACAGCTACCCCGGCAACTGCAATAATCTCCGACTCGCAGACGGCTCTTAGGGACTTTGCGACGGGTCGTGTGTCCCCCATCACCGCACGCGTCCTGGAGACAGCACCGAATCCGCCTGCACATTGCCCACACCTGATATGGACACCGGCCCATTCGTCCCTTCCGGGTAACGAGCTGGCTACCGAGGTAGCCCGAGATTTCTGCTGCCGGCGATGCCTCAGATGCTGCTTCTCCACTCGGGCGGGAGAGAGGGATCGCCTGGTCACTTATCGGGACATTACGCAGCACTACCGGCTTAGTCTGACGCTCTTTGCGAATTAAGCTCCCACGTAAAAGCGCCGGCAGTCTATTCCGTGGCGTCGACTGCAGACTAACACCTTTCCGCTTCCCGCATTGTCCCTTCTCCACTTCCCCACGCGATACTACCGCACGTGCACGTGGTGTGGCGCGCCTTTGGCTTTCCTCCACCACATAGCCCCTCCAAACCGCCCCCTCCATCCTACTCTGTTCCTGCCCCTTACCACTCTAGAGCAATGGGAGGCTACGCTGCTCAGGTCCGACCACGGTGTAAGAATAGTTTAGGTGGTGACACTCGCCTCGGCGACGCGACCACATCTTGTTCGGCGCTCCACCGCTTTTCGCAACCGCCGGTAGATGGCGCTAGTGTATGGGGGCCCAGCCACGCTGCTGCACAAGTTGCGGCTGCTTGCGCGCGGTTTGCCTAAACGTGTAGGCTAAACGCACATGATTTTACTGCAGCACACAGCCTTACTATCTTAAGGGTAAAAATCTTGCCGGTATACATTTAAATTTACCGGTCATTCTAAGCTAAGCGCAGTAAACCCAAACGATGGGCCGGGGTAACATAACGGATGTGCAACGTTAAGAGCAAGTCACCTGCCCTTGTTTCCGGCTAGTTGTGTGCATATGCTTCTAATAGATCGCGAAACCTTCAAGGTCCTAAGTCACAAATGAAGTACGAACCCACGCAACGATTTTTTGCGCTCTAAGTAAACGTATCTACGAGCGATTTAAATGTGTGCCGATACGTGGTTTACGAGATAAAGGTATACTATTGTACTCGTTCTTCCTGTACGATGCGAAATTGCCTTATCTATAGCCGGTCCTTTTTCGCGATTTTCAAATAGCTGTTTTGACACAATGGAATCCCACTTCCGCGCACGCGCCACGTGTCGAGAGATCTTATCAGAGCTTTTCGGTCGAGCAGCCAGTCTACGAGAAATCGCATGTTTTTTGACAGGACGCCATCGGTCCCACTAAAAAATCTTTCGCTTAAATATATTGTCTGCGCTTGTTGCTTGCCTTATATTTATGGTATTATTCAAGTTAACGTAAAACTTTACAGAATGCAAGTGGGTGCCAGTTTTGTTATTCCTGTTTCATCTGTGCCCCGAGTTTAAGATGGTCGAGTTACTATCTTCACCAACCTTGTCTCATTTTTTGTGCTTGTAGAGCTAAATCCTCTATTGTTATTGTCCCTCTTGTAACCGATGTCATGCAGCCTGGGGAGCAATAAATAATAAATAAAATAATTTACTGGAGACAACTCAACTAGGCTCGTCCCAGGCAGGGTAACTGCGGAATACAAAAAAGGGTAGTTATGGGATTGCGTCTGTATGTATGTATGTTTGCATGCGTGCGTATACCAGTGTGTTGTGTCCATATATATATGCACACTTACATATTAGTGCTTCGTACACATTCAAAACGCACAATATTTTGTTATACGCCTCCTACAATGGCAATAAGACTTCCACTCAAAGAACACCTTTATTCAAAGCACTCGCACAAAAATCACCGATTGCCAGTGAGGCGTTTCGGGAAAAAAATGCAACAAGAAATATTTTCATTAAGCAAGAAGCTGTTTCAAATCAGCGCTTGGAAGTTATGAAAACATTTCACTAAATACACAAGTTTAGGCTTTACTCACGCATCCGGATCTTGAATAATGTTTTACACATTGCTGACCTCTACTGTATTTTTCTTTTCTCACTTGCTGGATGGCTACGACGAGCAGAGCGAAGGGCCGGTCCCTTGTGGTGGGCTATCGCTTCCGAGGAGACTTTCTAGACTTTTTTTCCCGCGTGAGGTACTGCGGACAACCCGGGAAAATGCACGGGACATCAATCACGAACAACGTCGGCCTTTTCGGGGAATCCAGGAGAACCCTGCCCTTTGATTCTACGTAGTACTTTGTACACGCCATTCCATCCGGAAAATGCTTCGCGCAAACATGGTCACTCGACTGCAACGCCCTATCCGATCTCGGAATGGCGCGGCGCCTCGTTTCCAAACGAGCATGCTCGGACGGAGCTTTGAAAAGCGGTACACGTTCTGCACACGTTCTGTAGCCAGAATTGCAGTTGGGAACAAAACACTTCTTTCCCGTTGCCGAGAAGATTCAGCGCACACAGCTCAGTTTAAAACATCACGCTTCTAAACGCGGCCACAACACGAAAGCACAACATAGCACCAACTGCTGCAGTGAGCCAAGCCGCGCTCGCCGTTCGACTGGGCCCCCATACCGCAGCGCCCTCTACAATTGCGTAATCGGCGCCGCCGCGCGCTCCGAACACGATGTGGTCGCGCCGGTTGCCGAGGGGACGGCGGAGTGTCACCACCTAAACTATTCTTACACCGTGGGTCCGACCCACCAGTGCAAGAGAGAGAAATCCAGCTAGCCGAACTCGCCGCTAGGGCCAACGGGCTCCTGGCCGTCGACTAGGGGACTGTAGTGTGTCGGTGCTCCCAGCCAGCGCCTCTTTCTTAACAGCTTTGTATGAATAAAGTTTTCACCACCACCACCACCACCACCACCACCAACCAACCAACCAACCAACCAACCAACCAACCAACCAATCAACTAACCAACCAACCTATCCAGCCCACCTTCCTTGAGGTGGATGATTCAAAAAGGAGGAAGACGAAGTGGCAGACGCTCCTCGTGCGTGCATCGTTTCGTACCCTCTGGTTTGCTTCCTCTGTGGCTGCCGTTCGTAGAAGGAAGAACGTTTCATTAGCCGCCAGCATCTGGTGCACACTTTTGCTCTGACATTTGTACCGGCAGAAAGAGCTAGTGAGAGATGGCCACAACGGAGACCGTTCTCCGGCGATCGGTAAGGCTACGTGGGTGCAGTTTTGCGTCGTTGGCGCTGTGCATCCGCGCTTATTCGGTGAAAATTTCGCTGAGAACAACCGTTACGTTCATATTTTTCTATGTTCCTGCAGCGGCAGTCGTAAAATTTGTCAGTGCTAGTAACCAGGCGTTGCGGCAGTCGCGCGCAGTGAGTTTTAGTACTCACCGGTCACCCAGGTCTCAGTGCATTCGTTAGTCGGAGGTATAGTAGTCGGTGTTCAACATCCGCTGGGGGCAAATGTAATTCTAGAGCACTTTATACGTAGTTTATACGTAGTTTATATGTAGCTTTATATGTAGTTGACACGTAGTTTATACGTTTCTTTCGTCTGGGAAGTGGCGTTGCGTGCACTTTTAGTTTATCTCGCCTTAAAAAGCATCGTCATTTGTTTTTACGCAGTTTGGAGCGCCGTCTGATGGCGCTCTAATACAGCGTTGCAGGCATGGCTAGAGTGTCGCCGGACGACATTTTAACATTTAGCACTAGGCTAGTACCGCCAGAAGCGTCCGTTGTAGAAGTTCGGTCATAGCTTCTTGATGCCAAGCATGGGGGGAGGGGGCGGGGGGTTCGAGAGCGGCTTTTGGCAGTTTTTTGTCACCTTTGTATTGAAGTATAATTTTTACCGCTTAGGTTATTTTTGGTGTTTTAAATGATTGTGTTGTGTTCGTCAGTTCATGTTATGTTAGGTAGGTTAATTTGCGTTACGTTACCTCACTTTACGTAGGTAATGCGACGTAGTGCCAGACGGAACAGTTTTTCAAATAACGCCGGTGGACATCATTATAGCGGATTGCTTATTGTACTCTCAGACGGCGCTCTAGGCACAGCCTTGTGATTATAGCGGTTTATACCGTCAACTGGCTTCAGGGCCTAACTGCTTCTGGGCCTGGTCATCATTGTAGTTACACTGCGTTTTTTTATTCCGATAATAAGCCTTTAGGCCTCAGACCTATATTACATAAGTATATGTTGGCTCCTATTTTCGGAAGAGGGACGCAATCTGTTCGTATAACTTGTACCAGATAGTATAACTTATGCTTAAACGGATCGTGTAACCTATGCCAACAAGGGACACTAGCGTTTGTTGACGAGCGCTGTAATCGGTGAAGGCATCACCGAGAGGCGTCTCGAAACAGCCGTGCATTGGATAGTGACATTGCTTCTTCAAATGTGGGCGCTCCCAGGGCACCTAAATGGTCTGTACTACGAATGTGAAATGGCATGTTATGCTTGACAATGCTTTAGCCATACGCATCTTCAGCACTAAATGGTCTGTACTACGAATGTGAAATGGCATGTTATGCTTGACAATGCTTTAGCCATACGCATCTTCAGCACATAGGGTGCGTATGCTCTTGCGTTGTTGTTTCTGCTGTGTTAACTGGTCCAACCTCATCAGCCAGTGTGGTAAAACATTTTTTTTCCCGACTAATTTTTTCCCGCATGAACGTTATGTAGGAAAAACCAATTCCGGTCACGCAGGTCAAATGTTCTCGAATTTATCAGAACTTTGTTTGCGTGTTGTACAGTGGATGCGTGATACATTGTAAGATTAACGGTATCCTATGCGGAGCTGACATTAAAGTTATTACTTGATCGTACTAATGGTACTAAGTTCACACGCCATTGAGTTTAAAGCTACCCCTAAAACCGAGCGTAGCTTGGAATCGAAGAGGGTGCGGAAGCAATTTCGAGCATTCAAAACGTGCGCCCTCTGTTACGTGTTGTGTGGTCATGTTGCTTGGCACTGTATTGATGAAAAGGCTAACATAATGACCCTGTGTTGTCCGACACATTTGACCTTAATTGCAAAAAGGTGCACGAATAACCACACACCAACCACACAGCACGACTCCGTCCTCCTATCGCTTAGATCTCCTAAATTTGATTTTACGGGTTTTTTTTCGCACACCATTCGCAAGCACACCGTTGTGTGCATTTTGGAGAAGTTCATATTGTGTATTTAGCTTAGCCCTTGCTGTTTTCATTCCGTTTCCGTCCGGTTGTCGAGTGTTCAATGAAGCGCTCTGCTTTCCGCTTTTGTTTTTTCGTCTTTGCGCAGGGCGGCCCTGCCACATCCACGGGAACGAGCAGCACCATGTCCGAGCGCACGGGCATCAAGAAGCTGGCGCGGGAAGCGGCCATCCAGATCGTGTCCGGCGGATCGGCGGGCTTCGTCGAGATATGCCTGATGCACCCCCTGGACGTGGTCAAGACCCGCTTCCAGGTGCAGCACAACGAGCTGGCGGCAGCCGCCGGCGAGCAGCGCTACACGTCCATCGCCGACTGCTTCCGGCGCATGGTGCGCTCCGAGGGCTTCCTGGCCATCTACAAGGGCATCCTTCCGCCAATCCTCGCCGAGACTCCCAAGCGCGCAGTCAAGTTCTTCACCTTCGAGCAGTACAAGAAGCTGTTCTGCTTCGGTGGACCCCAGACGGCGGTAAGCCTCTCGCTCGCCGGTCTCTTCGCCGGCCTCACTGAGGCAGTGTTCGTGAATCCCTTCGAAGTGGTCAAGGTGCGGCTGCAGACCGACAAGCAGGTGGTCACCAGGCAGCCGAGCACGTTCGCCGTGGCCAGGGGCATCTACCGAGAGGCCGGCTTCGGTCTTCGCGGCCTCAACCTGGGGCTCACGTCGACCATGAGCAGGAACGGACTGTTCAACATGTTCTACTTCGGCTTCTACTTCTCCGTGAAGGACAAGCTGCCCAAGACCAACAGCGAGGCAGCCACCTTCGCCATGCGGCTCGCCACGGGATTCGTTGCCGGAACGGGTGCGTCTATGATGAACATACCGTTCGACGTCGCCAAGAGTCGCATTCAGGGACCCCAGCCTGGGCCGCCCGGCACGATCAAGTACAGGACGTGCCTGCAGAGCGTGCGGACTGTGTACCTGGAAGAAGGGTTCTTCGCTCTCTACAAGGGCCTTGTGCCGAAGGTTCTCCGACTTGGCCCTGGAGGCGCCGTCATGCTGGTTGTGTACGAGCACATGAACGAATTCCTAAGGAAAAAGTTTCCGGGATAAGCGTGGCTAAAAACCGTTTTAAAACAGCCCCGGTGAAGCATTTCCTCAGTGCCGTTACCTGCTTCCACAGAGTGTTTTATGTTTGTAACGCCAAGTCGAATCTGTAGTCAGCCACCTTTCGTCATTGAAGCTAGCTAGCTCAGTATCAAAAGTTTACCCGGTGTGGCATGCAATGTTGCTTTTAATTGTCAAATATCTGTTACGACATGAAGAAAATGCTTTTCGGGGACTATCTGATAGGTAATTATTACACAAAATAGAACACAAACTGTCTTCTGGACACTCCGCACTGGCCTGCCCAGTCAGTCTTTCCAAATCAACCCCAATATGCACTGCATAGTTGACATTCTCTATCTATGTTGTACCGTTGCCGGTCTTGAAAAAAGAAACTGCTACGTGAGAAAAGGTGGAATGTGGAATTGTTGTTTTTGTGAGAGAAACCATGTCCATCGCCTGTCAGGCAATCGCTGCTGTTGGTGGTTGCCCGAAGAAAAAAGCGCCAAGTGATCCACATGAGGTGTACATTTATGGTTAAGGTTGCTTGTAGGATGTTAAAAATTGAGCCCTTAAATAATTATTTAAGGGCTCACTCACGTGGGATGGTTAAACATGTTCTTAGCCTAAAATTCTTTCTCACCTGGGAGATTTTGACTTCACGCATTTAAATTTGCGATTGGGCGCGTTGTCGCTGCCTCACATTAAGGAGCTGGACGAGACTACTGAGTATGGTTGTACAAGCGCGTGTATGCGCCATTAGGCAGAAACCGGTGCTGGAAAGTACAAGTGATTGCGTACACAGGCGTGTGGTGGCCCGGTGTGTTTGCCCTACCAGCAGTTTGAAATGTCTTTCAAGGACTTCTCTCTTTCTTCGAAGTGCACATCTCCGTTTAACGATTCTATCAGCTTGGCTAGAGTTTTTGGTTAGTGATTACAGGGGTGGTGTTTCGGTGGCCGTCTTCTTATCAGTGCCGTATCTTTTAAACTGTGAGCGGAAAGAGCCCCACACGACGACTACGTTCGACTGTGCATCCACTGTGCGGGTTGGACCTTTATTCGAATTGCTAGAACTCATTGAAATCTCATTGGGGTGCTGCCGCTTTGTCTTGTGAAATTGGACATCGAGCCAACTAAGTACTTTATTAGATTCGCGAAAAGCAAAAACGCCCGTGTACGAGATTTCGGCGCACATTAAAGATTCCCAGGTGCTCAACATTAATCCGGAGCCCTCCACTACGGCGCGCCTCATCGCCTGCGTTGCGTCGGCGAGTTAAACCCTACAATCAATCAAACGTTATTAGATTCGTACTTATAGTAGCTTTAAACAACCCGAAGACAGCGTTGTTTGTAACATGTTTCAAAACGCGTTACAAAACACGTTGTTTTGAACACTCGTAGAAGTATGAATTTAAAAGTTCAACAAATCCTGTCCTAAATAGAAAATTGTGAATGCCGTCTTTTCAATTCAACGCCCATGTCTGCATTTGACGAAAGAAGCAGGGATCAGTGTTTGAAACTGAAGTAGCAGTCAAAGGTATAGACTTTGCTGTGGGGAATAATTAAACCCTAGACGCAGTCGTGGTATCCGTAGCCTGGAATTGCGCAAATGTGAAAAGGTGTATGCTTTTTGCTTAGGGCCCTCTCTACTTCAAGCTAGTCATGACGGTGACGTGCCTTGTTGGCGTCGTTTCTTAATGCGGAAGTGAACGCGCGTGTGCAAACAAAACAATTACAGGTCCTAAATAGGCGCAGCATCACATTTCCCGCGAAAGCTAAGATCTTTTCCGTAGGTTTGGCCTAATTTGGCTGAACCAACTCGCGGTACAGAGGGGTCCTCCATAGGTATTGGCATCGCCTTGTAGTCGTCATATAACTCCAAACTTTCGAGCAACCTCTAGAGAACGTTATTGCATTTTTATGTCCTGATTTCCAGGCAGTGTGGGGAACTCAGGTGCGCTTCCGAGCAGCAATTTCTAAACTCAGAAAATGGTCTCAGTTATAAGGCTGAACTCAGGTGGAGGGGGCAAGGACTGTTTGTAAATTCCGGCATGCTCGCTGTTTTCTGGGGCCTCTTCCTGGGTGAGAGAGAGAAAGAGAAAATGCCTGGGTGAAAATGCTTCCTTGTGTACCGCACTTTGTTTAAACTTCATTTGTGGCCTGTTTTTATGACCTGTCGTCATTCTTTCCTTCGCCAGTTTGTGTAACCAACTTCAACTAGCACAAACATCACAACACGCGTAAATATTCCGTCGTGGGTGGAACAAAGCCGTTGGTCATGTGAAGTGATTACAGAGGACTAACATTGATAAAATATTCGCGCCAATTCACCCTGTGAATGTGGTTGAAAAGCAAAGCTGTAAACGGAACACACAACGGTTACCCATGCGACTTCACTTAAATTCACTCACGTCGCTCTACAAAAAGTGAAACCATAGAGAAGTGAAATGTACTTCATCACACCATTTATGACTTCAAAGAGATGTTCTTGGCAAGGTTAAATTAATGCATGATGCATGAATGGTGGTTAGTGGAGTTGCATTGGTGTAGCACATGAGTGGAAACACCTTTTTTATAAAATTGAAGGAAGCCCAAACCTGGTGTTAGACGATCTTCTCCGTCTCTGCCGCCGCGGACGGAGGCGACGAGACCAGAGGCAGAGACGAAAAGGGAGGGGGAGGAGGGGGAAATACTGCCGTATTTACCCGATTCTAACGCGCCCCCGATTCTAACGCGCACCCAATTTTCCTGGCAAAAAAAACCCCGAAAAAACTTGCACCTCCGATTGTAACGCGCACGGGACTTTGTGACCTAGACAAACGAATGCGAGAGAAACGGGCGATTTATTTCCCCAAGTAATCTCGCTCTCGTCGCTCTCCGCTGACCACAACATCTCGGCATCGGTGCCTTCAAGCGCGTTCGCGATGCCACACTTCTGAACGAACGTTCAACCATGGTCGATGGGATCGTGGCCCACGCCTCGCACGCCCATCCCGAGAGCTTCTCCAGAGGTGAACGCTTCAGCCGACTGCTCGTTTTCAACGCGTGGGAGCTGCTGCTGCCATTGCTGTTATCAAGCGCGCAAGTGAAACGATTTGACGATTTGTGTGAACGCCGATAGAAAAGCCTAGGCGCCTAGGCATGCTTCGTCCGAAAAACCGTTGCTAAAAGCTTTGGCGCCATCTTGAGATGGCGATGGGTGGGACGAAATTTCCGCTGTTTCGGCAGTTTCGGTTTTGTATCCGATTCTAACGCGCGTGCGATTTTTCGGCCTATTTTTTCGGAAAAAAAAGTGCGCGTTAGAATCGGGTAAATACGGTAATCAGATTTCTGAACGGCCCGGAGTGCGGCCCAGGGGAGTGGTTCCTTCTTCACTGGAGCCCATATGCGGCCCGCGCCGCCTGTGGCCTGTCCACCAGCTGAAGCTGGGTAGGCACAGAGAGGCTGGACAGCAGCATCTCCCATTGCTCTTGTTGGGTAGTTGACGGAAAGAGAGGAGGGTGCTCAGGGCTAAAGTCGCACGCTCGATTATGTGGAGGAGTGCTCCTACTTCAGGGCAAAATTTCCATTCAGCGTCGTAGCGATTCGGGTGCATTAATGGAAGACGTGTCGGGTGTGGGAAGGAGCCGGATTGTATGAGCCGTAGGGTAGTTTTTTGTTCTCTGGACAGATCGTAGGGCGAAGGTAGGGTCCGTCTATGAAGACGATAGTGCTGGGTTGTGTCCCTGAACGTGACAAGCGGGTTACTGTCATCGTGCAGCTCCATAGCGCGTGGGGTAAAAGCGCTGGCTTGTTGGTGGTGTATTTGTTGCCCTGCATTGAAGCGTGAGTGGGTGTCCAGATGAGCTGAATGGAACCGTTTGGATAGTGGTTTTTTAGCACACGGAGTGCGGGTCGGGACTCCCAACCGGGCTGGTAATTCCGGTAGGCTTGTAGGGAATTGGTGACTACCTTCCGAGCTCCTGGTTGAGTGAGAGCCAAGGCGATGGCTGCCTCTTCTGCTGCCGTCATGTCTTGGGACTTGAGTGAGGTACACACAAGGTGGTGGGTTCTGGAGGTAGCCACGCTGATGGTGTATTACTTCCCTGGATGTTGGGAGGCGTCTGTGTAGATAACTGCATGATCCCCACGGTGGGTGGTATTGAGCGCTTGATCCCGTGCTTGTCGGCTACCCTCGTCGTGTGAGGCGTTCATATTTCTAAGAAAAGCGAGCATCTTTAGGTCTTGTCACCAAGAGTCCGGGAGTACATCAAGCGGAGTGGCACTCTGTTCTGCGCAGCCAATCTGATGAAGGATGCGGTGACCCGCCGCAGTTCTGCTCAATCGGAGCTTCTGGTTGCAAAGATCGCCCTCTATCAGCTCTTCCACCGTGTTGTGGAGCACCGTGCTAAGCAGGCTCTAGGTGGACGTTTTCATGGGAATACCAATGGCCTGCTCAACCGCCGTTCTAATCGTTATATAAAGCTCCCTTATGTCCTCCTTGCCGAGAAGAAGACAGTAAGTGACAGTAAGTTGACTTAAGTGATTCTCGAGAGGACAAAAGCGGGTAGGCGGCGCGAGCCCCTTGGGGCCGAGCGCCGGACGCCTGACCTGAAGCTCCTAGGGCTGGCCCGGATGATGCCATCGGCGCCACCGGACCGTTATTAGTCAATAAAGTCTTTTCTCTCTCTCTCTGAAATAATCGAAAGGTATTGGATTCCTGACGCTTCGCTCCTTCTTGGTAACTCGCCTGATCATGTCTATGATTTCATTGATGCTGTGTTTGAGGCACTGCAAGGATACGTCACTCTTGGTGTTGGCCTGGAAATGTCGGCCCAGCATCTTGGTGCTGGGGCTTGGAGGGACGACAAGGAGCTGTGATTTTTTTACGTGAACACGGGAGACCGCAGGCTTCAGCACATTAGCGTACTAGAAGTGAGATGCCATGCGTTGGTGTGAGCTTCCTTTAACTTTTGTAACTCTTAGCACATGCGCAAGGCGCGCACGGGGCCGCTAGTCGTGCCGTGGGCGGACCGCACAGCGGCGCGAGAGGTCGCGTGACGTGATATTCAGCGGGAATGCAAGGGGTAAACCCGTAGATGTGCTTGGTGAGTGCACCCCCTGTCTTACCCACCTCCGCGTGGGCTCGTCGCTAAATCGGCAAGACAACGGGCTCTCACTTTGTTATTCTATTAGTTCCAGGTTCGAATCCTGACGGTGCCACTAAATTCTTTTATTTGCTCGCAGTAGTTTTCTGTTCACACTAACGGTCCCGAAAGAACCCTTGGGGGGTAGAGGTAAAAAGCTTTGCTTTCAAATGAAGGACGCTCACACTAATGCGTAAGAATTTAACGTTTATAAGCTCTACGAAACAGTAGCGCTTTTCGCTACTTTCGAGGCTTAAACAACGCCTTACGGCGTTGTTTAAGCCTCGTCGCTGTACGAGGGACCATAGCTGGGTGTTCTTTCTCTATCGCACACGGTTCTGCACCGCACGTGGCCTTGTTGCCTTCCTTCGTGGCGCGCTCTTATCGCTGCGGCGGCGGCACCTGGCCTTCCTCCGCCATGTCCCGCGCATCGGTCCCGCGCACGTCTCATTTCCCTCCTCGCCTATGTTTCCCCTGCCAGCTCTCTCTCCCCATTATCGGGCCGCTGCTCCGTGCCGGGCGCTAGCGGAAGGGTGTGGTTTGACCAGTAGTGCTCAAGGGCAAAATTGGTCACCCCGCGAAGACTGCCCAATATAGCGTAGTGTAGCTGGCGCTACAAAAAAGGACCCTGTCACTCTGTGAAGGTGGTAAGGGTAGAGAAAGCAAGTATTGAGGTGTTTTTGTGGGAGCGATCCAGGGGTCCATGAGTCAACCGTTCGGTGGTCGCTCTGGATGCCAAAAGAATCTGGGCCTCCTGTTGACCGTTGGTCGTCAGGTTGTCCCACAGCTCGTTCGGAGGAGGAGGAGGGAAATAGAACAGACAACGGGGATAGTTGGTGATTGTTCATTTGGTTGCTGAGAGCGCTCACAAAACCGGGAGAAAGGTAGAAAAAAGAGGCGACACGGCACTAACTCGCAACTATCTGTTTATTGAAAAGAAGCACAAATATATACTGACATCTCGCGCCGTGCGCTCATTTCGCCCCAAAAAGCAATGACAGCACCCTTTACAGGCAGTGTATACACATACCGGTGTACGCGCGACAGTCGAAGGTGAAGAGCATTAAAGGACTGAAACCATGACACACCAAAAGGCGCTACGATAGCAATGAGTAGCACAAATAAAAGTATTCTTTGTCTGTCATAGAAGTTGTGGGTGCACTAACACATCTATCGCCGGACCTTCTTATGTGAAACGCTTTTGTTAGCTATCTAGAGACTTTTAGCGATGTCGTGGCAAAACTGTCGTATTGCAGAAGATGGCTGAACCATAAAGTTTCACACTGATATATACTAGAGAGAAATCTGCCGGTAGCGTCTAGGCGAGTGCCTCAGCGATCGTTCCGTCGTGTGCCGGGCAGCACGTTCCACTTGTCATTGGCATGGCTTATGAATAGGCTGTAAAGTCGACTCTGGCTGCGCAAAAGCAACAATATTACGGTTCACGGTTGACCAAGTTTATTTTGTTATTTTAAAATCGAAGCTCCAAAGAGATTTATTTGTCAGGGATTATTTAGAAGCGCCATGCAAGATGAATAATAAAACGACGTTACCCAGTTTTGTCGATTTTGGCTTCCAGACAAAAAACCCTTGTGGCTAGCCAAGCTAGGTAGGCGAGGAACGTCGCTAGCTGCAATGGCGCCGTCCACTGCGGCCCGCGATGGCGGCGCCAGATTTCCCTCTAGTATAGGTTAGTATGGAACTCTATGGGGTGAACACCGATGCGGGGTACAGTGTTCCCATAGTTGGGAGCCTTCCTTTGATTTTTCAGAGTTTTTATGTTATTGCATACGTATGTTTCGGCGTCGGCAAGTCTGGCTTGGGTAAGTGTGTCCACACGAAAACGGGCTAAGATAAACAACGCATTAAAGGAGCTATGAAGACAAAATACAAGTTGGGTTTATTAGAAAGACTGCTTAGTCCCGATAAGAATGATACCAATATCATCGCAATCGTCGAACAAATAACGGAGATATTAAAGAAAACGTGTGAAGCAGTCGCGACTTCCTAACCAATTTCCCACAACTTTTCTATGACGTCACGGAACTTTGTTTATGCGATTGGCGGCCGCCGAACTGACCTGTCGCGACGACACATAACTGGACGTCTGTAATGGGGCCTCTAGTTCCATTTCACCGCATCACTTAACTGCTAACGTGTAGTTAACGCACTGAAAATTATGTTTTATTGTTGGCCCGTATGACGTCATTCTTGCTCATAACACGTCACTGTGGCGTAAAATTTCAAAGTTTTTAAATACTTCTTGCTTTTTTTCGTTAAAAAACATATTTTGGTGCTCTAATGGAGCAATGGAGCTGAGTGAGATACTGATTCCTAGTTCTTTCAAATTACACGAAGTTGTATTTTCTCTTCATGGCTACTTTAAGGGCGAGGTATGTTTAACGTGGCATGCTTGTTTTCTCGAAGGTTTCAGAATGGAAGATAACATCGTCTATTTTGACGAATAACTTGGTCAGTTTGTTTGGGGCCGAGAAAACCACATCGACGTCATACCGGTTAGAAACATTTTTTTAGACCATGCGACATCTTGTGCGTAGTGCCTCGTGCGCTGGTATGGCGGCACAACTGATGTGCTGTGTTCAGCGCCATTTTGCTGACAACGAAGGCATAACTTTTGAATACCGCGAGCAGACGACATCCCGTAGTATGGCATTTAACACTAGGATTAGCAAGAGAAAAAAACTTATGGCCACTATTCTGTTGCAATGACATACCAACAGCCAAACGGTACTTCAATAAACAGAAAATGTTTCAGAAGGGCGACAGGAAAGCGATACCACTTGTATTCAAGCGCCGGACTGCCTCTTCCTAGCGTGGACTCCGTAATTTCGCAGCGGCTTCAAATGTATAGCACTGCGGCGCCCAAACGAAAGACCAAAATAAAAAGACAGAAGCCCGAGAACCCTCTTACGGGGAGCGAGACACGAGTACAGGAGTGTGCGTGTGTGTTTGCATCGGCTCCAGGAAGCTATAATGTGTGTGTGACAGAAAGCGCGAATGCTGCGGCAATAGAGAAACTGTTTTGGGGGCCCGTGGGCCCCTGAAGAAGATGAAATGACGACGCAACGTCCCGACGGCGTCGGGAACGCTTCAGTGGGTTTGGTATATTAAGCTTTATTTACATCCCGCTCAGGACATAACTTCGGCGGGAAGCTTATTGTGGAGAAGACCGGCGATGAGACACCACGGCGCTTGTAGAAGCGAGTGCCTCCCGTGTAAACTCCACTGCGCCTGGTCGGTGCCAGGAAGTGATTGGGTGCTTGGATGTCCGTTGTGTGTGTGGAATTGAGGTGAAATGTTCGTGTGTACATCGCGACAGTCAGGATATACGGTTTGGAGATCCGAAGATTCAGGTTTGTATTGGCAGGATTTTGAAAATAAAACTGAGCATTAAAAATCTACCTGGAACGGCCGAAACTAGGATGAGCGTTCGTTGGATGGGCTCAAAAAATGTAGCTTGATGCTTTCTTTCAAATGTGTTCATATGTTGATAAGCGCATACTTAACATGCGAACATTTTGGACGTAGATGCGAGTGATGAATTCCTCACGAAAGCCTCTATACATTCACTGAAATTGTTGTCCACCCTTCTATTACTCGACATAGCCACAGGTAGAGACATTGTAGGGCGCGCAGCGGTAGTTATAATTTCACACGAAAGGTTTCCATCGCAATCGTAGTGCCTATGAAAAAAAAGAAGTCATCTGGAATAATGCAGAACATATCAAAGCTCATAGGGCTTTTTTTAAGACCATTTTATTTTGCCACAGGGCATAGATAAGGCGGTAAGAATACTTGATGATGAAAGGTCATTAGATAAAAATGAAAATGTTCGCTTCGCGGACGCAGTGCGGTAGGGAACGATGACGGGGCCCATGTATCCATGAGACGTAAGCGTATGCATCGTCTACACGGAGGCCCGTCGCCACAAGATGCCGCAGCCTCGTCGGACTCGAGGCGAGGCAGGACCGCAGGAAGTGGTGAACGTCGGCGATCGCGTGGCTGCGATAGCAAACTGGGAACCGGGTTTGCATGAGAATGTCGAAAGTGAGGCCATTGGCGGGTCACCGTGGGTGTTAAGCCCCTCCTCTCGCCCCCCCCCCCCTCCATCCGTTTCCTCCTAAGCGAAACCTCCTCGGCAGGGCCGGATTAAGGGACGGGGGCTACGGGGGCTGCAGCCCCGGGCCCCCAGCTGTCAGGGGCCCCGCTCGACCATATAAAAAATTGCTTGAGTGTGCTTGAGCCCCAATCGAAAGTTGGATAGAAGCTTCAACCTTACTTTCACATCAAAGCTGTCTAACTCGTGACAGGTGGGAGGAAGGGGGAAGGGGGAGGTGGGGCTCAATCTATGGTTGACAACTTTCGGGTCCATTTCATTTAAATTTAGTTATTCCTACTCCCCCTCCTTGTTTTCTCGAAGTTTCTGAGAAGGCGTCTTGGACCAAGCGGCCTAAGAATCCACAGAAAAAAGGCCCCGAGCTCGGCGCGGTCTTTTTCGGCACAGGTCGTTTCGGTTGTCTTTTCGGTAAACGGACCTCCAAGCACGCGAACGTTTCGGCGCGCGCACGTTTCGGTATAAGGAAGGGTCAGGCATGCGAATAATGAGATAATGCCTGAAGAACATTGTGAACTGTTTAACCCTGAGGGACGTTAAATATAATTGTTGACAACTTAAGCATTGCCCTAGGGGCTCAGGTATCTGTGTACACAGTTTCTGCCAGAAATTGCACTGTATAACGCTTGACAAAGAAGTTCATTGTGATGGCGGCCCGTTCCATACAGCTATTGGATTAGTTGAACCGCATAAGGGTGATTGATATCGATTCGATATTTCTCGCTGAAGTGATTCAGTTTGTTTGAACTACCTGAAGAGTTACACTTTCGAAGACACAATCCCGAGTGATCTTTTCAAAAAAATAATGCAGAAGATATTGCTTGTATTGCTCATATGTTTATACCTAACTCTTCCTGTAACAAACTAACAGACTGAACACTGAGTGAGTGAGTGAGTGAGTGAGTGAGTGAGTGAATGAGTGAGTGAGTGAGTGAGTGAGTGAGTGAGTGAGTGAGTGAGTGAGTGAGTGAGTGAGTGAGTGAGTGAGTGAGTGAGTGAGTGAGTGAGTGAGTGAGTTAGCAAACGGGCTGACCGATCCTTGCGAGATGGGCCGGCAATTGTTTCGCCCTAATGACACCTTTTAAAACTATTCGTGGCAAATCACCAAGAGTCACAAAGGTTTTCGTTCTTCAAAAAGTTCAGGAGAAGAGGCTGGATGTCTCGCCTATAGTGACCGTGCCCTTTTGTGAATAAGATATCGCGCCGAAAGGGGAATGCGGGACGGCTCTCCTTCTGAGTGCTTTAAATAATGCTGGGTGCTCCATAGCATGCGCTGAAGCACATCTCTTGAAATCTGTTTTTAAGCAAAGCTGCTTGGGTTCCACTATCGTTAAGAAGTTGAAATCTTTATTAGGGGTGTGCGAATATCACATATTTCGAATACGAGTCGAATAGGAATATCTAGCTTCGAATATCGAATCGAATACCGAATAGTTAAGGGGGACGTGGCTTTTGAAAACAACTGTTTTATTTCTGTGTGGATTTTCATAAAAATTAGCACAGCAACAGGGAATGCTCGTGTGATAACAAAATAAAAATTTCATATTGTTATTTCGCAAACTTTATATATAAAATTTCCTTTCTGTTCACCTTGTAACGAACTTGAGGGGCCTGTAAAGCCTGATATAAACCTTGGTCGAAGTGCTTTGCATTCCCAAATGAAAGCAGGAGGACGTGAGAGTCTTAGACATTTTTATTAAAACACATTTGTTTAGTTTTCAGTTTTTTAGAGGTGAATGATTAACTAGCATATAGACACTGAACGACTATTGTGATACAAAATTAAAAAAAAAGTAAACCTGAAAATCCAAGAGTGTCACGACCTGAACTGTTCATCAAGGTATGTAACGCGATAAAAGGAATAAAATTAGACCTAGTGGTCACAAAGAAATCACTCTAACAAGAGACGTAGGTGGCAAGAAAAACTGTTTTGTGATAACGGCTTCCGAAGTTGCAACATAGATTTCATTCAAAAGTCGCTAGGGTTGTATCCTTTCGTGTCATTTCGAACACGTAAAACTGAGTTTTGACTTCTTTTTTGCTTTATAACCTTGTTTGGAGCAGCAGCTTAAGTGCAGGTGTTCATTTCCGAAGGTTTACATAACACAAGGATACAAATGAGCTACTTCGGAGGTTTGCCTAATATTATGCATAGCCCTAACTTAAATACATGTTTTTTTCATGTTTCAATACATGTTTCAATACATTTTTTAGTACTCTTGAAATTCAGGGCGTCCAATATTCCTCGCAGCACAGCCAATATGCCTAAACTGTATGTGTATGCATTGGTAAGATTTTCCAAAAAATTAATTTTTTCAATTCAATGACAGTAGCGTACATTTTTAACGCCGTCAACACGTCTTTATTCCCAACTCAGACCTGCTTGCATGATTTTTTGAAGTTTACGGTAAACGTTGCGAAAAAGCGATATGGCTCTCCCGCATCGCGGAGCTCAAAGCAACATGTCATGCTTTGTTTATCCCTGACATGGCCCGTCAGGTTACTCTTAAGATTAAATCTAGCGTCACAGGCATTAATTACAACTGTACTGGCGGTCAATCGTACCCGGTGGCGCAGTCAGGTGATATTTCAACGCGCAGCGGCTACGCTGTGTGCGTCGCAGCTTTTGACGCGTCGGCCGCTTTTTTCCCAAGGCTAGCGAGCCTACTGCCAAACATACCAATAACGAAGTGTGTGAACATCACAAATCAGACGAAAAGTTCACTTCGCGAACCGCTATCAAAAGCGAGCACCCCGCGTTTCACCCGACAGGGTAAACTCACGCGCAGCACGAAGCGTTCGATGACCTCCACCTTTCGAGCTTCGCAACTTCCCGTAATCGGGCTTGTGATCGCAGGCATTCTCCTCGCAATAATGTCCGTATTAAATACCAAAGCCGACAAAATGACTGAACAGAAGCTTAGTCCAGCGAAGCAACGCAAATGACTCAGAAACGCGCATAGGCAGTTCAAGCGGCCGACATCTTCCATTGCCGCAGCGACGCCCAATCAGGAAGGCGGTTTTAACGCCCGCCGACCGCAGGGGCAACTGCGCTTCAGCATCTATTTCTGGCTTCGTTAGTGCGTCTTTCTTTTTCTGTCGATAATGCGTTTTTGAGTGCACAAAAATAAAAGAGACGGCCACGACCGGAAAGAGGATCGCTCGGCCGATCCAATGGTACCAAAATGGCCGCGCCCGGTGGCACCGTCGCGGAGATAGAGAGCTCCGAGAATAGCCGTTTTGTTCGGCACTTTGCGCTGACATTTTGTCACCCCGGCTGACAAAAGTTTTTATGCCACTTTGCTACAGTTTTCGGTGCAGAAACATTGCAAACTCACAGGATAGAAAACATAGAAGACGAAGACGTGGCTTTCAAAAAACGATGTTTTGGTCTTTTTTTAGAAGTCCCCTCCTTAAGTCCCCTCCTTAGAAGTCCCCTCCTTTTTTTAGAGGTCCCCTCCTTAAACTAAACAATCCAAATATTCGATAATCGCGGATTATTCGAACCATTTCGAATATTGGAAATCTCTCGAATACATGGTTTTGCAGGCGAATACCAATATAACATTTAATATTCGAGTAATAGTCAAAATTTTCGAATATTCGCACACCCCTAATCTTGATCCATCATGTCGATGGAACGAGACATAGTCTCACATGGCTTATTTCCCTTATCGTATACACACTGTAACTATGCATTGAAAAGTGAAACCACTGTGATTATAGGTGAATTTTATTGGCGCTGTAGGACGGGACACAGAAGAAAATGCGCGGGACGAACGCGAGATTTCAACTGAATTTTTTGTAGCGAAAGCTTTCTTAGTAGGACCGATCGCGTTCCGTAAAAAAATCTGACGCATTTCCTCATATACCGGTTGGTGGACTTAAAGCTTTGATAAGCTCTGTGGACACGTGGTGCGTGCGGGAAAGTGGGCTCGCATTGCGTCGAAACGGCTACTTGAAAATCTGGAAAAAGGGACGCTTCTAGATACTACAGTACACACGCATCGATCATGAAGGAGGAGCACGATAGTATAGCTGGTAGCCATTGAAAAGTTTAGCTGTCAGTTTCTGCGCTTGACAACACTGAAATGTCCACAGACATGGCCGAAGCGCCACGGACCTGGCGCGGCTTATGCCACTGCGGCCGCACGCCGATGAAAAAAAAAAAAAAAAACCGGCGTGCGCCGTCTGCTCCGATTCAACCCGATTCTCAGCGGCGGTGTCAACAGAGTTGCTATTAACCGCACTCACGTTGGCGTCCAGACATTGCTTTGCGTTCAGCGGGCTAGAGCTTGGAATGTCCATCCCATACCATGCGCTTAGCACGGACAAGTACCGCCATCCCGCGGAGCTCGACGTAACCAGTGATGGAGCATTCACATGGTTGCCTGCATGCGTGCCTCGCTATTGAATACAGGCTATACCTTTATCGCATAAACCACGCATCGGTATACATTCACATCCTTCCTACACTCTTAGCCAAAATGGGAGAAAATAAGACTAACTGCAGCAATTACGCCTCGGGAGGAACATTTAGTCCCCAAAAGACCAAACGTGCGAAGATTAGGGCCGTGTGCAAAATGAAGGGACCAAACGTTGGTCCCTCGACGCGAATGGGACCAACGGAAAGACTAACAGCGCCCTTTGCTCCCGCAACGCTGCTGTTGCTCCCCCTGGCGGGGGCCCTCCGACTTGTTTCTACTTTTTCGGCGGCCAGCGGCGACGGAC
Organism: Haemaphysalis longicornis; assembly: GCF_048455015.1. Classification (NCBI taxonomy): domain Eukaryota; kingdom Metazoa; phylum Arthropoda; class Arachnida; order Ixodida; family Ixodidae; genus Haemaphysalis; species Haemaphysalis longicornis. The sequence continues at coordinate 152,956,288 of NW_027526335.1, read as the reverse complement.
GTGCGAAAGGTGAGCTGCGGCGGCGACGGCTTTTCCCCATTCGCCCTTTTTTTGAAGTTCGTGAGCTTGCACCTTAGCGTCAGAGTGCCAGCTATTTTTTAAAACCAACGCCAGTCGATTCGCTGTGCGTTACTGCCGACGGCGACCTAATTTTTATTTGTTTCGGTCAATATTTACCCAATTTTTCGCTTAACCCTACAATAGTAAAAATGCAATTTCGCTTTAAACAAGTTGCCCAACCGCATAAATAACCGTCCCAGCAGGAGCAACGTACAAAAAGGAAGCTAACCGCTAACTTCTTTTCTTTTGAAATTGCAGTTTTAATACATTTATAGCCAGAAATGTCAAAGCGTGGTTAACACGTGGCCGAGAATCTTGAAGGGCCCTAACTTTTAGGCAAACATATGAACACTAAAATAACACAAGACTTACTCGCAACAACACGATTTACTCGCAGACATTAAATTTTAAATGAAAACGTGATATTTTAAACAGGAAAATTACAAGAAGTCTGGCAGAACGCCGGAACTGCAACGGACGCGTACACTCTGAGGCTGAGTAGGGCAAAAATAGTTGCACCCTCGTAAGCGCAACTACGTCCAGAATAAAACTAGACAAAAATGGTTAAAATCTGATGTAAATTGGCTGAGTAAGGCATTTTTTTTTCATATTTTGCGGAACCCGAACTTGTAATCTGCCGGACCACAGCAGAACGGCAAAATGAAGTGTTCCTCGAAGGCGCGGTCGGACCGCCGTAATAAAAATCCTCTAACAAAATCGTAGAATCTTTATGTATCTCACGGCAAGTTTTTTTTTTTTTTTGAGAATAGAGTGTCAATACCTTTTCCAGTACCGGCCCTCCTTGTGGCCGCCACGGTGAACCTAACTGGCAGTAACGCGCCCCCCCAAAATTGTTTGGCTTTCGGGGAACTCGTTCACGAAACATTCTCGTCCTGCAGTCCTTCCCGCACCCACCCGTCACCCGTGCCTTTCAGATGAATTTCACAGTAGCAGGCCACGCTCGCGTGACTCATCTAACGTGGCCGAAAGCTTCCTTCACTTTTTTTCATTTTCGTTGCTCCCTCACTGGTAGCCAAGCGCTCGCAGCGTGGTCAGCCTCAAACATCCTTTTCTTTGAAAGCCTTTTTTTGTGTGCACGTACGAACTCACTGTGAACTGTCCGCAAAGAGGAAATAAAAACGTGCAGCCATAGCCACTCCCCATGCAGAAAGCTGAGAGGACGCCGTTTTATTTGTTTCGCCCGAGGCTATTTCTTAAACATTGTTAAATTTATTAAACATTGAGAAAATTTGGCTCTTAATACATTTTTGAAATAAAAACGCATTCTTCGACACCGACATCACAGCCAGAAATCAATAATGACCTTGTTCTATACAAACCCGCACCATCAGCGCAGGAAAGCAGGTTTTCTTCCAATAATTAAATATTTCTTCTTGTTTTCTTTTTATTTTTGATTGCAGTCTAACCATTTTGATTTAGAGCTAATGCTGACAGGAAGCGTCTCTTTCCCTACATGTCTTGTGAAAGAGGGGGAAGAGGCCCTTGTTTCGTGCTACGTAAGCCTCAGAATGATAGCGAACCTGCATGCGAGAAATGAGCAATCTTTCTATTTTCTGTTGCCCTTATACAGTGGTTCAATGCGTTGAGTGAGGGAGCATGAGTCCCCAGGTTCTATTGTTGGTTTGAGTGGCGTCTTTTCTGCTGGAGTCGCAAAAACAACAATGTCTGAGTTTCGCTTGTTAACTACCGTGGCCATGTTCTTAATTAATCCGCAGTCTTATACTCAGTGCAATTCACAGGCCACATTTGGCTGCACTACATAAAGCTTTGATTTTGCTTCTTTTTGCTTTCTGGGGTATTTTTTACGCATGCTTGTTAGGGCTGCTGGAAACTGCGTTTTTCTCAATTTTGCGTTCTACCATGAATAACACTTGTTTTGTTGCCCTATTTATTTCCTGCAGGAGCGTGACGACATACGCCCATTGCCGACAGCGTCACGGAGGATGGCTGTCTCCTCTCAACGGACAAGTACCTCAAGACAAGTGGAGCACGCTTGCGCCAAGGACAGCAGCCATGTATACCCGGAATAGCCCAATACTGGGCGCATCGCCTCAACAAGGTGTGCCGTACAGGCCTTCGAAATAGAGACTCCAACGTCAAAAGTAGAGTACGGTTTACTTTTGTTGTATATGTTGCTCACACAGTGTTGCAATAAAAAGTTTGAAAGTAACATTTTCTTTGTAGGGAGTACTTTGTCGTGACCGAGTGGCCAAGAAATACTGCTTCTGGTCTCTTGTGTTTACTCCTGTCTTCTGAATTGTCGGTCTAATGGAACGACAGTCACTCATGGAGTACTTGCACGAGCCAGCACATCGTCATTTAGTATGCACGGTTAATCCAGAGGGGAGCATTTGCAGGGATGAACATTTAGTCTTGAAAGCATCAATTGGTCTAGGGGGAGTAATAGGAAAGATTAACGATTGATATTCAGAGGACCAACGGTTGGCCTCCAGTCGACTAACAGGGGCGACTAACAGTTGATCTGCAAGGGACCAACAGTTAGTCTTTATGGCGGACCAACAGTTGAACCATCAAGGGACTAAGTGTAGAGGGACTAACAGTTGGTACCCTTGCCGTTAGTCCCAAAAAGGACTAATTCTAGTGGCAACGCAGTTAGTCCCCAAAAGGACTAACGCCGATGCCCCGTTAGTCCTTTTTGGCTAAGAGTGTAGAAGCGTTCTCCTAGTGCGAGAAAATTCGTCGCATGGCTTCGTTCTTCTTTCGCGATTTGGGTCTTTGGAGGTTCAACGAAAGATTAGACACACTTTCAGTAAGAATTGGAGGCCCTTTGAGCTTTCGCGTTTCTTTCAACTTTCGTTAGGAAGAGATGGCAAAGTTTTTTTTACTAGACACACACTCACGTTACCACGTCGGCGCGGGAGCCAACGGGCGGAGAAAAAACCTCGAAGCATATCAAAGAAAAGGAGAAGCCTCATTCATTTTATACGCGTGCGCGTTAATCTGCGCTTCAGGAACCATACTTTAGTTTTGGACAGTGCTACGGAAGGGGTGCCGACGCAGCTGTAGCCTTATTCGCCAATTTGAAAAGTTTCGAAGATTTCTCGTTGGCATTCGCTGCTTGACCTGCACCACCTGTGTATTTTTGTATGCTGGAGTGCACTTGCACCTGCGGCAATGGTGAGAGAATGGTTATTTGAATGTTGAAAGGTTGAGTAGGCCACTCGCGTGGTCGTTCCGCTTCAACCCGCGCTTTTTAAAATTCACTTTATAAGCGACCCCAAACCATCCACCGCCGGCGTCGGCGGCGGCGTCGGCGTCCGCAGTGCTCCTCTATAAAGAAACAGCATACGGCGCCAGGTTTCGATCCGCGGACTTTGCGGCCGCAGCGCGACGCTCTACCGACCAAGCCACGGACGCGACGTGATATCAGCGTTAGTGACGCGCCTTATATCTTTAACATATTCAAACTACGTCGTCAGCGGCGTGCGTTGGCGACTCAGCGGCGTTATAGCGGCTTGATAACTGCGTGGTGTACACGTGATACTACAAACCCGATGGAAGAGATGGAAGAGAAGGCGGCGAGGCGGTGGGCTGCGGGGGCCGAGCGCAAGCGCCGCAAGCGGGCCGACAACCGTGCATTCGCACTTTCACATTCTCCCCCTCGGGGAAATGCGGGGGAATTTTTTTAGTGTAGCCTCTGCAGGCTGTGAGCGAAAAGCGTTGCGGAAGCTACACGTCCGTAATTCTCGAGGCGCCACTCCGTGTGGACGCAGAAGCCGTCGGGCCAGCCCGTTCCTAGCGGCTCCCTTCGAGCTGGGAAATCAGCAGGCCTAGGCGGTGTGAATAGCACAGGCGTGGACGCCAGTCAAAGCAACAACAACGTCTGTTTCCCGTCGGGACTAGGAAACCTGCGTTACTGAAAAAATTGGCCGCATATATGCTCCTTTCGTTGCAAATGTCGTCAAAAGACGATAGTCTTTATCGACTTTATCGCTTTATGGACTTTATCGCTTTATCGACGTTATCTTTATCGCCAAGTAAATGCCTCCCTTCGCTTTCCCGCTCACCTCTCATGTTGTTCTTCTTGCGTCGCCCTCCTCCCGAGGTAAAAACGCCAAAGGTTTGCTTAAACCATTTTAAATTTCCCGCGTTCCAATGCTTCAAACCGGGTGTCTCGATGCCAACACTGCCGTACGGCAAAGACGCGCGTTAGTCGAGGCGCCCTACTTCAACGTTTATAGAAGCGCTTTCGCTGCTCCACGTGCGTTGCAAGCAGGACGTGGAACCTATCTAGTGGAACCTTTCGTAACTCTTGCCGGTTCATTTCTTAAAATGGCGCCAGAAGCTATAGTGGCGCGGGCGACAGCAGGCTACGGCGGAGTGAATTTTTTTTCTGAAGTTGAAGTATTTAATTTCGCAAAAGTCGAGCATGTTTTGATTTTTATAAAGGAACGCTGCAAATATCACTTCTGTATTAATTTGTGTCTTATATTTCCGTAATGTCTTGTTCTTCAACAATGTTGACAAGTATGAACATTGCACCGGAATATTGCGCAGGCATTGTTTACTTTGGCCAGGTGGCTGAATCGAGTCACAGACAGACAGACAGACAGACAGACCAAAATTTCTGGGTTTAAGTAGCCTAAGAAAGACTATCGTCTTTAAAACGCATCCTGCGTACGACCCCTTCGATGCCGTGTTGGAAACGGACCTCCGCCGCGACTAGGGGACGTTAAGCTGTTTGTCCCCGTGGGCGCATTTCGCTTTCGAATGAGCCGGCGGAGGGCGCAGATCTGGTCCGGCTTTGGCAAAGCGGTAGGATGAGAGGAACCCCCGAAGGTGCGCGTGCGAAACGGTAAACGCGGCAGGCGTGTCGAGGACTCGAAAGCAAGAGGTCGACCCAGATTCGGCTCCGTAGTAGATGCCGAATCTCGACGAGAAGCTCCGGCGCGTTTTCACTGTCAGTGACGACCGAACGACAACCCGACCGACCGATAAAAAACTACTGGCTGCTGTAACTGTTGTGCGGAACCGACGGGAGCGGCAGCGCAGGGGTGAACAGCGGTATTCTATCGCCATTAGACTGTTGTATGATGCCATCTCTCGCACTCACCCGTCGCTACCATCACCGCCGCGCAACAGGAGTCCATCGACGCTAAAGGCTCGATGGCCATACGCAAATCCACGCATGAAACAGACCGCATTTCCAGCGCAAAAAGAGCCATGTTTCGGTTTATCGTATTTCTGCTAATTGTGCTGCGATAGGGAGGTTGCGTTGCGCGGAACGTCCGAGCCCCCGCACCCTCCTTCCCCCCACACATTTCGCCAACCTTCTTCACGAGCGGCGCGTGTACTAACCGCCGCGTGCTTTCTCGTCTGCGCGGGTAACCTACCGGATTTTAGCCCGTAAGCCGTGGCGGCTAACTGTTGGGAAATAGTCTGCGGGTGACAGCGGCCTGCGCGGACTCTGAGCCCTCTCATATGTGCAGGTGGAAAACTGGAGGGACATTGTCGAGACAACTAAATGCCGAGGTTAAGAAGGTCCTTGGCTGAGCAAAAGTCCCGTGAGACTGGGGGTCGCAACCGTTGATGTTACGCTTGCAATGTATAAGCCCGCTAAGCGACAGCCAGATTGAGGATGGCATCGGAAGTTAAGTATACAGCTGTGTTATGGGCCATTTGACGGATCTTGCGGCGGGAAAAGAGTCCCGGTCGTTGTCGCGCGAGCGGTTTCATACACTCTGAGCATGCGAGAGAGGAGAGTTTGAGTTCGGGGTGGTCAAGGGGTATTCACGCATTTGGTGCTCAAGTCTAACTGCAGTTTTGAAGTTTTTCTTTTATTACTCATGTACTAAGCATTGGTAACACACACATATATATAAATATATATATATAAATTTTTTACTTCCCATCATCATATAAACAACATCTCGAGTTCGCCACACCGGCCAGAATCTCCGAAATTTTCAACACCATCTCGATGCTGAGCTCCCTGCCAAATCAGCTAGAGCCAGGAGATTGGGTTCCTGACCGACGCCGCACTTCCAGAAAAAAAACTTTACTCATTACAACTTACGACAATAGATTGGTCCTATTGATTTTTATGCGTATAAAACTAAAACCTGAACCCTTAATAAAAAGTGCTCCTTACAAGAAATTACACTTCTGTTCTATGGCGTGCACATGTGGAGTCCAACGTGGCACTTCGATTAATTGGGAATTTGTGATTGACCGGCAATCAAACGATGGTAACTTTAAAGCCTGATAAAATCCGTTACATAATACTCAACATCAAGCCGAGAAATTAGTTCCCAAAACCCTAAATTTTTGTATAATTTACCAGTGATCAGAGAGCATAACATGGTATTCGAAAATTTAAGCATAATAAAGCGGAATCATTATCATCGTCGCCGTTATCATAATCATCATCATCAGGGCACCAATGACGCAGTAGCGCCGGGCCCCAAAGTTTCCTAATCCGGCACTGCTTCTCGGTACGAGTAAGACCCGGGAGAGGGGGGCAGCACACGGTTGAATGAGAGCACTGAACAGAGGCTACTATCCGAGCTGCTACGCCTGCCTTGCAGTGGTGTGCGAGTAGGTCACGTGGAACCCATTCAATAAGAATATTGTGAGCAATTCTTGCCGCAAGCTGGTAAAAACTCTGGACCATCACAGGGCTACAACTAACCGTAGTAAGTGGACTGCCTGAAGGGCATCGGTGCGAACTACGATGCGCGCCCCGGGCTGCAAAGTAATTCCGGTTACAGTGAGCAGAGCCTCTTTAATGGGTACAAGTACCGCACAGAACGATTATGCAGGTTCCGGGACCTCAAGTCTGAATGTCATGCTTAGGGCTGGATATAGTGCAATGAATGGCAGTGGCAATCACAATATCTTGGGTACTGCCGTCGGTATACGGAGTCAAGGTGGGTGTACATGTCGGCGATGCGCTTTTGAAGTGCCGACGTCGAAATGTTGGAATCTGGGCGACGAAGGTCAGTTGTACAGTCATGGACAATGGAAATACGAACCGCGGAACGCACGGCCGAAGATACTGGTGACGTCACCGGGCAGCGGCCGTCGAAAAGAGAAGGACATGCGCAGTGAAAGTGTTGGGAGCAAGGTTGCGTGTCCACCTGCGATATGGTGCCCGCTCATCGATCAGAAATTAGCCTTGTCGCCATGCCTCAAGAGCGCTGTTGCGTACGGGAGAGTGGACCCGAGCCGAGCTCCGTCACCTCCGACATACGTTTGGTAGTGTGTTGTGAAGCAAGCGGCCAGCCGCTGCTGCAGTCGTGAAGAAGTCCAGAAGCCGTAGGCTAACGTAACTGTTTACTTAATAGCGAGAGGTGAGCCGAAGCCAAAGAACAATGATCCGACGGGCGAGGTTACAGAAGAGGACTCGAGCAGAGTGACAGCGTGGATTCACTGCTCAAACAGGAATGGGTTATAGCGCTTGGGCGGGGTCTATTCATACCGAAAGCGCTAACGGTCAAAACCGCGTTCCCTCTAGATTGTGCACACGGCACGAACGTGAACGACACACACAACACTCTTTTCAGAGTTCGTGAGCAGTCGGTAACACCGGCGCACGCTGAGTCCGTGACAGGGGAGAGAGGAGGACTCCGCTGCGAACGCGGGGCTCTCGTGTCCTTGGGGCGCGTTTCGACGTGCCTCGCCGGCAAGCGCCGAAGTTTGAAGCGCGCCGAAAGCGAGGCATCTGACCCAGGCTTGTCGAAACGTAAAAATATCAGTCACCGACACGGTGGGGCTTGTTGCGTCGGCACGCCATGGAGGCTTCGCCGCACAGTCGAGGAGTGTTGCAGGAAAGTACGGCGGTGGGCCGAATCGTAACAGCTTCTCCATGGGGGGTCTTAGATCCCGATGGATAATGGTCTTCAACCGTTGACCTGAGGGATGCCTTCGTGAGGAAGTGCGCGCCAGATGCTAGACTCCAGGCCTAGGCTGTACGACACCGTGCTGGAGCTTCTCCGGGCTGGTCACTGGACGAATAGTGACTTGCCAAGAACGTCTGTGGCTTGGTCAGGCAAGCAACAGAACAACACAGGAAGACACAACTGCATCGCCGGCAAGTGCGGAGACAAATCCACACTGAAGCTCTACGAGGCTCTTAGGTGCGATAAAATGCGCTAGTAACTAACTGCACTAGTTATATTTTAGCCCAGCAGTACTTTAGACAAGTACATAAACTTGAAAGGTGACATTTCGCGTGATTGGAAATGTCCCACGCACAAAAAACGTAATCGTAAAGGGCGAACCTGCTTCAGGAAAACAATGAAATTGAGAAGGTCAGCCGTCTACAGGCCACTTCTCGCGCTGAGAACTGGGATTTGAACTCTCATCATTGCCCTGCGCCTTCCCCTGTTTTTTTGTGTCGCACTTTAGATGCGCCCGTTTTCTGAAAGCGACTGCTGCGCCCACGTGAAAGGACACCGGCCGTTGTTTCCAACAAAGGTAGAGCGCGCGTAGGAGCGAGCGGGATTTTCCACCATTCATACGTTAGGCGCGCACTCCTTCTTGGAGGCGGCGTTCACTTGGCGTGATGCGAGCTCATGGCTTTACCCCTTGGCGTGCCGGCACTGAAACACGCGCCGCAAGTATGCGCAGAAGTTTTCCTTCTCTCCTCGTTTCTCACGTTTTCGCGAACGCGTTCTAGAAGCGAGAGAGAGAGAGAAAGACTTTATTACGTGATCCTGCGTGGGGAGGGATGAGAGGAAAACCCTCGTCGGGGTATTCTCCCCCCTCCTGCCTAGTCTAGCCCTCGAGGGGTGTTTCGCCAGTGGCCCAGCTCAAGCTACTAAGCTTCCTCCACCCGCGCCGCCCTCCCCGGCACCCTCGGAGTGCGGGGGGAAGGCGCGACGGCAGCGGAGTTCTCCGTTCGCTCTTGCCGGGCCAGGGCTTCCTCGAGCCGCTGGATGGCTTGTCTCTGGGATTCACAGTCCGACGCTGTAGCCATTGTCACTATGTCCGGCGGTAGATCGGACGGGGTAGCGTTCCCACACGGCATAACATTGTCACTCAAGGTGTCACTGCACTTGAACACGCGCACTGCACCACTGTTCACCGGCCCGCCACCTGCTTTCCCGTGTTCCCACAAGATGTGGGAAAGGGTGGCGGGTGCTCGCGCACACACACTGCACATGTAGTCTTTAAAGCGTCCTGGGCACACATAACGAGCCAGCGCGGGTGTGATCACCGATCTCGTCTGTAGCTGTCCGAGCAGTACCTGTTCGTGTCTGTTGAGTCCAGGATGCGCTGGGGGCTGTGTCTTTCGCTGTTCTCTGTCGAGAAGCGAACATCGGAACGCGTTTACGTTCTCTTCTCTAGGCTGGTCGGTTCCCAACTTCGGCTCAGCCACAGGCGACACCGGAACCTCAACCTTCTCAGCCGATGTTTGCCTATATTCGGGACCATCAGATGGGAGTGACAAGCGCACGAGAGAGAGAGAAGGCTCTTTATTGAAAAAGCAGAGAGGTTTGCCGGCGTTTGCGATCGCCTATATGCTTCTCTGCTAGGGTTCGGGGATGTAGGGAGAACAGGCCCTAGAGAGAGGTGGGCAGAAAAAAAACGAAAGCAAACAAAAAACACTGGCGTGGTTTGGCGGACTACTTTTTAGATCGTGTCACAGAATTTGTCACAGAATTTACAATTTTGAAATTTGGCCAATGTCCTCCAAATATGAAAACAAACTTTTTAGGGCCTGACGCTGCTTCGAGGGGCAAGTCCATGGTCCTAAGATGGTCTTCAAAGTTACCGGCCCTTGATTTAGGCGTTCAATATCTTAAAAAAAAAATGGGATCTTGGTGTCAAATCGGCCACACATTCTAATAAAATATGTTCGACGGTTTTAATGGAAGAACAGTTATCGCAGTACGGGTTGGTTTTCAGTCCGAGGCGAAAGAGGTAAATGTTGGTGTAGGCCGACTTCTGTCGTAGGCGATGATATAATGTCTCCAGCCTACGAGGGAGCTCTCTTGGAAGTTTCGATGTCAATTCAGGGTCAATCGCGTGCAAAAATACTTCATTATTGGGTTCGTTGCTGTGCCATAACCGGTTTCTTTCACTTACTGCAAAGCGATGGGCCATGGTGGAAGCGTCTGTTTTTGTAAAATACACTTTGCGGTATTTCCGGTGGTTAAGGCCCATACGGGCCGCTTCATCGGCTTTTTGATTTCCAATAATACCACTGTGGCCAGGTATCCATTGCCATTTTATAGTGTGTCCAGCAATGCAAGCGAGGTGGTGAAGGTAGGAGATATCGGCGGCTGCGGTATGGTGAGGGGAAGACCTGCTCCTCCTTGACAGAATTTGCAGAGCTGCCTTGGAGTCTGTAAAGATGCTCCACTGACACGGCTGGTGGCGTAGGACGTAAACAATCGCTTCTTTAAGGGCATATAGCTCAGCCGCTGTAGATGATGTTGGTCGCTCCAGACGAAATGAAAACATTTCACCCGTAAGTGGCACGTACAATCCAGATGAAGAGCTCTGCGGGGATGACGATCCATCCGTGAATATGTGTGTTCTAGCCGAATGCATTTTATACATGTATTCTAGCACGATATGTAGTATTTCAGTATGGGACATTGTCTTCTTGGGGCCAATGCCAGGGATGCGACATTGAATCTGTAAAGGAGTAACGTTCCAAGGAGGAATATTTCGAGGCATTTTATTTGTTTTGGCTGGTTTGGAATTAACAGGGGTATTCTGCCAATTGCTTGGGCGAATCCAGAGCTCGAGCACCTTGAGGATACGCGACTTAAAAAGTGATTTCTTGAGTGAAGCCGATGCCGCAGGTGCACACGGAGATCTCCTGTTTTCTAATTACGTCAAAAGGCAGGCAACGTGCCTCCGCAAGGGTTCCCACGCTCGAAGATCCCTTCGGAAGCCCAAGACAGATGCGTAAATTGTTGTTCCTTGCTGCCTCAAGACTGTTCTTGCTTGTGTCTGATATTCGTTGTAGGACTGGGAGGCTGTACCTCAGCACACCATCCCCATAACCGTTGTGCAGCATGACCATGGAATGACAATCGCTGCCCCAGCGCAAACCCGCAAAACATTTCAAAACCTGAGTGGCCGAAGAAATGCGGGCCCGTAACCGTTTAACCTCGGGTGACCAGGTCAAGTTGCGATCTATTAGAATTCCGAGAAATCTCTGAACGAGTGCATATGAGAGTGCGCGGCCGCCTAGAATCAGAGGATAACAATCCAGCTATTTTCGTGTGAAGGCCATGGCTACACTCTTATCGGGGGACAGCTTAAGGCCACGGGCTGCGAGGTAGCTAGATATGTTATGGAGGGCTTTCTGTAGGCGCTGCTGCGTAGATCGTCGAGAACGTGAGGCACACCAGATACAGATGTCATCTGCATATAGTGTGATCTTCACTCCACGGGGCAAGACTTTCTTGAGTGAAATAAGGGCTAGGTTGAATAGCAGTGGACGTAATACAGTACCTTGTGGCACACCTTTTTCCACACCGTAGTAAGATGTAGGGCCGCTTGGAGTAGACATAAAAAGCTGCCGTCAATCAAGGTAGTCCGCTATCCATGCGTATATTCTGCCTCCGAGACCATGGTCTTCAAGAGCGGCAAGGATTGCTGCGTGAAAGACCGAGTCGAAGGCAGGTTTGATGTCCAGGAAAATGGCGGTTGGTGTACAGCCGGAATTGAGTGACTCTTCAATAGAAGACACTAAAGCGATAATGTTATCTATCGAAGATCTGTTTTGACGGAAGCCATTCATTTCTTCAGGGAAAGTTTTCCTGCTCTCAAGATACCAGATCATCTTTGAATCTATCATTTTTTCCATTAACTTTCCAACACAACTGAGCAAAGCAATAGGCCGGAAGGATGGGTAACTTGTTGGCGCTTTCCCAGGTTTTAAAAGTGGTATTATTTTTGCAAGCTTCCACTCCGAAGCACTTTCCCTCTTTGCCATATTGAATTATAAAATTCCAAAAGGCGCGGCTGAGAAGGCCGTGACAAATGAGCTATGGCCTCATAGCTGACGCCGTCCTGGCCTGGTGTGGAGCGCTTGTTCACATCGAAGATGGCCGAAGAAAGCTCTTCAATTGTAAAAGGAAGGTCAAGGGCTGGTTCCGACACTCCAGAGTACGTAGACCAAGACACACGCATAAGTCGTGGTGAAGGTGTTGATGACGTTGAGAGAAGTCTGCAATATTCCTCGGATACTTCTTTTAAGGGTGCGTGCTCGTGCAGCGAGAGGGCAGTGAATGGATGTAGCTGCTGGCTGCGTTTGCGCATTCCATTAAAAACACGCCATATGCGTGTCAAAGGTGGCCTCGCATTCAACGAAGGCCAGAATCTCCTCCAACGTTGCTGACGTAGCTTGTTTAGGTGGCGCCTTACATGTCTTTGCGCTCGTCGGGAAGTTCGCAAGTCTTCCATACTTTTGGTTCTCAACGCCTTTCGTTCCGCTCGTCTTCGTATCGCGCACAGCCTTTGATACTCGGGATCATTTTTTGGTATATCGCGGCGCTTGCTTAGGCTGCAGGTCGTTTCCCGCAAACAAGATGCAATCGTGTCGACGAGTTCGCCGTCACCAGTCTGAGCTGTCACACATCTACTAGTAGCGCTAGTAAATGCGTCCCGATGTGCTCATTAGACGCCTCGTAGTTTCCAACAGACCCTATCTCTGCTTCCCTCGCCTTTTCCGCAACACCTTCAGCAAGCGAACACCGAAGGGTGCTTTCGTTTTGTTTTGCGGCTGTCAAGGGTACACTACATCCAGGCTGCCCTGTCTCAAAAGGCGGCTCAGCCGCCCCAGACACCTGAATATCTGCGAGCTCGGCTGGCCGTTGCTCGAGGTTGATTGCCTGAGCTGGTGAAAGAACGGAATCGGCTGGCTCAGTGGCGAGATCATGCTTACTCCCAACTGAACCGTGCAAACTGTTCGCTGCCTCGGCAGCAGGCTTTGCCATCACGTCGCTCATTTCTGCACTACCGTCTGAAAGAACAACCTCCGTTTCGGCGGACAATGCGGCCTCTCCGTAAGCTCATTGTTTACGCATCCCTGCGAAACGTCGCTGTCTCGCGAAATGTTCACGTTCAAGTCGGTAGCCGTTCCCAAGGCCTCCCGCGAATTTGAACCGTCCGAACACTCCGCCGAGATCTCCAAAACCAACACAGAAACGTTTCCTCTCAGTTAAGGCCCCTAAAATTAATTTTATGGACCTTACTCTCAGTGGACTTACATTGCCCTCCGCCGTGAGCCTCCGGAAATGTGCTATCTCCGCTATCTCTCTTAGCCACCTCGCCGCGCTGCTGGGCCGCAACCTTTGCTTCCGACTCGCGCTCCCGAGCATCTGCTACTGGCAGCGCTGGCATGGTGCTTTCCTCGACAACGATGTCTTTTTCGAGCAACAATTCTAACTCACGCTTCACTTCTTCCTGCTCGAGTTGAATTTCATGCTCTAGGTTCTTGTTCTCCCGTTGGAGTCTCTCTTTTCGCGCTTCTTTCTTTCCCTTCGGATTTGCTCGATATCGAGGGCGTACCATCCCGTCTTTTCCTCGTGTTTGAGTTGCAGATCGCGCATTCTTTCCTTGTGTTCACGTTCTCGTTTCTGCCTCTCGCGTTCTTCACGCTGGCGCTCAGCCTCTGCCTCTGCAGCCTGACGCTTAGCGGTCTCCGTGCCAATGATCAGCTCAATGCATTCCGACAACTCGTCTTCGTCAGCCCAACAGCGAGTATATCCGGTATCAGCTCTGGCTTTCTCAGCGCGTCCGTAACATCCAAGCGAAACTCCTTTGCGAGCTCCAACAACTGCGGTTTTTTCAACGCCTTCGAATTCATGGCCGGTCTAGAGTACTGCTTTCCCACTGCTCCAAAGATGCTTTGCGCCAATAACCCACGCGACAAAAACACACGCCCTACAAGCTATCCAAAGAAGCCTGGTAAAACTCAGTGAAGAAAGTCCCGCAGTAACCATTGACCGCCGTGAATTCTGCGAAGTCCGAAGCCGCCTTGACGTCCGTGGTGTTGGATCTCGCACAGCTGGCTCCAGCTGTTGCGAAGTTGCCATCCGACCGCTGCCAACCAGTTGTTGCGACCGTGATCATCCCACCGCTGACAACCCGTTGTTGCGTACGAGAGGGCCAAACCTAGCTGAGCTCCGTCGCCTCCGACATACGTTTGGTAGCATGGTGTGATGCGAGCGGCTAGCCGCTGTTGCAACCTTGAAGAAGTCTAGAAGCCGTGGGCTAACGTAACTGTTTACTTCATAGCGAGAGGTGAGCCGAAGCCAAAGAACAATGATCTGACGGGTGAGGTTACAGAAGAGGACTCGAGCAGAGTGACAGCATGGATTCACTGCTCAAACAGTAATGGGTTATAGCGCTTGGGCGGGGTCTATTCATGCCCAAAGTGCTAACGGTCAAAACCGCGTTCCCTCTAGATTGTGCGCACGGCACGAACGTCACAGACACACACAAAAACTCTCTCCACAATTCGTGAGCAGTCGGTAGCAGCGGCGCATGCTGAGGCCGAGAGAGGGGAGAGAGGACTCCGCTGCGAACGCGGGGCTCTCGTGTCCTTGGGGTGCGTTTCGACGTGCCTCGCAGGAAAGCGCCGAAGTTTGAAGCGCGCCAAAACCGAGGCGTCTGACCCAGGCTTCTCGAAACGTGAAAACATGAGTCACCGACACGGTGGGGCTTGTTGCGTCGGCACGCCATGGAGGCTTCGCCGCACAGCCGAGGAGTGTTGCAAGAACTGAAAATAAATTCTGTTGGCGGGGGAGTGCGAGATAGTAACTCGGGCACTGAGTGCTCGGCGCACACGATTGCCCGCTCACCATCCGTGCCAGCGTTAGAATGTTGACATATATCTTTGCATGTGTGGTGCAGTAACTTCAGCAAATGAGGATGGGTTGCGCCCAGAACCATCTTCAGTGCTCCCCGCTCGGGTTTTACAAGCACTGAGGTGCCTGCGAAAAAAAATCGGTCCGCCAACATTGTTGTGTAAAGGCAACTGGCCTATAATATGGTGGGAGCTGCCTAACGTCTCAATTTTTTGAACATTAAAATTCTGCTAGTAATTATCATAGCACGCGCAGTACTTGCAGTCATTGAAGACAAATTCTGGTGGTATATCTATTGTTTTCTACGAGCACCGAATGCGCGAAGTGACTCAGCCATGACTGCGTCAAACAAATGCGTGTTCTTCGTCGCCAGCTCATTGTTGAATTCCCCAGCCACTGGACCACGAACGCAAAACATTGCAGTGCCATCAGAAGTTCGGCGGCATGATTTTTGTTGTCTCCATTTCTGTGCGCTGGTTTTTTCAAGAGCGTATGATGAGCTCAACAGTATGCCTTCCGAGAACGTGCACGAACTTCCCTCGCAAGCACTGGCCGCCGCTGCAAGCAATGGACCTTTTTACAGTAGCGTAGCCCTCTTGCGGCGACCACCAAAACCACACTTGGGGGATTATAGAAGAACACGCCTCCTTTTCTTCCGCCTCCTCTGTGCAGTTGAGGAAGCCGTCCCAGACGCCACGAATGGTTTTGGTGGGAGAAACATTTTTCGATGGCAGCCGTAGCGCCTATCTGTCGGCCATTTTCAGTGCGCAACAGACGGAGCACCACTTAGCTGCCTCGGCATTCGCAGTTGGCTAATCCAATATGGCGTCGTTTTGGTTACATTTTGCCCCCCTAGAATGGAGGGTCGGTCGCTAGGAGCGAGGGCAGCGCATGCGTAGAGCGCTAGTGGAAAAGGGTCCATCACGTGACGCATTGCTTTCAGCATGACCAACTACACCCTCAGCATCGGCGGCGGTAGTACTTGCAGTGCTTGCAGCGCTCTTGCGGCATGGCGACATAGCAAGCCTGTGAGCGAGGAGAGGGCAACATATCGCAGTGGGACACGTACGCTCGCTCCCGACAACTCTAATGCGCATGGCCGTCTCTTTTCGACGGCCGCTGCCAGGTGACGGCACAGGTATCTTCGGCCGTCCGTTCCCCGGTTCGTATTGCAATTGTTCATGACTGTACGTACGTACAACTACTTGCGTTATGTTCGTGTACCTTCGTGTCAGCGTACGTGGTTGCATGGGCTCATGCATCTAATCTACGTCAGAAAAAAATATTTTGCGCCACAAGATCCACTTCAACTCATTTCCTTGGACTTACTGAAGCAAAAACGCAAACTACAACTTTCACAGGACCGTTATGTTTAAGGTATTTGAGAGTCATTTCAATAGAGCGGTGAATGCGAGTCTCCGAATTATGGCTGATGTGTGTCCATCTGCTTATTGTTGTGCCGCTGTGCGACGTAATCATTTAAGTTCCTTGTGTTTTCGTTTTAAGGCTATCTTGATATTTTTCCGGCATGACTATACGTACTATGGAAGCATCTATATACGTAGGACGCTCCAGGTACTATCTGATGCGTGCACACTTATACTGACACCAGAGGTCTATATTGGGAGCTACAAGAAATTAGAACTCGTTCCGTTTTGTGAGATTGACGGCATTTTTTCGCAGCGGTCCCACGCCAAGGAGCGTGCACAAGGAGGAGAGTGCTTTATTGATATAGGAAGTGGAAAAGAAGTGGACTGGGGATATTTTGAACTCATTTGGGTGTTCACCAGCATACAACCCAGTGCAGGGAAAGGGGAGAGGGGGAATGAAAGTGGATAGGGAGAACAAATGGGGACAGCGAAAGAGGGAGAGAAAGAAAGAGATAAGGAGTGCGTAAGGCTCACCGGCAGGCATTGGGCTACAGCCATTGGACAAGGTTGGTCTTGGCTCAGGGTCTTAGTTTCTGGGCAGTCAGCACATATGGGCTACGACCAGCGGCCTTCTGCGGAGCCGCATGCGGAGGAGTATGGGGTGGGCATCCTTGCTGATAGGGCCAGGCAGGGCCTGTGAAGCGTGGCCGCTGATGACTGTGGGGCACGGATGCATCGTCTCTACATCCCGCGCCAGGATGGGTTGTTCGGCGTCGAAGGGCATTAGGTCGCGGGAGGCAGGGGCTCCCTTTTGGCGAGCAGCACCTCTGTCCAGGGCGTCAGCCACCTCGTTGCAGGTGAGGCCTACATGAGATGGCAACCCCTGAAGCCGCACGTCAGAACCATCGGATTTCACCAGGTGAACCTTCGCCGCCAGCGACCGCTCCACGTAGCCGCTGGAGCTGGTGGCTGGCCCGCCGCTCGCAGTCGAAACAGAGCGGGCCGGGAGTCGGTGAGGATGATGGCCCCTTGAATGTGGTTGCCCTTCTCCAGGAGCTGGTCTGCAGCAAGGTGCACCCCGGCCAGTTCTGCATGGGCAAGGGGGCGAGGAAGGGCAGGCATGCAGCACAGGTGACTGGTGCCAAGCTCCATTGGCGTGCAGGCTGCTCCAGCTCTGCTCATGACGGTTGCACGGAGCCGTCTGTGTAGAGCTGCAGGAGGCTGGCCGTCTTTTCCTGCACCAGGGCAGAAACCTCCTGATGAAGAGCCTGGGTTGGTGTTGGCCGCTTGCTACGAATCCACGGGAACGTGGAGCTGGTGCGAAGAGCTCGCCCGGTGCGAGGTGGTGGTGTCTCGAGGGGGCACGCTGGTGACCCTCCTAGATTGACGCCAGCATACCCATCTGCGAGTAGGGGTGGTTGCGGTAGCGCTGCAGAAGGGCTGCCCCATCCGGTGTGCTTTGGAGAAGGTGGATGTGGTGCAGCCCCGTCTGCTGGGCCCGCGTCTGGATGGTCCAGGTGCCGGCCTCTGTGTAGGTAGCCGCAGCTGTGTTCGGGAAGCTCAGGAAGAGGCGTATGGCCCGGCGCTGGTCCATCTCTAGTTCCTTCCACCGGAGTGAATGAAAATGCACCAGTGGCAGAGCATACAGGACGACCGCGGACGCCATCACTGAAATGCAGCTATTGTTCTGCTTTTTTAGATGCGACGCTGAGAGCATCTCTTGCCGGTGGCCCTGTCCTTTCTGCGTGCGTCCGTCAACGTCGGCGTCCGCAGTCTCCTCGGCTCACCCCCTCTCCTCTCCGATAGCGAACACTCTCTCGCGAGGGGCATTGGATTGGATTCGATTGGATTGAATTAGCTTGGCTTGGGTTTGATTAGATTGGATTTGGAGAGGATTGGATTGGATTAAATTGGATTGTGTTGGATTGTGTTGCGTCATAGCCGCGGGGAACGCACTTGCGCCGGCGCGTGCCCAGGTGAGAGCGAACACTCTCTCTCAACATCTGCGGATGTGCGGCCCAGCGCGCTCTCACTCCGCCGGTCGGCGGCGCTGCGCGCGGTGCTGTGCATGTGCAGTACTCTCTCTCTGCGCGGTTTCTTCTCCTTCGGGCGCACTGCGCATATATTTGGTGTGCCGCTCTCCGGCGACGTTTCGGTCGACGGTTGCTCTCCGCTTGCGCTTGAACCCCCCTCAGCGTCGCATCTCACTAGGGTTCCCGCGAGGGGAGTTGGGCGTAACTTTTTTTCTTTCTTCTTCGAGAATATGCGTTGTGCACAACGGCGTCGCGTGCAGCTGTTCGGTGTACGGTCGTCTGCTTGTATTAAAGATGTTGCGGATTTCAAAATATTGTAGCACGCATCGCCGCACAACTCTTGAGATGAATATCTGTATTGAAAGAACAAGTGCGAACGTAACAAATTCCGGTTTTGTCTTATACACTGATTTACCGGTTGGTGTTGTAACTGAACTCCATGGCGAACCGTTGGAAAAGTTTTTTTTCTTTGGAAAAACGACGCCGCAGCTACCGGTTGGCGCCACGTGCTTACTTCATACTGCCGTACGCGAAGTCCACGGAATTATACGCACAACTACCATAGTTTTGCTAGCGCGGGTCTTGTTCGCGTCTTTTTTTTGTTTTTTAGGGGGGGGGGACACGGAAAGGAATTGGAATTGGGTGTACATCCATCTTCTGGGATACACGAGGTTTGCACCGGCATCGGGAAAAAACAACTAGAGAGCTAAGAGAAGCGCATTACATAAAAAGGTCCAGCAATAGATGTGCTAGCGGAAACTCAATTTCTATAACAGACAGAGAATAATTTCATTTGTGGCACTCATGGCGCTCGTAGTGAGTTTTGGTATGTTATGGTTTTGCTTTTGTATTGCCCTTCTACTTCGACTGTCCCGTGTACCCCGGTATGCGTATATTGCCCGTAAACGTTGATGTCATGGTTTTTATCTTGGCCGAAACGATTCACCATGTGAGACGTTGTCAGTATATATTTGTGTTTCTTTTCAATAAAGAAATAGTTGCGAGGTAGCGCCGTGTCGTCTCTTTTTTTTCTACCTTCGTCCCTGTTTTGTGAGCGCTTTCAACACCGCGATGAAAGGGGGAAGGTTTCAGTTTTTTGCACGCTCTAGGATGACGTGAGGTCCCTGTTTGCGTGCGGTGTTGGCATTCTTCAAGGTATCTGTCAGTGTACATAGGATGGACCAGGGTTGGATGAGGGAAAGCGTTGGTTTGAATCAGCCGGAGGATTGCTTCCTCTTGTATGGGCTGTTTTGGATAGTACTGCGTGATTTCTTGAAAAGTGACCATAAGGGAGAACGCAGGTAAATCTCTGCAGCCCAGGAGGTAGGAACGCAGGCTCCCTGATGGCCAAACGTGTTGCTCTTCGAACAAGAGTTGGCCGCTAGCTGTTTATAGAAAATCAACAACCTTTCTGGGTTGATGTTACATAAGAAGAGCTTGAGTAGGGCTGAAGAGGACGCCTTCTTTCCCAAGAACCCTTGCCATGCAGCTTGTGAGTCCGTGATTTGGGGTAATGAGTGGGAGCGAGGTTGACCTGCGAAGCTGCGCGTGTTGGGGAGGTTCCGCGTGCTTCCCGGGCGAGTGTTTGTGAGACTTTGCCTTTGCTGTCAGGTCGTTATCCAGCACAGTCTCGCACACATTGCAGCGTGAGCTGAAATAACGATTGAGAAGAAAAAGTTTCTTTTGAACCTGCCTTACGTATCGTTACACTCTTCCAGGTTGGATCGTACGTGCCGAGGGCGCTTTGCGGAATCGTCTGCCCCACGATATGCACCATGTGTTACCACTTGTCCCTTACGTTCCGTCCTGCGGGAGCGCCGCATTAATATCGGCACGGCGTCGGGGACTACACTCGCGTTGCTGTTATCTGGATTCGTTCTCATTGCATTTTCCATTGCGTAGGCTTCACTCTGCAACATGCCACGTGATCCAGGGCTGCTCAGAAGGACCAAGCTTAAAGCAATCCCTTTGAAGTCGGCTTCACTTCTCGGCACAGATGTACTGCTAGGAAGACATTTCTCCGAGGGAAATACAAGACGTCTTATATGAAAGTATGAAGGCCCTAGAACCTAATTCGCGTAAGCTTCGTCTTCGCAAGATGGGGTCCCCATTTTTTCCCGCGGGGATGGTGCGTCACTCTAAAATAGCCCATACACGCTTACAGTTTCAAAAGGAAGTGTACCCAAGTATACAATAGTCATTTAAGAAGACGCCGTTCGTGTCTTGCATGGCTCGGGACTTTTTCATCAATGCTTATTGTGGTCTCTCTCTACCTCGCAATATGCATAACGCTAGCTTTGCACAAGGCAGGCATTCATGCACACTGCGAGGAACCACCGCGGGTTCGAGCTATTTGAGCACGCTCGCGATACTGAAACGCCGTCGCACCAACTTAACACCGCCTCTGTTGGGCAGGTGGAGAAGGGGGCGACAACGGAATATGCCCAGGGTACGGAGGGAAGACGTTTATTTTACACTAACATTCTAGTCACATATTTTACAGTCCCAATTACACAATTTACAGCACAGGTACGTACTTCCCGTTAAGTGAAAGGGGCGATGGGGCGCCACGCGCAAGTGCGCACGTTTCGTCGGCGCAGAGCCAGTGGGCTCTTCTGTCAGGGCAAATTCCGGGGTGCACGCACGTTGTGCGCGCGCGCATCGCCGTGCTGGCCGGATCGGCTCGCAGCAGCGAGGGAGACGGGGCCCATTCGCTCACAGGCGCGTACCGCACGGCGTGTTCGTCGAGTGGTAGGTACGGCCTTACTATATGCAAGCGTAGGGACAACAGGAGCAGCCTTGGGCACGGGCCGCAGCCGGAAGGGCTGGTGGGCTTTCGCCGGCGCAACAGAGTTGCCGCCGGCTGGTAAAGAAAGCGTCACATACCTTCGGCCAATGCCTTCGGCGTCCTGGCAGCGTCTCTCCCGAACGGACCCCCGCGCAGGGCGCGCGTTCGCGTCCAAGCGAGAGTCGGGTGCGGGCCTCGTTCAAACGGACCAATGAGGTGAGGTTAGCCCCGGTACCAGGGCGGAGCGCCCGCTGCGTGACAGTGTTTTATCGCCGCAACGGTCTCTGCAGGCTTCACCTCACGCAAGAGTTTGAGAGACGGCTCGGCTCTACACAGAGGCGCCAAGACGAGCCGGAATTTCGGAGGAGAGAGGGGAAAAGCGCCGCGTGATGGCACAAACCCAGTGATCGCGCAATGGCCTGGGCGTCAGGATCCCCACACTCCCCTCTCCTTAAATGCCCTCGCCGGTCTGAGAAGAGTTGACCGGCCATCGCCCAGGCATGCAAAAGACGGCGAAGAGTAGAAAAGTGTGCATGCACAAAGCAGTCTCAGTCCCCAGCCCATACAAAGCATTTACAAACTACACTACCAACGCTACCCCCCCTCCAGCACAAATGATACATACCGGAAAACTACACGCGACACTGAGATACATAATACATAGTAATTGGTTCCACATGCATGCACAAAATGAAGCTATTGAAATATACAATTAGAATGAACGCGACACTATATATATTGAAACAATAATGGTAATAATATATACAGGCAGGGCGATACTATGCTACAATGCTACATAGGGTTACAAAAAGAGCACACACTACGACTATAAAGAATCAGGGCAAAAGAGAAGACACAAGCATGCTAGAAACTACGCTGAGCTACGAAAATAATATTTCTACAAATTCAGGAGGCGCGGATCTGCGGGGCTTGTGCAAAGTTCCGCGGCTGGGAGCACGAAAGTTTTTTAGGGGGAACGTCCGTTGTGGTCAATCAAGAAAAGGAAGATGGTGGGCACCAGTGCCGGAACGACCTCACCGTAGCGTCGAGACAGCAGCTCCGTGAAGGGGGGTACCAGCCAGGAGGAAATGCGGCTTGAGCAGCCAGCTGGCAGGTATGATGACCGCGAGGGCGCTGCTCAGGTGTAGACCTCGCGTGGCACCCGATGAGAGCCCCGCCAAAGAGCGATGACCCGTCGCTGGCGGTGGCTGCCGCCCAGAGCGAGCGAGGCAGCTGCCTGACGACAGCCGTGGTGCCGATGACGCATGGTGCAGTTCCGACGACACTACCATATTGTCCGCATCTGGAGAAGGCACCTATGCCGCAACGCGCAACTGGCCGCCAGTCCCGCCCTCGTCGGTGCAGGGAAGCCCGGCCACGTTCGCCCGCTGAAGGCGGCGCGCGGGGGGTACATGCCGTTGACCCCCGAGTCAGCACAGCTGTTAATGGCCCGGTCAAGTTCACTGTGCGGAAAACCCCCTCCTCATCCGTCGGTGTCTATGCACACGGACCCTTCACCACACTGACGAGGCACCACGTGACCGCGGGCGCACGGGATGAAGCAGACACCACTCACGAATGCACCGTTGGGTTCGCTGAAGCCGGCAGAGGCACACACCAGACGCACTCACGAACATCCTATGCGCGTTACAGCGTTCGTGCCACCGGGGCCAAGTTCCTTCGCCACAACGCGCTGCGCCCCACTCGTAGCGTACGCCCGGCCCGCGTTTTCCAGGAAAACACAACCTCCCGTTGGCATTGAGTATATGGTCCCCCAAAGTCTGGCCTGCTCTCCCAACTTCACACAGTTCACGCAACGGCCTCCAGTACGCGCTGCTCGCCCGAACACGGGGCCGCGGATGGCCGAAATCGGACACTTTCAAAAACAAGCCCATAACTCTCGACCCTGGCTGCGCGCGAAAGCCAATGACAGTCTTCGAAGGGCACTCCCGCGACCGACCTAGCCGCCGCTTTTCGGCATTCGCTCTTTCTTCAAGACTGCGCCCGAGTAAAAAAAACAGAAAAGAAGTAAACTAGCCTTGCTCACTGCTAAAAGGGGCAAAAAAAGAAAAGAAACGTACAAAGCACTTCGTCCCGCATGTGCAGACCAAGGGGTTCCTGTACCAAATAAATAACGTCAAAGCACTGGAAAAAGAAAACACTACATCGTGCACCGACAACACACACAAAAAAAGAAAACAACCCTAACGCCTTCAACGAGGCTAACACACGAACCGTACCGAACCCAGAAACTAAGCAAACAAAATAGGTTCATGCTACATCACGCGGTACAACGCTCACAATACTAAGCGGAACACTTCCTCACCCTGTGCAATTAAACCAGTGCTCTAAACAATAACAAAACAAATTAGGACAAGATACATTACGTGCAGTCATCAACGCCCAAATGGGGACACACTAATACAGACAGTGCCACGCAACATGCACACTCTTACAAACCGAGTAAAAAGAGAAAACATGCGCTTACAGCTTTGCTGGAGGGGAGTGACAACTGACCACACAGATTGGGCTGGGGCGGCCGGGGCGGCCGCGCTGACTGAGACTGAGAGAAGTGAAGTCAGCACGGGGGCGAAAGCGCCTACCGTTTAGTGTGCTATGATCACTGAGGTGATGAGCTGGCCGACGGAAGCCTGGATAAGCGTGGGTGCCTTGTCATCACCGCGCAGAGCCACTGTGCTCTAGCGCCAAATAGTCAGCCCGTGACACCATTTAAGTAAAGCTCTGCTTGCTTCTCGGCATAGGTCCCTTCAAGTCGCAAACGACTACCTGCCAAGGACGCATACTGTCAAATGGCTTCACAATTCCAGGCGGCTTCCCACCGTGCGCCCTCGCCGTTTGACAGACATGGCAGGATCGGCAACAGCGAAAATGTCTCGCTTCGTCCCGGGCCAGGTCACGGAGCGACTCAGTTTATCAAAACTTTGGAGCCGCCTAAATGCCCGGCGAATGGTTCGTCATGAGCTTAGCGCAGCAGTGCGCAACTCAGACTTAGGGGGTTACCACATTCAATGGTTCAATTGCCTCATCATCGGCGGCTACGTAGTTAAGCACGAGTCCTTCACCGTCCAGCAGAAATGAGTCCCCCGGGGCGTCGGTGACACACGCTGACTTCAGCCCCCCTCCCGCGCCTGCTACAAGACAAGTAGCATCTCGGCGCACGCCCGCAGCAGGACAAGCTACGTCTCGGCGTCTAAAAAAAAAAAAAAAAATCAAACTAAAAAAATTGTCTCCCAGAGACCGTCGCACATCCGGCGACAAAACGGGTCATTCTGCTGGCCGGCTACTAGCTCTTTTCGGCTCAATACAACCGCCTTGCAACGGGCATCGCTTCCCCCTCCTGATTTACAGCCGAGGCCCGTCCGCTTTCCGGCGGCATGGAGTTCGCGAAAAGCGCCTGCCCCTCTCTGCGGGGTGTCCGCGCGCTCTTTCTCAACTCTGGGCCCTCTTCCTCCACTGAACGGCTGTCAATTTTGCCTCCTTTACTGGCACACGCTTTTGCGCCGCCGGCTAAAGTCACACTTGGACAATGAATCTCGATATATTACGAAGCACGAGATAGCGCGTCAACTACCACGTTCGTGCTCTACTCTCAGGGGACGGCAACAAGCATATATCTCGCGTGCACTACTCCGAGTGGCGGCTGTGGCCTTTCTCCCGGAATACGTATACCGCCGCTCCAGTGGGGCGCGGTTGCACCGTCGCACTGCCCCGTGGGGCTGCGTTAACGAGGGGTGCACGCACACTCGCGTACGGAGGGGCAGTCGCCTCGTCCCCGTAGCAGCTACCGCTAGCGGATAAGCGTTAAGACTGATTCCGGTTGCGTACTCCGCTTAATTAGCGGCCAAAGGCTAATGAGCCACAAGCCCCACGTTGGGCGCCAGTTTGTGGTCTCTCTCTACCTCGCAATATGCATAACGCTAGCTTTGCACAAGGCAGGCATTCATGCACACTGCGAGGAACCACCGCGGGTTCGAGCTATTTGAGCACGCTCGCGATACTGAAACGCCGTCGCACCAACTTAACACCGCCTCTGTTGGGCAGGTGGAGAAGGGGGCGACAACGGAATATGCCCAGGGTACGGAGGGAAGACGTTTATTTTACACTAACATTCTAGTCACATATTTTACAGTCCCAATTACACAATTTACAGCACAGGTACGTACTTCCCGTTAAGTGAAAGGGGCGATGGGGCGCCACGCGCAAGTGCGCACGTTTCGTCGGCGCAGAGCCAGTGGGCTCTTCTGTCAGGGCAAATTCCGGGGTGCACGCACGTTGTGCGCGCGCGCATCGCCGTGCTGGCCGGATCGGCTCGCAGCAGCGAGGGAGACGGGGCCCATTCGCTCACAGGCGCGTACCGCACGGCGTGTTCGTCGAGTGGTAGGTACGGCCTTACTATATGCAAGCGTAGGGACAACAGGAGCAGCCTTGGGCACGGGCCGCAGCCGGAAGGGCTGGTGGGCTTTCGCCGGCGCAACAGAGTTGCCGCCGGCTGGTAAAGAAAGCGTCACATACCTTCGGCCAATGCCTTCGGCGTCCTGGCAGCGTCTCTCCCGAACGGACCCCCGCGCAGGGCGCGCGTTCGCGTCCAAGCGAGAGTCGGGTGCGGGCCTCGTTCAAACGGACCAATGAGGTGAGGTTATCCCCGGTACCAGGGCGGAGCGCCCGCTGCGTGACAGTGTTTTATCGCCGCAACGGTCTCTGCAGGCTTCACCTCACGCAAGAGTTTGAGAGACGGCTCGGCTCTACACAGAGGCGCCAAGACGAGCCGGAATTTCGGAGGAGAGAGGGGAAAAGCGCCGCGTGATGGCACAAACCCAGTGATCGCGCAATGGCCTGGGCGTCAGGATCCCCACATTATCAAATTGACTAGCAAACAGTGCTGAAATATCAGGTGGGCATGAGACTCTGCACGTGGCATATGGGAAAGCATGTGGGTAAGAATGGGCGTTGAGGTCGCAGCCATTGCGAATCGGTTAATCGATGGTGAGGCTTTGACGCAAGCTATCATCGCTGTAGTCATCACCATCATCACCAATCATCAACGACCTATTCAGGTCCACTGCCAGACCAAGGAGTCCCCACTTGGCCTACGCGCGTCCGTTCGTCTTTGCGTTTTAGTTGAGGCATCTCACGCTCGTTGCTGTGTCCCTCCCTCCCTTGTCGTTGTTGTCCGCCGCCCGCACACCCACTGCGCATGCCTGGCCAGGCACCGCTGACGATGATTGTGGCAGGATGCCCCTAGGGACTTGCCAACCACAGAATCCATCACAAGATAGGTTCGTGTTCAACAACCGTCGTCATCTTCCCGTAGTGGAACCCCGAGTACCACACCCCCACTGCGCATTCCTGGCCAGGCACCGCGGACGATGATTGTGGCAGGATGCCCCTAGGGATTGGCCAACCATAGAATCCATCACGAGATAACTTTGCGTTCAACCACCGTCGTCATCTCTCCGTAGGAGAACCCTGTGCACTATGCGAGGCATTCCACGTCTCCTCTCCGACACTCCTCTCCTCTCCGACATTCCTCCTCTCCTCTCCGAAGCTCCTTTCCTTTCCGGGATTGCGCAACGAATGGCAACACCTGCGGCTCCGCGCGGGATAATGCGAAGCAACTTAGGGTATGAGACGCGACGGTGGGCGCTCCATACTCCGCTGAGAGCGTCACTGTAGCTCCACGGTATAAACGACGCGCGCGCGTGCCTCATTCTCCTCCTGCAACACCGCGATCGAAGTGAAAACTAATGATAATTTGAGTCGACCCCATGGCTGCTTCGCATACTACTCAGGGTTCCCCCACGGGAAGATGGTGAAATTTTTTTGAAAACACACCCTCTTCGGATTGGTGCCATTTTTATAAAGAAACTCAACTTACAGTACCCCATTCACCATTGCCATCTACCAAGCGCTTATTCAAACGAAAACCCACTTCATGGTAAAATGTAGGGCCCCGGGGTAGTCTTGCATATAACTTCTATAAATCCCAGTTAAACTCGTTTGCATTCTTTTTACTTTCTCCAATCAACAAGGAAACGATACAGTTATGGCTGAGTGGAAATTCTCCGCTGAATACGCGTGACACTTAGGTACCGCATCCCGTGCGCATATCCGGCCCGGTTAATGTGCACGTGGCTTGAATCTTGAAAGGGCGTAAAACACACATGGTGCGGCCAGGTGCGAACTGCTTTACGTGTACTACGTCTATGAGCTCACGATCCTTAATAGCCCTAACCTTCACCTTCGTGCCGCGATCACGATATGGTGCAGTCGTTTTTTGTGTTCGTTCGCGTGTTGGGGTAGTAGTAATAGCTTTGTTTGGCCCAAAAGCAGGGGCAGTGCACACCGAACTTGGCTTCATGCCGCTACCTATGACATGCCTGCTGTGCTATAGCTTGAAACGTGGAAGTCTAATGGCTCAATGCAGCCTATCTGCTAACCGGGTACGGGATGATGTGTTACACAAACGGAAGAGGGAAACGGACAGTCACATGTTTGTCCACTGGAATAATGCTGATTTATTCACGGATTTAACTCGTTTTGGGATGAATGCATATCGTTGACCCGGCACGGTGGCTCAGTTGCTAAGGCGTTTTTCATTCCCTCACTGGTGGCACGTCGGTTGTGCGGGCGCAAGGTTTAAACCTCGACTTAAAGAAGCCTAAAGGCCTAAATACATGGAACGAACTTTCACGACGAAGGTCGCCCGGCGGAAAATCCGCGCGGCGTAGCGCCGAGTGTTCGTCGGGCTGCGCTACACGGGGTGAAGACACGGCGTCCTCCACTGCCTCGCCGCTGGGTTGTTGTCAGTGCGGCTAGATGAGGCAAATGCAGCGAAATGAAGCGCATCACAAGCAAAAAACTCTCGGTACCACTACGATGTTTTGTAAAATTATAAAACACTTCAAAAAAGAGTAAAATTATTGTTTAACAATAGTTTCTAATCTTGTGTTGCCGATATGCATGTGCCGCCGCCGTTGAAAGAAAGCGGCGAAATGAATGTAGTCTGGCTACACTGGGAAAAATCGTCTGCACTGTATCATCTGGGGGCCTATTCTCGACTGCACAAATTGCCGGCAATTCTGGCAATTTGCCGGAAGTCTTTTCTGATTGGCTTTCAATTATGGCCACGTGCTTCCGGTTGACAAAGCGGTTGTGTGTGCTGTCGTCATTTTTACGTTTTATGTCGTGAACGGGCACCAGTTCTAAAGTTTACCTTATTTCTCCTTACTGAAAGCGCATATTTCTTGCCCGGCAATGAAAAACCAGACTAAAAGCGCTAGACATGACAACGTAGGCCTGTATTCGCTATTCAACAACAGTACTGCTTGTAATACACACCCCCTCTGTGATTGGCTGAGAAGGCATGACGTAATTTAAACAGTTGGCGGGAGCGATTACGTGATGCATTGGCAACTTCAGCCTGCGTAAAAGTGACGTAATGCTACGTAACAGCTTGAAAATGGCGGCTGTCTTTGTCGCAAAATACAAGCAAAATAGGGCAAAAAATTGCCCGGGCTTACGGCACCGCGAAATGTGCGGCAATTTGCAGCAGGCGCAGTTTCGCATGCGCGCTATTTCAAGCATGTTTCCTACCGAAAGAAATTATAGTTTCAACTGCTTCCAAGTCAGTGATCATGGAGCATACAAATAATGTGCAGTATTTTGCTTTTATGTTTGGCAATAAAATAAAAAAATTATTTGTTTGGCGTAACCGCAGCATAAGAGAGCAATACAAGCCTCTCCATGACAAAGATAACACAATGGATGGAATTTGTCCATACTCATCCTATAGCGTCCTCGATTAACCGCACCGGTGCACACCGGGGCACACCGGTGCGCCTTTTCATCCTCGATAAACCGCACCGGTGTGCACCGTCCGTCCTCGATAAACCGGGGCGCACCGTCGCGGGGCAATTTTTGGTTGCGCCGCCACGCATTGAGAGAGTCGATGGTGCGCCGGGGTGCAATCCCGAGATGCATCGCGGACGATGCCGGCGAAGGGGCTTCCTCCGCCGTCTGCTGCAGCGACGGCGCATCGCCGCACTCGTGTCAAGGCGGAAGGAGCTGTGTATTGTTGCTGACAAGGATGGCGTGCTTGTGAATTCATCGGGCAGCGATGCGACAGGCTCCCAACGGGCGGTAACAACGAATAGAGATTGTAAATGAGGACGCGAACTTCGTGTACTTCAAAGACGGCTGCATGCATTGCCAGACAGTTGGGGATTGACATTCGTTTCGTTCGATCGAATTATCACCCGCCGCGGTGGCTCAGTGGCTAAGGCGTTGCGCTGCTGAGCACGAGGTCGCGGGTTCGATTCCCGGCCGCGGCGGCCGCCTTTCTGATGGAGGCGAAAAGCAAAAACGCCCGTGTGTGCGAGATTTCGGCGCACGTTAAAGATCCCCAGGTGGTCAAAATTAATCCGGAGCCCTCCACTACGGCGCGCCTCATCGCCTGCGTTGCGTCGGCGCGTTAAACCCCAAAATCAATCAATCGATCGAATTATCATGAACTGTCACCGGAGTGCCTAGGCGATGAAGTCCTACTTGTTTCGCTGTAACGGAAGGGCGGAACAAAACAGGCACTCGCATTATAGCTCAAACGAAGATGAGAAGCAGCTTGTATGTAGCTGTTTATTGGAAGCGGTGGCGGTACGTTGTTCCGCACGTGTGACGGATTTAAGTTGTGCGTACATGTAATCATTGGCCTTCAATAAATACCACTTTATAATAGCGCCGTGTCTCATTACAGTGCTGTATTGCTACTTGTGAACGTTTTTATAGGTTGATTTCTTAGGTTAAGAGATGGCGCCTGGGTAGAACCGCCCCGATTGTCCTCGATCAACGCTCCGTGCCGGTACGCACCGTCGTGGGGCACTGTGCACCGCACCGGTTTTGGGGCAACACCGGTGCGTGTTTATCGAGGACGCTACTAGTAAGCTGTTGGGTCACATGATTCAACTCAAGAGAAAAAATAACAAAGAAAAGTGACTATTTGGTTCATTACAGCGCTGATTGAAGTGGAGCTTGACGAATGAGTGAATCGGCGATATCGGTGCGCTCTGCGGTTATCAGGCGTAGCGCTTCGCTGCTCTTATGTGTCATAGAAGCGATGGTCGCGGCCGTCTTTTTCTGTGATCACGCCATGAAGTTTAACAGCAGAAGACGATGGCGTGGCGGCGGTGGCAGCGGTGGCGGCAGGGAAGGTGATAACGCAACGAAGCTTTCATTGAAGCAGAGAGCCCAGCTATGTTACTAAAAGCGATTTAAAGAAATAGATACGGTAAAAAAATTGTGTGATGTTCTTTAGCTCGACATCCGCCTTCCGCTCGCGTTTGGATCAACGTTACTCGATCGCCTTGGGGTGTTGACGTCAAATTTGACCTCCAGAAATGTGTTTTTCTTGCCAGCCCAGCTACCGTCTTATTTTTTATAGTACATGCCAAGTGTTTTTGTATCTTTCTTGCACAATATTTGATACCTTGGTGGCGATCTTTATGAGTGACTCGTCAAATTACACTGCATGTCGTCATAGCTATAGGTGCAGCACGTCACTGATTGCTTACGTCGTGCTTACGCAAAAAAAAACATGGGCGAATTGCCGGCAATGTCTGCAGTCGAGAATAGGGGCCCTGCTACGCGGGCAGCGTTTGTCACTACCTCCACTGAATGGCTACGGTCATTAGGTAGGTATCCGGGCGGTGGGTGTTTGGGGGGCAGTGAAATAGCCGAAAGCGGCTTATGTACAGTCGCTTATTCCCAGCTGCACAGGTCACCGCCACTTCATTGTGTGCACGTCAAGTGCGTGCACCGGCGTGAACGGTGATCATCACACCCAGCAGGCGCCGTAAACAAGCGGAGCAGGCGGAAATGGGGGCGAGCGACGAGACCTCCTGATTGGCTAGTTTTAGTACACTGTTGGTTTGCCGCTTCCGGTGCCGTCGACGCCTGGCGAACTTATCTGTCCTCGGCAGATCGGTGGCAGACGACGTTTTTTCCGCGGCCGCACGTCGGGCGGACGCTGCCAGGCGTTGTTCGTCGACTTTTTGTCGCATATTCGCTCCATGTATTCAGGCCTTATGGCGACCTGCCCGGTGTCCTTAGTTGCCGAGTGGACTGGGTTGGTGTATAACACAGAGTAAGATGACTACGACGCGGGACAAATAGACAATTCCATGTTTGTCCGCTAGAATAAAGCTCGGGTGCTTCCAAGTTTCATTCAGGTATTGGATGGGAAGTATGCTCACTCGCAAATTACAATGAAACGTTTTCTTTTGCGCACTCCGCGGAGAGAGAGAGAGAGAGAAAGACTTTATTTATAACCAGCAGGGAGCGGGAGGTCGGGATGCGCAGAGCCTCCACATCTTACCCACGTTCACGACGTCTTCTGGACTAGGCCCCACCGGCGTCAGCGTGAGCGGTGCGCGAAAGGTACTCGAAAGTTCGTCCCTTTCCCCCCCGTCTGCGACTCGCTCCGCTTCTGCCTGGCGAGAGCAGCCTCGAGCTGCTGGACGGCTAGAGTTTGTGCGTTCAGGTCCGTCGAATAGACGGCACTCGTTATGGTGTCCGGCAGCCGGCCGCGCAGAATTCGCAGGTCATTTTTCTTCAGAGAGTGGAAGGGCACTATTATTTAGCACCTTTCTAATCAGTGGTGATTGTATACAGCAGTGCATTACAAAACGAATGAATATTTACACTGAAGGGTCACAGGTTACAGGCTTTCATCACTGAAGCGTGTCGGCTCCAATTACAATTACTCGAGCTTTGCTGAAGAAATTTATAAACAAGGAGAGAGAAGGGAGCGACCTAGTTTTAGCAAAGTGACATAGCGGTTGCGGGGACTTTGGAAAGAGCTCAAGCAATCCTAAGCATTTAGTCAGTTTCTTGCATGTTGATAGATTCATTTACAAGGTCATGAGAGGCACTCAAACGTCAAGATTGCTGTAAGTTCTAGAGGTAAATCAAGAACAATCTTTTTAAGTGCGAATGCACTTCTTAAGCGAGCCTGAAACGTCCGCCGCCGTAGTCCGCATAGCAACAGCTGCGGGTGCGCGCGCTCCTCGTCTTCCCTAGCAACGGGGGGAGATGGGCGCGCGCTGCCTGGCCAGAAGTGGGGGATTGGCCAGGAATCGGGCGTGAGAAGGGCTAATGCACCCGCTTAAAGGAGTACTGACACGAAATTTCAAAGCTGAGATCCGCTCTAGCAATCAAGTACAACGACAACACAAATAGGTGTCTGTGAATAAATGCATCTTTCTTTCTTTGTAGTTGTGTGTGTGTGTGTGATCTCTCTTTCGCGAACATTACCGAACCGCGCAAATTCAACTCGTGCATTCGCACTTTCACATTCTTCCCCTCGGGGAAATGCGGGGAATTTTTTTTTGTCTGTGGGAGGACATGCTTTATTACCTTAGGGCTTGTGTTTCCGGAACCATGAAAAAAGAGAAACCTAATAACGAAGCTCATAAACGAGAGCACGCAGGAGATAATTTATTAGTGTGGCCCTGCTAAACCTAATTTACATTGCTCTAAAAACTTCAGGGTGTCGTGATGCAACGGACATGTACTATTTATGGTCACTTCTAACAACGCTGCTGAGGAACAGGAGCGTCTGATCTTATACTTCGAACAATCCATCAGTGCATTTCTTGGCCTTTGTCATTCTTCCACTAGGACTATGACACTTGAACGTGTCAGAGAAAAAATTTAGTTCTCGCAGGGGTTCGTTGCATAACTGTTGTGCGTCGTCTTCACCACACTTGAGGTGGCACCAGGCGATGAACAGGAGTTTAGCAACGGACATAGGAGGCTCGCCGTTAAGAATCGGTGGGAACTTGTCCGTTAAGGGTTTCAGGGCCGAGGCGACCGTCGCCAGGGCCACGGTGCGTTTGAGGAGGTCGGCGTGGAGCCGAGGTTCAGCGTCGTGCATGCAAGCCTGGGAACTGTTCCATTCATAGAACTCTCGCTCCGACCACCCTATCTTGGGGATGAGCAGAACGTCTACCATCGCGGATGCCATTATCGTGCCCAGTCCGGCCATTTTTAGCGCAAAGGGCAAGCTGGGATCAAAAAAGGGCAGGACGCTCACGTCCGGGCGCAGGTGGAAGCCAAAGCTGTAGAGGTCGATCATAAAAAATCGCAAACTTTTTATAACCGCGCCGGGCGGATCCATTGTTACATCGCCAGGGAAAGAGTTCGTGAGGCCGGTCCTGAGTCTCCTCCAGTTGAGTAGAGGATCCTTAGTCATGTCTTCGTAGTTGGCGTAGTGCTCCTCGAGGGTGGAGTCGTCTGTCAAGTGGAGCAGCTTGAAGACCTGTCCCGAGTAGACTTCGTACGAAGGAAGGAAGCTCATGTCCGGGCGAAAGCTATGGGTGAACAACTTGCCGTAGGCGCGGCGAACTTGGTGGGCCATGTGGGCAATATCGTCTACCACTGGCCTGGGGAACATCTTGTCGACGTATGGGGCCAGAAAGGCGTAACCCGCCGACTTCTCCATGATGGCGAAGCAAAACCGACGCTGATGTTCGAGGGCGCTCTGGTAACCACCGTGACGCCTGATGACCCAGGGGGCGTACACGACGTTCGCCAGAATTTCCACCATGTACCACCGGTAAAACGCTTGCGCCAGCCTTGCACTTGCACTACTTGCAATCGTCGCGAAATTCCTGAACAGCTGCGGTAACTGTACGCAAAACTTAAGCGCTCCGGTGCTCTTGAAGTACTTGCTGAGTAAAAGATCCCAATCTGTTTTATTCATCCCGGGGACGGAATTGTAGACAGTGGTCTCAGTCCAGCATTCAATGCCCGTACCCGGTGAATACAGGGGAGTCAATATATCTCTCCATTCCGTGGTCACATGATTGTCAATATTTTTCCAGTCGCCGTAGCTGATCTTAGGATCCCCGTCAGGCTGGAACGTCGCTTTCATCTGCTCGAAGTCTTCTTTCGACCGAGCTTCCCAGGCCTGGTTCCCCCTCCTGCTGACGTAAGCCACAACCGACTGACTCGGGCCGATCCGGAGGGTGAAGACCGAACTCGTCTGTCGCATGTATTCTATCCTATAAGGAGACGCGATTCGCCACGTGATGGCCAAGAAGAAGCTGGCCTTCAGAATGTCTACCGGACGGCCCCAGCCTTCCTTGCTGAAGAAGCCGGCCTCTTTGAGAATCAGCTTGACCGTCGCCATATTCGTGCTCTTTTTTAAAATGATGTCCTCGCACGACTGGTACGCCAAGGCGGCCCTCTGCTTTGCCGTCTGTCCCGAGCGCGGAATCCCTGTCTGCGCCCGGCTCTCCTTTGCCACGTCATCCACGAATTTCTGGAAGAGCTGCTCTTCGTATGCCTACGGAAAACAAAAAGAGTGCGAAACGATATGCTTCTCACGCATTGCAGGAAGAAGAACGCGAACATTCCCCCTGGGATTGCGAAGTGCCACCATTTTAACCTTCGCCATCTGTTTAGGCCACGTCAATAATCCTCAATAGCGGAAAAGTAGTTTATTTCGCAATTTTCCGCTACTACTAATTATTAACACATACCAAGATTATGTCTGTTAGCACATGCAGGCTTACTTGCTCAGTGTACGTGCGCATACCGGGCTTTTTTGTGTGGGTGCCTTGCTTTTACGCGGATTCAAGAATTTCCACTCGTGCCGCTTTGGCACCCTCCCGAGAGGTTCGAGAGCGTTGCCCTGTCTCTGAGAGGCACAATCGATTTTGAGCGGGCCCCAGAAATCACTGGAAGTAAGTAACAGGAATGCTTTATATATTTTGATGAGTTGCGTCGCCCGATTGAGGGAATTCGCTGGACCGTCGCGCAGGTAATCTGCAGCTTCATTTAGTGCGTCAAATTCTCGTCGCAAGCAGCGCTTAGTAGTTGTCGCATGGTCCTGTCTTATATTAAAGCTGGATAAAATGAGAGCTCGGAGCTCTGTCCTTATCTTCAAAATGTTGGTGTTGTGTAGTTGAGCAAAATAGTCAGGATAGGTATGTCTTGTCTACTAACCCTTCAGCCCCAAATTTTTCAGTTCGAACGAAAAACGTTTTTCTTTGCGTTCTTCTTAACTTATGTACCCAATCATGGCCTTAGAAACGAAAAAAAATAGATCTTGTGCTACAAGTAATTATCACTTTGCAGGCATGATGTCTATTGAGGTACCCAAGTAATTCCAATTTAAATGTCAGAAAAAAAGGTCTTGCTTGCTTTTTAATTTTAAAAAGCATTAGGCTGCAATTAATGAAATGGAGCATCTCGCAGCACAAGTATTTATTGGTTTACAGACATGTCGTGAAACAAGGACTTAGGTTTCCATGTCGCCTCATCCTCAGCGTGGTCTATGCTGCAACGCCCTGCTCTTTCTAACGTTCAGCTCTTGAAAAAAAAAACTAGGAATGGTGATATCCCCGGGAAGAGGCAATCTTAAAAAAATATCTCCTAGAAAATTAGCTGTTTTATTTTGTTCTCAATGATCTAGGGTTTATTTAGCGTGGTGTTCTAAATGAACGAATCCAGGTCCAAACGGGCTAAGATGTTGCCAAGGTAAGAGGGTCTCTGTGTCATACTTAAGATTCTTACTATTGAAGCCTGGGCTACCGCATTCGTCGCCAAACTAAAGATTAGCCTGGCTTAGATAGTCACGTGCAACAGGGAAACGTTGAGTACTTCGCATTGGGTTCCACAGGAGCGTCTATCCATGCAGGAACGGCTGCTGCGGCGGATGGGGTCACCCGGCGAAGCCAGCCAAACGGCTAAACGACTTGGTTGTCATTCCCGACATGGCCACACTGCAAGCAGCTACTACGACCACAGGGGTAGTGTCATCACAACTAACCGGCTCTTGGATGACTGTACGTAAACTCCGACGCAAACTAGTGTTCTGAGCGCAAAAGCATTAGTGTATAATAAACTCCTTCACTGCTTTGCTTCCGTCATGCCTTATCGTAGGGCTGCGTTCTTTTGTCGCTGGATACGATACGTTTTGGGACCCTATTCCACGTCACGCTTTCGATTGTTTTCGATCTGTTTCTTACGCGTAGCGCAGCTGCTCGTTTATGGTTTCATGTGTACATAGAAACGAGTGGATGACAATGGTTCTTTTTGCTTCCTGTCATTTCGGTGTCTAGGCTGCGTTTTTCCGCTCTCTTTTAATTCGCTGGTGGTGTAGTCGCGTGGATGACCAACTTTCAAAAGTGCCGAGATAAAGTGCGTTCAACAGAACCCTTCGCTCTTCAAACACACTTCAATCCTTGGGATTTTTTCTGTGTGGGCACGAAAATTCTTCGGTGTCCTAACCATATACGGCTGCTGTAAAAAACGATTGTGTGTGAATAATTTACCTGAATGTTTTCTGAAAATGTTCTGACACGTACAAGCAGTTGAAGCCAAGCGCAAGTCCATCTAGAAAAAAACTAATTCTTATTACTGCAGTATAAATTTGCGTAAATCTTTCCAAAAAAACAAACTTGTATTTTGTCTGCATGGCCCCTTTAAACGTGACAGTATTTGCTAACGAGGGGGCGTCGCCCCGCAAGTAAACAGCAGATGAAAATAGGGAAAGAACAACCATTGAAATTCACCATCTCCTTCAGCTTCCTCCTTACACAGTGGCATAAACGAGAAGCGGCGCAGCGCGTAGGAGACAGATCAAAGTCATTCGAAAGCAAAACACTCCTTTAGCGGCAAGAGGACAGAGCTCTTCGACAATGCGAGGAGAAACAAGGCGTCGCACGCATTCAGATGGCATTATATTGTCCGATTAACAACCCACAAATGGCTTTGGGTGTACTCGGATGTTTTATTTCCGTTTCAGGAAAACTTTCACCACCGCGCCTGCATGTTGCTGCTATATGTCCACCTGTAAATTGCACTGCACGAGACTATAGTGATAGCGCACTCGAGGAAAATGTTTCATAACGGAAGCTTATTAAAACCAGATTGGAGCACGAACATCAGCAAGATTATCGCTTGAATGCGCATAGCGGAATGGTGCGGACAATTTCGGGGCTACAAGCCATGCAGTCGATTTGACGCGAATCACATTAATTAATCGCAAACGTTTAAATGAGCGGTTAGGCTCCCGAAACGGCTACACAGCGCGAAGTTCGTCAAGGAAAACTGCTGAAGACCGAGAAAGCGACTTCAGTACGCCTGGTGCATGCATTGTTAGCTGCCTCCACCGTCTCTTCCCTAGAACAACTTGAACGGAGGAAGCGTAGCGAAGCCGCTACGCGTTCCCAGGCCACGCAAACAAAATAACTGCGGCAATCAACACATGCCGCAGGAGCAGAGCAACTGCGGCGGCGCTGCTCTCCCGCAAATCACACCGTCTTCTTTTTCTTTTCACCGTGACCCCTTACCGAGCGACCGCCGAAAAACGCTAAAAGCGCCAAATAGGGCCCGGAAAGGAAAGAGGTGCAGTTTTCGTTTTCTGATTTTACCATCAATAAGAGTTAAGCGGCACAGTGGCACCGCTAAATGTTTGCGACTCGTACACGCGGCTACGGAGTTTGTGATCAACCGTGTTTGAACTGTTGCCCTCACGAGTGCCTACAGTGACGAGTGCAACCACTCGCAGATACAGTACTCATGAGTATTTTATAATGACTGCCACGTAAGCATCAGTAGGTCTACTATGTATTCATGAGTACTATGTACGCATGAGCACTGTAGGAATGAGTATAAGTACTCAAGAGTGCTGTGTACTCATGAGTAATGTGTACTCACGAGTACTGCACCCATGAGTACATAATACTCATGAGTACTATACTCTTGAGTACTCATACTCATAAGTGCTGTACTCGTGAGTACTGTACTCACGAGGATTGAAGCCTGTACTCACACTTGATCGGACTCACTCTTTTCATCTTGGTGTGTACTCATTCACCATCGTACTCAGTCGTGATTTTGAGTACAAATGAGTGTACTCACGAGTGAGTACGCTGATTTTTGCCCAACACGAAGCGTGACATGATGCGAAGGAGGAGCGCGATGATGCACCAGATCCAGGTGCTGCGTCGACTGAACGCTGGCGCCATATATTGTTATGTCAAGAAACTTTGCAGTGGCAGTATGAAATACATGTACATGGTGGCGCGCAGTTAAAATTATCGATGGAGGAGCTGATGCGAGCAGAAACTAACGAGATGGTTTACCTCTAGACGCTTATGTATCTTAACCGGACCATGACCGTCATTTCGCATAAACCAGAAAGTTCTGATTAATGAGGTGCGAATTAACGAGCTTTCACTGTTTTAGGAGAACCACACAAAAAGCGAGAGAACCGTAAAAGAAACAGAAAAGGTCATACGTGCTGTGAAAGCAATCCTAAGAAGTCTAGAATTTAACGTTCCTCATCGTATTATTCCAGGCAGGGCTCATCGTACCTACACAGATGCCAAATGCTCCACATTTATATAGGTGTGATGTTGTACCCGATACGCGCACCTACTATTCATTCTGCTGAGTCTTGCTGAGGATGGTGCTGATCGAACCCATTTTTCCTGTGACTGCAATGATTATGGCTTCAAAATGGTAATGAATGTCGCCTATTTATTTCACAACAGTTCTTGTTACTCTATGCGAGTGACAAAGAGAACATAATGCGCTAAAAACAAATTTGCGCGTCTCGAAGGGTCTAGTTGGGACGCGCCTAAAATATTATCTAGCAAGCATGTTCTGTCACTTCAATAGCTGCCCCTGGAAACAACGCTACTAGGATGTTAAAGCCGTCGTGCGTTTCTTGAAACTGATCGCCCAGCAACCCTAGTGCCCTGAGAAAATATTTAGCGCTATTGCTGTCGCTTTTTTCTCGTGTTGTAGGGGGGGTCCACGTGCTGGCGTTCCTCAAGGCACTTCAATAATTGCATAGCCATTTGTTTGCAGTCACGGTTTCGAGCTACCGGGAAGGCTAGACTTAAGCGCCAGACACATGGACGACTGGTGCGCGCGATTCGCATGCGACTGATCGTTAAGACCGGTTTTTTTATCGTTCCCTGGTCGGAGGAGGCTCAAGACGTGCGGCTGGCAAAGCAGATGCATTCGTGCAATCGTTGCGATCGCCGCGGGGCCACAGCCAATGAGAACCCGAAGGTGTCATCGTGGATAAAGTTTCTTTCAAAGCCCCGAAGAGGCGCCAGCGGCAATTCCGGGTATTTTCTTGAAAGCAGCCATCCACCGTCGCCGCCGCCGATCCGTGCTCTCTCCGCCAGGTAGACGTGTCAGCTACAGCGCTACAGCATGGACGAGCAGAATCATGGGTGCTAAATGTTCCCACACCACTGTACTGAACATATAAAAATGCAATGTAAAACGTAATAGCACTATTCATTTTCACTTCAAGTTGATAAAGGTTTTCTTTTCCTGCTCGGATTTCTCTTTCACATATTTAAATCGGCCTGAGTGCGCCTAAACAGCGAGGCAACCATGAAGCAGAGACCGTGGGCGGAGCGTCACCGACGACGCATCGCACGCGCGCATCGGACCGTGGTTCTAAAATTAACGGGTACAACTAGTCGTGGCGACAGTCGTAAGGATCACAGGCATGCGAACCGCGTGCACCAATCGTCCATGTGTCTCGCGCTTTAACCCTGTGTTGCTTACCGGGCCCTTCCACGCACCGCACACGTAGCGGTGAAAGTCGTCGCATGGTTTCGACTCCGGCGACAGACCTCGGCGAAGCTGCGTGGTAACTCGTCGGCACGCCTCGGAGTCGCACAGGAGTGGAGGATCGGTCCGCGGGGCCCCTGACGTTGGCTTGGAGGACGAGGCCGGCTTGGACGAGGACTTCGACGTTGGCGATGGTGGCGGGCTTGGTTTGAACGTTGAGGGCGTAGAGGGGGGCGTGGAGGGGGTGGTGGTGGTAGAGGAGGGGGTGGTGGTGGTAGACGGGGGCGTGGAGGGGGTGGTGGTGGTGGAGGAGGGGGTGGTGGTGGTAGACGGGGGTGAAGAGGGGGTGGTGGTGGTGGAGGAGGGGGTGGTGGTGGTAGACGGGGGCGAGGAGGGGGCGGTGGTGGTGGAGGAGGGGGTGGTGGTGGTAGACGGGGGCGAGGAGGGGGTGGTGGTGGTGGAGGAGGGGGTGGTGGTGGTAGACGGGGGCGAGGAGGGGGTGGTGGTGGTGGAGGAGGGGGTGGTGGTGGTAGACGGGGGCGAGGAGGGGGTGGTGGTGGTGGAGGAGGGGGTGGTGGTGGTAGACGGGGGCGAGGAGGGGGTGGTGGTGGTGGAGGAGGGGGTGGTGGTGGTAGACGGGGGCGAGGAGGGGGTGGTGGTGGTGGAGGAGGGGGTGGTCGAGGATAGGGTGGGGGTGGTGGGCGGGGGTGAGGAGGGGGTGGTGGTGGTAGACGGAGGCGAGGAGGGGGTGGTGGTGATGGAGAAGGTGGAGGTTGAGGACGAAGAGGGGTAGGGTGAAGCGAAGGAGGAGGCGGTGGAGAAAGACGAGGTTCGCGAGGAGATCACATCGGTCGAGGGTCCGGGGTGGGAGCCCATGGCTTTTGTCATATGGAGCAGCAACAGGGCAGCGAGCACTATCACGACAATTACGAGCACACCGATTATGATCTTCAAGTGTCCCCCTTTGCGTGGAGGCGGCGTCGAAGATGGATGGCGGTGGTTATCCTTCGCCTCATTTCGGTACGGCCCGCTTTTGTCGGTGTCAGGTGCTTGATCCGAAGTTTGGTTTCCGCCCGGCGCCATTCCACCCAAGACATGCGCACCCTTCTTTGGGGGAAGCGAGCCATCGTCACCCAGCGGTTCGGAGGCGGATCTCTTTTTACTCCCCGAGAGGGACGATGTTTTGATATTCCCTGGTTCGGAAATTGCCATTCCACCCAAGACATGCGCACCCTCCTTTAGGGGAAGTGAGCCATCGTCACCCAGGGGTTCGGAGGCGGATCTCTTTTTACTCCCCGAGAGGGACGATGTTTTGATATTCCTTGGTTCGGAAATTGCTTCCTCCTTGCTGGCCAGTGGAAGGGAGCCCTTCTTGCTTTCCGTAGGTTTAAGAGAACCTTTCTTGCTTCCCGAAGGCGAAACGGGATCCTTCTTGCTTCTCTTAGGCGAAGGAGAACTCTTTTTGATTCCCGCAGGCGAACCAGGATCCTTCTTGCTTCTCTTAGACGAAGGAGAACCCTTTTTGATTCCCGAAGGTGAACCAGGGTCCTTCTTGCTTTCCGGAGAGGAATGAGAACCCTTTTTGATTCCCGCAGGCGAACCAGGATCCTTCTTGCTTTCCGGAGAGGAATGAGAACCCTTTTTGATTCCCGCAGGTGAACCAGGATCCTTCTTGCTTTCCGGAGAGGAGTGAGAACCCTTTTTGATTCCCGCAGGCGAACCAGGATCCTTCTTGCTTCCCTTCGGCGAAGGAGAACCCTTTTTGATTCCCGTAGGCGAAAGAGAATCCTTCTTGCTTTCCGGAGAGGAATGAGAACCCTTTTTGCTTCCCTTCTTTGAACGAGCACCCTTCTTGCTGTCCATCTGTGAAAAGGAGCCGCTCTTTCCTGATGGCTTAGAAACTGCGTTCTTGCTGGTTCCCGGTGACGGAAGCAACGCATTAGGCTCCTCGTTCATGGCTGTCCTGCCGAAGAAGAAGAAGAAAAAAAAACCCACCGGTGTCCTTAACACCAGGAGAATGGCATCAATGTATCCGACGAGAATGACTTTGTTCTGTAAGTCCTGCTCTTATACGCTCTCTGGAGTACAGCGAAGAGTAACAATAACGCCGCTATAATTCAAATGATCAAAACGCAATGGTTTGTTGTTGTTAAAATTTATGGCGTGTTATAAAACTTTCCTTGTAGCAATTTTTTCCGCAACGCCCCTCAAAGTGTGAAAGCTCAGCTCATGCTCATCTGTTTATTATTGGCAGCGAAGCTGTTTAGCGAATCGCAATTTTTCGTATCCGCAGTTTAAAATAGCGAGACAAGGCCAAGCGCACGCACTCACGTGAGCACAGGCCTTGCAGCGACTGCTCGCCAGTTCACAAAACAAAAAAATGTCGAGCACTCGTTGGTACCTGCCTCGCGACCACAGGCAAGCGCCCCGGCGCATTTTCGTCAAGTCAAATGGCCAAGATTGCGGCGACCGCCGGCAACTGAAAAATAAAAAAATTGGCCGCGTATCTGCTCATTTCGTTGCAAATGCCATCAAAAGACGATAGTCTTTATCGGCTTTTGCGAAGTAA
Source organism: Haemaphysalis longicornis (assembly GCF_048455015.1). Classification (NCBI taxonomy): domain Eukaryota; kingdom Metazoa; phylum Arthropoda; class Arachnida; order Ixodida; family Ixodidae; genus Haemaphysalis; species Haemaphysalis longicornis. Next base: position 152,914,028 of record NW_027526335.1, on the reverse strand, counting down.
ATGCCTCCCTTCGCTTTCCCGCTCACTTCTCATGTTGTTCCTCTGGCGTCGCGCTCCTTCCAAGGTAAAGACGCCAAAGGTTTGCTTAAATCATTTTAAATTTTCCGCGTTCCACTGCTCCAAACCGGGTGTCTCGATGAGAACGCTGCCGTACGGCGAAGACGCGCCTTAATCGAGGCGCTGTACTTCAGCGTTTATAGAACCGCGTTTCCCTACTCCAAGTGCGTTGCAAGCAGAACGGGGAACTTATCTACTGGAACCTTGCGTAACTGTTGCCGGTTGATTTCTTAAAATGACGCCAGTAGCTATAGTGGCGCGGGCGACAGCAGGCGACGGCGGAGTGAATTCTTTTTCTGCAGTTGATGAAGTATTTAATTTCGCGAAAGTCAAGCATGTTTGATTTTTTTATAAAGGAACACTGCAAATATCACTTCTGTATTGATTTGTTTTCTCATATTTTCGTAATGTCTTGTTCTTCTTCAACAATGTTGACAAGTATGAACAATACACCGGACATAGACGGTTAGATTTAGCTGTGACTATATAAGACTATTGCGCAGGCATTGTTTTGCTTTGGCCGGGTGGCTCAATCGAGTCACAGACAGACGGACGGACATACATACAGACATACAGACAGACCAAAATTTCTGGGTTTAAGTAGCCCAAGAAAGACTATCGTCTTTAAAAACGACGGAAAGGCGGAGCGCTCGTGTGTGCTTGCGCCTCGCGATGACCGCCCGGTGACCCCGGGCCCGTTTGCAAGCCAGCACTTAGGAAGATTCACCAGGATTGGATATTAAAAAAAAGTTCGAGCGTTCATTGTATTGATGTCAACACTTGCTCGGAACGAGAAAGACTCCGGCGTTCGCCATAATCGTGGCTCCCGTCGAGAAAAAAACGTCATAATGTACGCCCATCCAATGTTCTTGTACGGTGAACCTCCGACGTCGCGGGGCATCCGCAGCAACATCGAGGGCAATGCGCGAGAACTGGCGGAACATCAAGGGTCTGCATCTTGCTTATGGCGTACACCTGTGGCCATCATTGAAACAGAAGTGATGTCCAATTATTATCACTCCCAAAAAAATTGGGCCCATCTCCCCGCGAGGGGGACTCGAGCAAATGCGTCGCATAGGGGGTAGGTGTATTGCGTTAACGTTTAGTGTTTGGGGAGTTGGTGGTAGTGAATGCGTTGTATCAGCAGCTTCTTGACGTAGTTTGAATGAGTCAAGGATATGAGGCGCGTTCGTAGCCTTTCATTCTCTGTCGGTTTTGTGGCGCAGTGGGAAGAGCACCATGTACCTCGCGTTCCGCCCACAGGTAGTGAATGCGTTGTATCAGCAGCTTCTTGACGTAGTTTGAATGAGTCAAGGATATAAGGCGCGTTCGTAACCCTCCATCCTGTGTCGGCTTTGTGGCGCAGTAATGGTGTGCGCATGGCATACACTGGGTGTTCTACTAGGCTTGTTATTAACAAAACGATCGGCGCACCCGTTCCTGTTCAACGTGCCGTTCGTCAGGGTTGCCCATTGTCCCCGTTGCTTTTTTGTTTCTACATTGAAGCGTTTTGTTTAAGTGTAATCCGGAGCAAAGACGTCAAAGGGTTTAAACTTCAGTCGTGTGAAGTGCGGGTGTTAGCTTACGCTGACGACATTGCTCTTTTTTTTGTTGATAGGAGAAGCATAAGCATTGCTGTAAACACCTTGAAATGTTTTTGTAAGTACAGTGCCAGTGGTGTTAATTGGCAGAAATGTGTTGGTTTCTGGCATGGCCAGTGGGACAGTATGCCTAGTGTTTTCGAGTGTATCAGCTGGCAGACGACGCCGGTGAAGTACTTGGGAGTGCCCCTCGAGAACTATGTAGACAGCGACCCTTATTGGCGCAGTCAAACAGTCGAATTGCGTGAAAAGGCCGAGAAATGGAAGGGAAGCGGACTTTCAATATTTGCTAGGGCATCAGTGTGTAATGTGTTTTTAATTAGCAAACTGTGGTACGTTCTACAGGTGTTGCATTGTTCGCGGGCACGTGTACAGGCCTTGCACCGAGTTTTTGCTATGTTGATTTGGGAGTCGTCATGGGAGAGAACAAGCCGTACGAACCTGTTTTGGCGCGTGCGTCTTGGTGGCCTGTCATTATCGCATTTGTTTTTGCGTCAAGTGGTAAATCGTTTTTTGTTTCTTCGGGATGTGAAGGACTCCTTTTTGCGCACTGTGTGTCAGGTGAAGTTGGCCAGAGTGCTTCCTGATTTTGTTGTAACGTCAGCTTCTTTATCTTTTGGCGCAACGAAAGGCTACTTCCGTGAGGTGGTACAAGCCACCATGTTTTTGCGTGCACGCTTCACGCTAGAGTACTTATCTAGTGTGACGCGTAAAAGATTGTATAATGACCTCGTTGATTCCGTACTTCCCGTTCCATTGTATAGATCGCTGTACCGTGTAGGGCCAGGACAGGATGTGCTCAAGCGTGTGAAACGTATGGCGATTGGCCCATGGGTTAAGACGTTTTTCTTTAAACTTCACTCGGGCGTCCTTGATGTGAAAACGTGGCAGAAGGAAAAGGGAATGTTTTTGCCGGGTGGGGTGGACTGCTACCCGTGCAGAAAACCCGAAACTGTAGAACACGTGTTTTTGGACTGCTGGGACGGCGTCTTCTTTTGGGACGTGCTTCAGCGAACCCTCAAAAAAGATTTTCCCCTGGACGCTCACGGCATTAGGTTTTTACCTATTGAGAGTGACGAAGTACCTTACGACCTCGTGATGGTCCTGGCCCTACATGCAATTTGGAAATCCCGCATGGCCATACGCCATAGGGACGTTGACGCTAAATGGTCAAGAGAATATTTCGCTGATTCAATGCGTATGATTATTGAAGTGTGGAGGGCTCAGCCTGAGCCTCCAGAGTGGTTGCCTGTGATGGAAACACTGACCAACCTCAAACAATTTTAATCGTTTTTCTGCTGTCAAGGTGATGACTAGCAGTTTTATCGTTGCAGTTTTTTGTTTGATGGTGCTTGTTTTGTACTGAAATGTTGCAATAAAAAAAAAAAGGCTTTGTGGCGCAGTGGGTAGAGCACCATGCACCTTGCGTTCCGCCCGCAGGGTCGTGGGATCGAAACCTGGCGCCGGTAAGTATTATTTTTTTATATAGTGTAGGGGGAGGGGTGCGGACTACGATGGACAACTAGAACGGGTGACATCGTGAGTTAAAGAAATGCTCTGCATTTAAAAAATTCAGGAAGCTCACAGTTATAGCGACAATGATGGCGCAAAGTTCCATGCGGAAGCGCACAAGAAGCAGATGGGTTGCAATCGTGGATTTAAACCTTCATGATGGTGGTGAAGGGTGCGTACAACATCGCTACCTTCAAGTCTTACCAGTTAGTGTGAGCTTCGTTCATGTTTTCCCCCCTAGATTAGCAGCTACAGCGACCAATGTATAAAACGCGGAAAATGTTATTCGGAAAAAAAGAAAATACGACATTGTGTCTGCGCGTGTAATTTACATTTGAGCGGACGTACCAATCAGCTCTTTTTTTTTACTTTCCAACACGTACTGTAATCATGTCATCCGACTAGGTTTCAATGTGATCTGTCAAACTTTCTCAGTATTCCCGGGAGATAAAAGAAATCATGAGCACCTCCGTCTAACGACGACGACTGTTTAACGGGAAGCTTTATTGCGATGGATTATTTAGTTGGCCAATCACACAACGCGAGTATGTGCTACTTGGAGGCACGCACTCCTTGTATATAACAACCGCGGCAACTGTCGGGTGTGCACTCAGTAAGCGTACCGCTTGGGTTTGGGGTGTACGGCAGGAATGGGTACCTGCTGCAAGGCGTTAACTTCGAGGCATGGCGAGCGGGAGCAATCGCGTAGACGCCGGCTTCATAATGCGAGGGACTCGTGTTCGATTCAGGCCACGGGAACCCTTTTTTTAATGCACCTACGATCATTTATAACCATCGTCAGAGAAAATTGGCTTTCCTGCAGGGCCTTCTGGCATACAACGGCATCAGGGAGGACCGTAATGCTTCGCTATAATATGTTCCTCGCAAATCTGTGACTTCTACCAAGCTTTTCGCGAAAGGGCAGCATAACTACTGTGGTGCTAAGATTTATTTCGGATTCGTGGGTTAAGTGAATGCCAAACAGTATTTCTTTTTTTTTTTTTTGGGGGGGGGGCTCGCTATGTGGAAAAGTGTGCATAATGATTCAGAACTGTTGAGCTTCGCACGGGGGAAGATTGCTTGCCCTAACCAGGAATTAAGTGACCAATTTCCGCATGGCCCTCGCTCAAAGTGAGAGGCTTAGGTCTTAATGGGGTCGGACATATACTTCTAAACCAGGGTAACCTGCACCCGTAACCCGCACCCGCAGTATTTCGCTATAGGCGCCTGGGGAATCTAAAAACGCACGGAAATTATTACAGATCACGCCAAAAAGGGATGTTTATGATATTGCCGCGAACCATACATTGGGTTTGTTTATTTGTGTTTTGCTTTTACCGCCCGGCTGCGCCGGTCTGTGTTATCTCTGCGCCAAGGGAAGCGCATGTTCCATTTTTTCTTTCTGTGCCACATGTGTTATCTGTTGTGATAGGGAGAGCATTCCGATCTAACGTGAACAGCCCATAATAATCTTCTTGGATCTACTATGTTCTCGATGCGAATCGACGTTTCGAGAACCACGCGCGCCAAAAGATAAAAAGCCTGCAGTGCGGACGCCGGGGCATTCGATTCGACGGCACTCGCGTGTGCAAGTCACTTTGTTGACCGCTGCTTCGCCGCCTCTCTATTCTTTTAGTGGTTACAGGAGCACAAGTTAGCTCCAATAAACGTATTTCCCATTCAAGACAACTGCTTCGTCCTTGTCTTCGTGACAATATAAAGCAGGTAATTTGCAATAAACACGAAGAATTTTTGACAGACGGCCGCATCACTTACAAGCGTTTGTTTGCTTGGGTATCTTTCCCAGATGCGCGAGAAAGCAACCGTTCTTCGCCGGTGCACCCGGTACTCTGCGTGTTTGTACAAACTGCGCTTTTGTTCTTCTGCAACACAAGGCCTAGCCGGGGTTCCTTCCCTACGGCTTACTCTTGTAGCCCGAGCAGGACGATCTCAGCTACGCAATCAGTTCACAAACAACCTCATTACTAATCCCACTGGCTCCTATAACACCTCTTAGACCATATATAGACAAAGTAGACCTCGGATTGCCTCCCCTGTCTCTGTGAGACAGCCCCGAACCACTTTAACCCTAAGCCTAACTAGCCTCATCATTGACGTACTCCGTCCTGGCAATGTCGTGTCATACCCAACACGTTTAAGACATGACACTTCGCCGGCTCCAACTACATGCATAGGAATCACATCCCTAAGAAATGCGCCTACTGCGTCCGGAAAAACCTCTACCCACGACGCGGTTCTGCGTGCTAAAGTCTCTTCCCGCTTTTAGCCACTACCCCGGCATATTCTCGCTTTTGACATCGATGAAGGGTCATTCCGTGCCAAATGTCCCAGCGGTAAAGTCGACCATCACGCATTTGTTCAGCAGAAATTGTGGGTCATACTCGCATGGCCTAGAAGACTCCCTCAAAGTGTTTCTGTCGAAAAAAAATTGTTCTTTTTCTAGCCCCCTTTCAATTCCAGAGTTTAAAGCAAAGTTGCGTTTGTCAAAAAATTAACAAAAGTGTCAATTCGTTTTCAATTCCCACCATTTTTTGTGGACAACGTGTTGAGGCCCTGGGCTGCACGATGCCATTTTTTTAATATTCCTGCTTTTTTGTTGGCTTTACGCCACTGAGAAAATACACGACGTTGAGCATTTCCTAACATTTATATCATATACAAGCACTCTCTCTCACGCAATGAAGCAATTATTTCTGTATTTCACCATTGCGGAAGATTGGCAAACTATATTGACACTGAAAAAAGAAATGTGCTAGAAAACATTTGCCAAATTTGGAAAAAATTGTCTTCCTGCCTATAATCACCCCAAAATTGCGCATTGATGTGCTCGCAGTAAAAAAGATCAAATACGAGGCATTCGCTATTACAAATGATCCAAGTTTATTTCAGAAATTTTAATCAATAGTTTTTGTTTTAGCAGAGACAAAAATTTTGAAGTTGTATCCAGTACACCCCGTTGTTCACAGAGCGTCTTCTCTGCATGGCATGCGCATGCCTGCATGAAAGACGCACGATCCAGCGGGTTCGCGCTCAAGAATACCTTTCCTCGCAACGGTATTTCGTAGCTTCTGTACAGGAAAAAGGGATGATTCGTCTGGTGGTGGGAAAAGTACAACCCGTAGCTAGCGGTGGAGCGTCCATTCTATGGGCACGTCTAGACTCGGCGGCTCAAAGGACATAGTAGTAGTAGTAGTAAACGTTTATTGGAGCAAAAGGAAAAGGGAAAAGGGTGGTGGTGAAGCGTCCCTAGTCCAGGATGCCTCTCGACCGCGCCGACTCAATGGCCCGAGAAACCAAGGCCCTCTGGCGGGCCGGGTCCGGGCTGGTAAGCTCAGTCTCCCACTGCTCCGGTGTGGGGAAGGGGGTGGGTTAGGGGAGTGGGGACAGCAGTATACGAGGTGGAATGTGATGAGTGGGGTGTCGCAGTGTTGGCATTGACGGGGGTAGATAGTGGGTGCGATCTGGTGGAGGATGAGGTGATTGTAAAAGGTACCGGTCTGGACATAGACGCGCATTTAAAGCATCAGGGTTGGTTATCCGTGATATATTATATGTATGTCGAACATTACGAAATAAACAGCGGCGGCGTCATAGAGTTACACGGATTTACTTGTATGCGTTAGCGGGAATCACACACAGTGATGCTTTAAATGCACATCTGATGTCCAGCCAGCCGTTCAGTTACACGTACTCATAGAATGTACGCACCACCGTCAGCTACACGTTGTACGTTTCCCACCAACACACGAATCAGCCCTATTTCCTGTACTGACGCTATACGAAATGCCATTTGCAGGGAATGGTATTCTTGCAGCGTGAACGCACTAGCTCGCGCGTCTTTCATGCAGGCAGGCGCAAGCCATGCAGAGAAGGGGCTGTGTGGAACAACGGGATGAAGTAGTGTCGGTATAAAACTTCAACATTTTTTTCTCTGCTAAGAAAAACTGTTCAGATCAAAATTTCTGAAATAAACTGTGGTCATTTGTATTAGCGAAAGCCTTGTATTTGATATTTTTACTTCGAGCACTAGAATGCGGAATTTTCGTGTAATATTGGCCAGAAAAAAGGTTTTTCCAAATTTGACAACTGTTTTCTCTCACATTTGTCCTTTTTTCAGTGTCAGTATATTTTTACCAATTGTCCACAATAGGGACATACAGAAACGATTACTTCATATTTGCTAAAAATGTTTGAATAATGCTCAACATCGTGCACTTCTTAATGGCGTAAAGGCAGCAAAAAAGCAAGAATATTTTAAAAATCCAGGATAGAGCAGCCCAGGGCCTAAACTTGATTTCCACAAAAAATGACTGTGATTGCAAAGGAAGTGTTTTCTTTATTCATTTTTTGAGAGCCGAAACTTTGCTTTAAACCCTGAAGATAAAAGTGCGGCAATAGAAAGAACAAAACTTTTTTGGACAAAAACATTTTGAGGGAGTATTGTGGACCATGAGAGGATGACCCACGATTTGTACCGAACAAATCCGTGTTGGTTGTCTTTACGGGTGAGACGGTTGGCATGGAAAGACCTGTTTGACAACGTTCCATTCAGGCTGATTCTCTCTCAAATAACTGAAATAGGCTGCCGTCTTGGGACATACAGCCACATCACTGGATTTCTTATTCAATGGCATTCTATTGTAGAGACAGAGGCACCCTACAGGGCAGCACCCTCCTCTCTTCTGTTCATCATCACTTTCCTGTATTTCCTTCCAATACTCCAGCCATTTCTCGCGCTCATTATGAGCCATATGCATTATGAGCCGTATGGAGGTGATTTTAGCATGAGGACTGACACGGGTTCATCAGGAGATAATTGAGGTGGGTCTTTGAACTACCGCTGATGTAAATCGACCAGCCTCCTCGATGGGCCTTTAATGTCCAACTCAAAAATAAAAAAAAAAAGTCCTCGTCATCGCAAGGGTTTACCCTTCAGTCTATTCACGAAGCTATCGAAGTCACCTACAACGTACATCTAGTCACCCCCGTACATTCATTCAATCTTAGCCTGACTGAAAAAAGAAATATTTGCCACTTAATATTACAAGTCCTTTAAAGGTGTGCCATATATGCTCCATCCCATCTAGGAGCAAGACCTCCTCCTCCTCATGAGCGCCGTCCTAATCTAAAAAATCGCCCGTTTTTTATTCCTTCCCTTACGCTCCCTACACAAGGTCTGCATGACTTTGGTCGAGTCAACATAGGCCACTAATGTGGGTAAGGGGTTTTGTCCTCTCGCTACCATCATCATGGTCCTTATCCCTCTACGCTGTTTTCTTCTGCGTTGTTTTTTCTTCGCCGTTAAAAGCCCTACAATTGCGTTATTAGCGTAAGCCTGCTGGGATCCTGTATTTACGATGCGTAAAATTACTGACGTTGTCTTGAGCACACGTTTCTAGTATACGTGCCTAAAGAATCGATATTTGGTTGAGTTGGTACTGGTTATGCAGAGCCGCGTAATACACGACGTGAGGAGGGAAAGAAGACTGCAGGCCGACGCTGCTTTTTCGGCCAGCTCTTCCGGTTAGCAGCGTGGCCCTGTCGTCTTCTTTCCCTCCTGTCTTTGACTATTACGCTGCCGTTAAAGATGCATACGTGCGTAACACGGAGGACGCAGGTACAGTCTTTGTAAAAATTTTGTGGCCCACGGCGACCGTGGCCGGAGCAGGAGCGCGGCCGAGCAGGGGCGCTGCGCTTGCCGCTGTCGGCTGGTTGCGTGGCTAAAGAGAGCGAGGGGAACTTTTGCTCTTGCTTTTGTAGTGTGTCCGGCGCGACAAGTGCTGCGCTGAAGCGAAGTGTGACTGCTCTTAGAAACTGGTGCCGCTGCATTTATCGCGCCAGCCATCTACGAAAGGGAGCGCGAAAGTTCCCCCCCCTCACTTTAGCCGCGCAACGAGAGGGCAGCGGCAAGTGCAGCGCCCCTGCTCGGCCGCGCGTCTGCTCCGGCCACGGTCGCCGTGACCACAAAATTTTGACAAAGACTGTACACTTTCAGGCCCGCATATTTCGCGTGGTTAACCATTACTTAGCTAGAGCAAGGGGTCAGTCGGAGACTAGGGGATGGATGTTGCCGACTGGAGGTGTTCGAGTTCTGTAACCAAATTAACGCAGTCATCTTTACTGTTCTGCATTGTGCCTAGGACGCCCTTTACGCCGACTGCGCAGAATAGGCCCTTCTGCGCAGTACGGACGCAGAACTTTAGCCTAATACGGCGTTTGATAGTTTTGAATTATTAGTACTCTTTCTTCGCATGATTACCTAAGCCGAGCCAAGGGATTTAATTTCGTGCAAGCTGGGCGGGTACTGCGCGGACTCTATACGTTTTTGGAACAAAGGAAAGCAAAGACGGGGACGACTTCTGATTGAGCTACACATATGTGCATTACGGTAGACTGGGACTCTATTGGCAAGACATCAGCTACAACGCACTGCGTGGAAACGCCCAAGTAACTGAACCAAAAAAACGACGGCGAAATTTTGAAGTTTTCAAATACAGTGTACAGCTACCGTCATGGTTGAATTGTGGAAAAATTTGCTGAAACCGCGTGTAAATTTGTCTAATGTTTCATAATAAAATATAATTTTGGGATCGGTGGCCGTCGAAGGAGTCCGGCTCGGGAAATGATCTATACGACGAACGTTGTTTCGATTATGCTCGAACTGAAGCAGCAGAACTGAGTTCCCGCCCACGAGAAGCGGAAGCGGAGCAAACGATGTCTATTTATGCTGGCTGACAGGCTTTCCATGCACGCAGTGGAGTGCAACGTCATTGATAACGTTCAATTCGGCATCTTGTCATCTTGATGCTGGCTTGGAGAAGGCCACATACCAAGTGGTAGTACAGCGAAGAGGTACAGCAGAGGTGTCCTCGCATAGCAGTGAGCTAGGGACCGGCTTGTAGGAGAACATGGGCACAGACTCATACCATTATTGTTAGTAAATTTCCCGCGAAATTCTATGACGTGCGTGTTTCAAATCAACAACACGTACGTTTTCGGAAGGTCGGTTGTCACACACACAAAAAAGGAGTTCACTCGGGCAACCCCATCGCAAGAGGCTTGTTTTTCTGCTTCGGTAGTTCGCATTCGTTTTCAGGGTAAAATATACATTTTCTCTCAACGGGGAGTGTACAATCACAAAAGGCAGCTCTAGCTATCGTTCTGTTCGACCACACATTAGCAATGATCCATTGCAGCGGCCCATAGGCTTCACAGGTTTTATGCTGTTTTGTAAGCAATTCAGTTGCAATGTTGTTACGGGAATTATCAATCGCGCTCTACGCTTATACAATTTTAATCTCGCTCCGTGAGGCTAAAAGCAAGCATTCAACTTGCAAATATTCGCCGAGCAGGGAGCGTTTGACATATCTTGTTTTACACATTTAAGGAGACTTTGCTACTGTGCTGGGGATGCGTTGCGCTTAGTTCCAATATTCTCCACCCGACACATGTCGACGCACCACAGGTGACGGCGAGTGACGCGGCAATAAACAAGTGCAAAGAAAACCGCAGCGACTGCCCAACGATACCGATTGTTTTACACTCCCGCTTCTTGAGGAACCACAGAAAAACCCCGGGAAACCTCTCGTTTTCTCGTTGCGCGATTAAATTGCCTGCAGCGGTGAAATGACTGCCACATCTGACGAAACGGCAGGTTCAATCTGTGCACGCTTCGTGCAATACATGGTTATATAGAAAGAGCAAAATAGTCGGATGTGCTCAATAAATTTCAGTTAGTTTTACGCTCACAGAAACCAGTTATGCGACGCCATGCACGGTATACCTGTACAATTTCGATGAAGCCAGTGTAGCGCACCGATACGTGCTAGGGAATGAATTCAAACACCAGGGTTTTGCGCACAAAGGACAGACAACGTTCGCTTGTCACGAATATGGGGCGTACTCGCCTGCCGTCGACACTCGCGTGAAAGCAGCGCAGTGGCAATGGGCTTACCTTCGGGCTGGTTGAGCACTTGCAGGAATTTCGTGACCGCCCTGGCAACGGTTCGCATGCCCCCGCAGACCACCTCGCGCCTCGCGCCTGGAACGAAAGCTGAGGAGGATGATGATGATTTCAACGCATTGATAATGCACTCAACATTGCTGAAAGAAGCGAGTGGCGCTCATATTATTCTGTAAAAGGCGAAGAAAAGGGAAACGCGGGGAAATATATTGCCATGTCTTGATTTTAACAGGAGGACCTCAGCTCCCTGGTGTGGGAGGCGGGGGTGGGAAGGAGGGAGGCGCCTGCCAAATCACGCACTCCAAGCCACCAGCCTCGCCGAACTGGGCTATGTGACTAGCGGGTGCTTGAGTAAGAGAATATCGCGACCCCAGCACTTGTCTCTCCTTGGATTTTTTCGTAAAACCGGTGCAATGTTGTACCTTGAAACCTTCCCCTTGTTCCGCAGGGCAATCTCTCGCAACAAAAAAGAAAGGTGTTTGTGTGTCTCCATATGTACAGCTGCAACATCAGAATGTTTAAATCGCTATGGTCGTATGGATGCAGATTAAAAGCAGAGCAGTGCACAGCAAAATGCTGCATGCTGGCTTTGCACACCCAATGGCAAAATGTGGGCATGCATGGGACAGTGGTGTTAATGTTCCTTTTCCAGAGCGAGAGACTGTCATTTGCTGATGATACCTGGTGTGGTGGTTGTGTTTGCAAGTACCTTATTAATAAATATTTTTCTGGAATGGCGAACGGGTAAGCAATTAGTGGTCCGCGGAGGGAAAATGCGTTTCCCACCCTCTGGCGTTGAAGAAAACGAACGTAGCCTCGTACACGCGCCATTTGGAAGTGGCCGCCATGTAGCGGGTCACGTATGGGAGGAGGGAGGGGGCGCTGATCGGTAGCAGAGTAGGGTAGTGACCAGGTAGAACTCCAGATTGTGAGTTGGCAAGACCATGCACCCCCTAGTGCCACTCCGTGCCCCGTCGTTTAGGTGACCTTAGCGTCAACTTCGTTTTTCTGGTTGTGTTGGAAGATACGGGGAGGTGCTCCCCCGCGACCTCTCATCTATTAGGCGAGTCAATGCTTTGTAGCGCTTCAAATAAATTAGTGTACATGATTGAAGGTCTGGCGCTGCCTCGTACAGCCTTCCTGACAGCCAGATGCTTTGTGCAGGCATTCCGTGTTCCAGCAGTATGGATAATTCGGCTGGTCGGTTTTGGTTTATGCTAAACAGCACTCGATAACACATGATGACACACGATGTCGCTGTGTTTTTGTGTGTCTCCCCATCTCGCGTACGTGTCTCCAAGTGCTGTTTGCTTGGTCCAGTCATAGACCCGGGCCTCCTTGGAGAAGGATATGTACCAAGCCAGGGCCAGACGGAATTCGTCGAGAGCAGCTTCAGTCGGTATTGCATTGTTGTTGCTTGCGATGATTGGGCTTTTATGAGAAGTTCTCTCTCTTTGAAGTGGCGCGAGGTGAAGCATAGGTCGGCAAAACAGAAAGAACTCGCTTAAACTTTTCCACATTTTCTCCCCTTCATGATGTACTCACTCAAACTGAGACTCAAAAAGCTAGTCTTTCCTCAAAATCTCTGCTACTCATTCATAGCACACTCATATGCAATCTTACTCGCATGTACTCACTCATTTGTTCTCACGAGGACTCGTACTCAATCTGTACTCATGAGTACTCAATTCTCCTGTACCCACTTGTACTCATACTCAATCTTTACTCACTTGTGCTCGAACTCTAGTTTTACTCGCGGGTACTCGTACTCATCTGTACTCACTCGTAGAAAACTGTTCTGCACTCACGATTAATAGTACTCAATGCGCACTCATTATTACTCCAATTCGGTCTGTACTCAGGAGTACTCAATTTGTACTCGCGAGTACTCAACTTATCTGTGCTGTTAGCAAGGGATAAGCTGGAGTGAAAGAACAAATAGGAAACATTTTAAATGTTTAATTCCTTAGAAAAACTGGGTTTACATACAGGTCACGAAATATGTGCCCGGGAATAACGTCTGGCGCGGTGCACTGTCGTAGGGCGAAATACTGCTGAAAGGCACGTAGGCATGATAGTGAAACGGAATATAAACACTCGCATGGCACCTGGTGTCTCCTCGTGTTCTCAGGAATAACAAAACGAACTCTCGGGCGCGTCGTGTTGTCGCGGGGCTCGGGGCTGTTCAGCGCGGCCGTTGTACCCAAATTGCGGTTTTCTGCGTGTCTTCGGGCGACAGCTTTTGTCGCCAGTTTCCGTTTGTCGTTGCGCTGATATTCTCGGAATCATCGGAGCTAGCTGGCAGGCTCCTCTATAAGTTTGTTCCTACCCCTAGGCAAAATTAAGTGTCCGCGTAGATTGACGCCCATTCATATCCAGATCACTGACCGCTCATTCACAGTTGCCCTATGCTGGCGTTTGTTTCCAGTTGTTCGGGAGCCCAGACACCTTGTTAAGAGGGCGTTCGTCTCAATAAGGTTCGGTTAATTTGATATCGGCTTCATTTTTTGTCGTACCGTGGGATTCACTTCGCCGGACACAAAATTTAACAGACTTTACGGAGTTGGATTAGTCCCGTCTCTTCCGTCGGCAATTGTGGTCATGTAGGTCGTTGCGTGCTTGATGCGTGTGGGAGCGTAGGTGTCCGTTCTGTCCGGTGGCGAGCTGCGGTGTGCAAGGACAGCGCCAATGTTCGGGGTGAGCGACCAGGGCGGTCACCCATGGCGCCGGTGAAAAGGGGGCGCTGACATCTCTAAATGACACCCCCCCCCGCTCCCTCCCTTTTCTGTTCACCCGGCTCTGTCTTCTATCTATCCAAAGAAGAGACAATGGTGGGCTGCGCTATGAAGTGACGGAGAAAATGCCTGCGATCAAATATTCCCGAATTGGGAAGCTTACACCAAAAACGCAGTGTCTAGAGTTCCGTCCAACGGCAATCTAGCTGATCGTTGCAGTCATGGCTAGAGTGCCGTCCGACGACATTCTAATATTTAACACTAAGCTAGCACCACCTAAACAGTTTGTCGTTGTAGTGTAGAGGATCCGTCTTAGCGTATTGATTCCTGAGTCGGTGGTTCGACACCGGCTCTTGCCTCGGTTGTTTTTTTTTGCCATTATTTATTTGAAGTGTGATTTTTGTGCCTTAGGTTAGTTTTGGTGTTTTAAACGATTTCTTTGTGTTCGTTAGGTTAGCTTACGTTATGTTTAGGTTAGGTTGCCTAGCTTTATGTTATCTACAGCGATGTACTGCCAAACGCGGCAATTTTTTCATAAAACGCTGGTGGACGTCGATATAGCGCAGTGCTTATAAAACCGTCGGATGGCACTCTAGACACAGCCCACCAAAAAACATGGGCCCACAATTTCACAATCCAAAACAAGGGTGCGAAAGGGGGATTGACCTTTCCGAGAAACCGCCTGAGGAAGCTTCGGGATACCGAATTCCCAAAACTAACAAACAAAATTTTGGAACAAGAACAAAACTTTCGCTGAAAGCGCGCCTTGTGGCGAACTCGTCGGCCCGAAAAGTAAGCTGTACTTAAGGCCATAAAATTCACGCAAAAAACTGAGTTAGGGTGCTATTCCAAAAGGTCCGAGTGTGAGCGAAACTAAGGCAAGGCGGAGCTGTGATGATAATAATAAGCTCATGATAATATTTCGGGGCAGGGTTAAAACACATTAAAAATGCGATTCATGCTATTTGGTGATTATTGAGGTTACGTAATCGGTCCAGGGCAGAGCGCACCAAGGATGCGCCACTAGGGCGTGGCGCATCTTTCACTGCTTTGTCTCTCTCAACTGATGCACTGGTGGCAACTGGGGGCACCCCAATCCAATTACTTCATTTTATTGCACTTTTACTTCATTAATCTATATTTCACTACAAAGTCCATTTTATTTTTTATTTCATGCGTTCATATGATCTTTGTCTGGAATTTTTCGTCCTAAGAAGTAGTTTCTGCCGTTGGTGGCACACAGTGCAATCACGTGACTATGGCCGTCTGGCAAAAAAAAGAAAGTGGGTGATGAAAGCGCGCCACATTCAAAACAGTTGCTGTTCGTATTAAGTTATCGAAACTCTCCGATTTTCGGCACAAAATTTCCCCAGCGCGGTTCAGTCTGCTTACGTGCATTTAAGGCGAAACCCTGGTGAGACGTATAAACAACTTCTTTTTTAATTTATTGTACTTGCGCCTTTTTCGTCGCTGTCGTTTATTTTTCTTTTTCACTTGCGGATTACTTTAAACGGATTTTTTCTGCTGTTGCGTGTTTACGTCAGTTTCTTTTCTTTCCTTTGTTCGTCTTAGTGTGCAAGCAGACTGGAACACGCCACAGCCTCCCTAGAATCAGGGTTCGGCGAAGGTGGTGTGCACCTGTCCTACTCCCGTGACATCACGTTCAGGCTTCACGCTGCACGCACTATTCTACAACTGTTACCTTTCGAATCCACAGTGTTACGAATTTTGCGAACAGGGAGGTTAGTTTCTCAAAGGTCCAAATTCCGGGCCCATCCCCCAAGTGGCCATGTGTTACGAAGGAAGGAATAGCAGCAAGAAAAACGACTTTTCAGGTTTGTTTGCTTTATTTCATTTTGCTCTTCACCGCTGTTGTTCGAAGCTCTCCACAGTCGGTTTTTTTTCGTAGAGTTCAATCTCCGCACAACCCTCTCTTCCGTCGTGTCCTTCCCACTCCTGGTTATCCTCCTACTGGCGTCACGCGGTTGCTTTAATTCTGAACTCTCCCCTGTACTCGCTTTCCGTGCTATGCTTCCTGCCATACGACGATGACGCTGAACAAAACCCTTCGAAAGGTGTTAAGATCTCCTCTCACAATAGGGACGCGCCATTGATTGTATTGTAGAGAGGATAATAAAAGGGTGCAACAGGCCATCAAGCTATCGGGGTATTTGCCGTACCAGCATCGACCTTGTGGAAGAGAAGGCAGGATTATGTCGAATCCAGACACGGGGATATGCGCCAAAGGCGTGTCAGGGGAAGAAGATCAACCCCATAATGTGCGTGCGCGAGAAACGAGCTAGGTTATCTCACTGCTCGGACCTGCGTTCCTATCGGCTTCACCCCTGCGAATACACCACCTCAACCGACTATCGGTGCGTCGACTGTCTCCTGACAGAAAGCTATCCTGTCAGTAACGTTTTCACATGAAATGCGCGCTACGCAACCCCTCAAGTGACACTTTCCGACATGCTGATGATGACCGAAACGCACGGTCATGCAACGCTTCATTTGAAACTGCTTTGCGAGCAGACGATAACTGAAGCGCACGCTCCGTCTGCAGACGGATAGACGTGCGGTAGGAACCTGCGGAAGCTATGTCCACCAAACCACCCTAAAGAAAGGCGAGGTCTGCAAAACACGTCTCCACTGATTATATTCCGCACACACCCGCTGACAGTCGACTGGTGACGGTCGATGGTGCGATCGCCACCAACGATTCTGTAAAAGCTGCCCGCCGCGTAAAACCCCAGCGCACACTACACTTGGTCCTCGACGGTCATGGAGCTAACGCCGTTTCTAAGTCATCGCAAATGGGGATCGGTCGCCAAATAACTCCACAACCAATGCAAAGCACTTTTCAGGAAATAGAAACGGGGTAGAAATTTCTATTTCGTTTAAAAGACCTGTCGGGGCAGAAATATCCGTGCTACGGAGACCATAAATATAAACCACGCCGCAGCAGCGGCCACCACGGGCGTCCCGAGTTCAACTCGGCCGTGCAAAATCATGCCCGAGTTTCCTCCGAGTTCTAATGTCAGTCAAACACATCTAGCCCCTACGAGGGCGCGGCGTAACCGAAGCCACACCCACCGGTGGCGCTAACTTTGCGTGGGCGTAGCGTCGCCACGAAGTCGTCATTTGATACCCGCTAGCAGTGACAAGATCTTAGCACAAAACAAAAATTACTACCCTCCCACTCAGTGAAGATGGATGACCAGCAAAGCTGGACACAGTCCACGGAGTGCACGACACTGAACAAGTTTGTTTTAATTAACTTTGGAGCATACTTCCTAGCCAATTAGTTGAATGAACCTCTGAAGGATCCAAGCTTTGTTCATGCAGACAAACATGAAGCTGCCGATGTCTCTTCCTCGTGGTAAGCATGTTACTGTTTCTGTAACACTCCAACCCAGTCCGCTCTACCACTAAGGACTCTGGATAGGTCCCATCGGGCCGTTTGACGTCGGCGTTTAAACCTCGCACCAGCACCGCGGACATGCCATCCATCATTACGGGTATATAACCTATAACCTTATGTACGAATACTAGATGATATCTACAGTGGGTCTACAGCTACCATCATCCTCAATAGGTAGATCAGTAAAATACCTATAAGGAAGGGTGTCAGACAAGGAGACACAATCTCTCCAATGTTATTCACAGCATACTTACAAGAAGTATTCAGAACGTTGGATTGGGAACAGGTGGGAGTAAGGGTTAAAGGAGAATACCTCAGTAACCTCAGATTTGCTGATGACGTTGCCTTGGTAAGTAACTCGGGGGACGAATTGCAAAGCCTGCTTTCCGCACTGGGTGAACAGAGTAGAACCGTGGGCCTGAAAATTAATATGCAGAAAACTAAAGTAATGATCAATAACCTCGGGACAGCACAGCAGTTTGAGATAGGTGGCGAGGCAGTGGAAGTGGGAAGCGAATATATCTACTTAGGCCAAGTTGTGACCCCAGATCCCAACCATGAGGCAGAGATAATTAGAAGGATCAGAATGGGGTGGGGTGCATATGGCAGACATTCTCAGATAATGAATAGCAGCCTACCATTGTCGCTGAAGAAGAAAGTGTATGACAGCTGCATCTTACCGGTACTCACCTACGGGGCAGAAACTTGGAGGCTCACTAAGAGGGTTCAACTTAAATTGAGAACGACTCAGCGGGCAATGGAGCGGAAAATGACAGGTGTAACATTAAGGGACAAGAAGAGAGCGGAGTGGGTCAGAGAGCAAACTGGTGTTAAAGACATATTAGTAGAAATTAAGAAGAAGAAATGGACGTGGGCAGGGCATGTAATGCGAAGGCAAGATAACCGCTGGTCATTAAGGGTAACAGAGTGGATCCCTAGAGAAGGCAAGCGTTGCAGGGGGCGGCAGAAAGTTAGATGGGCAGATGAGATCACGAAGTTTGCGGGGATAAATTGGACACAGTTGGCCCAGGACAGAGGTAATTGGAGAATAATGGGAGAGGCCTTTGCCCTGCAGTGGGCGTAGATAGGCTGATGATGATGATGATGAACCTATAGCTGCTCGGGCACGCCCCCCACCTCCCTCCTACAAACCTGCGCACACATATGTCGTCCACCGGTCACGTGCGCCTGCTTAAGAAATGACAGACGCAGTCGAAATTATCTCCTGAAAACCCTCTGAAGAAGTGATATTGGCTCACGCCGGCGTTCCAAGCGGGCAAGTTGCTATTCATCCGGGGGGGACTCGCCGCTACTCGACTAGCTGAACTTGAGGTATACGGCGGCGCCAGCAGCTTTTCGTTGTTCTTGCGCCCAGTCACGCTGTGTTGGGGCCAACGCTTCAGTTCTTCCTCTTCTCCCTCCAAACGAACGGCATATCCGTTCCATAGCGATTTAAAACCTGGAAGCCCTTCAGCTCTATTCTCGCGTACAAACCTGTGGTTGTTGGTTTCCTTCCCCCTCGTAGGCATCTTACTGTATTTGAAAGATGTCTGTGTAACACATCAACCCACACCCGAACCACTCGACTAAGCAGGACAGCTGAAAAGTGCATTGAGCCAAGTAATTTCGACATCTAAATCTCCCACCAGCACAACCGGCGTTTCATCGTTAGTGGCATGAAGCCTAGCTGTGCGTGAACGTCCCCCTTTTTCAACCCGCAAACCGTGCACGCTCAATCCGGTAGCCGGCGATGGCCCATGCTTAAGCGTGAAAGACAGAGGTGCAAATGTCGCACGGGAGGCCTTCCAAGCTGAAAAAAATATGGGCTTACGCCGTCGCTCTAACTGGGCAAGTTTCTGTTCAACCGAACGGGATTCTCAGCTACTTGGCGAAGTGCAATGTCAGCGCAAACGGCAACGCCGGGTTAGGTAGTTTAGGGGGCAGCCCTTTGGCAGCCGTTACCTGGCCTTCAAGGGAGCGGCGTCTGTTTATCCGCGTAACCGAGTGAGCGAACGCACCAGCGACGAAAGAAAACGGAGAGGAGCGCCTGCCGAAAGGTGAGATGGAATGCGACACGTGCGTCTACGGCATCATCTCTCTCACTGCCTTTCCCTCACGCATGTCTTATGCGTCACCACCAAGGAGCTTCCTTGCCTGACACTTTCCCCAGAACCTGTTCCATTCTCCGCTAATCTAAACCGCGTAACATTTGCGCGGGAAGTTCAAACACAACTTGGAATGACTTGCTCGCTGCTTTCTTTGCGGGGCTTTTGCGAACCACGTGGCATTTGTGCGGGAGGTTCAAAAACGATTCGCAACATGGTGGCCGGCGGCGGCGGCGCGCTGCGATGTAGCAGCAGATTAGCCCACGCCGCCGGGCGTTCGCTGATCACGCGAACACTTCCTGAGACGCAGCTGAAATGCGCTGTGGCCGAGAAGATTGCAGCTTGCGCTGCGCACAAATTTCATATTAGGGAGTATTGTAATCTGCAGTGCATTTTTTAACGCCCATTTGTGCTTCTGTTTATTTTTCACAATCATCTGATAACTGCACCACCGCCATTAGCTGCCGACTGCGCAACTTGCCAAAGGGGCATCGGCGGAGGAGAACGAAATGTAATTGTGAAAGAGGTGTCGGCGGGGGCGAGGAGGAGCCCCGGAGCGGCGGCGAGTAAATTGAGGACACCGGAATAAAAACTGGGGGGAGGGGGGGGGGTTACACCTGTACTGCTTTGCAGTAAAAATGAAGTCCCCGGGCCACCGTCAGCCAACGGTGCCACAGTCGCGGGGGTGTACGGTCCAAACTGGAGTTGATATTGTACAAGCCGACAATAGCGGCAAAAACGACACGATTTTCTCATGGGAGCCTTCTTCATACACCGTGAAACCATTGTCGATGACTAATCACACTACTTCGGCGCGTAAAACACACCTGCCAATTCTTAAACGCACTCTTCAATTGACGCAAGGCGATTTCTGATAGGCGCCCGCCGTGCACACTCAAGAAAGTTGTAAACAAAAGCCATGTTTGATGGTCGGGAACACGGCGCGTTCCATTCGCTACAGTGAACCCGTTTGATTACATGGTTTGCACTTGCGCAGTGCTGCACTGGGACTGCCCTGAGGCCACGTTGCAAACATAATTCAGTGGAAAAACAGAGCACCGAGAAAAACGGACCGCCCCTTACCGGGCGTGGCCAACAGCCACGCTGGGGATATCGAAGTGGCAGGGAGGTTATCTAGTTTATGCTCGGGTATGAGTATTGGAGAGCGCTTTCAGAGGGTACTGCATGCGGAAGATAGCACACGTCGTACTTTATCAACGTAAGCGGCCCCAGCACAGCACGCTGAAAATGCAAGGCGTGATGCGCGTGATTGCGGTAGTTTCGCTCAAGGTTTATCGAATGCTCCACTATCTCTGCTTTCATAACCCAAGCCACTGGAAACTCGCAAGTGGGCAAAACTCGGGCCTTCTGGAATAGCGGCCTTGATTTTATTCTTAGGTAAGACAGGATTTTATCTACTTTTGTTACTTTGTGCATTAATATGGGAACCAAATTCGTACAATTGTGTTTTTACTTCGGGAAGAGGTTGCATTGCCGTGGCTTAACAATATTTTAATGCTGTGTTTAACACACGTCGGACGTGCCCGTAAAATGTCTTACAGAATCGTCGGACGTAACAACACGATTTCTCGAAGATATCTCGGAGGTACCCCCAAGATTTTTTTATAGATACGTTGGACATACCCGCAAGATGTGTTAAAGATACGTCGGACGTAGAGCGCCCAGAGTGGCTTTAAACCAACGTGGTTATCTCGAACCATCGATCGCTAAACGGTCATGTGTTTACTGCAGAAGCTATGAACCTTTTTTTCTCATGTTCTTTAGTTTGACAAAGTTCGAGAAGGTAAAAAGAAGTGAATTTATTGCCGGCCGCCAAGGCCGGTTAGTCTTCATTGAGGTGTGAGATCGACTGGGGAAATCCCGCAGCCTACCACTCCGGCGTGGGCAAAGGGGCGGCTTACCAGTGCTCAGGGCCCGGTTCAAACAAACAGGCCCAGCCACCCACCGTCTTTCCGCCTTACCAGCTCGTCATTCATGATACTTGACGCTTTTTATATTTCGAGACAAAAAACACATGCCGTATTTACGCAAAGTGTCTCCGGCGTGATGATGAAAATACCCTGGGCGTCTACTTTCTCGGAGATCAGGTGGAGAGATTTTCATAGGGTTCGGCCTACGTGGAACCCACTCACAAAACTCTCAACCGACACGCTGATTTTGTTCGTTATAATTGAAATTCGTTATAAGTGCAATTATCGTTTTACGCGCTTGAAAATGCGGTACGCATACAGCCGGCGCATTGCGGCCGTGGACATTGCCTGGACGGCGCGCGGCGATAACGGGGCGTTGGCTGCGGCCGTGAAGCGAGGGTTGCCGCGCGCCCGCCGGAATACAACTCCCGGCCAGAAAAGAAGCTAGAGAAGCGGAAAAACACTAAAAATATATCCGTAATTTCCCATGAATTGTCATCAGGGCTGTTACTGAAAGAGGCGTTCAGCCGTAGTGGTAGTCTGGCGGTCGGAATGCTTTAAAATAAACACTTTAGCCAGCATAGCCACACTTGTGCGACGCTCCTGTTGGTGTGCCATTCGCTGCGCTTTTGCGTCGTGTGCAGCTAGGCATGGCGCAGCGATGTCCGAAGAGAACAACTAATGAAACCTCAGGGGCACTCAACGCGTTTTGGCTTCATGGCGCGCATTCAGATTGATTCGTGATTTTTTCACTGGGAAGCCGTATATGCGTACAACCACCCCAGTTTTCATTCCGGTGAAGCGGATTTACCCGGCGCCTGTAAGGTGCTGCTCATTGCCCCCACATACCCGTATTTTAGAACGCGTTATTCCCCTCGCCCCAACCGATGCTTCTTTTACAAGTTTCCCAATCGGCTGATATTTGCGCTAGCGCCGTTATCAGCAACTGCACTTTTAGCTCGCACTGAGGCGGATGCGAGTCGTTCACTCCCAGGATTAATAGTGGGGATTCAAGGAGCATCGGAACGCACAGTAGCGCGAATGGGCGCAAAAACAACAGAAATCCGGCACCTCGGAACACGCAGCGCGATTTACTTGATTTCAAACGCGATTTAGTCGATCGCCATTTCGGCGCAACTTTCGAAGTGCCCCATACTCCTTGGTTCGGTAACGACGTAATCAAACTCGGAAACGCTAAAGATTCGGAGGGAAAGCAGGCAGCGCTTTGTGTTCTGGTTAAACGATTTCCTCAAACGACTTTCACCGTTGAATAGTTCATGTCTTGCGGAACCAGCGAGCCATAGGACGACCACGAGTCGTTCGCTCCCTGGAGGAGCAGAGATTATGCGATGAACAAGGGCGTGAATTAACGCCGAAGGGATAATCAATGTCACCGCAGAGAATCACGAACTGACCAGGAACGGGAAGATGAGACAAAGCGCCGAAGGTGGAACCGCCGAGGTGACGCACAATGGCGCAGCACCGACGGCGCTGCGAGCGTCGTTGCCACTCCACCAGGCAGCACAACGCATTGAATCTGCCCCTTCAAAATTCAAACACAATTTTTATATCGCTATTTCGGCGTCAGTTGCGGAGTGTGCGATAGCTCCTCGTTCGACAACATTGTCTGCAAAATCGGAAACGTTAAAGATTCGGAGGGAAGGGATGCCGCGGAGGGCTTCCAATGTAAAGGAGTTCATGGTGTGTGGAACGTGATGGCAGTCCCTACTAAAAAGTGGTGGTGGTTGTAAAAACATTTATTCAACAGATTTGCGCTTGAAAGCGGGAGAAGCCCTCAGTCCAGGGCCCCTGCGGCGGCTGCGTTCCTGCGTGCCCTGTCCACCAACTGTCGCTGGTCCTCAGGGTCCGAACTGCACAGCGCGGCCTCCCACTGCTCGAGGGTGGGGGTGCGAATAATGGGGGCTGCTGGTGTGTTCTGGCAAGCCCACGTGGTGTGGTACAGTGTTGCATGTTCGCTGCAGTGTGGGCATGTTGGTGGATATATTGTGGGGTGTATGATGTGCAGGAAGCTAAGGTGGGGGTATGTGTTGGTCTGTAGTTGCCGCCAGGTTACAGCCTGTTCTCGGGAAAGCTTCTGGTGTGGTGGTGGGTAGGCACATCTGGCAAGGCGGTGGTGTTGCATAAGTGCACGGAACTGCTGCTGGACAGGCTCTGGGTCACGGAGCGACTGGTGCGGTGCCTGGAGGGTGCATGCTCGGGCTGTAGCGTGTGCTCGCTCGTTTCCGTCGGGCCCTGCTTGACCTGGTGTTCATATGAGTATGGTATGGTTCAGGGTATCTTTGTGCTTTTTTAGTAATCGGAGGGCGGATGTTGAGATGCGACCGTTGCCGTAGTTCCTGAATGCCTGTTGGCAGTCCGTAATTACGTGAAGCGGTTTATTCAAAGTTGCAGACGTCATTGCCAGTGCGATGGCCGTTTCTTCGGCTTCAACGATGTTTTTGGTTTGTACGGTCGCAGTGCAAACGACATCGCCTTAGCCGTTGATGACACTTACTGCTGTGGCTGGATGGGTTGCATAGTGGGCCGCGTCCGTGAATCGCACATGGGGGTGGGCAGAGTACTTCCTTAGTAGGAATTGTACTCGCGCTTGTCTGCGCTGTACGTGATGCTCATGGTGCATGTTTCGCGGGAGCGAAGCAACCCTGATCAGCGTACGGATGTCCTGTGGCACAGTTTCCGGACGAGGGTGGCTGGCGTCCGCTATCTGGTAGCCTAGTTGCCTCAGCACCGTGCGACCAGTCTACGTTTGCCTTAGCCGCTCTAGTTGGCTGAGAAGGTGGGCATCAATGACCTCCCGCACCTTGTTGTGCACCCGGACCACTTCCAGCTTACTTGTGGCGGTGTGAGGAGGGAGGCCTAGCGCTTGCTTGTACGCCTTCCGCAGTAGTATGTCAAGTTGGTCCATTTCCCTCGGTTTCAGCGGGAGGTAAGGCGTAGAGTACACCACGCGGCTGACAACCAGTGCTTGCACCAACTTGATGACATCATCCTTTTTCATACCCTAGTGCCGGTTTGTTACTCGACTCACCATACGCATGATTTGCGAGGTAGTGTGGTTGAGGCGCTGGATGGTTAGCGTTCCTCTGCCTTCTTGCTGGATGTAAAGTCCCAGTATGTAGATGGTTGGGACTACGGGGATGTCGCTACCTTGGAGCTTTATTTGTATTGTGGTTTGTTCCAGTGGCTTGCCACGTGGCTTGCGCCTCAGAATTATGAGCTCGGACTTCTCCGGGT
Source organism: Haemaphysalis longicornis (assembly GCF_048455015.1). Classification (NCBI taxonomy): domain Eukaryota; kingdom Metazoa; phylum Arthropoda; class Arachnida; order Ixodida; family Ixodidae; genus Haemaphysalis; species Haemaphysalis longicornis. The sequence continues at coordinate 152,889,427 of NW_027526335.1, read as the reverse complement.
AGCACTGAAGGCCGCGCACACTGGCGTACTGTTGGACTGAGTCAGCAGCTTTCTCGAGCGCATCCTGCATGTCGCCTTCTGCCCCACCAGTAGTCCAAATCGTGATGTCATCTGCATACAGTGCATGTTTAATCCTCGGGATGGTGTTAAGTTGTTGTGGCAGCTTCATCATAGCTATGTTAAACAATGTTGGAGAAAGCACCGCTCCTTGTGGCGTTCCTTTGTTGGGCATGGTTTGAAGGTCCGTTCGTAGTGGTCCGATGCCCACAGTCGCCGTGCGATCGGTGAGGAATGCCTGGATATACTGGAACATTCGTTTTCCACAGTTCGGGTCACTTAGGTTTTCGAGGATGGCGTCGTGGCTCACATTGTCGAATGCTCCTTTCAAATCAAGAGCGAGGATAGCTCTGCTGGAGTGAGGAGAAATGTGCGCCAAGACGTCTTCCTTTAGTTGAAGGAGGATGTCATGGGTTGAAAGGTGAGGTGGGAATCCGAACATTGTGTGCGGATATATGTCTTGGGCTTCTATGTATGGTTGAAGGCGGGCGAGGATCACACGCTCAAAAAGCTTCCCTACGCACGACGTTAGTGATATGGGGTGCAGTGTGTCCAACTTCGTAGGTTTGCCTGACTTCGGAATAAGCACCATTTCAGCGTGTTTCCATTTAGCCGGTATTGTGCCCCGTTCCCAGTGCTCGTTGAAGTACCCCGTTAAGGCTTGGATGCCTTTGTCGTCGAGGTTCCTAAGTAGCTTGTTAGTGACGTTGTCTTTGCCCGGAGTGGTGTTGCGGGTCAGGGCTTGAAGTGCCTGCCAGACCTCCTGTGTCTTTTTTGGCTTGTCCAGCTCCGGGTTGGGATGATCGTCATGTCCAAGTACGCGACCACCTTCGGCTACGTATACCCTCCGTGCCCATCTCATCTCCATTGCCTGAACGTGGTCGAGGAGCGCCTGATCGCACCCCGTTTGCCGTTTACGTGTATAAGGCGTTTCTTGCACTCCCGCAGTCAGTACGGCATCAGAGGACAGATGGTGAACTTCCCTGTCGATGTGCAAGGAACTCTGCAGTCCCTTCCTCGCGACATCTCGGACAACAACGTGGTGGGAGTGCACATCAAGCTCCGACACATACACAAGCCTACTTACAATTCCGGAGTGGTCAAGTCTGGAGTGCATAGGTTGGGAATGGAAAGAGGAAAAAGAGGGCGCGCACACGCAGCTATTGGTTGCATGCCCTTACTCACGACATGTCCGTTAAGCTGGCAGGATGTTCAAATGAGGACGTCAAACGACCGAATGCTACTTGTACGGCGTCGTCAGTGGTCGAACTCATTTGGTTGGTGTGTTACACAAAAGTAAGAGACCTAAGTCGCGGCAAGGAATCAGGCACCTCCATGTTTTTTTTAAAAAATAAAGCTGGTCGTTTGAGGTTGCAATCAGCTAACTGGCTTGAAAGTCTGCTCAATAGCAAATTACGAACAGATGTGTTTAGCTCCATGCACTCCATGGACTGCGTCGAGCTTCGCAGGTCAGCCTTCTTCACAGAGTGGAAGGGCACTAAAGTTTTGTAAACTTTTAAGAAAATAAAGAAATATATCTACGTGTCCACAAGCGTCTTCCTGCGTTTTGTGAGGAGAGTTTGTTGATAAAATACTAAACACTCACCCTCCAACAAATCCCTGTACGGCTGCTGTCTGTGTCCACCAACTGCATCAGCACCATCGCTTTACGGGATGCGTGGTTGTGGACGAGTGCAAAGTTTTTACCTTACACTGACGAAGTCTGAGCTTACTTCAGGTTTATGCACATTGTGCAACGAATAGCCTTTTAAATAGAGTCTCCATTGGAATCTGGGACGCTTAAGCTTACTCGAACGAAACAACGAACCAAAGCACGCTATCTATAGAAGAAAAGAGCGGTTGATGCTGCAATTTTCATACGTCGCGGTTTATCCATAAACACAGCAATAACTTCGTTGACGTTGGCTTGCATCCGCTGAATGGGCATAAGAGCGAGGCCACTGAGCCTCTGTTCACCCTTGGGGTTCCTCAAATATGCTTTTACTATTTTCAGTGTCGAGAAACTGCTTTCTCCAGCAGCTGTACTCACTGGGAGCGTCGCCAATATCTTGAGGAGCGTGCGAACGTTCGAGAAAAGGGCTTTGTCGCATTCAGCTAAAGCGTCCATCGCAAAGCGGGAAGCTCGTCCTCTCGCATGGCTGGCCAATTAGCTTTTCTGATTTCCCATTCACCTTCCACTTTAAGGACATGCGTTCTGGTGATATCTGAGACGTAACAACCGAAGGTCGGCTGCACAGATTCAAATATGCGCTTGGGGGCATGATCTGGCAATAAAAATTGCAAACTTTGCCGTGTTCGCTTATGGTTTGGAAAGCGCCGTTTGAAGGAAGATTCGAGGTCATCTATGTATGGAATGAAGGAGTGATGGTAACACTAGCACCTCGGACATATCGGAGAGTGAGGTGTTTCTGGTGCGGTGTTGATTGGGGGACCGTAGGCCTGATTCCTCGGAGAGCGTTGCTGTGCTTTTAGAATTGAAGTGCTTTCCGTATAAAGGTTCTTGGTTAGCGGTTATTAGTGAGTTCCTTGACTATCGTTTGTTTTCCCTTTCTTTACATGCGCACGCCGCACTACTTTTGCTCTATTCTCTAGCGTTAATAGCCGCCTGGACGAATTTCTGTGAGGCCAGGCCCCCCCAGCTCCTGCTCCCCCCTGCCTACGTGCCTGTTCAAGTATTCTCTGTTTTTCCATAAACCCCAGTTTTCCCAGTTGCGTCTCCTAAATGCCTCCTACAGACATGCTGTGAACACTTTTGATGAGATGGTATCTTTATGTCGCACTCCGTTTTGGATCAAGATGTTTTCGGTTGCCTTGTGACGGTTTATCCTGTCCGTACAATCTTCATATATATCGTGTAGGAGTCTTGTATACGTTTCATCTATTCCTTAATCTTTTAGGGCTCCCAACAGTGCCCTGGTGTCTATTGCATCGAAGCTTTTTCATAGTCTATAAATGCCATCTAAACACAGATTTTTCTATTACAGTTTACTACTGCACTAAAAAAATGTGGCCGAAAATACTGCTGCGCGCATTGTAGTACATACGGTATATCATAAAACACTTTGAGGTGACGTACTCGATTTGACGGTTACGGTGATGCAAGCGGGGAACATGACGATGTAGGGATTGCCCTGAATCGGCTTTGCCGATAAACAAGCAGAAAAAAGCCCCATGAGGAAAGGACGTGTGCCAATCGGATGTGGACACAGCTCAAGCGTGGGGAAGCCAGCCTGGAACAGGAGGGGAACGTTTGGGTGGAGTGGAAGTGAAACGTTCCAGGCGATCCGTGTACAGGAGAGAGGCCGAGAGTCCGTCAAGTTTCCGGCACCCGATCTCCCCAGAGTTCTACCTGACACTCTGCCTTCCTTGGCCCCACGTCGTGTCCTACGAAATACCGGCCCATGGCAGGCGCACGTAGCTACGGTGTGCCACGCTCCTTGACGACCCGCTGTGCGCGCAGCGTCGTGCACCGGCAGCTGCCACTTGCGTGCTGCCCACTGCCTGGTGTCGCTTGGCGCCTGGTCGTGGCCAGGTGTCGAGTAATACCGTATCTGCAAGAGCTACAACGGATTGACCTCGGCGACGACCGGGCACGCGGGACACAGCGTCGGTGCCGCATCGCGCCTCACACCGCTATGCCTCACATCACCTCGTAGCACGAAGCGCCAACTCGCTGTCAACACCGCCTAGTCATGGTGAACTCTTTCCGTGAACTATTCCAACTATGGTGTCCTAGGTACTGTAAGTCTTCGTGTCTAAGACATCAGTATTTTTGCCGTTGTCATTTGTTCCCGAGTAGTCCGATATCTGCGTATTATTGCCTGCGTCATGCGGTGTTTGAGAATACATGTTAATTCATACCCTTTCCAAGGGCTTTCGTCTAATTATTGGCACTGTGCCAAGTCTCAGTCGCCACTGAAAAAACCGAAAGAAATCTGCTGGGTTTTTTTCATAGACACCCACTCCAAATTCGATGCCGTTGCTGAAGCTGGCACAGATTCCATATTTTCAACAGCTCTTTCCACAAAATTGGAGCTGGCTAACGTGGAGCTTGTTGGGCTGTGTAAGATGACCTTTTATGTTCCCACACAGAGAGAATTGCCATGTTGGCAATTCGTATTTCTAAAGTTGCCAAGGGCACATGTATGTGTGCAGGAGTACGCTTGTTGCCTTCTAGATAAGTTATAAGCGACTGAATTTCAGATTTTTTATCCCTGATTGCTTACGTTTTCGCGTTGTGCAATAGTCAGGATCATTGAGCAGGTGGGGCGCAAGACGCAGAGTTTCAAGCCCTGAAAGAAAGAGTGGGCACTTTTAAGTAAACACCTCCACAACACCCAGAATATTGGAGTGTTGGTATTTTACAACAGAACCCTTACCTTACTGCTGTGAAATGCGAGGAAAAAAATACTGACTGCTTCTTTGGTGGCCGTCTCGCAAGACCATTTCATCGGAAACTGAGCCCCAAAGTGCGTGGCGGTCGGGACCGTCATGACAAGCAGTCGGGCAGGCAGCCAGCAGGTGTCTTGCCATTTATTCGTACTGACGTCATACGATGCTAGCGGGAAAAAGTCGCCACCTTGTCCATCAGCTCCTGGAGTATAGCGTAGCGCCCACCAAACGAAGTTTTCGTGGGTCGCATGCCTAGAGCTGCCACTTAAGTTTACGCCAATAGCGTGCATTATTTTCGTTGAAGTCGAACTGGCGTCATGCGGACATGGAGTTTTGGCATATCTCGTAAGTTTTATTTTAAATGCTGGGGGGAACTGGTCCCGAGTGCAACAACTCATCTTTAGTAAGTAGGAAGTGGCACGAATGCCTTCGCTGTAGAAACAGAAGAAAATGGTGGGTGGTGGGTGGTCACAAACAGTGAATCAGCGGGTTCGTGCTTTTTTAAAAACATAAGCGAGGTAATGCGCTGGTCGGCAATCTGTAAGAAGTTGTGGACGGTATTCTCTAAAACGCGTTTGATGTTAAACTTATAAGATTTGTATATAACCCATCGTAAACAAACTTTATTTTCACATGGAGTGAAGCAATGGATGTTTTATTTTTTCGACCGAAATTCACTTTTCGGTGGCGCTGTCCTAGGGATTCCTTAGACGAAAATTGCAACTGAGGGAGTTTCGATCTTTACGCCCCCTATACTGCAGTGGTTGCGAAGATTCGCCACGTATGGTAAAAAAAGGGAGCGTCCACCCTTGGTGGGTCTGACCAGGTGCAAGTCACCTCCCGATTCCTCCAGGTAGCTGTGGTCCTTTGGGCAGCCGCAACCGCCCCATACGAGGGAGCTCCAAATAAATGTTCTTTATCTCTATCTTGGCCAGTTTGGTCCAGTTTGGCACTGAGTGAAGGTATGCTTACGTTCCATCGCGACAACTGTCACTATGCAGTGTGGTAATCCTGCTGATACCGCCAACAGATCAAGCCATATACGCTGCTACACAACGATTTACAATGGCCTGGTTTGTGAAACTAAAGATGTTTAAATTAAGGGGCCGAGATGGATAATGACCTCTATTGTGTTAGTAGAAATGCTTGCGTATGTTTTCTCGCGCCTTTAGATATTTTAACACCTTTTGACACCAACGTGGGTGCACGCGCCCCCTTATACATGAACACATACTTGCTAGCGGACAGCGCGAGGTCCGTGCTCGCGGCCGTCACCACTTCGTGGTTGGTGTAATGCAGTAGATCCGCATACGTGGCACTTACTAATTTTTTTCCGCTAATATAGTTGGATTTACAACTGGGTAAATGTCTTTCTTGGCGGGTGAAGTACGAAGACGACGTAAAGTATTGGCCATTTTTGTTAATAGTTGGACCAATACTTCCACCAATATATTTTGGCCACTTAAACCATCAAACAACATAAGGTGACAACAACACAAGCATCAAATAACACAACTAGAGGTCGATGGTGTAACTTAAACCTGGGATGATACTACGCAACAACGCTATGAGCACTCGTGAAAGTCGTGCTGAACTCTTCACGGGTAGTGCGCTCATGGCATCCGCTCAGAGTCGCGCATGCCGGACCTTGACGGGAAGCTTGCGGTGCACCAAAATAAGTGAGGGTCCAAAATTTGAGTGTCCGGAGCATAGCCTAGAGCTACTGAGTTAGAAAATCTTCTCTACAAATATGATCCATATCTACGGTCATAAGTAAAACATGGTTGCACGATGGTATCAGTGACATTTGTATTGTACCTGACTCGCACCAAATATTTCGTGATACCGCTCTTCCGGGAGCGGAGGAGTTGCTATCATATTAAAAAGATCGTTTTCTGTCACTCTGCTTCTGCAGGTTGACCTTCACGAAAGCCTCTTTTTGAAAGTAACTTGCTGGGGCCATGTGTTCACAGTTGTGCATCTTCCACGCGCAAGTTAGCCTTTAAATGCGAAGCATCTCATGGTCGGGGCTATGTATGTACCTCCCTTGTTGTTGTTGCGCCGTCCACGCATCCACTGCGCATGCTCGGCTTGCTGAACGCCCGGTGGTGTCTTACCATTTAATGGCTCCTGGAGCGACAGTGTTGCCGGTGTCTTCCTGGGCCGGCACGAGACGAGGACGCTTCACGCACCTTCGACGTTTCATCGTGCGTCGGTGAGTGTCGGCGGGCCGCGATAACAAGTAGCCCACGAGCATCCGGGGAACGTGCATCGACCTCATCTCCCGAGCCCTGGAGGCGCGCCCTGTCCAGTTCATGCCTGTCCGACCAGCTTCGGCTGGTGGAGCGGGTTGAAGCGGCTGGCAAAGCATATCGGGTCCTGGACTGAGGACTTCACCTCCTCAAGAGTCCACGCAACTTTTTCCCACAATAAAGATATTTATCCTCCTCCAGCTCTCAGCAACTTTAGGGTTCATCCACTACAACTGCCTTGACTTTACATTTCACCGACCATAAGGCGGTCATAATCAAAGCGGAACGCCAACCACAGCTCGACGTCACCTACGTTGAACATGGTGATGATAATGCCTAAATAAAGACACTCATACCACGTACAACGTCTCTCTCTCTCCATTTAATGCCTCTCCACTCTAACATCACACCCTCCCAATAAAATTACACCGTCTTCCCGTAGGGGAACCCTGAGTAGTATGCGAAGCAGCCATGGGGTCAACGCAATTTCCCATTTCGTAGTTCCGGTAAGTGAAAAGTTTGGTAATTACCACGGAAACCAAACGGTACATATAACGATAGTACGTACCTCAACCTAACGGAACCGACGAACTGAAAACTAATGGGCACTTGAATCGACACCATGGCTGCTTCGCATACTACTCATGGTTCCCCTACGGGAAGATGATGTAATTTTTTACGGCATAAACCTTAAGCTCCACCAACGCATGTTAAATTACTGTCCTTCAAAATGATAATACTTCCTAAACTGGAATACGCTTCGGTTGTTTGGGACGCCTTTTTTAAAAAAAGATAAGTACCGGCTTGAAATGGTGCAAAGACGTGCTCTGCGGTTCATTTTTAACAAATATAAGACCACTGACTGTACAACTTCTCTGATGCTGGAAAACATTTCAACCATGGGACACAGACAAAAAATTGATTGGCTCAAGTAGTTACTTGCTCTTTATAAAGGCTCCAAAAACGTAAATGCATCGGTATGCATTGGACCATTTCAATCACGCCCTCAACACATCGGAACACGAAAAATTTGATTCCATTTCGAGCTCACACAAACACGTTCAAGAATTCCTTTTTTTCCACGTTCGGTATCGGAGTAGAATTCACTACCTGAAGCGGTCTTCCCATCTCATACCTCTAGCGATTTTGAACGTGACATATTGTAGGTACCGTAGTTTCTTCTTTTTTGTTATGCCTTTATTGTTTACCGTATATTGTGATTGTGTAATACGATGTTAGACCCGATTTGCGTTGTTCTGAAGGTGGTGTCAACGTTTGTTTAAGGTCCTTATTACGTATGTGTATGATTAATTTATCTTCCTGTATTTTGTGCATGCCTGTTCTCATTATCATTTATCACGCTTACGTGTGTTTGCCCCTGAATGTTTGGGCCCCTCCTGCTTGGTTTTTGAAGATCTCAGTATGCTGTAAATAAATAAAAGTTACCTGGGAAGGCTACTCTTGGTTGCCTTGGTAGCCATTTTTTTCAGCCTAATTACAAGGATCTTATCGAGCCTTCCTTATATAAACCTTTATCCAGCATATAGTACCTTTTTATTGCCTTTAGGCAGTATTAGCTAACGGCTAATAGTATGTAAAGAAATGAAACAAAAATATTTAATGTGTCACCTGCGCTAAAATCTATGCCCGTCGCTATCCTATTAATGGAGGAATCGATGCAAGTGACTCAGTGGTATATACATGCCATGATTGACAAATGGACAACCAGCTGAGAGAAGTGACAAGTGTTTGGATGTTTGAGAGGGGAGGGAGGGATCAAGTAGAGACTGGAGAAACGCAGAACATATTGGCACTGCGTGGCGCCTTCAGCAAGTTAGGACAGTGTTACGAGGTCTAAATCACAGCTAGAGGACACGCGCGATATGTGGGAAGAGACACTACGATTCCAGTATGGCGGACACGTTGCCGCCGAAGAGCTCGCGACATTGCGCGATACCAGCTGGAGGGTGCAGTGAGGCGCCGTGCTTGTCGAGGAGACCACCCGACTCGGCGAAGAGGCGGCGGCGGTGAACAGGAGTATAAACTCAAGCTGGAACCTAATCCTTGCGTAAATGCTTTAATGTAGAACACTTCTTGCGGGGAATCCCGCTTGCTAAGAACAAGGTCACGCCGTTGCACGTAAGCCCTACTTGCCTTTAGAACTCAAATGCTTTGCTCGAGAAACCCTCGGAAGATGTAGCAGCATCTCCGACAGCTTTTGCTTTTGGTATACCAAAGTTACACGCACTGACAAGAAACACATACACACAGAACTTGGGCAGAACTTTATATACTTGGTGTATGCTCGGCAATCAACGGATCACTCAACCAATTATGTGCTCACAAAAATAAGAATGCCAACCACAAAATAAAATTGTGCACATACCTTGACTGCTGTGCGCTTAGTGTGAAGCATACCAAAAATGTTACAAACCCACGGAGTAGCACATCACCGCTTTGTGCTTTTGGACACTTTAAAAGCATGAATATAGGCTGTTTTCGCGCGATATTTCGTGGCTGACGCAGCGAAACCACCCATCACTTTGTGTTAAATTCCCCTTGGGGCTTTTTTTTTTATTTTCACGCGTTTCACCGGTTATTTCAACTAACGATTTAAACAAGGGGTCATGCTGCACGCAACCTATGGTCACTCCCCGTAAAACTTTGTGTCGTTTGGGTGACATTCTAACCTGAGCAACTTAAAAAAAACGACCGGTTTCATGCATCCATCTGGCGTGTTCTTTGACCAGGCGGTTGCTTTCGAGTGCCTAAGGATACTGTTCTTGTACTTGTACGCACTTCACCAAGTTAGCACGGTAGGCATTTTTAAAATGTGGAGGCACCTCTTAAGCGCAGCACTAACATCACTGCACCGTAAACATCGTTCTGTCAGCTAATCTCGTACGCTAAGTTACATTTTCTTGGGTAACTGAATTTTGCAGGCATCTTGTTCAATGACACACTCGGAAAAGAAACCCAACATGTCATGTAAATGAACCGTCGCAGTATGTCTCTCTAGATTGAACGAAACTACTCTGGTTCCATTTGAGCTTACTTAACTGAGTAAAGGGTGGGTCGAGTGTTCCAACAGACGTTGCTATAAGCACCTCAGTTAAGTAACGTTCGGCGGCGTTCGCTAGTGTTATGCCGCGTCTGGCACAACTTCGCAATACCCAACATTTTTATATTGCGTAACTTAAATACGTTGGCCTTCTCTAATGTAACTAGCCTAACATATCCTGGGTCGACCTTACCTTACCCAAGCTAACCTGATCTAACTAACCTAACGGAACCTGACCTCAGAAACCGAAGCAATGATAGAAAGCTCCCAAATTTCATTTTAAAATAAATCAAGACAACATTCCCTGATGCAACAAAACTAACGAAGAAAAGCCGTACAATCACTGGACTCGAACTCCCGCCATTTGTATTACGGAAGCTTAACGCGTTCCCGCTAACTTATTGTAGAAGATATTGTACACCTTGCCAGCCTAGCATTCAAATTGCGGGTGCCGTCAGACGGCACTCCAGCCAGGGCTCTAGCGCTAAGCTGAAGCGCCGTGGGGTGGCACTGTACAGACATTGTGTTGATGGAAGCACAGAGTGTCACATGCAATCAAAGAAGCTAATTACAGGCTCAAAAGAAAAATTTTTCATCAAGAGGAATGAAGAAAACAAGCATTTATTTTCAAAAGAACGAAGCCGTGAAGGAAGAGTCCTCAATGGAGCTGATGACTTTTTTGAAAGTCATAAACCGCTACTTAACTGAAAGTGGCGACAAAGAAGATAATAGATTTTGAAAAAAACGATGAAATCACTGTGTACAGACGGAAATACACACATAAGTGACAAGGCATAATACTTCCAACATACTTAACAAGAACAAACATATTCTGTGAACACACCGCACGCGCACTGCAAACCATGGCGTATTGTTTGTTTTAAACAGCATTCATATGTGCATTAGCGTGTAGTTTTAATGAGAGAATGTCTCCGATGCTCTGTGTCATTACGTAAACGAAGTCAAGCTCTAGCTTTTAGCAACTAATGGCGCTGAACTAGGAGCAGCGCAGCAGCAGAGCTATAGTTTAGGAAACCAAATGCCTTGGCAACTGGACAAGCCACTATCAATTTTATTTGTCAGTGTTTGCAGTATGGTATACATTAGCACAGTCCTGACATTACTACGGACGGTGAACACGATGTTAATGCTTCCAAGCAGAAGCTCCTTGAAGAACTACACGAACCATGTCACATTATTCCGGCGGCATGGGAAAGTCGTTCCACAAATTTACGTTAAGTCTTATGTGCCGCTATGAACGCTAGAAAATAAGTAACTCATGCACTGCCGACAAATTAGAATGTGTATCAGTTCTCACGCATATCAAAATGGTAACCAACAAGCGCGGTGTTAAAAATACAACCGCGAGTAGGAAGTGGCGCCCAATAATGTTTCCTCTTTGTACTCTGGGACACAGCACATACTGGTGAGGATTGCCTGGACTGCCAACCAAGGACTGGACATCCCGGACTAGGGACGGCTTCCAAAGGGTGGATGCCCTAAAAGCAGCACCACAGCTCGTAAAACAAACATGCGTTCTTCCTGCTCCTTCGTCCCTCATTCTGTCCCATCAACAAGCTGCATTTAAGAATACCGCCGTTTGTGTGATTGCTTTTATAATGTATAACATCTCAATCGTGGTTTTCATAATAATGAAATTTATATGGGGTAAAAAGACACATGCACATGTGTGAATTTCAACACTCCAAAAGATACGTTTAATGGAATTCACGCGAACATTGATATCAACCTCATGGCGATTCATTTCTACACAGAAAGAATACCTGGCGTAAAAGTAGAGGGTATACCCTGAGAAACACAACAATACTATTACACCAAAGGTCAGGAAGCCGTACACGAAGAATAAGCGACAACTGCAGCTTGCGTAATGCTGCGTCCTAGAGGAGCGCATTTAAGAACACTTTTTTGTATCCCGTGGAGGGAAGCGTTACACGAAAAATGGGGAGAACATCGCATGTCAAAAGTAGTTCACTAGCTTCGACGGGCACGTCAGCATAAAGTCCTGGAGCCCAATGACAAGTACGGCTTGAGTAGCAGTGATTGCATGCCAGTGGCACTGAGATGAAATGCTTTCTGCGTGCATATCTGGAGGCGTGTGCTCTTTGAAATTCCTCAGTGAATGACCCAAACGAAGGGCTTAGGAATAGGGGCCCCGTGTCGCGGACGACAGCTTGAGCACCCAGATGACGTCATGCCGTTCAGCAGTGAAGGGATGTTGTACCATTGCCAAACGTGCCTATTTAGGTGCACTACCACAGAATGCACTCGACTAAAATGCCATTCTGAGGCAGCTGAACGAGAAACCCGAATGGCATTTTACACGGAACGCACTTTAACTGAGTGTGTTCCCGAAACATACTTTACCGGCGCCGCCTCGCCGAGCGAGTAGTCTCGTCAGCAGAGGTCCGAAAATCCGGAAATAACATAAAACAGCGAACGAATAGATGATAATCATCACCAGCCTATCTACGCCCACTGCAGGGCAAATGCCTCTCTCATTATTCTCCAAATACCTCGGTCCTGTGCCAACTGTGACCAATTTATCCCCGAAAACTTCTTAATCTCATCTGCCCATCTAACTTTCTGCCGCCTCCTGCAGCGCTTGCCTTCTCTAGGGATCCACTCTGTTACCCTTAATGACCAGCGGTTATCTTGCCTTCGCATTACATGCCCTCCCCACGTCCATTTCTTCTTCTTAATTTCTACTAATATGTCTTTAACACCAGTTTGCTCCCTGACCCACTCCTCTCTCTTCTTGTCCCTTAATGTTACACCTATCATTTCCGCTCCATTGCCCGCTGAGTCGTTCTCAATTTAAGTTGAACCCTCTTAGTGAGCCTCCAAGTTTCTGCCCCGTAGGTGAGTACCGGTAAGATGCAGCTGTCATACACATTCTTCTTCAGCGGCAATGGAAGGCTGCTATTCATTATCTGAGAATGTCTTCCATATGCACCCCACCCCATTCTGATCCTTCTAACTATCTCTGCCTCATGGTTGGGATCTGGGGTCACAACTTGGCCTAAGTATACATATTCGCTTACCAGTTCCACTGCCTCGCCATCTATCTCAAACTGCTGTGCTGTCCCGAGGTTATTGATCATTACTTTAGTTTTCTGCATATTAATTTTCAGGCCCACGGTTCTACTCTGTTCGCCCAGTGCGGAAAGCATGCTTTGCAATTCGTCCCCCGAGTCACTTAGCAAGGCAACGTCATCAGCAAATCTGAGGTTACTGAGGTATTCTCCATTAACCCTTACTCCCACCTGTTCCCAATCCAACGTTCTGAATACTTCTTGTAAGCATGCTGTGAATAACATTGGAGAGATTGTGTCTCCTTGTCTGACACCCTTCCTTATAGGAATTTTACTGCTCTCCCTATGCAGGATGATGGTAGCTGTAGACCCATTATAGATATTCTCTAGTATTCTTACATAATGCTAATCTACCCCCTGGTTCCGTAATGCCCGAATGACTGCTAGGGTTTTGACCGAGTCAAATGCTTTCTCATAATCTATGATGGCTATATATAGGGGTTCAGTATACTCAGCGCACTTCTCTATCACCTGATTGATCGTGTGAATATGGTCCATTGTTGAATAACCTTTACGGAACCCTGCTTGTTCTTTAGGTTGACTGAAATCTAAGGTTGCAGAGATTCGGTTAGCGATTATCTTGGTAAATACCTTGTAGACGACTGACAGTAAGCTGATCGGCCTGTAATTTTTCAAGTCCTTCATGTCGCCTTTGTTATGGATTAGGATGATTTTAGCGTTCTTCCAAGATTCCGGTACCATTGCGGTCATTAGGCATTGCGTATACAGGTTTGCCAGGTTTTCAAGTACAATTTCTCCGCCATCCTTCAAGAGGTCTGCTGTTATCTGATCCTCACCAGGTGCTTGGCCCCCTTTCATTTCTTTCAAAGCCTTCCTTACTTCTTCGGTCGTTACTGGTGGGATGTCTATCTCCGGATGAACTACTGTCTCGTTCGGCATTATCCTGTATGTCCCGGCTACTGTACAGATCCCTATAGAACTCCTCGGCCACTGTGACATTTTTATCCCTATTTGTGATGACATTGCTTTGCTTGTCCTTAAGTGCATACATCTGATTTTTCCCCACGCCAAGACGTCTCTTCACTGCTTTCAGGCTACCTCCGTTCTTTACAGCATATTCGATCCTCTCCATTATATACTTCCGTATGTCAGCTGTCTTACGCTTGTTTATTAACTTCGAGAGCTCGGCTAGTTCTATTCTGTCAGCTGCGGTGGAGATTCTCATGGTTTGCCGTTTCCTGATTAGATCTTTCGTCTCCTGAGAAGGTTTACCAGTATTCTGTCTAGCCTTACTGCCCCGGACTTCTACTGCACACTCGGTAAGAATGCGTGTAAGGTTGTCGCTGGCTTCCTGTGTCGTAAGCTCGGCTTCCTTGTTAAGGGCGGAATATCGGTTCTGCAGCGCGATCCTGAATTCTTCTACTTTACGTCTTACTGTTAGCTCATTTATCGGCTTCTTACGTACTATCTTGTTGCGGTCCCTCCTCAAATCTAGCCTAATTCGAGATCTTACCATACGGTGGTGACTGCACCTTACCCTCCGAGCACTTCCACATCCTGCACGACGCCAGGGTTATCGCATAATATGAAGTCTATTTCATTTTTGTGCTCCCCATTCGGGCTCCTCCAGGTCCACTTCCGACTCTCCCGTTTACAGAAGAAGGTATTCATTATGCGTAGGTTATTCCGTTCTGCAAACTCAACTAGTTGGTCCCCCCTGCTATTTCTACAGCCCAGACCACAGTTCCCAACTGCCTTGTCTCCAGCCTTATTCTTGCCTACTTTAGCATCGAAGTCCCCCATAACTACGGTATACTGCGTTTTTACTTTAGCCATTGCCGATTCCACATCTTCATAGAGGCGTTCCACTACTTGGTCGTCGTGGGTGGATGTGGGCGCGTAGCCCTGCACCACCTTGAGCTTGTACCTCTTATTGAGCCTAATTACAAGACCTGCTGCCTTTTCGTTAATGCTATAGTATTCGTCTATGTTGCCAGCTATGCTTTTATTGACTAGAAGTCCCACTCCCAGTTCTCTTCTGTCCTCTAGACCACGGTAACATAGGACGTGTCCATTTTTCAGCACCGTAAAGGCTTCGCCTGCCCTCCTAACCTCGCTAAGCCCGATTACATCCCATTTAATGTCCTCTAGTTCCTCGAACCACACCTCGAGACTTGCTTCGCTAGATAAGGTTCGCACGTTAAGCGTTGCCAGGTTCAGATTCCATTGGCGGCCTGTCCGGATCCAGGGATTCTTAGCACCCTCTGCTGCGTCACAGGTCTGACCGCCGCCGTGGTCAGTTGCTTCGCAGCCGCTGGGGACTGAGGGCCGAGGGTTAATTGGGTTATTCATGGGAGGTTGTGGCCGTTACTACACCAGGGTGGCCAATCATGCTCTGGTGAGGGAGTGCATTACCGGCAATGGTCGCCAGGGTCAGGCCGTCCCCAAGCCCCTTTGTGCAATTACATCAATACGCGGAATTTTTTTGAATCCGGTGGGAATTGTCCGGCACCGGGATTCGAACCACGGTCCTTCTGCACGCGAGGCGGGTGTTCTACCTCTACGCCATCGCTGCACCCTAGATGATAATAAGAAATGGTAAAAAGTACTTAATTATAGGTATATCGTTGAATCATTTTTACAAAAAGAAAAGAATCGTTGAAAAAATCACATGTTGATTACTACACTCGCTAATGAGAAATTCGTGTGCAGCGCGAACTGCAGTCTTCTACTTCACGACACATATCGGCTGAGTGCCAAAAAGGGATCACGTTATCAGCGACCGTACGGCGGCGCGTGGTACTCCGCCGTTATCCAGCAGCGCTTCGCTGCCGCCAATTATGTTGGTGTGAACCCGGGTTGAACCTCCAGCGCAAATGTCACGAGGATTTGATGAGCCGCAGGCGGAGGAGGTGAGGGCTGATGAATAAAATTTGAGGGGGAGGCAGTGAGACATACTGAACCGTGTCCATGCGCTGGGAGATGATGCCTTAGCAGCACGTGACGCCCTCCCCCTGCCACTTTGGCAAGACGCCGTTCCTGCGTTTTGTTTCTGCTGGAGTGGTCCGTTCGATCGCTCGGTTACGCGGATGCCGCCGCCGCCTCTACCGCCATGAAACTCTCGTACCGTGCACTAAAACAACAAAATAACATCACTCTACTGGAGACCTTAAGAAAGGGTGTCAGACAAGGAGACACAATCTCTCCAATGCTATTCACAGCATGTTTACAAGAAGTATTCAGAACGTTGGATTGGGAACAGGTGGGTGTAAGGGTTAATGGAGAATACCTCAGTAACCTCAGATTTGCTGATGACGTTGCCTTGCTAAGTAACTTGGGGGACGAATTGCAAAGCATGCTTTCCGCACTGGGCGAACAGAGTAGAACCGTGGGACTGAAAATTAATATGCAGAAAACTAAAGTAATGATCAATAACCTCGGGACAGCACAGCGGTTTGACATAGGTGGCGAGGCAGTGGAAGTGGTAAGCGAATATATCTACTTAGGCCAAGTTGTGACCCCAGATCCAAACCATGAGGCAGAGATAATTAGAAGGATCAGAATGGGGTGGGGTGCATATGGCAGACATTCTCAGATAATGAATAGCAGCCTACCATTGTCGCTGAAGAAGAAAGTGTATGACAGCTGCATCTTACCGGTACTCACCTACGGGGCAGAAACTTGGAGGCTCACTAAGAGGGTTCAACTTAAATTGAGAACAACTCAGCGGGCAATGGAGCGGAAAATGATAGGTGTAACATTAAGGGACAGGAAGAGAGCGGAGTGGGTCAGGGAGCAAACTGGTGTTAAAGACATATTAGTAGAAATTAAGAAGAAGAAATGGACGTGGGCAGGACATGTAATGCGAAGGCAAGATAACCGCTGGTCATTAAGGGTAACAGAGTGGATCCCTAGAGAAGGCAAGCGTTGCAGGGGGCGGCCGAAAGTTAGATGGGCAGATGAGATAAAGAAGTTTGCGGGGATAAATTGGTCACAGTTGGCACAGGACCGAGGCAATTGGAGAATAATGGGAGAGGCCTTTGCCCTGCAGTGGGCGTAGATAGGGTGGTGATGATGATGATGATGATGATGACTGGAGACCTTAAGGCACATTCCTACTGGCGACTAGGCCCATCGCGCGATGTCGTGCGACGTCCGAAAGCCACGATCCAACCGTCGCTTTCCGTCGCTTTGTTTAGGGGGAGCCGATCGCTCTGGGAACAAAATTCCACGTCTCCCAACGACATCGCAAAACCGTATAGCCATTCGTGGCCGCGGAGTCGGCTGAAGTAGCCGAAACGAAACGGTAGCTTGCATCCGGCAGTCCGACTTGCAGCGAAGCAAGCTCCCATGCACTTGGTTCTTTGGCCAGTGGCCTCAGCGTACACATGTAAAAATAACGAACAGCGTGGGACCCATCAGGTTTGATAAACGTGCTTGAATCGCAACAGCAAGTAATCTTCGTATATAGCTGGATGGACAGCGGGCCGCTAGGCTCACTTGCTGCCTTTTCGTACCTCTATTGTCGACCAGCAAACCCCGTGGACTTGGAGGGAGCCAGACCTTCTGTGTCTGTGAAAGGAAGCGAATCGTCCGGGCAGGGATACAAGTGCTGTGGGCTGAAAACAGACGTGTGTGTTTCTTTCGTCATTAACATGGTTAAAAGAGTGCTTGAGTTCGTTGTTTTTGAATCCTCCCGCAACCCACAATGCTTTCTCCGCTATTCCAGGTCAGTGGCATGCGTTCAAGAGTGATTCATGCCTGTTTTTGGCGCACTCGCCTAACGTAAGTTTCTTTAACTGCGTATTGTTGAAGCACCAAGGAAGTCGTACAGGTATGGTAACAGCTCTGCTAAACGCAGTTGCATCTTCTCTCGTCGTAAGTTCGAACACCGCCTCATCTCGCAACATTGATTTATTGATTGATTGTAGGGTTTAACGCGCCGATGCAACGCAGGCGATGAGGCGCGCCGTAGTGGAGGGCTCCGGATTAATTTTGACCACCTGGGGATCTTTAACGTGCGCCGTAATCTCGTACACACGGGCGTTTTTGCTTTTCGCCTCCATCAGAAAAGCGGCCGCCGCGGCCGGGAATCGAACCCGCGACCTCGTGCTCAGCAGCGCAACGCCTTAGCCACTGAGCCTCATCTCGCAACATGCGTTGCGGGCCATAGCGCGACATGCGCCAGTCGGAAGTGGGAATGTGCATTTACTCTCAATGACGTGCCAGCGCCGTGTGCTGGAGTGTTGCCTCGTGGCAGCGGTTCTCTATGGCGCTCTCGGAGGTGGTTTCTTTTGGCTCTGTGGTTTTGTTGCCCTTTCAGCCTTCTTTTTTGTAATCTGCACGCTCTGATAATTTTCTCCAAATGAGGTTTGCTGCGATTCTCGGCGCAGCGAATAACACTGAAAATATCAGCGCCGGTCTTGGGTCACAGTCCCCATTCTGTTTTTTTTTGTCTTGTGGGCGTGTGCCAGGCGCCGATTGCGATTTTGAAAAATGTAAGGAGCACAAAGTGTTTGTATCGTTTCTCGCGCGATAAATGGGGGATTGTCAAGTCATTTTTGCGGAATGCTTACGCGGGCTATGGTCACTGACATCATTTCCAAGGTCACTGTTTGGTCGTTGAGCAGCTTGCAGCCAAAGTGTCATTACAGGAGGCTGAGCGCACACGACGATGTTCACTTAAATGGGCACCTTTGACAGGGGTATTACTTCCGAATTTTACATGCAAATCTTGTGAACCCCTTTGAATGGTAATCCACTACGAACGCAAAGGAAAGACATCAACACCCTAAATTAAACATCCGTATACATTGCGCACGAATACATCCTTTGTGAAAATAACTAAGCCGCTGCGCTCGGGGAAAATCCCGACAATTGTTTTTCAACGATTAAGAGGGTCATGTCAACATCTTACCAATCTGTGAGGCTAAAATTACCAAAGCTGGCGGGGCTGCAACATGCAGCACGACGAGCTGAAAAACGAGCAAAGTGCAATATACTAGGTCAAAATACGAGTAAAGAATAATTTGTGCAGTTAAAATACTCATTAAAAATGCATACCTTCCAGAAAGGAGGGACACCTAAATGCAGCCAACGATAAAAAGGAACTTGTACTATGATGTTTCGTGAGAGCTTTTATAAGAAACAGGCATTGATTTCGGCTCCAGGTGCCTTTGGCCAAGGGCACCAAACAGCCAACTGCACCATCCAAAGTCGAACGGGTACGCTCTAATGGGATGTAAGTAGTTGGAGTTCCCACTAGTTTTAAACGTTTTTATTACAACGTTATCGCCTTCGTGCAACGCGCGTGGCAGCAAATATTGTGTGGGTCAAAAGACCTCAAGCCGACCATGTGTATTTTCCCGATATGATTGAGTAAATTTGCTGTTGTCTGACCACAAACACAATTTCCGGTTTTGTTTTATTCATCTTGCTCTTAAAACGTCCACTTATGAGAACCCATCATTACCTGTGCTCACGGCAACAGGCATGTGAAGCAACAGAAGCAAATGGGGAGGGGGGGGGGTTGTAAGTTTTGGCGCAGTGCAGACGGTCAAAAGCCTCAGAACCGGAACTACTTGAATTACGGAATCATGTTTAGCACACAAAACTCCGAATTTTCCTTCAAAAGGCAATACAAAGCGCATGGCATCACCGTCAATATCTCGGTGGTCATGATCGAAATAACTGCTCTTGCGATACATTCGATATCTTCGTTACATGCGCGGCTGCGGATTTTTCGCCCTGGAAAATTCCCGTTTCTTTTTTGTCGGCACAATGCATGAAACGGAATTCCTAGCAATTTTCCTGGAACGGCGCCATGCGATACATTTGGGAAGATTATGTGTCATGGCATAGAAAAAGAGCTGTAGCAAACTTTAAAAATGGGAAGAAAGAAGGAGGCTTCGAAGATTATAGCAATATTTTCATAAGGAAAATATATTTTAAAAAGTGGGGGAGCAGCCGGAGGGAAATAAACAAAACTTGGCATCGAACAGATCCCTCCCCCGCCATTCCAAAATAGTGATTTATTTTTTTCGCTATGAGCAACGGACATTTCAAAGAAAATTGAAAGTTCAAGAAGAAAAAAAAAGAAACAAGCTGCCCAACAGTTTCTTTCCAGCAGTGATTGACTGATCTAATTCGACACGGAGTGTACATCCGCCGGTTTCTTTAAGGACACATCCGACATACCCGCAATATTTCTTAAACATATGTTGAACGTATCAGCAAGATTTATCAAAGATACGAGGGACGTACCCGCAAGATTTAAAGATACGTTGGGCGTACCCGCAACATTTCTTAAAGGTACGTTGCACGTATCCGCAAAAGTCCTTAAAGATACACCGGAAGTATCCCAAAGATTTCTTAAAGGTACGTTGCACGTATCCGCAAAAGTCCTTAAAGATACACCGGAAGTATCCCAAAGATTTCTTAAAGATGCGTCGGACGTACGTGCAAGACTTGCACGTAGTTACAACACTCAACTTCGACGTACAGCGCCCAGAGTGGCTCGAAAGGAACGTGGTTAACTCGTACCATCGGTCGCTGAACCAACGTTAGGGCGTCCATTTCACTTCACTGAAGCGTGAGATCAAACCCGGCAATCCCGCACCCTACCATGGCGGTGTACGTATGGCGCCCGCGTCATCGCTGGCTTGGCGGGGTTAGGAAAACTGACTGAGGTATGTCGGACAGGAAAGTACACCCAACGCCAAAAAGCTTGACCGAAAATCACTTGCAAGGCTCTAGGGCAAGTTTGGTGGTCGGTCCGACGTAGTACCTCTACATACTTCCTGCTGGACAGCTCTGCCACGA
Source organism: Haemaphysalis longicornis (assembly GCF_048455015.1). Classification (NCBI taxonomy): domain Eukaryota; kingdom Metazoa; phylum Arthropoda; class Arachnida; order Ixodida; family Ixodidae; genus Haemaphysalis; species Haemaphysalis longicornis. The sequence goes on along the minus strand of NW_027526335.1, from coordinate 152,868,749 downwards.
CACTGGGGCTCTTCGATCATTAGTAGCGGACTCGCCGCGGATAGTTTGCGGGTAGTCCGAGAAGTTTCCTCGCCATTGAAATAAGCGTTGAAATAAAAAAAATAAACTTTGGATTGCTCCTCGGAGATTCCGCGGTGAGTCCACAGGCCCAAGGACTGCTTGTTTGCTGCAGCAGGCGCAGCTGAGATTTTTGGCATTGAATATTTGATCGAAAATCTGAATCGTCTCGTCCTCGCGCAAGTCTATAGAACCTATATGTCCAAGTCTATAGAACCTCTAATGTACGGTTTAGAATTCCTGAACCAGGAAATGAGTTCCCCAGATGTAATACCCCAATGGGAGAAACTGCGAACAGGGTAACACATCGACGTGCCGTCGCGGCTTGCGTTGATGTTGATCACCGGTCGCATTTTGGTCAGTGTTTTGTTTTTTTACGTGTGTCTAGCGTTCCGTCCAGACGGAACGCGAAGGGAAAAGTATCATGTTCCGTCGAGACGGAATTAAATCCAGTTGATAAAACGCCATGTCTCTTCCGATGATTTTGTGTAGAGGTTGCTCCTGTGTTTACACATGTTATAGTCGCGGGTTCGAGTCACAGCAAGCTTTTTTTGCCGTGGCTAGCGCTTTCTATACTTCGCGCCCATTTTGCGATTCAAGCAGTGAGGCAGCATGAATTGTGACCATGTTAACGTTTTTACGTTAACCATGGTTTGTTGTTCAGCAAGGGTAAGGTTTAAAAACCATATCTTCTCCGGCGATATTCACTGTGATGCGACCAATCTGCAATGAGGGAAACGCTTTCCGGAATCACCGATCTGACGGCAAATCGTGCGCAGACTTTGAGACCGGAAGCTCTGCCAGGACGTGCGTGATGCAGCATGAAAGAATTATATTATTTTCAGTGTAAACGGCAAAACTTAGCTACGCACTTCAGTTTTTAAGTGACTTGAATGCGAAAGCCAGCGATTATCAAAAACTTCTTCACTGCTGCGTCATGTTTGCGGTCCCTTCATCTTCACCTGTCATTCGGCACATTAGATGATCGGTTAAAAGCACAAAGGCTGATGGGTACGTCAGCCGGCTCCCACAACTTCCGGTTGGACAGCTCTCCTGGCTTCCCGTAGCCCGGCGACCTTCGCACGTGTGTGTGTGTTTATTTGTCATAGAGCGCTCTCCTTTCGAAGAAGCCTGTAGTAGGATTCATCATAGTTATTCATGTTGCGGGATGCATGAGCGTTTCTTTTCTGTGGAAACAGAGAAACCACACACACACATGCGCGTAAAGCCGTCGGCCTATGGGACGCCCGAAGAGCTTTCGAAACGGAAGTGGTGAAAGCAGACAATGTAGCCTCTGCGCTTTTAATCGGTAACCTACTCGTGTTACACCCCAGCACGGCACAGGGTTAGTGCTGCAGTTACCTCACTTGGCTCCGGCTCTGGCAACCTGGTTTCAAGTCGCATTGGAACTCAAATATGTTTCTATGTAATTTCATTTACTTTTTTTCTGGTTACAGCGGCTGTAGATGAGTTGAAGCTTGAGCCGATTAGCACAAAACTTTGAGTGTTGAGGCCAGCGCAATGAACGGTACGAAGCGAAGACGAGACAAACACAAGCGCTTATGTTTGTCTCACCTTCGCTACGTCCCGTCCATTGCGCTGCCCTATACTGTAAAAGCGGATGAAGGTTTCATTCGTGTTGTCAGCAGAAACTACGGCCACCGCTCGCATTTGATGAAACATCTAAGCCTTCTACCTTAAGGAGTATACTAAATTTTTTTATAGATTTTTTTATTTGTTTTTTTTTAATCCGTCATATTTTTCTGAGAAAGAAAAAAAAATGACAAACGCTGTTTTTTTACCGCCCTCAAAATTTCATGAAAGCTCCCATCTATACTTCAGAGCAACATTTTTGACGGTGTCTTTCACTATTGAGCACGCGCACATAACCGGCTGCCGGTTTGCGCGTGTACGGGTTGGGAGGGGAGGAAGGAAGGGGGAGTGCATGTACCAGGGCAGTGCTTTGCTTTTTGAGGCTAGAGCAGGTTCTTGGAGAACTAAGAGGTTTTTGGGGATAGTACACAGAACATGATGGGGTACGCGGGATCTGCAGAAAAGAACTGGAAACTATGCGGCACATAGTTTTAAAAGGTGAGTGTATCCACCCAAATCTTGAAGTTGGAAATATTCCGCTTCCAGAAGCCCTAGGATTTCATGGCAGAACAGAGGGAGTTTTCTCCAAGGCTGTCAACACGACTAAAAGAAGATTAGAATACTGGTGGAAAAAAAGCAGAGGGCAATAATGCCTAGGACAGCTACCACCTGAAACAGAAAAAAAAGTATTTCGTGCTTGCTCTCGAGCAGCGCTAGTATTAAAAGAAGAGCGTGGAATATAGATATCAGTTTTTTTCTTGGTAAGATGTTACGTCATCATCCCGATTCAAAGGGATACCACTAGCAATCAGTCAATCAATCATACAACTATAGGTTTCATGCGCTTTCATATTATATGTCTGTTGTGCTGGCGGGAGGTATAGACGTGGTCGTCAAACGGTCAAATGCGACCCGTCCGGTGTCGTTGGAGGTGTAGCGTATTGTACTGGTGTGTTCCACAAACTGTAAAATGTCCACGACGCGGGAGAAAAAGAGACAGTTCCATGTTTCTGCGCTGGAATAAAGCTCGGGTCTTTCCCAGTTTTATTCAGCTAATAGGATAGGAAGTCTGCTCTCTCGCAAATTACAAACCGTGTGTTAGGGGCAAATCACCTTAGCGGCTCGGGCTGAAGGCATCTCCTGTCGTCGCGAGGCATTCTTTCTCAGAGGCTGAGTAGTTTTTTCTTCCTTGGACAGACCACGGCTGGCATAGGCGATTACTTTTTCGCAGCCGCTTTGCTTTTGGACGAGGACGGCACCCAAGCCTATATCCCTGGCCGCCGTGTGAATTTCCGTTTCGGCGTTTTCGTTGAAATCAGCGAGCACGGGCGGGCTTTGCAGGCGTTGTTGCAGTTCGCAGAATGCTTCCTCTTGGGAACTTTCCCAGCTGAAAGGCGTGCAATCTTTCGTCAAGCGCGTGAGTGGCTCTGCAATGCGTGCGAAGTGTGCGACGAAGCGCCAGTAGTATGCGCACAGTCCGAGAAGTCTGCGCACATCCTTCTTATCTTTCGGCCTTGGGAAGTTCACTATGGCTGAAGTTTTCGCCGGGTCAGGCAGGACTCCCGAGGCGTTGACGACATGGCCCAAACATTTGAGTTCCTCGTACGCGAACCGCCACTTTTCAGGCTTCAGCGTTAACCCCGACGTACGGATGGCCTCGAGTACAGACTGCAACCTTGCAAGGTGTTCGTCGAAAGTCTGGGAGAATACCACAACATCGTCGAGGTATACCAGGCAGGTGTGCCACTTCAGGCCATCTAGCACAGTGCCCACGACTCTTTGAAATGGTGCTGGTGCCGTGCAAAATCCAAACGGCATCACCTTGAACTCGTATAGGCCGTCCTAGGTTAAAGGAGCCATGAAGAGAAAACACAAGTTTGGTTCATTCGAAAGATTGCCTCGTTAGAACCATAACGACATCACTTATAACGCAAACTTCGCTAAAATAAGCTACATAATTAGGAAAAAAGGAAATGACCATGCGACCCACCAGCTCATTTTCCGCAACAGAACCTGTGATGTCACTTGGGAATGCTCTACGATTGGCGGAGGCCGGCAAAAGCAAACGCATGTTAGGCAGGGCTTACAGTTTGCATAGCGAGCTAAATGCCCGTGAAACATACTGCACATTCTTTTTATGACAAAGAACAGTGGAGTAAACGGTTGAAGGTCCGAACGAACTCGCAAGCGTGTGCGCCAATGCGTACAAAACTAGCGCCGGCCGAGCTCGACATCTCGCCGTCGCGCAGACGAATTTTCGGGTTCGAGGCTCTTCGGGGCCAACGAACCGTTCCAGCACGCACAGCCGCGACCTTGCTTCGTATCGTAATCCCTTCACAGGAGGTTGGCCGTCATATCGCCAACCAGCAAAGGTAAAAATAGAAACGAGGGGAGTAAGGAACAGCAAGAAGCGACGAGATAGTGCCAGTCGTCGCGTAAGTTTCGAATGGTGTTGGCTTGCTGCTGTCGTTACGAGCTCGTTTCCAGTTTACAACCACTGAAAACTTCAGTTTGTTCGAGTACTTTACAATGAAATTTCATTGCTGCGTTTTGAAATGCCCATGTAGTACTGGCAAATCGTCGAGGGAGTGCGACATCCCCGCCGGGGAGGAGATCTCCTTTCATGTGCTGCCCAACGACGAACCTAGGCGAAGCAAGTGGCTACGTTTTGTGAACTTTGCAAACGGAGGAGAAAGAGAGCTAAAGGAAGTACGAGTGTGCTCGCTTCATTTCCGAGGAAGTGATTACGGCAGGGACCCTTACGTTAGCTCACTCCTGGGACATGCTGGCGCTCGTCGCTGACTTCGTCAAATCGCTCTGACCTTGGGGGAAAAAATGCCGTAAACACCGCGCATTGACACTCGTATCTTTCTGGTCGAAGCAGAGAGCTCGCGCGAACGGCTTTCCATACACGACACCGGCCAACTGGCATTAGCGATACTGCTACTGAAATTGAATTATTATTAACCGTAATAAAAATACAGCGCATACGTACCAGTCTGTATTCGTCCGTCGCGACGGCACTGACAAGGCAGCGGTGCCGACGGCTGGGCGTTCGTCTGTTGTGGCTATCGCGGAATGGTCGCTTTCCCGTCCACCGCGTATCCCACAACTCTTGCCGCTCGCGCACTTAGAAACATTGAGCGTTTTAGTGACGTGAGGTTGTTAAATGCAAGCCCGAGCTCCTCGGCGAGAGTTTTGTTCTCTGGATCAGGCGATTCCATGACTAGGGCTGCGGGTGCACTAGGTTTTACAAGTATTTTTAAAATGGCCACAGTGTCGATCGACTCCCGCGTGTGGGTGCTATATGGAGTCGACATACTAAGTAACTGTTTCATGGACCGGCTCTATGACGCCATTGTACACGTCACGGAATGTTCAATTTTAGCGGGAGATTTAAAATTTTGGCTTAAATTGCCGTATTTCTCAGTGAATAAAACATCATTTGCTTCCGGGAAAGTGCTTGGGGTACTATAAAACACCTAATCTTTCGAATAAAACAAACTTTTGTTTTCTCTTCATGGCTCCTTTAAGAATGCAGTCTTCTCTCGATCTCTCTCGTCCACTTCAATTTGCCAGTAGCCTGTCTTCAGATCCATTGATGAGACGTACTTCGCCTGGCAGAGGTGGTCGAGGGCGTCGTCGATTCGCGGCAGGGGGTACACGTCCTTTTTGGTGATCTTGTTCAATCGCCGGTAGTCAACGCAGAACCTCGGTGTGCCGTCTTTTTTCTTCACGAGTACAACCGGTGCAGCCCACGGACTTTTCGATGGCTGTGTAATGTCGTCGTTGAGCATGTCGTCGACGTGAGTCCGGATGGCTTCGCGCTAGTGTGAAGAGATGCCGTACGGTGACTGTCGGGTAGGTCGGGCTCTATCCTCGGTTATTATCCGGTGCTTCGTCAGGGGTGTCTGACGTAACTTTGAGATCGACGAAAAAAACTCGCTGTAACGATGCAGCAAAGCCAATACCTTGTTCCTTTCTTCTTGCGGTAGCCCCGGATTCACGTCGAAATGATGCGGAAGCTTGAAGGTGTCGTCGTTTGCGTGTTCAAACTCTGCGACTGCGATCACGTCACTTGTTGTTGCGTTTCTTCGAGGAACGCAATTCAAGCGCCCTTGTTTAAATGCTGGCACTCCTCGGTGAAATTGGTGAACAAAACGTGGGATTTGCGCTGCTTAAACTGCAAAATGCCTCTTGCGATAGACACACCGCGGTCGAGAAGCCACCTTTGGTCACTCTCCACAATAGCGTCGACGTTGGGAGCAGCGCCTTCACAGTAGACGGTTACCATCAAGCTTGTGTGGGGTGGCAGGGTGACGTGATCATCGGCGATCCTTACAGCTGCACGGTGTGCGGAGATCCATTCCGGCGCCATGGAGTGATGGGAGGAAGAAGTTATCGACTTCGTCTGCAGATCGATTATTGCGCCGTTGTCTGAAAAAAAGGCCATTCCGAGAATTACGTTGCGGGAGCAGTTAGGCAAAATGACGAATTCCGCTGGGTACGTCGTGCAGTCTATGGTGATGCGGGATGTGCACGTTCCACTTTGCGTCACGAGGTGGCCTCCTGCTGTGCGTATATGCGGACCGTTCGATATTGCCATAGCTTTCTTCAGCTTAGACGCGAATGACCCGCTCATTGCCGAATAGTCGGCTCCCGTGTCGATGAGGGTGACTACGTCAAAGCCGTCAATGGACAACTGGACGTCGGACACCACTTTCCTCGAGTTTCGGGTTCATCGGGGCGTCGCATCTCGGCTTTTTCGTGTTGACTGTCGGGCACTGTGCGTCGTCGTTGTCGTAGTCTTCTCACGGGTAGGCTCGGTCATGTCGGGTACGCGTCGCGCCTTGTGGCTATTGTCGTGTTCGGGAGTCATGTCAGTGTTAGGTCGGGTCGTCGGGATGAGGGCATGTCGTGAGTCACAGTCTTGGGCGAATCGTTGCGTCGGTGGAGGGTTTTCGTTTTTTCGCCATTGTGCAACTTCACCTCCAGAAGGTGCTGGCTTTAGTTTCCCCCACGTGGGCTGCGGGACCTTCCATGTGCGAAGTCAGCACTGCCACGGCGGTCCGGCGACTGGGACGGGTAGGGCGACGGCGAACCGTTGAAACGGGCTGGTCCACGGCTGGTGTTCGACAGGCATTCTTCAATCTCAGATGGGTGCTGGCCGGGTCAGGGGCGTGGTGCCTCAACAGAGAAACCACAAAGTCCGAGTCTCTTGTATGGGCAGCGACGGTAGATGTGGTCGGCCTCTCCGCAGTGGTAGCACAGAGGACGATTATCCAGTGTTCGCGATACGTCAGTCTTCCTCGGCGTCTGGTTTCGCACTACAGGGGGTCATGCGGGCGACAGTGGCGGCGGTAGGGCGGGGCCTCTTGACGACGTGTTGGAGCAGGGCGGGGTCAATAAACAGCCGCGGATACGTCATAGCTTGGGGCTCGCAGTGAACTTCGGATGGCACAGAAGTTCCCAAAGCGTTTCTCACTTCTTCCCGGATCACGTCAGTCAGGCAAGCCACTTGGGGTTGCGGCGTAGTTGGGAAAAGTTTCCGCAGCTCCTCTCTCACTGCTTCGCGGATGGTCTCCCGTAGGCTATCTGCCGGAATCCACGTGTTGTCGAGGTAGTTCGCATTGACCACGCCAACGAAGTTCCTGTCATACTGCCTAGGACGCATTTCGAGAGCCTTCTCAATCGTGCTGGCTTCGGTCATGAATTCAGTGATGCTTTTGGGCGGGTTGCAGACAAGTCCTTCAAACAGCTCCTCCTACACAGCGCGCATTAAGAAGCGTATCTTCTTTTCTTCCGTCATTTCGGGGTCCGCGCGGCGAAATAGTTGCTTCATCTCCTCAACGAAGATCACGACCCCTTCGTTGGGGTGTTGTTAGCGGGTTTCCATTGTGCGGGCTCGCTCTTTCCGCACAACGGTGGAGAATGTTTTGAGGAAGTCCCCTTTAAGAGTGTCCAGTCGGTTAGGGAGCTTTCATGGTTTTCAAACCATGTTCGGGCCGTATCTTCTAGATAGAAGAAAATATGGCGGAAAGTTTCTTTGTCATCTCATCCGCCCAAAGGTGGCGAATGTTTAGAGGAACTCCCCTTTAAGAGAGTCCAGTCGGTTAGGGAGCTTTCATTGTTTTCAAACCACGTTCGGGCCGTATCTTCTAGATAGAAGAAAACATGGCGGTAAGTTTCTTCGTCATCTCACCTGTTAAAGATGCGGACGCGCTCCACTTTCTCGAACCAGTCCTCAGGGTCTTCTCTGGGGGATCCGCGGAACGATGGTGGTTCACGGAGCTGTTGAAGAACGAGGGTAGGATTGGTAGTGCTGGTCATGGTACCTGCATTGATCATGGTGGTGGTGACGACGTCTTCTTTCTTCATTCTATCGCCCGAGGTCGCGGGCTCGATTCCCGGCTGCGGCGGCCGCTTTTCTGATGGAGGCGAAAAGCAAAAACGCCCGTGTGTACGAGATTTCGGCGCACGTTAAAGATCCCCAGGTGGTCAAAATTAATCCGGAGCCCTCCACTACGGCGCGCCTCATCGCCTGCGTTGCGTCGGCGCGTTAAACCCTACAATCAATCAATCAATCTTCATTCTATCCGGAAGAAGTCCAAACTCCGGCTCACGACATTGCTGTCGGCAGCTGGCACGAGTGGGACTTGCTTCTCAGCTTGACGAGGGCGTACGGTGCAGGTATCCCGCACCTCCACCAGATGTTACGTGGCCAAAGACGACGCGATTGTCTTCGAGGAAAACACGTTTATTGGAGTAAACTAGTGCTCCCCTAAGAACTAAAAGAATACACAGGCGGCGAAGCAGCAGTCAGCAAAGTGACGTATGCATGCGAGCTACAGCGAGTCGAATACCCCGGCGTCTGCTCTGCAGGCTTTTTATCTTTCGGCGCAATGGTTCTCGAACCGTCGATTCACATCTAGAACATTGTAGATCCAAGAAGATTATTCTGGGCTGTTCACATTAGATCGGAATGCTCTCCCTATCAGAACAGATAACACATGCGGCACAGAAAGAAAGAATGGAACACGCGCTTCCCTTGGCACAGAGATAACACAGATTGGCGCAGCCGGGCGGTAAAATCAAAACATAAATAAACACAATGCATGGTTCGCGGCAATGTCACTGTTACAAATATCATCGTTACTGTTTGGTGCAGTGCAAATAAACTCCACCGATGAGAGAAAGGTAGCCTTGAACAGGGAACCAAAGCTGCCAAACATTTTAGCACCTTGGAGGCACATCGTGTCACTCAACTTTCGTCAGCATGTGTTTTTTACTGTGATTGTCATTCTTTGCATTTCATTTTATTATCTTGTACAAAACTTCCTTTATTAGTGAGAATAAGATTCATCGGTCCTGCGAGGTCAAACCAAGCCTGCATGCACGTTGTAGAGAATAAATATAGCAGGACCCAATGTTCCGTCGATCCATATCGACTACATCTAACCAATAGCCTCAGTTACGGTTAAGGCAACGTTGCATCATGCGAAGGGGTACAGCTGACGCAATGTTGCATCATGCAATGTTGCGTAATCCTCGGTAGCTCGTCGGAATAACTGCTAGGCAAGTGGACTGATTGGTGAGCACTCTTTTTGCGATTTCAAAATTACTCCTCTGAAACCTTGTAGAAGATGACCACTGCCATTCAATGGCATTATTGAAGCCGAAAATCGATAAGTGATCGTTGTACGATTAACGTGGTGTTGTGTTCTATTTGGTGTTGTTCTTTTGCGCGGGAGGAGGATACGGAACAAATTTCCGGAGGAGGAGTTGTAACAAAAACAAGAAAAGAACAGTCACCACGGTTAATATAAAAGGCCCAAAATTCGAGGTATGCACAGTATGAGGATACGGACCGTGGAGGTCAGTAAAAAAATGTTGCTCTGACGATTGCTTGTAAGCCCAGCTATGCCTTCCTGCAACAGGCACTCAGCGGACGACACAGTGATAGCGTAAGGTTTGAGTATGCGAAAGAGTTTAGAGGACCACTATGATTACATCGGCACGAGCAAAGATTCTTGCAACGTGACCTGTCGCTGCAAGTACTCCAAGAAAAACGTACGGGGGACCCGCCGCGTTGGCTCAGCGGCTAAGGCGTTGCGCTACTGAGCACGAGGTCGCGGTTCGATTCCCGGCCGCGGCGGCCGCTTTTCTGGGAGGCGAAAAGCGAAAACGCCCGTGTGTACGAAATTTCGGCGCACGATAAAGATCTCCAGGTGGTCGAAATTAATCCGGAGCCCTCCACTACGGCGCGCCTCATCGCCTGCGTTGCGTCGACGCGTTAAACACTATAATCATCAAAAACGTACGGCGCAGCAACCTCCCATGTATACAGCGGGGCGGGATAAATTATCTTTATGACAGACAGACAGACAGACAGACTTTCAGACAGACAGACCGACAGACCAACATTGTCGATCTCGAGTAGCCAAAAAAAGACTGTCTCCTTTAAAATTAGCTACAAAGAGACGCTCCGGCCACTGTTCCGCATGCTGTGAACATCACGCAGCCGTACCTCGCGCCGCCGCCGCCAGCCCGCAAAAGAAGGGATAAGCACAAAAACAAAAACCTGCTAGCGCGCGAGAAGCCAAAGAGGGAGGTCCCGCGGCAAGAAAGGGACAGGGCAGCGGCGATACGGGTTGTTATGTTTATTTCCGGAAAGAGACCGGGCAAAACCCACCCACTTCAACCCGGGCAAAACCCACATCAACCACTCATTTTTGTATGCGTGTGTGTGTTGTGCCAGCGCGCCCTACACAAATTCACTGCAACCGGCGACGTGCTAACGGGGGAGTTGATTCGCGGCTAGGTCAAACTCGCGGCGGCTGACGTGCCGCAACGTGGTGGGAAAGGCAACGCCGAGTCGGCTCTCCTATTCCCATCGTGACGGCTGGACCAAGTCATGCCTGGGGAAACCAACCCCTGGCAGACACGCAGCGAGTAGTGCATGGAGACGGCTCCGCTGAGTCGCCTTCCCTTTTCCTGTCGTGGCGGCTCGCTGACGCAATCGCTTCACCTCCATTCGCCGGATTCAAACTGCGGCCGTGATAGCCCCGCCTGGAGGCATTCGAACTGCACGCGGCTGCAACGAAAACCCGGGGGTGTAACACCAGCCCGGAAGCAGCGGTGGTGCGGCAGCATCTCATCGGAGGCACTGAGTTGAGAAGTGCTATCGCCTTTGTCCGAGCCATGTAACGATTGTGGGGAGCGCCTTGGCACGACACCTTCTGGCCTAGAGGGTGTTGCCCGGAGCCCCTCGCCGCGAGCTCCCTTCCATCGCCCTCCTCGCCTACCGTGCGGCCACCGGGCCGCAAGGCTTGGAGACGCCGGCGCCGGAGTGATGGCGCTAGTGGACGTGTAGGAGCGGGCGGTGGAGTAAGGGAACAACCGCGTGCGGGGACTGAGGGTCGGGACGCGGAGTGTGGTGCTGGTGTGTGCGTTTGTATGCCCGGACGAGGATGTAGGTAAAGGGTTCTTTCACGCAACCGCAGTTTGCCTCATTCCTTGTAATGCCGTAGAGAGCGGGCCCACATGCTCTTGCTACCTTTGTATATACTGTATATAAATACAGCTTCAAATCACCGTCGGCTCAATTACTTTGTCGCTCTGCTCTGCTCCGCGTCGCTAGCGGACTGAGCATGGTAACGTCGCAACAGTGGTGACTGAGCTGGGATGGCTCAGTCCCAACATTGTGTGTGTGTGTGTGTGTGTGTGTGTGTGATTAAGAGGGGGGGGGGGCGTGGAGCGGGTACCGCTCGCAGTCGACGGCAGTGCACCTACTTGCTGCCTGTGCTTGGCAGCCGTTACAGAACTGTCCAACTGGTCACCCGTGCTTTGTTAACTCGAAAACAACGTTTGCAGATGCGTTTTTCGGAACCGTGATAGCTTGCACTCACATCGCTTTATTGCTGTGTTGGTGCGTTGGTTGCACAGTGTAAATGTGCAGCTCTTGTCGCGAGCAGCGCTGACGAAGCTGACAGCTACCTATCAAAAAAGTGCGGTGGGGTCATTATGGACAAGCAACATGTTTTACGAGACGTTCGAAGACGCGAGCTTAAGCTAAAACCCCTACGTCTGGCGTTGCCATTCATGATATAAAAACGGTCGCTTCACTTAGCCTTCCACAGTGCGAACTTAAACTTGGCAGTAGTTGCTAGCGAGGGGTGGTCGCCCCGCGAGTAAATAGGAGATGAAGGTAGGGGAAGAACAACCACCGAAATTCACCATCGTCGTCAACTTCCTCATTACATGGTGGCATGAACGAGAAGCGGTACATCGGGTTGCTATTCGGAAGCAAAGCCATTCGAAAGCAAAACGCTCCTCTAGCGGCAAGATGAGAGAGCTCTTCGACAGAATATGCGACGCGAAACAAGGGGTCGCAGGCGTTCAACTGGGCATTAGCATGCCCGATTAACAACCCACAAACGTGCTTAGGTGTACTCGGATATTTTATTTCCTCTGCAGGGGAAAATTACACCGCCGTGCTTGCACGGTTGGGCTATATGCTCACCTGTAAATGGACTGCACGAGACTATAGTCCTACCGAACCTCAGCAAAAAGTTTCAAAATTGAAGCCTAATAAAACCATATGGGCGCACGCACATCAGGCAAATTATCGCTTGAATGCGCCCAGCGGCACGGTGCAGGCAATTTCGATGACACAGAGCATGCAGGCGATTTCACGCAAATCATGTAATTTAACTGCGACGGTTGAAATGAAGACAGCCATCTGCTGAAGACCGGAAAAGAGCGACTTCGATAGGCGTAGGGCATCCATTGTTAGAAGACCCTCCCCCCTCCCCTAAAGCAACATGAACAGAGAAAGCGTAACGAAGCAGCTACGCGTTCCAAGACCGCGTATTTGTAAACAAAAATAACTAAGCCAAGCAGCAGGTGCCATAGAAACAGCGTCACTGCAGCTGCACTTCCCGCCGGTAACTCACCCCCTTGTTTTTCGTTTTTCACCGCGACCCTTTAGAGAGCGAGCGCCGAACAGCACCAAACAGGGACCGGGAAAAGAGGGAGGCGCAATTTTCGTTGTCCGATTTTACCATACTTGAGAGTAAAGCAACACAGTGGCACCGCTAAATGTTTGCGATTCGTACACACGCGTCCAGGCTCGAGATCGTGATAGAACTTTTTTGCGCTACTGTACTCATGAGTGCATGTGCTCACGAATAGAATTACTCGAAAATACCGTATTCATGACCTTGTACTCATGAGGACTATGTACTCATGAGTACTGTATACTCACGAGTAGTACTCATGAGTACTGTGTACTCATGAGTAGTATTCATGAGTAACGCATACTCATGGGTATTCATACTCGTGAGTACTTCTATTCGTGAATACTGTACTCATGAGTACTCATACTCATGTGTACTGTACTCATGAGTACTGTACTCACGAGTACTGGATTTACCCCTGTGCTCACTCGTCATCATACTCACTTTTCTAATCTGGGTGTGTACTCACTCATCATGATACTCGTGAGTTAGAGTACAAATGAATACAAATAAATGTACTCACGAGTGAGTACGCCGACCTATGCATCCCGCTACAGATCTAGATCCAGGAAGTGGAGCGCATCCCATGCAAGACAGGTGATCTGGGCAAGCAGTGCTTCTTCCGCTGCTGATACAGCTACGTAGCCAACCTCAGTGTGCCGAGTGCAAAGAGGTCGATGCAGAAAATCAGAGACTAGAGCGCGGATGTGGGAAAGCCCAGGCAAGGCTAAGGAGTCTTAGAAAGAAGTTGGCTGCCCTCAAGGAAGCAATAACTACGCAGACCAACGAGAAATGCAAAAGGATGGTGGTAAAGAATGATCTCCCAGTTAAGCCAGCACAGCCTTTAGTTAGGCCAAGAGAAGAAAACACTCAAATAGTTGAAATAATCACCAAAAAAATCTAAGCGCAACTGAAACAGGCTACAGCGAGTATCACAGAGCAGCTTGGCACACTAACAGCACGGGTAGATTTAATGTACAAGGAATCAGGTGCCTTGCACAAAAGGATCAAGTTAACTGAAAAGCCTCAGAGCAGGCGTGGAGAGAATCATTACGACAGACCAAACACGCAAGATCCCCACGAACGTTTCTCAGGTAGTAGCAATGGCCCGTAACGACAACTCTAAACAAAGAACAACAATATGGCAGTGGAACTGCAGGAGTAATAAACCTAAAGCCGGATCCCTGCAGCAGTATAAAGGAACAGTCAGTATTCTACCAGACGAAATTGCGCTCCAAGAAACCAATTCGCCTGTCAAACTACCGGGCTACATGACTCACGAGATTCCCAAATCAATAATTCAGTTGCACTCATGCAACAGGAAATCATAGCCATACAGCATTCATCGGAGTGCTGTCCGAATTGATCCCCAGAAAAACTGGAAGAGCCCAGAACCTTTCGTTCTCAAAGTGTACTGTTGCCCAAAGAGGAAAAAGGCGGAGATAAACCAAATAATTCAACAGTCGGTGCAAGTAGCGGCTGATAACCCGCTCATCATTGTATGCGACTTCAACGCCACTCACCCATGGTTGGGTTACGGTAACACTAACAAAAGGTGCACGGAATTCAGACTTGTCATGAAGGAAGAGGACATCACCCTTGTCACTCACTTGGTCCCCACAAGAATGGGTAGCAGCCTCGCCAGGGATATTTTCCCTGACCTCACGTTAGTAAGAATAATAATGAGTTCAGCTGGACCTACACAGGTGAAAACATAGGGTCTGACCATGATATAATATCCACAGTCATCCTACGTCCCGAGTGCCGAGTCCACCTAGTTGAGGTTAGATTCACTGATTGGCACAAATTTTGTGAATGCCGGAAGTGCAAGAATTATCTGCCGAAATTACAAGAATACAGGAATGGGCTAGAGGAGTGCGGGAAAACATGAGATCCACGACCTAGAAAGTAAAGACCACCACGCATGTGCCTAGCGTCCATCCCAAGCGGCTTCACTTACGGAAGGCTAGAAGAGGACTGATCTGCAGGTATAAAAGACAACGCCAAAAAAGAAAGTGGAAAAATCGCATTGTCGGATTCACAGCAGAAGCGACGATTTACGCAGCGCAACTGATTCGAGGAAATTGGTTCTCCCATTGCGAAGGTCAAAAGGTGACACTCACTAGCTAAAAGACCTAGATGCTTCTGAAATATTTGAGATATTTGAGGCGAATCTTGCCTCGCAATGACGACGGTTCTGTACTCATTCCCCGGGACGCAGTCAGAGCTACTAAAGAAATTGTACGACAAATAATTGCCGCCGTCCCCCGTTAGCCTATCCCAGACTACATGGGAAGACCAAATCTTGATCTGGACAAAGACATACAGCAATGCGAAGTGGAAGCTGCAATGGCAAAGCTTAGATGCAACACAACTCCGGGACGAGGTCAGATTGCCACCAAAGTCCTAGCGAACCTCGAGTCTTCCTCCATGACAGCTCTCACCACACACATGAAGACCTGCTTGAAGAACGGAACCCTCCCACCGGAATGGAAAACCGCAGAAG
The DNA here is from genome assembly GCF_048455015.1 of Haemaphysalis longicornis. Lineage (NCBI taxonomy): Eukaryota > Metazoa > Arthropoda > Arachnida > Ixodida > Ixodidae > Haemaphysalis > Haemaphysalis longicornis. Next base: position 152,853,575 of record NW_027526335.1, on the reverse strand, counting down.
TGTGGTTCATTCCCGAACCTGGCAAGGAAGCAGACATTGAAAACCTCCTTCCCATCTCTGACGTCTTGCGTGGGAAAGCTTATGGAACACATTGTCCTCACCAGGATGCAGGATTACCTAGTAAGCACCTGAAAACTGCCATCCACCATAATTAGCTTTAAGCCACACATTTCAACTGATGATATCCTCTTAACACTGAAAGAAGAGATAATTCAAGCCAATAGCCCCACTACAAAAGCCATACTGACCGTCCACCTAAAGGGGACATTTTACAATGTCATCCACCACGCTATCTTAGTCAACCTCAATTAGTCAACCTCAATTACTCAAAGTCAATGAATACGCGAAGAGCTGTGGCATCTCTTGCTCACCGGAAACATCACAGCTCCTCATGGTGCACAGATTAAGGCGGGAAGCCACAAGAACTGAGATCGTCCTGGATGGCCATACCATCCGCCCTTACCCTCAGAGCAAGATTTTGGGAATGTTCGTTCAGGCGAACATCACAAACACAGTTCTTATAAGTGGGCTCAAGCGCACTAGTGAACAGGTCACACATATTTTTCACATAAAAACCACGAAATCTACCTTGATGAAAGAGGCGGACGCACTTGGGTTCGTTGAGGCCTTTGTGACGTCCCGACTGGCTCACACCTGTCCATATGCCATACTCAATAGGGCTGAAACAGCTAAATTAGACACATTCGTCTGAAAGGCATGAAAGGGGATCCCAGTGAGCACCTCGAATGAAAAAGTTTTAAAACTGGGTATTTACAACACAATGGGTTATATCATCGAGACTCATCTATCAAATAAGTGACAAAGATATGGGTCAAGTATCACTGGGAGAAGCCTCCTAGACAAACTAGGAATGACATTCCGTGTAGAATACAGTATCATGATGTGCCAATCGAACTTGGAAAGATAATTGCAGTCGCGCCCATACCGCGCAAAATGTATCCAGTACACCTACAGTCAGAAGAGAGGGAAGAGCTCTTGCAATCGAAAGTGTCAACGACAACAGGAACCTCACGGTGTATACTAATGTGGCAGATTACGCAAGAAGGGGATCGATGACTGCTGTTCTGACAACCGCAACGTCGCATATTATCAGCATCACCCTACTCTGCATGACCACTGATCAAGCAGCAGAGGTTGCTATTGCCCTGGCACACTCTCAGATGGCCACAGATATAACAATCTGCAGTTTGTAGATGTAACTAGGTGTGGAGATGACCGCAGATCTGAGGTCATCTGAGAGGTGGTGAGGGCAATGGCAGCCTGTTCCGCTTGGGCAGTGGTTGTGCAGGATAGTGTGATGCTGATAATATGCGGCGTTGCGGTTGTCACAACAGCAGTCATCGATCACCTCCTGGCGTAGCCTGTCACATCAGTATAGACGGTGCGGGCCCTGTGATCGTCTACCCTTCTGATTGCACGAGGATTCGCCTCCTTCTGCTTTCTATTTGTACTGGATGTATGTTGCGTGGTATGGGCACTGAAGCAATCATCTCTCACAGTTCAATTTAGACGTCCCGATACTGTATCTCTACAGGGGACGTCATTCCTCGTCTGTTTAGAAGGCTTCTCAAAGTGATACTTGACCCCAATCTCTGTAGCTGGTTTGATAGATGAGCCTGAATGAATTCAGTCATGGTGTTGCGAATACCCTGTTTCAAACGTTTTTCATTGGAGTTGCTTACTGGGAAGCCCAGAGCCTGCTTATATGCATTTCTTACTAATGCGTCCAATTTAGCTGTTTCAGTCTCATTGAGTATGGCACATGGAAAAGTGTAAGCCAGTCGGGACATAACAAAGGCCTCAACGAGCCGAAGTGTGTCCACCTCTTTTATGCCCACACACTTTGTCGTTATTCTTCGGAGAATGTCTTTGACTTGTTCAGTAATGCGCTTCAGCCGGGTGATAACTCTGTTTCTGGTGTTCGCCTGGGAGGAATTTCCCAAGATATTGATCAAAGGGGACGGACTCATGGTATGGCCATCCAGAACGATCTCGATGCTGGGTCTTGCCGCTGTCGTGTTTGCACCATGAGGATCTCTGATTTTTGCGGTGAGCAAGAGAGGCCACAGCTCTTCGCGTATTCATTGACTACATCGGCGGCAAGTTGTATGCGGTCCTGCATATCCCCCACCCAGCAATTTCCAGTCCGCACCATTATATCGTCGGCGTACAAGCAATAGTGCGCATCTGGTATACCGCTAGTTTAGTAGGGACGCCAAAAAAGGGTGATATTGAACAGTAGGGGTGACAAAAGCACTCCTTGCGGCGTACCCCTCCCAGCTAGGCCGATGGGGTCCGAAGCAATGTCTCCGATCATGATAACGGCTTACCATACTGACAAAGTCTCGAGCATAGTCGCAAGTCCGGTTCCCACAATCTGGACCATTGAGGTTGACTAATTTAGCTTTGGGGATCCGAAACAGGCATGCCGAATATACATCCACGGAAGAATATCCAAATGTGCCTTAAAGGAGCCTTGAAGAGAAAACACAAGTTTGGTTCATTCTAAAGATTGCATCGTCAGAATCATACTGACACCACTTTTAACGTAAACTTCGGTAGAATAAGCCACATAATTAGGAAAAAAGGAAATGGTCATGCGACCCACTAGCTCATTTCCCGCAACAGAACCTATAAAATCCCACGAAACAGCTCTGCGATTGTCGGAGGGCAGCAAAAGCAAACTAAAATTAGTTAGAGTATAAGCCTGCCGAACGAGCTATTTGCCTTAAATTTAGGGCACATTCTTTTTAAAGCCGTAAGAATGGTGGTAAGTGTAAGTTACGAAAGCACATGTAAACATAGAAGTACCGCTGTGTACTGCTGCTGTTGGTACTGCGCGCACTATTCTTGTTAAGCTGCGCAGGACTGCGGGGCTTTTGGGTTGTCTCAGACTACGACGCGACGGTGTCTTACGTGAACGTATTTGTCGAGCGAGCAGTATGTTTCACGAAACGATTTTCTCCCAGAACGAAAAAAAAGGCAGAATACGACACGCCATGGTATGGTGGCGCCATCTAGGTTGAGTAACGTAAACAAACGCGCGAATACCTCGATATCAACTCTGCCGTACAGGGTGGAGACACCCTTTGAACGGACCCGTGCCGCTGCGATTGGGTCAACGTGCTCAGCGCGTTGTTCGTTTCGTTTCCCACGCGACCCAGCAACGCGAATCAGATGAGTTGATTCAAACTTTGCCAGTTAACCGCGTTGCGGGGATACTTTTAGCGCGATTTTGATACAATGACTTGCTTCGGCAACGAGCGAGCGATCCAAAATGGCGGCCCCAGCGTGTACGTGTCTCTATCCTGTACGGCGGAAGCGCGAATCAAGGGATCCTAGGCTGCAGAGCGGTCTGTGATGTCATTGTAGCTACGAAAACACACGATTTATCGGGAAAATCAAAAGTTGAACATAAATTGAATAATTTCTCAGTGAATAAAGCAGGGTTTGCATTCGAACAAGCGCTGGGGGCACTACAAAACACGAAATCTTTCAAATAACACCAACTTGTATTTTGTCTTCATGGCTCTTTTAAACACTTCTCTTCAACGTCAGCTTCACCGACAAGTAAAAATTATCCGGACTCCAGCCTACTCGGTTGTCCAAGGCAATAACACCACCCGCAATACTGCCCGAGAGCTATCCCATCGGGCACACCGAGGGATAGACGCTACGAGTCCCCTACTCACCTGCCACCAGATCAGTCAGCATTACAAGCTTGAGCGCAGGATTTAGCCCCCGGCCCATGAATAATAATCAAAGCCCAGGAGAGATTACTTAGGGCGCTTCAAATGAATACGTTTCCCCACTTGACGAAATCGCACCAAATGTATCCGACCCAGTGCTCCGCTGTATCAGTTTTGTAGCGAACCTGGTACGCTTTACGATATTGTGTGGGGTTGTCTGAAACACCCAAAGTCAGGCAGAATTCCTCGTGTTATGAGCAGTGGCCGAGCGTGTTGTCCAGTTCTATCCCGGAAGACCATCTTCGGTTGGTTGAAAGGGCCGTCGCTGCGGGCACCACGAATGGGGTCCTGAAAAGAGGAAACCACCCCCCGTTGCTTTGCTAATAAAAAAGTTTATTCAATCTCTCTCTCTTTAAACGATGTTGATGGGGAACGGGAGTGTCTGATGCTATACTTTGAACCATCCAGCAGTGCAGGTCTTGGTCTTTCGCAATTTGGCGCTAGCATTACATTTGAACGTCTCAAAAAAGGACTGCAGTTCTCCGAGGGGTTCGTTGCACAACTGTTGTCCGAATTCTTCCCCACACATGAGGTGGCACCAGGCAGCAAACAACAGCTGAGCGCCCGAGAGCTGAGGCACGTCTTTCAGCGCCATCAGGCTGTCCTCGTCGTAGGACTTTTTCGAGGCCGAGACGATGGCCGCAAGAGCCACGGTGCGCTTGAGGAGATCGTGTTGACCAGGGGTCCAATCTGGAAGGCCGGGGTGGTGCATGCAAGCGTGGGACTTGTTCCATGCAGCCAGGTCTCGCAAGGACCCCGCAAACTCCCTGGTGCGCAGAATGTCAACCATCGCGGATGCCATTATCGAGCCCACTCCGGCCAACTTTAGCTGAGAAGGTAAACCGGGATCAAAAAACGGAAGGGCCGCCACGTCCGGCCGCAGGATGAAGTCATTCTTATAGTCGACGATCGTAAAAAATTGCACACTTTTTATAACATCGCCAGCAGAATTCATCGTCACTTTGCCGTATAAAGATTTAGTGAGGCCAGTCCTGAGTCTCCTCCAGTTGACTAGAGGATCCTCTGTCATGTCTCCGTAGTTGGCATAGTGCTCCTCGAGGGTGTAGAGATCTGGCATAAGGAGCAGCTTGAAGACCTGTCCCGAGTCGACTGCGTACGAAGGAAGCAGGCCCGTGTCCGGGTGAAAAACCTCACTATGGGCGAACAACGTATCGTAGGTGCCGCGAACTTGGCGGAGCATGCGGGCAATATTGCCTACCACTGGCGTAGAGAACATCTTCTTGACGTATGGGGCGAGAAAAGCGTAACCCACCGACTTCTCCATGATGGCGAAGCAAAACCTGCGCTGATGTTTGACAGCGCTCTCGTGATCAGCGTAACGCCTGATGACCCAGGGAGCGTACACAACGCAAGCCAGAATCTCCACCATGTACCACCGGTAAAACGCTTGTGCCCCTTTTGCTCCTAGCAGATTTGGAATGTTCGTGAAGCTCAGGAACAGCGCTGGTGAATCCACGTAAAACCTAAGTGCTTGGGGGCTGTTGAAGTACTTGCTGAACAAAAAATCCCAATCTGTTTGATTCATGCCGGGGACGGAGTCGTAGATAGTGGTCTCATTCCAGCCTAGAAGGCCCGTTTGCGGTGGATCGGCGTCCAATATATCTCTCCATTCCTTGGTCACAACATCGTCAATCACTGCCCAATCATCGTAACTGAACTTAGGCTCCCCGTCAGGTTGGAACGTCGCTTCCATTTCCTTGAAGTCGTCTTTCGAACCAGCTACCCAGACCGCCTTCTCCCTCCTTCTGACGTAAGCCACAGCTGATTGACTCGGGCCGATCCTGAGGGTGAAGCCCAACTCCGTGTATCGCATGAATTCTATCCTAAAAGGAGATGCGATTCGCCACGTGAGGGCCAAGAAGAAGCTGGCATTCAGAATGTCTACCGGGTGGTCATAGCTTTCCGGAGGGAACATGCCGGCCTCTTCGAGAATGAGCCTGACCGTCGCCATGTTCGTGCTTTTTTTTGCAACGATATTCTCGCACGCCTGGTACGCCATGGCGGCCTTCTGCGTTGCCGTCTGTCCCAAAGACGGAATCTCCGTCTGCGCCCGGCTTTCCTCTGCCACGTCGTCCACGAGTTTCTGGAAGAGCTCATCCGCTTCGTATGCCTATGGAAAAGAAATGGAAAACAAGAACAGTGCGAAGCGAATTGTTTCTCACGGATTGTACGAAGTAGAACGAGAACGTAAGCTCTGGGATTGCAAAGTGACGCCATTTTGACCTTGGCCATCTGTTTATGCTAGCGTAATAATCCTAAACAGCGGAAAAGTAGTTTATTTCGCAGCTTTCAGCTACTGGTAATTCTTAGCACACACGAAGATTGTGTTTATTTACACATCCAAGCTTACTTGCGCAGTGTACCTCCGCGTACCGCTGGATTTTTGCGGGAGGCTGGCTTTTGTACGCATTCAAGAATTTTCTCCCGTGCCGCTGTCGTTCCATCGCTGGATGGTCGAGAGCGTTGCGCTACCTCTGAGAGGCACAATCGGTGTGCAGCGTGTCCCAGACATCCGAGGAAGTGAGTAATAGGAATGCATTATATATTTCGATGAGTTTCGGCACCCGAGTAAGGGAAGTCGCTGGACCGCCTTGCCAGGCAATCTGCAGTTCCATTGCGTGGCCGAATTCTTGTCGCATGCACTGCTTAGTATTTGTCGCATGGTCCTGGCCTCTTCCAATGCTGAATAAAATGAGAGCGCAAAGCTCTGTTCCTAGCTTTAAATTATTGTACTTGGGTGATTGAACAAAGCAACCAGGATGGGTATGTCATATCTTCCCTAACCCTTTTAGTCCTGTATTTTTTTATTTCCAGCGAAAAACGTTTTCCTTCGTGTTTTCCGTCACTTTTAAACCCCATCGGCCTAAAAACGAAAAATAGAGCTTGTGGTAGACGTAATTATCAATTTACAGGCATCGTGTCTAATTAGGCAACCAATTATTTCAAATTTATTTTAATTAAAAAAATTGCTTGTTTTTTATTTTTATAGAGCATTTAGCTAACAAAAAAAGCGATCCTAGTTATGCAATTATTTCTTGATTTACAGACACGTCGTAAAAGTAGGGCTTAGGTCCTTCAGGTCGCCCCATAGCGTGGTCTTCGCTGCAACACCCGCCTCTTTCAAGAATTCAAATCTAGAAAAAAAACACAGAATGGTGATATCTCTTGTAAGAGGCATTCTTCAAGAGCTACTTCCCAAAATTGTAGCTGTTTTGGGTTTGTTCTCGATGATCTAGGAACATTTCGCGTGGTGTTATAAAAAGAACACAAGGCCTGAGAAAGCTAAGATGTAAAAAAGGTTAGCGGGTCTGTGTATCATAATTAACAGATTATTACAATTGAAGCCAGGGCTGACATATTGGCCGAAAAAGAAAAGATTAGCCTTGCTTGGATAGCCACGGATAACAGAGAACCATTGAATACTTCGCACTGGGTTCAGGACGAGTGTCTATTCATGCAGGCGCGCCGGCTGAGGCGGTTGTGATCACACGGCGAATGGCTAAATTACTTGGTTTTCATTCCCGACATGACCACATTGCAAGCAGCTACTAAGACAACAGGGGTAGTGTCATCACAACTAGCCGACTCCCGGAGGACTGCACGTAAACTCCTCCGCTAAAACAAGTGTTCTGAGTGCGAAAGCATTAATATATGATTAAACTGATTCACGGCTTTGGTTTCGCTCTGATTTATCCTATGGCTCCATTTTTTTGCCGCTTCACATGATATGTTTCGCGACACTATACCCCGTAACGCTGTCGAATGGCTTCCATCTGTTTCTTACACGTTGCGCAGCTGCTTGTTTATGCTTTCATCTATACGTAGAAAAGATTGGATGACAATGGTTCATTTTGCTTCATGTCGTTTCGTTATATAGGCTGCATTTTTCCGGTCGCTGATTTCGCCTATGGTGTTTTTTTTTTCAAAACTCAACTTACGGTGTGGCATGTTTAGCCTAATTGACCATATCATGAGAATCATGGCTAGTCGCAGATTGGTTTCAAATTCAAAATGATGCATCCACGGTGAGTAAGGTATGAAATTCAAGATCTCGATGAGTTCATTCACGTGGGACTGATAACAATTGCTTCCTGGTACAGTCATGACACAGTAGTCATGGTGAGTGGAAAAGGGGGTATGAAATTCATAGTGATGACTCTTAGGCGTTCGGGGTATCAAATTAAAAGGTTTTGATTATAGAAATAACGTTGAACAAATCAGAAATGTAACCTGTCCATAATCATGACACCATCATAATGAGTCATGGATTGGGTTAGAAGTCAAAATGAAGGGCCGCCATGGCATGTGAGGTATCAAATTGAAGGTGTCAGTGAGGGAAGTCACAAATGAGAAAAAAAAGTGCTTCCCAGTCATAATCATAATATGATCATTGTCAGTAATAAATTCAGTTGAAATTTGTAGTGATGCCGCTTGCGCATCTATGGTATAAAATTAAAGGTATCAAGAAAACAACGTTGGACCAATAAAATACATCCTCGTCGTAATCATGGAATAGTCATGGTGACCCAAAGATTGATTTAAAATTTATTGGGACGTCGCTAGGGCTGTCCATATCGAATTGAAGGTCTTCATGAGAGTATTCCATTGAGACAAATAAAAAAATTTATCCTTGTTATAATCGTGACACCGTCATGGGGGGGTCTGAGATGGAGTTGAAATTCAAAATGATGTGCAGCTAGGGCGTGTGGGGTGCCAAACTGAAGGTCTCGATGAGGGAATTCACGTGAGGAAAATAGAAATGTTTCATGGTAATAATCATGACATAGTCATGGTGAGTCATAAATTGAGCTCAAAATCAAAGAATACCGATAGGGTGTGTGGGGTGTTAAATCAAAGGTCTTGATGAAGAAAATCATGTGCCACAAAAAAAATGGCATCCACCTGACCAGTACTACTTAGTAGTAGATAAACGTTTCGAAGTCGGTGCAGATGCTGAAATGGTGGCAAAAATAATTGTGTTGCCCAAGCACAGTTTTATGGGCGCAATTTTAACCGGTGAAAACCACATCATGTGATGATATGTCCAGTAACTACGTAGCCAAAAATTCCGAGTTGCGTCGTAACATCATGGGGCTGTAAAATAATTGGTTTCTATGCAGGGAGTCGGGTGCAGCTTGTGGGGAGCGCCTTGGCACGACACCTTCTGGCCTAGAGGGTGTTGCTGGATGGAGCCCCTCGCCATGGGCTCCCTTCCCTCGCCCTTCTCGCCTTCCATGCGGCGAGCGGGCAGCAAGATTTGGAGACATCGGCACCCGACGGATGGCGCTGGCGGACACCACGGGCAGCCGGCAGCGAGGTGAAGGAGCCGGCGGTGGTGCTGAAGAACCGCGCGCGAGGACTGAGACTCGGGGGGGCAGAGTGTTTTTGGTGTGTGTGTGCCCGGACGGGCGACAGCGAGGTGGAGGATATAAGTAAAGAGTTCTTTCACGCAACCGCAGTGTGCCTCATTCCTTGGCATGCCGTAGAGAGCAGGCCCACAAGCGAAAGCACAGACATGCCACTTAATATCGAGTTCAGCTTTGGAGGACGGTTATATTCAAAAACCCTAATCTGGTGCTTCAGAGGCATCAATCCAGCTTGTGTCCTTCGACAAGCCATCTGTGAAAAGAGCTTGCTCCTCACCATGCGGCTCGCAATGTGTGGACAAAATTGTGGCTGATCGCTCTTTCAAAGTAATTGGTAAAACACGAAAGCCAAAGGGGCCTTCACAGGAGCAGCTGAATGTTAAAGGAACCTAGCTCCTTCATGCGCGAAGGGTTCGCTAGCCTGACCCCGCCTGACGAAGTGGAGCCAACACGCTATAAAGGAAAAAAATAACCGGTAAGCTCGGGCAATAAAGCCCAAAATGACATGCACAGAAACAATAGCTTGAAACACAACGGTCACGGGAACAACGCCGCAGCGGAGCCTTGCCTCAATTCACACGCTTCCACCGTACACGAAGGCACTGGCCGTGATACGCCCACTGTCGGCGTTCACTAGCGTCATGATGCGCTACTTCGCTTCGCCTCTCCTTGACGGCAGCACCATCTGGATGAGTCATAGAGAAGGGCATCAGGCGCGTTCGTACTGCTGTTCACGTAGCCGCTCATAGCGCCGTCAGTAGAGCGCCACGTGCCTCCTGTTGAGTCGACAGGGCATGGGCTCGAAAACGGGTGCCGCAGCGTCAATGGCACTTTTTCTGGCTACGTAAGTTTTGTGACGGATATGACGTGAGTGATATCTTGGTACCCGGTCAGGGGCCAGGCACTTCGGTTAGTTTCGGTATTGTAAAACAATGTGCCGCCATGACACTGGTAGCCAAGCGAAAATTCAGCAACTTCTGCGTATGTGGCATTATCGTTTCAACGTACGCAACAATAAATTAAAGTGATGCCATTATGCGTACAAATAAAATGTGTTCTTGGCTGTTCTTTTTTTGGCACCATTTTATTTATTTATTCGTTCATTCGTTGCGCCGACGGGCGGCGCTTTCCCTCTTATCTCTTCTGCTGCCATCCTGTCCGTCTGCTCCTGCCGCTTTATCTGTGTGCCCGTGTAGAAATTTTGCAGTATGCCTTCAAGGTGAAAAGTTTGGTGCCTGCGAGTGTTGATGGGCTCAGAATGTAAGCGAAACTGAGAAAAGGACTCAGCGCGTGCTTCGATGTTGTGCGGTGCGACAACTCGGCAAGGAATAGCACAGCCAAATTTTTCTGCTTTCCAGCGCACGGCAGGCCAGTACACTTTTTATCCAGTCAAAGTTATGAAGAAGCAAGCGCTATCCTCATCAATAAAGCTGCAGGGAGAACCAAAAAATCTCCTGCCGTTGCTTTAGAGCGAATTTCTTGTTGTTTGGTACAACACATTTGACCGTAATGTTGTCGACTGTTTTTTATAAGCTGATTGATGCCAGCGAACACGCAGACGGAATTTTCGCTTCGGTATCGGTTTGGTGCGCGGTTGCTCTTCATTTTCTTTCCACCAGAGGAAAGCTTGGAAATTATATTCGCCTAATGTGCTTAAATGCTTCTTCGACGAACTGGTTTGGCTTTAGAGCGTTCTGACGATCAGTTTCGTATAGTGACATTACCACCTTCGAATGCTTATTAACACGAAAGAAGCCCCTAAAATTTTTACGTGCCACAGCTGACCACTTGCGTTCCATGTTACGAGAAGTCCGAGTTACCTAAGCGACGGCCGAACTGCGCTTCGCATTTCAACCTGTGCTAGGACATATTTTTTGTACCTTGTTTGCGCTCTCAATATTTGTTTCGCTTTTACGTGCTGTTTACTGATATCCACCGTGCTATTTTTTCCATTTACTAGGCGCGACGTATGGCGAAATTTCGTCGGACATTCGCTAGCTGTAAAAGGTTTTTTGGGCCAGCAAGTTTACGAGTATAAGAATATTGAGCAGTTGTCAATGGCGGAGTAATAAGCTGGTCATATCACTTAATAACCATTTTATTATTGACAAATGCGTGTTTTTATGAAAGATCGTTTCTGCAGAATTGTATTGTGTACAGCAAATGAACGTGGGGACGGCTGCAGCAATTTTCTGTATACGATGAAATATACAAAGCTGGCTCTCTCTTATATTTTGTAACCGACACAGAATGCGGACATTTGTACTTACTTAACGAGATACAAAGCTCTGTGCTATTGTGGCATGTTTTGAACTGTACTTGCGATACGTTGCTAATAAAACCAGTGAATACAGCACATTTCCCGCCTACTACATTTTCGGCCGCAAACGAAATTTTCACGCTTCAGGGCGCGCTGGCTCGTAGGTATTAAACTAAGAAAGATATCCAAACAAATGTTTTGTGCACGTGCTGAAAGTTCAAGCAAATTAGCTACTGAAAGCTGTCGAAAACAAGATGTGCAGCAGCAACACAATCAGAAAATACAAGCAGGACAAGCAGAACAAGTAGTACAATCCGAACAAACACAAGAGGTGTTTGTTCACGTATTGCGGCACACAAAGACAGTCGCGCTCGTTCAGCCCATAGCAGATGATAAGCGGAACGGCCCTTCTCCTGCGCATCAACGAAATCGGTGCAATACCAGCATCAGTGATTTTTTTGTTTTTGGTTTGACAGTTTGGCCTACCAAGCACCATGGAACAAATTGGCCCTAGTGACGCAATCATCGGTTACCTGGAGGGTATCAAGCTGACCTCGTGGTGACCCGGTCATAAAATACGTTCGTGTTAAGAAGCGCGCGTATCCACCAAAAACAATGCGGGTGAACAGTCACAGAGACAAGATGGAGATAGCGTTCGCGGAAACTTAAGAAATGTCGGGGTCAATATGCGCAGCCAAGCACTGCTCACTCTACCACGCTTGTATAACTTGTATACTTTGTTATTTCTTGTCTCAGTCAGCTGTCTGGGTAACCTGCACTATATACGACCGTTTTCTGAAGAAAAGCCTCAGTTTGCAATTGCGCATCGATCTGTTCCTTCGTATGCTGCATCAGTTGCATCCTTCGCAATTTCGCAAGATGAGCAACGAAGCTGTTTGGCAGCGCACCTGCTCATGTGTTTTAACACGAAAGGGTTTTATGCCGGGGTCCACCAAGATCTGACTCTCATATCCGTCATGGAATTGACATCACCAGAAAACCTTCCGTCGACCAACTCTTTCGCCGCAACGGGAGGTACGAAACGCGCTCCCGACTGCGCTATGAACAGACGCGCAAACAGGACGACAAACGCGCTTTATATTATTCCCTTTATATGGTGCTGCCCTCTTGGAGAAACGGAGCGAAGTAGTGCATAATGACGCTAAAGAGCGTCGACAGTTGGCGCCTCGTTGCCAGCGCCTACGTGTACGGGGGACGCGCTGCGCAAACTGCAAAGAAGCGTTAAGGCAGAGTCCTTCAATGCTTCTCTGGTCATGAAACTCCCAGCCAAGTTTCGTACGGGGACAAAGGCTACCACCAGGGGCGCAACTGCAGATGGGAGGGCACCGGACGGCCGCCGCTGCTCTGTAGACAGACCGGCAGGTATGAAAGCAGTAGAAGCATGCCCGCTCACACCAAAATGTTTTCGCCACTCACAAAATAAGTCCATTTGAGCGGCGGACGACACGTAAAGCGAAAGCGCACTGCTGATAAGGCGGCGAGCGTCCGTTTTGTCTTACTCCGCAGTAGGTTCCCTGCCAAACGCGCTCTGACTATGCCCCTGGCTGCCCTCCGATCAACAGCAGCGCCGCGGCGCGGCAGCGAACGAAGCTCTCCCATAGCGTGACGGCGGAGTTTCATGACCAGACAGGCATTGACGGACTCTCGTTAAGGTAACGACCACAGAGTAAGATAGACGCCGACTTATAAATTTCGCTCGTTTCTCTGAAGCGGGATTTGTTTTTTTCAACGAACGATTCGCTGACAAGGTGTTTGGTTAAGTTCGCGGTGACGATTTGCGAGTGCCTGCGGTTTCAGTCGGATGTACGCAATGTTCCGGCTCGCACAATTCAGTGTTTGACGTTGTTCCGTATAGCAGTGCCATACCGACGAAATATAAATAACGATGTGCAATTTCATATCGATGCACAATAAACATTCAACTGCTCGTATGAATGCAGATTTCACTTTTGCGTTTTACCGGTTCCTATGAAAGAGGGATCAAGCACATTTTTTCCCTGCCCCCAATGTCGGTTGCTCCAGTAAATAACTGGCTGTAATATGGAGGCCGCCTGCAATACTTAAAGTTGGCCTTGCGTCTTGGTACTTTCCACCAGAACTACGTAAAATATTGAATGGTTCAGTGCATAGATTATCTACAAGCTGTGGCATAAAATCACGACGTGAACATGAAGGGAAGCGCGCAGCTTTGCACATGGCAGGCGGTGTTGTGTTTCTCCTCAGATATCACTCCGGGAATGTAAAGAAGTTTGAATTTTCGGAAGGAATAGATATGTTGAACAACCACACTCTGGTTTTCTACTCTTGTATTACTATTGTAGTTTGTATTCATGGGGCGATTTCATCCGAAGCAGACGTAGATTATTGCTGCATGAAAACCTGGTACGGATAAGGATATCGGATTAAGTGTTAATATTCATGCGAAAGCATTCCTTAGCAAATGCCCCACACCACCAACCATGCAATGTCCTCTATATCTACAAGAATGCCTAATTTGCAAAGATAACAAATTTATTCAATATAACAGTGTAAAAGGGTACTGGTGACAACAGCCAAAGTATATAAAACAATTTAGGCAAGAAACAAGCCGTTTGAAGCGTCCTAAAATGGCCCAAAATATCCCAATTTCCTGCTCATCGGCAAGTCTCGCATGAAAAAGCTTCTGAAGAAGAAGAGCGGCGTAAGAAAGCACCTGCAGTAGTCAGAAATTGTGCAAACTTTTGCGCAATTTGTGCTCCATCGGGCGGATTTGTTCATGATTACAAAAGTTCGCCCAATGACATGTAGTCAGGATAGAAAAATTGAACGTGAGCTTTGCATGAATTTATATAACACATAGTTAAGGTTGTACTTGTTGTAATGTGTAGAGGGGAAGGGAAAGAATTCCCGGTAAATGCCACTTGAAGAGTTCTTGGTGCTGCCAAGAGCCGCGCTATACGTTAAATAAATATAATATAAAAATATACGCCTATATAAATAAATATACGCTTGTTTGTAAGAAAATAGGTGGGGCGCTTTCGTTCTTTTTTTCTTTTATAGGCGGCTGGTTAGGCCGCCTAGCCCCGCCTACACCGCATATGCAACTAAATGGCAACATGGCCCCTAAACCAGGGAGTGCCCGTAGGCTGCCAGCAGGCAGAGCGGTGTTCTCAAACTCGAGACTTGTTTCGCGCGCCGAGAAAATGCGCCGCTGATGCCGAAGTTGCGTCTGATGATAATTATGAAGGGTGCTTCCAGTTGCTGCTACAAGACGTTGCTGCTACAATTCTAACCTCACATAACTGATTGTTAAGTCTATCACTGGCCACGACTTCTTCCGTAGCCTGTTGCATTTCTGAGAGCTGAGGCCCTCCTCTCCTACAAAGTTGAGCGCCTAAAAAGAGCACCATTTGCGCTTGTAAACAGCTTACAAATGTGACCAATATGTTTCTGCGTCGGCGTATATCGTTTTCGTCCCCCTGAGATACATGGGTTGAAGCTCTTGTTTTACCAGTTTGTTATGGTATACAGTCGATTTACAAAGACAGTAATGCAGAATATATATAGGAAATAAATTGCTTTAGATACTCTGTGGCCATTACCAATGCGAAAAGTTGGTGTTCCGCCAGGGCGGAGCAGTGGTTAATGCGTTGTGGTGCTGAGTGCAAGCACGCGGGTTTGATAACAGGCGGGGTGCTTGGCTGCTTTTCTAATGGAGGAAAAAAGCGAAAACACCCTGGCGTAGACATATGAGCGCACGTTAAAGATACCCATGTAGTCAGCTGTTATCCATATCCTTGGAATTTTGAGCACCTGACTGGCCCGTGGCAGCTTCAGTCCATTAAAGCCTCATATTTCAATTTGATGTAGCGATTTGCCACACGTAGCAGTCTTACCCTTTATATACAAGCGTTGCTATGCAAAAGTGCGTAATTCCGGGACGCAACATCTACAGCTTGCGTGGGTTTCGAGCGTGCTGTACGCTCCGCTTCGGTGCGTAGATAACGTACATTGGGCGCTTCTCAACAGCTATCCCAAACCGCATATGGGGCTTAACACTTCGGAGGTTCGCATTTGTGGTAAACACATGAGCACACCCCCTTGTCGATGAAAAAAACAAAGTGAAGATATCACGAATCACCACAACGTCTGTTGGGTGGGGCATACGCGCTTCTTTTTCATTTTCACATTTTTTTATTCCACAGCCGATGCATATCTGGTTAAACCTTTTGATTACTGGTGACATATTTCAATTACCTTTACGTAACGCAACAGAAAAGTATTAGGAGGTGGCAGATTAGTCAAGGATGACCATATTTCCAAGCATCCGAGATAAAGTGCGAGCGATAGAACCTTTCGCTCTTGAAAGACACTTCAATCCTGGGGATTTTCTGATGTGCGGAGACAAAAAGTCTTGGTGTCCTAACCATATGCGGCTGCTGTAAAAATCTAGTGTGTGAGAATAACATTTTCTCGAAGCTTCCGAAAAATTTGCTGACAGGTGTAAGCCGTGGAAACAAGGCGCAAGTCCATCTGCACAAAGGAAAGTCCGATTAGTTTAGCAGAAATTTTAATGCTCGCCTGCTCAAAAATGGTGCGCCAATGCTTGGCCCCCTCAAGGCCTTCGAAATACACGTACGTTTGTGCAGCGTTGTCGCCAGAGATATTTTTTCGGGGGAGGTTCTGATACCAAACCACTCCCTCCCTTTGGATACGCCCCTGCTTGTGTAAACGTTGTGCAGGGCAGCATTAGGTGGCATTTGAACTGTGCTGCTGCAAAACATGTCCACAATACCTGCCTGCTTAGTTTGCGTTCTCGGGCGTAGCAACTGCCATGTCACCTTTGGCGTCTTCAATGGTTGTAACTAGGTAGTGCTGCTGCTTTGATAGGCACTTAGCCGTGTATAGGCATGAACAGACCGTTTTTGTAGCGAAAGCTACCGTACGGTACGTCGGGCAGTCTTCGCGGGGTGACCAATTTTGACCTTGAGAGCTAGAGGTCATACCCCAACCCCCTCCCGCAAGCACCCGGATTGGAGCAGCACGCAATGGCGGGGAGAGGTAAACGAGAAGGAAAGAGAATCTCGCCGGTCCCGTGCCGTCACCTGAAGGAGGAAGGCGAGGACGCCGCCGCTGCAGCGACAAGTCCGCGCGGCGAAGCAAGGCGACGTGCCCGCAGAGCCGTGTGCGATGGAGTAGGACGAACGACCAGCTGTGGTCGCTCGTACAGCGGCACCGCTACTGTTGCACCCAGCTTCGCTACCTTCAAGTCTTACGCGTTAGCGTGAGCTTCCTTCACTTTTGTTGGTCCGAGCGCTATAATATTCGAGCTTCTGTAAGCTCATGGAGACGTTTCTAGGCGGCAGAAACGATTCCTGCTTGGTAGGTGTGTTCGAGCTCTAAATAAAGGCCTCAGGAAACACGCTCGTGCTTATTTCAGTACCGCTCTAACTATAGTCATCGGGCATAGCAACACATCACAAAGTAGCGTCAGGTGCGATTACGCTATTCTGTTGCTATTGTGCTAAGGATAGCTGCGAACTGGATGTGGGTGCCAAGGCTGTCATCTCTGCTTTAACGCTTGAAACGCGTATAAGCTGCAGTTCCGACATACAGGGCTTTGTACAAACCATACATGCCGTAGGTCACAGGTTATAGTAAGATGGTCCGTGGATCATCCGATTTCAATGGTTCATAGAAAGAGCAAGGACGGGCAGAGCAAGCGCAGTTCAACAATTTTTAGTGTATGTACGAAAACCAAAAAATGAACAGATCGTAGGGCCTCCTCATTATGATATACCACGGCTTATATTCCAACTGACACAAATTCCCCGAAACTCAGAGAATAACGTCCTAATGCATAGCATTCTGACGCAGCCTGTCTTGAGCGTGATTTCTCTCTATCCAAATTTTTTTGGTATTTCCAAATTCTGTCCAACCAATTATCTTTAATTGCGCTATAATAACGATTTCAAGTCAACCATTTACGGTAATTATTTTATCATTTTTATTATTTCTATAGTTTTTCAAAATTTGTTCGACCAGTTATGTCCATTTACGCTATTACAACGATCACAGGTGGAACTTTCGCGAAGTATGCATTATTGTGGAAATGCCATTCGGTGTGAGTTCTGCCATTTTGCGTGATTATTTTTATTTCTTAGTTTTTCAAAATTCCGTCAGATCTCCATTTACGTTATTACACTGATTACATTTGGAACTTTTGCGAAATTTGCATTATTGTTTAAATGCATGGCGTTACACGGTTCGCCATTTTCAGCAATTATTTTGTATCATTTTAATTATTGAGTTTTCAAAACTTCGTTGGGCCAATTATGTGCATTTGCGCTATTATAGCGATTGCAGGTTGAACTATCGCGAAATCTGCATTATTGGGGAAGAGCCATGCGTTATACAGTTTGCCAGTTTCCGTAATTATTTTCTTCTAATTCTAATTTTTCATTTTTTTCCGACCAGTAATCTCCATTTACGTTATTATAATGACTCATTTGAAACTTTCGGGAAATCTGCATTATTGGAGAAATGCAGGGCGTAACACGGTCCACAGACAAGAATCTTCTGTCACTTGCATTGCTGACCCTGGAAGCAACGCTACTAGGGCGTCACAGCCGTCATGCTTCCCTTGTTACTGATCGCCTAGAATCCCTATTGCCCTTAAATAATTTGCGGAATTGTGATCCTTTTTTCTCGAGGTATATGTAGGGGGTCCAGGTGCTTGCGTTCCTCACGGAACTATATTAATTACGACCATTGGCATTCAATTACTGTTTCGCACTACCGGGAAGGCTAGACTTCACACTTTGTTGCTTACCGGGGGGCGCTTCCACGCACCGCACACGTGGCGGTAAAAGTCGTCACAGGGCGGCGACTCTGGGGACAGACCTCGGAGAAGCTGCGTGGCAGCTCGTTGGCACGCCTCGGAGTCGCACAAGACTGCAGGGGTGGTCTGCGGGGTCGATGACGAAGTCGCGCTGAACGGGGGGGGGCGACGTTACAGAGCTGGAGGAAGGCGGGATTGGTGATGAGGACGAGTTTTCCGTGGAGGTCACGTCAGTCGAGGATTGAAGGGCGGTACCCTTGGCTCTTGACAAATACAGCAGCACCAGGGCGGCGAGCACTATTACTACAACTACGAGCACACCGATCATGATGTTGCTGTTCCAAATGTCTAGAGCCGGCATCGAGGGAGAGCCCGGTGAAAGGGGATAGGGTTGGTAATCTTTCGCCTGGTCCGGTGAGGCACGCACACAACAATTCCCCGCCAGATGCGATGTCTCCGGTTGGGAGAATGTTTCCCTATTGCTCGCCAGTAGAGCGGAACCAGTCTTGCTTCCCGCAGGCGAAATAGAACCCTTCTTGCTTCCTTTGTGTGGAAGAGAACCCTGCTTGCTGCCCGTTGGTGAAACGGAACTCTTCTTGCTCCGTGTAGGCGAAAGAGGACGCCTATTGCCTCCCTTGTGTGGAATAGAACCCTTCTTGCTATCTTTCGGTGAAATGGAACCCTTCTTTCTTCCCGTAGGGGAAAGAGAACCCTTCTTGCTTCCCTTGTCTGGAAGAGAACCTTTCTTGCTGCCCGTCGGGGAAACGGAGCCCTGTTTTCGAGCCGGTTTAGAGACTGGGTTCTTGTTTGTATCCGATGACGGAATCAACGCTTTGGGCCCCTCGTTCGTGGCCATGCTGCCAAAAGAAGAAATAAAACCGACGTGTTCCTTATCACCAGGAGAAGGGCATCAATGGATTCGGCGAAACAGACATGGTTTGGTACGCGCTGCTTTTGTAGGCTCTCTAAAGGACAGTGAAGAGCAACAACAAACGCAATGGTCTATTGTTATTAAAAATTTGACATGTTATAAAGGTCCCTTGTAATAAATTTTACCGCAACGCCCCGTAAAGTGTGAACGTTCACCTCATGCTAATCAGTTTATTTTTAACAGCATAACGATTTAGCAAGTCGTAATTTTGCGTATGCGCAGTTTAAAATACCAAGAAAATGCCGAGCGTGCTCTCGTGATTCCGGGTCTTGCGGCAACCGCTCGGCAGTTAATAAAACCAGGAAAACGCCTAGCGCTCCTGCGTGCGTGCCTCGCGGTGACCGCTCAGGGTCCCCGGCACATGTTTGCAAGCCTAGAATACCCACTTAGGGAGATTGGCCGAGATTATGGCGACCACCTGGAGTTACCAATACCGATAAAATGCCCAGCGCTCGTGTTTTCATGCCAGGCGGTGACCGCCAAGTGTTGCGGGTGCATGTTTGTAAAGCCAAACATACGCACTTACGGATATTTGCCAACATTGCGGCGATCGCCCGGTAGTTAAAGAAACCAAAAAATGGCGAGCACTCGTATGTGCGTGCCTCAGGATGACGCCCAGCGTCCCCGGCACATGATCGCAAGGCAAGCATACCCACTTAGGAAGGTTTGCCCAGCGTTCGCCATAATCATGCGACACTTGCTTGGAAGGAGAAAATTACAGCGTTCGCTCCAAACGTGGCAACACTTGCGCGGATCGAGGAAGACTTGATCGCGTGCGCCCATCCAAGGTTGTATGGTCAACCTCCAACGTTTTGTGCCATCCGCAGCGACATCCAGGGCAATGGCAGCGAGAGATTTCTCCAATGATTGAATGAATGAATGAAGGAATGAATGAATGAACACACGCCTATTGAAAAAACAAAAGAGGGATAGAAGTCCCTTTGACATGACCGAAGGCCTCGGTCAAGAGTCGGAAATAGGATAGGAATTAAGGATTGGGCAGAACGGTTAAAGAAAGGCAGCTAGAAGCAGTCCTCAAGCTCGGCTTCTCTGATGAAAGTCACCACAGTGTTCAGAAGGTGCTTCCTCTGAGGTGGGGCTTCAAGTGGATAAACCCAAATTCGTATTCTACCGGTCATAGCGGGCCAAGTGTCTTGAGGCAGCGTTCTCTAGGAACACTGAGTGCCGAAAATTACACAGGGGGTGTAGCGCACTGCACAAGATCCTGGTACCACATTTCCGGCAGTTAGAGATGTTCTACGGGTTTCCATGGCCGAAGAAGTACTGAGCCGTAGTAGGCGTAACGGCTGTGCCCATTCTTGTACGCCTTAGTCGCACTGTTGCCCAACTGCTGAATCCGGGAGGCAACGGGTTTGGGACTTCCAGAACTTTGTTCTGAAGAACGGTCTTCCGCCCGGCCTTCGTCAAAGCAGCACCGTCCTCTGCGTAGACGTCTGCCTCCTCATCTGAATCAGCGGATTCTAAAATCTTGCTTCGGGTGTATACAAAGTTGCTCCAGGGTGATTATGTGGTCCTGTTCAATGCCTTCAAATCCCTTCATAGCGAAGGACCCGTGGTATTTGGATAGCAGTCCACTCTGTTGACATTCAGCAATGAAATTCTTGATTCTGTTGACAGCGCGGCTGGTAGTTTTGCGTGAACCAAGGGTATAATTGCGTCCATTGAGTCTGTGTAAATTATTATGCGTTCGATAGGTCCGAGGGTGTTTAATGTTCGATTGCATGTTCAGTCTAGATAAGCAGGAGGCCCTCAGCTTGGCTTCTCGGCTGGAAATGTGCATTTGATAATTCGGTCTTTGAGGCTGTATCAGCAGAATTAGACTCAGTAATGTTCAACTGCGGCGTCTGTGTATACATGCAGCGTACGACTTGCTTGGCTATCTCCGTCTCGACTGCGTAGTTCTAGTAGGTGATCTTTCACCTTCATTTTTTTCATCTTGGTGGTCGGGACCTACATTTTAATGGCAGTGACTCGCTCGTTGTCACAATAATGTCCTCCAAGGCGGAACCGGCAGTTCGTGTGGGTGTGTGCCCTGCAGCTCGAAACCAGCTCTGAGAAGAAGTCCCCTATCTGCATTTTGGCTGTCCAGTCGCTGATATTGTCCAATCCGTCTGTTTTCGGCTAAGTCGTCGAGTCATTTAGCTTGCGCGTGTGCATATAGAACTGCCGTGGCTGTAAATTTTGGTGATTCTGTAACGACGCGCAGAGCTTCAAGATGCAGGATTTCAAGCTTCTGCGAGTTTTCTTTTTGAGGTATGTATAGGTGATGGCGTACATGGTTTTTCAAACCAAGAGACTGTTTACAAGTGTTCACCGAGAGCTCTCGTCAGTTGCCAATAATTTGGACGTAACTCGGTTAATTAGGTGCGCTGTGCTGTTCCACGTGCGGAGAAATTCCCACACTCATGTTCTGCACCCACCAGCTTCATCAATAGGGAGACCGAGAATACGAACACCCTGTTCGTATTCGCCCCATTCATACAATAGGTATGAATCATACGCCCCATTCATAGTCTCGCGCCATTCATACAATAGGTGATGTGGCCCTTAACTTGCTGCTTGCGAGGGCGGGCATTGGCTACTACTACAAAGACTGCCTTTTCTGGGGCAGGTGAGAGACCCACTGACTCCTTGCGACAGAACCTGCTATTCTTCGCTGAGCGAGCGACCCGCCGACCAGATGGTGATGTCGTCGGAGTAAAATGTGTAATATATGCCTGAAATATCTTTTCCAGCTTACGTGGAAGGTCCGCCATGACCACATTAAAAAGTGTTAGAGACAGTACCACCCTTTGAGGTACGTCTATTTGGTTTTTTGTTTTCTCTTCAAAGCCTCGGCCCTCCTACACACGTAGGCTTCGCTCTATCAAGAAAGAGCGCATAAACTGAACATTTTTTTCCTGATAAACGTAGGCGTCACGCGCCTTCCACCACGGAATCATGAGAAACGGAGTCGCAAGCTTTCCGAACATCAGTTGCTACTACGATCCTGGTGTCAACCGACGTACGACCTTCTTTTAATGTTGGAATTTAGAATAATCAGGCTGTCTTGTGCGCAACGGCTGGGGCGAAACCCAGTTTACGTGTCCCCAAGCTGAATAGTAGTTTTCATGTGACATTGAATATTGTCAAAAACCATGCGCTTCATCATTTTGAAGACGTTTAGAGTAAATGAATCAGGGCGCAGGATGTCCAAGTTGTCTGGTTGATTCCCATGCTTAGCAATTGGTATCACCAAGGACTCGTTACATTCCGTTGGTATAGAGGAATTAGGCGATATGTCATTGAACCAATCAAGTAGTTGTTCTAGGATGTTGTCAGGAACGTTTCTGAGCGAGGACCATGTAATGCCGTCACGGCCTCGTGCGCTTGCTGAGGCGAATGTGCTGATTCCCGTAATCAGCTCGGCCATCGCGAATGGAGTGTCCAAAGGTTTTCTTGCGTTTCAGTTGTTTATGCCGCCTCGGGTTCTGTAGGTGAACACGGAACTAATGGCTATGGAAAGAAAACATTTGTTACCATGTTAGCAAGAGCGGTCTCGTCAACGTTGAGGCAAGGGACAAGCTTCTGGCCAGCTGTGCGTATTCGCCGCTTTCTTTGTGTGGCTTCAAACGTTCTGGACATTTTGGACTGGCCCGTTGGTTAGTTGAAAGAGGAGCAGTGCTGGTACTGCTGGAGCAGTGCTTGTGCTGCTGGAGTACTGACGAGTGGCGGCTGTAGCCTTGTTTATCTAAATGCGCAGTTAAAGTGTTTTGCTGTTCTTGCGGTATCGCTCCTCTGCCTGAAGGCGACTGGCCCAGAGGTTGTGTAAGTGAATGTCGGGATTCGGAGAGTCCGCCTTCAGCGAATACGTTTCGGTCACCGCGTGCATACCGGCTATAATGGCCACCGAGATATATTTTCCTCCTTGGCTTTCACCCAAAGAAGTTTGTAACAGAGCTTCTTTAAATTGTCCCCACCGGATCACGTAGGCCTGGCGCGACTCCCGGTGATTTTTGACGCACTTCAGCATCACTGCGATTGGAAAATGGTCGCTACCAAGGGCATCTCGCCAGCTGCGCCATTCGCCTTTGAAAGCCGTGCTTGCCGTGGTCAGGTCCGAAAGAACTGTCGGTCTGCATGGCGTGGTGGGTGGGGCGGATTACACTGCCAACCTCATTTTGAAGCTCAAGGTGGACAGCCCTAATTGCTCCCATTATTGCAAACCCTCTTCCTGTGTCCTTAGGACAGCCCCAGGCTGTAGGAACAGCATTAAAATCACCACCAATGAGAATTGGCAAACCTTGGGCTCGACGACAAAGAGCTATGATCTATGCGGGGTCATCCTCATCACTGGCAGCAGGACGTATGTATACGGATGCAACCATTAACTTGACACCGCGAATAGGTGTGATGACAGCAGCCACTTCACGCCACAGTGTACAAATGGCACTGGTGTCTATACAAGTTTGTGGGAAACATCTGTCCACGAGTGCCACAGCTCGGCCTCTAGCGTCACGTGCGGGTGGTTGTCTTTACCACGTCTCCCTCTTCTAAGAAGCATTGTTGGACAAGAATAGTATTGTATCCCGTGAGGTGAACTAGAAGACAGTCTGTTTCTTGGAGCAACAAAACCGGGATAGGATCGCCCCGGAGGCGGTCCGTTACCTCCGCGGAAATTATTACTGATCACAAAAAGAGATGTGCATCATATAAAACAGATAAATGGCGTGTAAACACAAATAGTGCTTGACAGACGGTTGCGGCACCTAGAAGTGTTAGTTCGCTCGGCTTCCTTTCCAGGTTGGATGAAAACAAAAACGTCCCGCTGCAACACTAGGCCTAGCCGGGGTTCTTTCCTTACGGCTTACTTATGTGTTCCGAGAGGGGCTGTCTCAGATATGTCGTCAGGTCAGAATCCACCTTATAAATATTCTCAACGGATCCCTAAACACCTTCTAGACCATAGTCACAGTGGAGCTCGGGTAGCCTCCTCTCTCTCACGGAAATACCCGACATCCACTTTATCTCTAAGCCTAACATGCCTTATCACATTGACGTTCTCCGTCCTGGCAACACGTCGAACGGGATGACCCTTCGCTGGCTCCAACAATCCTAGCAACGTAGTAATTGCATTCCTAAAACAAGCACGTACTGCGTCACGAAAAATCTCTATGTACCCATAGAACATTCTTGAGTGCTAAATTTTCATCCAGCTTCTCGCAACTCCCCCGTCATATTCTCGCTCTTGACATCAAAGAAGCTTTATATCCTGTTTGACAATAGGCCATTCAGGCTCATTCTTCTTGAAAAATATCAAATAGGCTGCTGTCTTCAATATACGGGCACATCACTGACTAATTTAACGGCAGGTGGTGCTATTGTAGGAGACAGAGGCGCCCTACACGTGCTCAGTCCACTCCCCTCTTCTGTTCACCATTGCTTTCCTCGATTTCCCTTCAAAAAGCAAGCCATTTTTCGCACTCATTATGAGCCGTATGCAGATTGTTTTATCATGAGGACTGACACGGGTTCATCAGGAGACAAACGAACTCGGTCTTTGAACTGCCGCCGATGTAAACCAACCGGTCTCTCCAATGGGCCTTCACTGACCCATTAAAAAATTAAAAAAAGAACACCCAGCACTGTTCAGAAGCACCCTTCAGCCTTTAGTCACGAAGCAATCGAATTCACCTGCAACGTACATCTTGTAAATGCCGCACCTTCAGTCCGTGTTCTTAGGCTGACTGAACGAAGTAATATTTGCAACTTAACATTAATTTCTTTATGCAAGTGTGTTATACGCTCTGTCTCATCTAGACGCAAGACCTCCTCTTACCCATAAAGCGCCGTCCTAATCTAAAAAATCACCCGTTTGATTACTTCTTCCCTTAGGCACACTATACGAGATCTGCATGCCCCGAGCTACTCTGCATAGGCCACCAATGGGGGAGGGGGTTGTGTCCTCTCGCTACCATCATCATGATCCTTACCCCTTAACGCCGTTTTCTTCTTTGTTTTTTCTTCGCCCTTGAAAGCCCTAAATATCAGTAGTAGCGTAAGCCTGCGGTGGTCGTGTATTTACGATGTGTAAAATTACTCCCGTTCGCGTGAGTACACGTTTGTAATATACTTGCCTAAAGGATCGACACTTGGTTCAGTTGGCACTTGTTAATCATCTTCAACGGCCGCGTATTAGACCAAGACCGGAGGAAAGAAGGCGGAAGGACGACACTGCTTTTTCCGCCAGCTCTTTCGGGTAGCAGCAGCGCCCTGTCGTCTTTTTTCCCTCCTGTCTTTGTCTACTACGGTGCCGTTAAAGATGCATACGTGCGTAACAAGGAGGCCGTAGGTCCACGTTTAGGCCCGTATTTCCCGTGGTTAACCATTCCTTAGCTAGAGGAAGGGGTCAGTCGTGGGGTAGGGGTATGTATGTTGCTTGGGCGAGGTTTATATCCCAATTCACGCCGTCATCTTTACTGCTATTTATTCTACGTAGGAGGCCCTTTAGGCCTACTGCACAGAAGAGGCCCTTCTGTGCAGTACGGACGCAGAATTTTAGCGTAATACAGTGTTTGATAGTTTTGAATTATTAGTACTCCTGCTTTGCATGATTACCCAAGGCAAGCCAAAGGATTTAATTTCATGCAATCTGTGCGGGTACTGCACGGCCTGTATACGTGTGCTTGGGAACCAAGGAAAAGAAAGATGGTGGCGACTTCTGAATCAGCTACATAGGCGTACATGACGGTACACTGGGACTCTACTCGCAACGCATGAACTACAACACATTAAGAAGAAACGCCGAAGTAACTAACCGAAACACACACAAAAACTGTTGTATTTGAGTTTTCAAGTTCGTTGTACACCTACCGTCGCTGCTGAGTTGCAGAACCATTTGCTGAAACCGGATGTAAATTTGCCTAATGTTTCATAATGAAATATACTGTTGCGAGGGGTAGTAGTTGAAGGAACGCGACTCGGGAATTATTCTAGACAACGCGCATCGTTTCAATGACGGTCGAATTGACGGGGAAGAATTGAGTTCCACGCCACGAGAAGCAGAAGTAGGTATCGTGGAACGCCATTGATGACGTCTCATTCCGCATAGCGTCATTCTGAGACTGGTTTGGAGAAGGCCACAAGCCACGTGGTTCTATACCGAGGAGATACTGCAGAAGGGTCATGGCATAGCAGTAAGTTAGGCACATACTTGTATTGGGAGATGGGCACGGACTCAGACTATTATGGTTGGGAAATGTCCCGTGAAACTGTTTGACGTGCGTGTTTTAAATGAACCACAAGTACGTTCTTGTAATGTACGTTATCACAAAAAACATTTCACGCGCGCAACCCGAAGGCAAAAAGCTTGTTTCTCGGCTTCAGTATTTGGGATTCACTTTCAAGGTTAAGCGGAAGTTTGCTCTCAATAGGCACCGGTCACTGCCCAGAAGGGCAACACGGAGACAGCGACATCCAGCACCACCTTCGGCAGATACGTGCAACACTGGGTCGGTCAACCCGCGCCAGCACGTTCGTGACTGGGCGCGCTCCTTTCTCGCCGCACCCGGTGAATTGTACAGTCGAGTCCACTTATAACTGTACCGTTTATAACAATATATCGGATATAACCAAGAACAGCTATGGCACCGTCAACTTTTGTATTCTTTCTATGGTAAAATAAACCGCTTAGTACAATGCACCAGTGCCATAATATCGGATATAACGATTGAGTCAGGTTATATTGTGCCCAACAGAGCAACAGTGATGACTTTGATGACGCGGTTGCGGAGCCTACTCAGGTAGTGTCTTCGTAGGAGGCTCAATGCGCGGCACATCTCCTCGGGGACTTTGTTTCTGCCAAGGACATTTGCCTCAGCTAGGTGAAGCACCTACTGATGCTCTTGGAAAAGATTTGCGCTAGCTTCACACGCGGCAAACAAAGGTGACCGACTGTGGCTTCTCTTCCGCAAATTAGTAGTAGTACGACCTTGATGCCATGCGAATAAAATGTTTCGAGCTCTGTTTCGTCTTTTTTATTTCGCAACCCGCTTATAACAATTATCGGTTATCACAACGCGATTTTCTTGGCACTTGGATATTGTTATAAGTGGACTAGACCGTATTAGTAGCGTTTTCTTACGATTAAAATAAATTGCGCTATCTACATAATTCTGCCACACAGTGCGGAAGAACGAAGACGGATTTCCTCGGTCAAATTCGCGTATCCGATGGAAGGTCGAAACAAATTGACGTGACGCCCAGAGGGGAAACACATGCGCGGGATAGCACACGCGTCTTATGACTGGCCCGCACAGCTTCCTTCTGATCTGCGAGTTTTGGTTAAGAAGAAACAGTACTTCATTGTTTTCGAGTCCCCTAAAAACGTGTTTCGTTCGCGAATACGACATCAGACGTTGCGTGATGTTTCCGCGCGTTAGCCGATCCATGTGAGCAGAGTTGTCGACAAACGCTGTTCACAGCAGAGCTACTGACTGAACAACACGGCCCTTACATAGTGGTCTTATCTGAATATGGTACTTGGCATATGCAAGAGTATGAAATTCGCACTTGTTTCTGTGTAGGTGAAGCGCTGACTCTAATGAATGGAACGCACCATCAAATACGACGTCTCGAGTGCTGAAAATTTAATGCTGATTTTGAATTCATGACTTCGATTACAATAATCGAAATACTAAAACGGTGTGTATCAGTAAAACCGTGCCATCTTTTTTTTATGTCGCTCTGTTCGCTTCTGCCGGAGCACCGTACGGCCGATATCACAGTCTTCAGCCTTTAGGATTGGAAAAAAAATACCTAACTTTGTGATAATGTTTGCCCCTCCACCAATAACTTTTACGGGTTTCTTTGGGCAACCCATCACGCCAGCTGTATAAAAACATGCCGCGAAAAATCAACTCTTCGCGAGAAGCTTGCTATCATTGAATTTTCATTTGGATGGTGAGATCAGAAATGCACGTAGGGGAGACCACGCCACCCAATACGCAACCTCGAATAACTTTAGAATATTCACATTTGACGGTACTTTTCGCTCTAAACTAACGGCTCTGGTGCGAGAATTCTGTTAGAAAGTAATTGTATCGCTTTTATTACCTTTAATTTGCAGCAAGAGCACTAATCTGAACAAAACAAATAGAAGGAACGCCAACATTTCGTCCTGCGCATTGCATATTTATAACTTTTATTGAAGCCAACATTATCGGTATTTTTCTCACCGGTTCCGTGGACTAGACAACAGTCTTCCTTATTTTGTTTTTCAAGAAAATCCAATACAATAGTTGAAGAAGCATATAGGGCCATCAACGCCTAAAAATAGTCTACAGCACGTGTGGTTGTCTGCACGGGCCTCGGCCGGCGGGTGTAAAAAGGGGCATTCCCCCTTTTCCCAAGCCACACCATCACTTGCCCCCGCCCCTCCCCCCTCTCCTCTCAGCACGCAATGCAACGGGTTCGTCCCCCACAAGACAAAATCCTGCCGACGCCCATGGTTGTCTGTACTAAATATAACGATGGCCACGCCAAATAACGGATGAACCATAGAGTGGAACCAATGGGTGATAAACTACCCTGTGATAACCAACGTTTGAGCGTCCTCGTTGTGAACACATATGCAGCGCACCTATGCGTATTTACAGCCTGCTAACAAACCTTAAACACCTGCTCGCATTTTACAGCAGCACGTAATCCGCTCACTTACTCTGTTTTTAAAATGCAGTAACCAGAAAAGAAACTACGGCTTCGTACCCGCAAAAAAGAGTCATCTGCAAGGAAATGCAAAGCCTTCAAAGCAGCCTTCTCAGTGTGTCGGCCTATGGCTAGGCAGGATGGCGATATTATTTCATCAGCACCGTCTTATTTGTAGGCGTCCAACGTCTATAACATTTATTTCTGCCATAGCTGCAGTATATTGAAGGTATGCGCGCAAATAAAGTTATTCCAGACACCTTTGTGAAGGCACGTTCGGAGGCGATGAAGGCGGCCGGCGCTGGCCGGAGCCAGAGTTGTACCCGTCTAGAGTGGCTGGCGCTGCGGTCGCCGGAAAACTCGAGTGTCCCGTGCCTATAGGGAGTCTGCAGTCACAAGAAGCTGCTCTCACTATTCTCTTCAATCACTCATAAGCAGTGATGATCCTCTAGCATCGCAGAGGCTCCATGAGTTTTTATCTTGTTTTGTAAGCAATGAAGTTGTACTTTTGGGCGGGAATTCTTAATTGCGCTCTACGCTTATAAAATTTTAATCTTGCTTAGGGAGGTTATAAACAATCAATAAACTTGCAAATATTCGCCTAGCTGGAAGGATTCGAAATATCTTGTGAGCTGTGTCTAATCTAATCTAATTTCCATAAGACCTGTCTCGTCTAAAATTTGCTGAATAATATTACGTGGGCTATGTCTAACCTCACGGCGATTTCCATAAAACCTGTCTCGTCTAAAATTTGCTGAATAATATTACGTTCCAATGTAACCTATAATAACCTCACCGAAGCTAGTGTAACTGAAATGAATGCATCATAACCTACCGAAATCCAGCGAAACTGCAACAAACTTAATCTAACTCAGCCCAGCGGCACAGAACACAACCTATATTTAACGTAATTCAACTGATACTAGACTGCACCGATGTCTTGATATATTAGAAACCAGAGAAGAAAAAGTAATAACCAACTCACTACGAAATAAAATTCTGAAGATTGAAGAAAAAAACGTTACAATATTGGACACCCAAGCCTTCTGTTTTAAAACCAAGTACTCTACCACAGCGCTTCAAGGGCAGCTGCAAGCATGGCTTTTGAAGGAATAGTTATCCCATAGAATTTCCGTGTAGCATGCGTAGCCGATGAGAGGCGACTGCCGCGAGAAATGTCTGACGGTATTTCTCATCGTTGCCGTAAAAATAGACACTGCCTATCTTGTTTTGCACTTTAATTAGGCTTTTCTGCTGTGCTGGCGATAGCGTGATGGTGAATCCCAATATTCTCCATTCAACACCTGTCCACGGACCATTGCTGACGGCAAATTACGCAGGTATAGACAAGTGCGAGAAAAAACCACTGCGACTGCCTAGCATACCGACTGCTTTGCACTTGCAATGTTTGAGCAACCGCATGAAAATTGCGGTCAATCTGTCGTTTTTTGATAGCGCTGTAGCAATGGCTGGAGCTATGAAATCACTTAGACCGCTTACGTTTAGGCAGGTTGTATCGGCGCACGCTTTGTGCAATACATGGTTATGAAGGCAGAGCAAAATATTCGGATGCGCTCAATTAATTTCAGTTACTTTTGCGCTTCTAAAAACCAGTTATGCGACGCCACGCACGATACCGTTACAATTTCCATGAAGCCGGTGTAGCGCACCGAAACGTGCCAGGGAATGGCTTCGGGGACCCAGCTTTTGAGCAGGAAGGACAGACAACGTTTGCGTGTCACTAAAACCACGCGCACTCGCCAGCCGTCGACACTCGCGTCAACGCAGCGCAGTGGCAAAGGGCTTACTTTCACGATAGTCCAGCACTTTCAGGAATGTCTTAACCGCACCGGCAATGGTTTGCCTGCCGCCGCAGAACGCCTCGCGTGTCACGCCGGGAATAAAAGCTGAGGAGGATGATGATGACTGCAGCGCATTGAAAATGCGCTCCAGCGCCAAGCGACTTGCTTGGCATCGCTGAAACAAGCGAATGGCAGTGATATTATTGTGTAAAATGCGAGGAAGGTGAAATTCAGGAAAATGATTGGAATGTTTTTTTTTTTGGAAAACGAAGACCTGAGCTCTTTTGTGTAGGAAGATGGATATCGGGAAAGAGGCAGGCGCCAACAAAATCATGCTACCCCAGCCGCTAGCAGCGCCGACCTGGGCTATGTGACTAGGACGTGTTTGAGTATCTCCTCGTGCAGAGCTGCGATATCGGAATGTTTAAATCGCTATGGTCCTATGGATGCAGATCAAAAGCGGAGCCGTGCGCAATAAAACGCTGAATGCTGGCTCCACACACGCAGTGGCGAAGTGTGCGCATACGTGGGACAGTGGTGTTAATGCCCGTTTTCTAGAGAGCGATACTGTCCTTTCTGGATGATACCCGCGGTGGTGGTCGTGTTTGCAAGTACCTTGTTAATCAGTATGTTTTTGGAATGGCTACCGGGTAAGGAATTGGGGGTCTGAGGAAGGGAAATGCGGTTCCCAATCTCTCGCGCTGAAGAGAACGAAGGTAGCGTCGTGCATGCGCCATTTCGAAGTGGCCGCCGCCGAGAAGCAAGCACGCGTGGGAAAAAGGGGGGCTATCTCTTGCCGAGCCTAGTAATCAGTGCGCAGAACTCCACGTTGTGAGGTGGCAATACCTTGCACCACCTCGCTACCTGCCCATCCCTTCCGTGTCCTTAGAGTTAAAGCCATTTTCTGCTTATGTTGGAAGATCTTACGGAGGTGTCGCGCCACGGCACCTTCTCTATCAGGCGACTCGATGTTTTTGGAGGGCTTCAAATTAGTGAGTGTACATGATTGAACGTTCGGTCTTGCCTCGTACATTCGTGTTGGATACATTCGTAATGGAAACGTTGTGGAAAACTAAATGATGCCTGTTCATTTTCCCATTATTACGTGAGACTGAAGTAACTTACGATTGAATTCATTTACGTTCACCGTCGTACAACGCAACCAGAAAGGTTAATTAAAAATTTGTTTTTTTTTCTGGTCTCTGGACTTGGGGTTTTTCGCGAATGGTGGCAGAAGGCTATGTATGACATTTAAAGAACCATGTTACAAACTATTTGCCAATGCCGCATATACACCAGAAACTCCTCGCAGGTGGATTGCAATCAACTACCCTCCACGTTGTGCATATTGCTATTCCTGTTAACCTTCCACTTTTTCCGATCTCACCTGCACTTCTAGTTAAGCGTCTTTAGTGTTCTATAAATAATTACGAATATGATCGATTTCACTTATGTTTTACCTGAGCATACGACGTAAGGGCCGATGTTTCGGTATGATGTCTAACATCGTCAAGCAGTACAGCCTCCCAAATTTTGAATAATATAGCGGGAGCGACGACCGACCGGCATGTCAGCGCCTTATCCCGGTGTTCAGCAGCGAAATAGTCGAGAGTACGCGCACGCGCATACGGCTATCTGCTGTATGAGTGTCGTCTGCTACGCTGTTTCCTTCACAGTGGTACACCCCGTGCCACTGCATCTGAATGACTTTGTGCCCCACACTGCTTAGCTACCTTTGGCGGTAGCGAAACGGCTTTGCAAGATAAGAAAAACGGGGGGTGTGTTGCACTGAGAAGAAAAGCGGAGCAGACGACTCTCCTACAACCGATAGTTCTAGGCGCGTGCGCCTACCCTCGCCTATTTTGCCGGTGCACACCGTGATAAGGCGCTGACATGCCGATCGGCCGTTGCTCCCGCTATATTATTACAAATTTGGGAGACTGTACGTACTGCAAAGAAGAACTGAGGGACCTTCCATCCTGCAAGCACGGAAGTTGGTGCTCTTGTGGGATTTGCCATGTTGTGGTTTAGTTATATCGCTCATTTTTTATTTGGAATCACAGGAATAGTCGTTTAATCTCTACGTCACAGACGGAGGGGACACGCTTTTTTTGCGCTGCACAGGTGGAGGTCGAAGGGCCCGCGGCATTCCGCAGTGCCAGTGGTAGGGAAGAGACGCCGTGAGAGACGAGGGGTGTACGTGAAGGAGCGGTGGAGAGGAGCATAATGTGGGGCTATAACCTACTCCTTCCGTACATGGGTATGTCTGACCGTGCAATACACATTGTGAGAAATCCTGCTACAGAGACCAAAATTAAATCGATGGCCTTGAAATCGGCCTCACGTGTATACAAAAATGCATTTCTCGAGAATCCTTTGGCCTACGCAGCTTCAACCCCGACACTGCTGATGTTAGTATGCCAAAGTTATACACACCTACAGATTTGATTGATTGAAGAACTTTTACTGAGATTCAAATAAAGAATCGTGCACGTTGAGCATGTCGTCGACGTGAGTCCGGATGGCTTCGCACTCGTGTAAAGAGATGCGGTTCGGTGACTGTCGGGTAGGTCGGGCTCCATCCTCGGTTATTATCCGTCGCTTCGTCAGAGGTAACTTTGAGTTCGACGAAAAACACTCGCTGTAACGATGCAGCAAACCCAATAACTTGTTCCTTTCTTCTTGCGGTAGCGCCGCATTCACGTCGAAAGGATGCGGAAGCTTGAAGGTCGTCGTTTGCGTGTTCAAACTCGGCAACTGCGATCACGTCACTTGCTTGTTGCGTTTCTTCGAGGAACGCAATTGAAGCGTCCTTGTTTAAATGCTGCTACTCCTCGGTGAAATTGGTGACCAAAACGTGGGATTTGCGCTGCTTAAACCGCACAACGCCTCTTGCGACAGACACACCGCGGTCGAGACACAACCTTTGGTCACTCCCCACGATAGCGTCGAGGCTGGGAGCAGCTCCTTCACAGTAGACGGTTACAATCAATCTTGTGCGGGGTGGCAGGGTGACGTGATCATCGGCGATCATTACAGCCGAACGGTGTGCGGAGTCCGATTCCGGCGTCATGGAGTGATCCGAGGAAAAAGTTATCGACTTCGTCTGCAGATCGATTATTGCGCCGTTGTTCGTCAAAAAGTCCATTCCGAGAATTACGTCGCGGTAGCATTTGGGCAAAATGACGAATGCCGCTGGGTACGTCGTGCCGTCTATGGAGACGCGCGATGTGCACGTTCCACTTGGCGTCACGAGGTGGCCTCCTGCTGTGCATATATGTGGACCGTTCCATCTTGTCGTAACTTTCTTCAGCTTAGACTCGAATGACCCGCTGATTACCGAGTAGTCGGCTCCCGTGTCAATGAGGGCGACTACGTCAAAGCCGTCGAAGGACAACTGGACGTCGGATGCCGCCTTCCTCGAGTTCCGGGTTCGTCGGGGCGTCGCATCTCGGCTTGTGCGTGTTGACGTTCGGGCACTGTGCGTCGTCGTTGTCGTAGTCTTCTCACGGGCAGGCTCGGGCATGTCGGGTACGCGTAGCGCCTTGTGGCTATTGTCGTGTTCGGGAGTCACGTCAGGGTTAGTTCGGTTCGTCAGGATGAGGGCATGTCGTGAGTCACAGTCTTTGCCGAATCGATGCATGGCTTGAGGGTTTTCGTTTTTCCGCCGTTGTGCAGCTTCACCTCTAGAAGTTGCTGCCTTTAGTTTCCCCGCGTGGGTTGGGGGACCTTCCACGTGCGAAGTCAGCACTGCTACGGCGGTCCGGCGACTGGTACGGGAAGGGCGACGGCGAACGGTTCAAACAGGCTGGTAGACGGCTGGTGTTCGGCAGGCATTCTTTAATATCAGATGGGTGCTGGCCGGGTGGGGGGTGTGGTGCGTCAACAAAGAAACCACAAAGTCCGAGTATCTTGTCTGGGCAGCGATGGTAGATGTGGTCGGCCTCTCCACAGTGGTAGCACAGAGGACGATTATCCGGTGTTCGCCATACGTAAGTCTTCCTTGGCGTCTGGTTTCGTACTACAGGGTGTCGTGTGGGCGACAGTGGGCGGCGGTAGGGCGGGGCCTCTTGACGACGTGTTGGAGCAGGGCGGGGTGAATAAACAGCCGCGGAGTACGTCATAGCTTGGGGCTCCCAGTGAACTTCGGATGGCACAGCAGTTCCCAAAGAGTTTTGAACGTCTTCCCGGATCACGTCAGTTAGGCAAGCCACTTGGGGTTGCGGCGTAGTCGGGAAAAGTTTCCGCAGCTCCCCTCTCCCTACTGCGCGGATGGTCTCGCGTAGGCTATCAGACGGAATCCGCATGTTGTCGACGTAGTTCGCATTGACCGCGCCAACGAAGTTCCTGTTATACTGCCAAGGACGCATTTCGAGAGCCTTCTCAATCGTGCTGGCTTCGGTCACGAATGCAGTGATGGATTTGGGCGGGTTGTGGACAAGTCCAGCAAACAGCTCCTTCTTCACACCGCGCATAAAGAAGCGTAACTTCTTTTCTTCCGTCATTTCGGGGTCCGCGCGGCGAATAGTTGCTCCATTTCCTGAACGAAGATCACGACCCCTTCCTTGGGGTGTTGTGTGCGTGTTTCCAACAAAATAACGGCTCGCTCTTTCCGCACAATGGTGGCGAATGTTTTGAGGAATTCCCCTTTAAGAGAGTCCAGTCGGTTTGGGAGCTTTCAGGGTTTTCAAACCACGTTAGGGCCGTATCTTCTAGATAGAAGAAAACATGGCGGAAAGTCTCTTCGTCATTCCACCTGTTAACGATACGGACGCTACCACTTTCTCCAACCAGTCCTCAGGGTCTTCTGCGGGGATTCCGCGGAACGATGATCGTTGCCGGGGCTGTTGAAGAACGAGGGCAGGATTGGTTGCGCTGGTCAGGGTGCCTGCATTGATCATGGGGGTGAGGACGACGTCTTCTTTCTTCACTTTATCCGGAAGCAGTCCAAACTCCGGCTCAAGACCTTGCTGTCGGCGGCTGAAACGAGTGGGACGTGCTTGTCAGCTTGACAAGGGCGTAGGGGGCATGTACCCCGCACCTTCACCAGATGTTACGTTGCCAAAGACGACGCGGTTGTCTTCGAGGAAAACACGCTTATTGGAGCGAACTTGTGCTCCCCTAACAACTCAATGAATACAGAAGTGGCGAAGCAGCACTCAACAAAGTGACGTACGCATGCGAGCTACGGCGAGTCGAATACCCGGGCGTCTGCTCTGCAGGCTTTTTATCTTTCGGCGCACGTGGTTCTCGAACCGTCCATTCACATCTAGAACATTGTAGATCCAAGAAGATTATTCTGGGCTGTTCATGTTAGATCAGAATGCTCTCCCTATCAGAAGAGGTAACACATTCGGCACAGAAATAAAGAATGGAACACGCGCTTCCCTTCGTACAGAGATAACACAGACCGGCGCAGCCGCGCGGTAAAATCAAAACACAAATAAACACAATGCATGGTTCGCGGCAATGTCATTGTTACAAATATCATCGGTACCGTTTCGTGCAGTGCAAATGAACTCCAAAAATGAGAGAAAGGTATCGTTGAACAGGGAACCAAAGCTGCCAAACATTTTAGTACTCTTGAGGCACATTGTGTCGCTCAACTTTCGTCAGCATGTGTTTTTTACTGTGATTGTCATTGTATGCATTTTATTTTAATATCGTGTACAAAATTGCTTTCTTAGTGAGAATAAGTTTCATCGGTCCTGCAAGCACAAACTAGGCCTTCATGCTCGGTGTAGAGAATAAATATAGCGGGGCCCAATGTTCCGTCGACCCGTATCGACTACATTTAACCAATAGCCTCAGTTACGGTTAACGCGACGTTGCATGATGCGAAGTGGTACAGCTGACGCAATGTTACATCATGCAATGTTGCGTCATCCTGGGTAGCTCTTCGCTACACCTGCTAGGCAAGTAGTCCTTCCGAGGGACTGATTGGTGAGACTCTTTTTGCGATTTCAAAATTACTCCTCTAAAACCTTGTAGAACATGACCACTGCCATTCAATGGCAATATAGAAGCCGAAAATCGATAAGTGATCGTTGTACAATTAACATGGTCTTGTGTTCAAGGTGGTGTTGTTCTTTTGCGCGGGAGGAGGATACGGAACAAATTTCCGGAAGAGGAGTTGTAACAAAAACAAGAAAAGAACAGTCACCACGGTTTATATAAAAGGCCCAAAATTCGAGGTATGCACAGTATGAGGATACGGACCGTGGAGGTCAGTGAAAAGTTGTTGCTTTAACGATTGCTTGTAAGCCCAGCTATGGCTTCCTGCAACACGCACTCAGCGGACGACCCAGTGATAGCGCAAGGTTTGAGTATGCGAAAGAGTTTGAAGGACCACTATGATTACATCGGCACGAGCAAAGATTTTTGCAACGTGATCTATCACTGCAAGTACACCAATAAAAACGTACGGGGAACCCGTCGCGTTGGCTAAGTGGCTAAGGCGTTGCGCTACTGAGCACGAGGTCGCGGTTCGATTCCCGGCCGCGGCGCCTGCTTTTCTGGGAGGCGAAAAGCGAAAACGCCCGTGTGTACGAGATTTCGGCGCACGATAACGATCTCCAGGTGGTCGATATTAACCCGGAGCCCTCCACTACGGCGTGCCTCATCGCCTGCGTTGCGTCGACGCGTTAAACCCTACAATCATCAAAAACGTCCGGCGCAGCAACCTCCCATGTATACAGCGGTGCGGGATATAAGTTATAAAAAAATTTCCCCGCATTTCCCCGAGGGGAAGAATGTGAAAGTGCGAATGCAGGAGTTGAATTTGCGCGGTTCGGTAATGAAGCGGCCAGGCAGCGCGCGCCCATCTCCCCCTGTTGCCAAGGAAGACGAGGAGATTCCTGGCCAATCCCCCACGTGGGTATGTGCCATGTCAGCGGCCAGGCAGCGCGCGCCCATCTCCCCCCGTTGCCAAGGAAGACGAGGAGCGCGCGCACCCGCAGCTGTTGCTATGTGGACGGACGGCGGTCAACGGAATTCAGGGTCGCTTATAAAGTGCATTCGCACTTAATAATAAATTATCTTTATGACAGACAGACAGACAGACGAACAGACAGACAGACCAACATTGTCGCGCTCGAGTAGCCAATAAAAGACTATCTTCTTTAAAATTAGCTACAAAGAGACGCTGCGGCCACTGTTCCGCATGCTGTGAATATCGCGCAGCCGTACCTCGCGCCGCCGCCGCCAGCCCACAAAATAAGAGATTAATACAAAAACAAAAACCGGCTAGCGCGCGAGAAGCCCAAGAGGGAGGTCCCGCTGCGAGAAAGGAACAGGGCAGGGACGACACACGTTGCTGTGTTTATTTCCGGTAAGAGCCCGGGTAAAACCCACCCACTTTAACCAGGGCAAAACCCACTTTACCCACGCATTTTTGTATGCGTGTGTGTTGTGCCAGCGCGCCCTACACAAAGTCACTGCAACCGGCGACGTGCTGACGGCGGAGTTGATTCGCGCCTAGTTCAAACTGGCCGCGGCTGACTTGCCGGAACTTGGTGGGAAAGTCACCGCCGAGTCGCCTCTCCCTTTCCCATCGTGATGGCTGGACCAAGTCATGCCTGGTAAAACCGACCCCTGGCAGACAAGCAGCGAGTAGTGCCTGGAGACAGCTCCGCTTGTGTAGCCTTCCCTTTCCCTGTCGTGGCGGCTCGCTGACGCATTCGCTTCGCCTCCATTCGCCGGATTCAAACTGCGGCCAGTGATAGCCCCGACTGGAGGCATTCGAACTGCACGCGGCTGCAACGGAACCCTTGGGGTGTAACACCAGCGCGGAAGCAGCGGTGGTGCGGAGGCATCTCATCGGAGGCACTGAGTTGAGAAGTGCTATCGCCTTTGTCCGAGCCATGTAACGCTCTTGCTACCTTTGTATGTATTGAATATAAATACAGCTTCAAATTACTGTCGGCTCGATTACTTCGTCGCTCTGCTCTGATCCGCGTCGCTAGCGGACTGAGCATGGTAACGTCGCAACAGTGGTGACTGAGCAGGGATGGCTTAGTCCCAACATTGTGTGTGTGTGTCTGTGTGTTTAAGGGGGGGGAGAGCGGCGTGGAGCGGGTACCGCT
Organism: Haemaphysalis longicornis; assembly: GCF_048455015.1. Lineage (NCBI taxonomy): Eukaryota > Metazoa > Arthropoda > Arachnida > Ixodida > Ixodidae > Haemaphysalis > Haemaphysalis longicornis. The sequence goes on along the minus strand of NW_027526335.1, from coordinate 152,814,795 downwards.
CGCAGTCGACGGCAGTGCACCCACTTGCTGCGGGTGCTTGGCAGCCGTTACAGCACTGTCCAACTGCTCACCCGTGCTTTGTGAACAGGAAAAACACGTTTGCAGACGCGTTTTTCGGAAGCGTGATATCTTGCCCTCACATTGCTTTATTGCTGTGTTGGTGCGTTGGTTGCACAGTGTAAATGTGCAGCTCTTGCCTCGAGCAGCGCTGACGAAGCTGACAGCTATCTATCAAAATGTGCGGTGGGGTCATTATGGGCAAGCAACATGTTTTACGAGACGTTCCAAGACGCGAGCTTAAGCTAAAACCCCAACGTCTGGCGTTGCCGTTCATGATATAAAACGGTCGCTTCGCGAGGCCTTCCACAGTGCGAACCTAAACTTGGCAATAGTTGCTAGCGAGGGGTGGGCGCTCGCGAGTAAATAGGAGATGAAGGTAGGGGAAGAACAACCACCGAAATTCACCATCGTCGTGAGCTTCCTCATTACACGAGGGCATAAAAGAGAAGCGGTAAATCGGGTTGCCATTCGAAAGCAAAACGCTCCTCCAGCGGCAAGGTGACAGAGTTCTTCGACAGAATATGCGACGCAAAACAAGGTGTCGCAGGCGTTGAACTGGGCATTATCATGTTCGATTAAGAACCCTCAAACGTGCTTAGGTGTACTCGGATATTTTATTTCCTATGCAGGGGCAAATTACACCGCCGTGCTTGCACGGTGCTTGCACGGTGCTTGCACCGTGCTTGCACCTGTAATTCGACTGCACGAGACTATAGTCCTATCGAACCTGAGCAAAAAGTTTCAAAATTGAAGCCTAATAAAACTATATGGGCGCACGTACATCAGCTAAATTATCGCTTGAATGCGCCCAGCGGCACGGTGCGGACAATCGCGTAAATTAACTGCGACGGTTGAAATGAAGACCGCAAACCGCTGAAGACCGGAAAAGAGCGAATTCGATACCATTGTTAGAAGTCCCTACCCCCTCCCCTAATGCAACTTGAACAGAGCAAGCGTAACGAAGCAGATACGCGTTCCAAGACCGCGCATTTGTAAACAAAAACAACTGCGTCAATCAGCACGTGGCATAGAAACAGAGTCACTGCGGCTGCACTTCCCGTCGGGACCTCGTCCCCTTGTTTTTCCTTTTTCACCGCGACCCTTTAGCGAGCGAGCGCCGAACAGCGCCAAACAGGGACAGGGAAAGGAGGGAGGCGCAGTTTTCGTTGTCTGATTTTACCATACTTGAGAGGAAAGCAACACAGCTGCACCGCTAAATGTTTGCGACTCCTACACGCGCGTCCAGGCTGGAGTTCGTGATAGAACGTTTTTGCCCTACTGTACTCACGAGTGCATGTACTCACGAATGGAAGCACTAGAAAATACCGTATTCATGAGTCTTGTACTCATGAGAACTATGTACTCATGAGTACTGTATACTTACCAATAGTGCTCATGAGTACTGTATACTCATGAGCAGTATTTATGAGTAGCGAGTACTCATGAGTATTCATACTCATGAGTACTCCTAGTCATGAATACTGTACTCATGCGTACTCATACTCATGTGTAGTGTGCTCATGAGTACTGTACTCACAAGTACTGGACTTACCCCTGTACTCACTCGCCATCATACTCACTTTTCTAATCTGGTGTGTACTCACTCATCATGATACTCGTGAGTTTGAGTACAAATGAGTACAATGAGTGTACTCATGAGTGAGTACGCCGACCTATGCATCCCTCTACAGAAATAGATCCAGGAAGTGGAGCGCATCCCACGCAGGACAGGTGATATGGGCAGGCAGTGCTTCTTCCGCTGCTGATACAGCCCCGTAGCCAACCTCAGTGTGCCGAGCGCAAAGAGGTCGAAGCAGAAAATGATAGACTAGAGGGCGGATGTGGGAAAGCCCAGGCAAGGCTATGGAGTCTTAGAGAGAAGTTGGCTGCCCTCAAGGAAGCAATAACTACGCAGACCAACGAGAAATGCAAAAAGATGGTGGTAAAGAATGATCTCCCAGTTAAGCTGGGACAGCCAGTATTTCGGTCAAGAGAAGAAAACACGCAAATAGTTGAAATAATCACCAAGAAAATCTAAGCGCAACTGAAACAGGCTACAGCGAGTATCACAGAGCAGCTTGGCCCACTAACAGCACGGGTAGATTAAATGTACAAGGAATCAGGTGCCTTGCACAAAAGGATCAAGTTAACTGAAAAGTCTCAGGGCAGGCGTGGAGAGAAGCAGTACGACCGACCAAACACGCAAGATCCCCGGGAACGTTTCTCAGGTAGTAGCAATGGCCCGTAACGACTACTCGAAACAAAGAACACCAATATGGCAGTGCAACTGCAGGAGTAATAAACCTAAAGCCGGATCCCTGCAGGAGTATATAGGAGCAGTCAGTATTCTTCCAGACGAAATTGTGCGCCAAGAAACCAGTGCGCCTGTCAAACTACCAGGCTACATGACTCACGAAGATTCCCAAATTAATAATTCAGCTACACTCATGCAACAGGAAATCACAGCCATACAGCATTCATCGGAGTGCTGTCCGAATTGATCTTCAGAAAAACTGGAAGAGCCCAGAACCTTTCGTTCGCAAAGTGTACTGTCACCCAAAGAGGAAACTGGTGGAGATAAAGCAAATAATTCAATAGGCAGTGCAAGTAGTGGCTGATAACCCACGCATCATTGTAGGCGACTTCAACGCCACTCACCCACTGTTGGGATACGGTAACACTAACAAAAGGTGCACGGAATTCAGCCTTGTCATGAAGGAAGAGGACATCACCCTTGTCACTCACTCCGTCCCCACAAGAATGGGTAGCATCCTCGCCAGGGATATTTCCCCTGACCTCACGTTTGTAAGAATGTTAATGAGTTCAGATGGACCTACACAGATGACAACCTAGGGTCTGATCATGATATAATATCCACAGTCATCCTACGTCCCGAATGCGGAGTCCACCTTGTTGAGGTCCGATTCACTGATTGGCACAAATTTTGTGAACGCCGGAAGCGCAAGAATTATCTGCCGAAATTACAAGCATACAGGAATGGGCTACAGGAGTGCGGGAGGACATGAGATCCACGACCTAGAAAATAAATACCACCACGCATGTGCCTACCGTACATCCCAAGCTGCTTCACTTACGGAAGGCTAGAACAGGACTGATCCGCAGGTAGAAAAGGCAACGCCACAACAGAAAGTTGAAAAAGCGCATAGCCGGATTCACAGCAGAAGCGATGATTTATGCAGCGCAACTGAGTCGAGGGTATTGGTTCTCCCTTTGCGAAGGTCTAAAGGTGACACTCAGTAGCTAAAAAACCAGGATGCTTCTCAGACATTTGAGACATTTGAAGTGAATCTGGCCGCGCAATGACGACGGTTCTGCACTCATTTCCCGGGACGCAGTCAGAGCTACTAAAGAAATTGTACGAGAAATAATTGCCACCGTCCCCCGTTACGCCTATCCGATACTACATCGGAAGACCAAATCCTGATCTGGACAAAGACATAAAGTAAGCGAAGTGGAAGCTGCAATCGCTAAGCTTAGACGCAACACAGCTCCGGGACGAGGTCAGATTGCCACCAAAGTCCTAGCGAACCTCGAGTCTTCCTCCGTGGCAGCTCTCACCGCATACATGAAGACCTGCTTGTAGAGCGGAACGCTCCCACCGGAATGGAAAACCGCAGGAGTGTGGTTTATTCCCAAACCTGGCAAGGAACCAGACATTGAAAACCTCCTTCCCATCTGACTTCTTGCGTGGGGAAGCTTATGGAACACATTGTCCCCACCAGGATGCAGGATTACCTAGAAAGCACCTGAAAACTGCCATCCACCATGTCTGGCTTTAGGCTGCACCATTCAACTCATGATATCCTCTTAACACTGAAAGAAGATATAATTCAAGCCAATAGCCCCACGCCAAAAGCCATACTGTCCGTCGACCTAAACAGGGCATTTTATAATGTCACCCACCCCGCTATCTTAGTCAACCTCAATTGCCTAGACTGTGGGAACCAGACGTAGAATTATGTCCGCGACTTTGTCAGGACGGAAAGCCGTTATAAAGATCGCCTATATTGCTTCGGACCCCATCGGCCTCGGCGGGAGGGGTATGCCACAAGGAGTGGTTCGGTCACTCCTTCTGTTCAATATCACCCTTATTGGCCTCCCGACTAAACTAGGGGTCATACTAGGGGTCAAGGACAAGCTGCCCACGACCAACAGCGAGGCAGCCACCTTCGCCATCCGGCTCGCCACGGGATTTGTGGCCGGAACGGGTGCGTCCATGATGAACATACCGTTCGACGTCGCCAAGAGTCGCATTCAGGGACCCCAGCTTGGGCCGCCCGCCACGATCAAGTACAGGACGTGCCTGCAGAGCGTGCGGACTGAGTACCTGGAAGAAGGGTTCTTCGCTCTCTACAAGAGCCTTGTGCCTAAGGTTCTCCGACTTGGTCCTGGAGGCTCCGTCATGCTGGTTGTGTAGGAGGACATGAACGAATTCGTAAGGAAAAAGTTTCCGGGATAAGCGTGGCTAAAAACCGTTATAAAACTGCCCCGGTGAAGAATTTCCTCAGTGCCATTACCTGATTCCACAGAGTGTTTCATGTTTCAAACGCCAAGTCGAATCTGAAGTCAGCCACCTTTCGTCATTGAAGCTAGCTAGCTCAGTATCAAACGTTTACCCAGTGTGGCATGCAATGTTGCTTTTAATTGTCACATATCTGTTACGACATGAAGAAAATGCCTTTCGGGGACTATCTGATATGTAATTTTTACAGACAATAGAACACGAACTGTCTTCTGGACACTTCGCCCTGGCCTGCCCAGACAGTCTTTCCAAATCAACCCCGATATGTACTGCATAGTTCACATTCTCTATCTATATTGTACCGTTGCCGGTCTTGAAAAAAAACTGCTACGTGAGAAAAGGGGGAATGTGGAATTGGTGTTTTTGTGAGAGAAACCATGTCCATAGCCTGTCAGGCAATCGCTGCTGTTGGTTGTTGCCCGACGAAAAAGTGCCAAGTGATCCACATGAGGTATACATTTATGGTTGAGGTTGCTTGTAGGATGTTAAAAATTGAGCCCTTAAATAATTATTTAAGGGCTGACTCACCTGTGATGGTTACACATGTTCTTAGCCTAAAATTCTTTCTCACCTAGGAGATTTTGATTTGGCGTATTTATATTTGCATTTGGGCGCGTTGTCGCTCCCTCACATTGAGGAGCTGGACGAGAATACTGAGTATGGTTGTACAGGCGCGTGTACGCGCCATTAGGCAGAAACAAGTACAAGTGATTGCGGACACAGGCGTGTGGTGGCCAGTGTGTTTGCCCTACCCGCAGTTTGAAATGCCTTTCAAGGACTTCTCTCTTTTTTCGAAGTGCACATCTCCGTTTAACGATTCTATCAGTTTGGCTAGAGATTTTGGCTAGTGATTACAGGGGTCGTGTTTCGGTGGCCGTCTTCTTATCAGTGCCGTATCTTTTAAACTGTGAGCGGAAAGAGCCCCACATGACGACTACGTTCGACTGTGCATCCACTGTGCGGGTTGGACCTTTATTCGAATTGCTAGAACTCATTGAAATCTCATTGGGGTGCTGCCGCTTTGTCTTGTGAAATTGGACATCGCGCAAACTAAGTACTGTATTAGATTCGCGAAAAGTAAAAACGCCCGTGTGTACGAGATTTCGGGGCACATTAAAGATTCCCAGGTGGTCAACATTAATCCGGAGCCCTCCACTACGGCGCGCCTCATCGCCTGCGTTGCGTCGGCGAGTGAAACCCTACAATGAATCAAACTTTATAGATTTGTACTTATAGTAGCTTTAAACAAACCGAAGACAGCGTTGTTTGTAACGTGTTTGAAAACACGTTACAAAACACGTTGTTCTGAACACTCGTAGTAGTATGAATTTAAAAGTTCATCAAATCCTGTCCTAAACAGAAAATTGCGAAGGCCGTCTTTTCATTTCAACGCCCATGTCTGCATTTGACGAAAGAAGCAGGGATCAGTGTTTGAAACTGAAGTAGCAGTCAGAGGTATAGACTTTGCTGTGGGGAATAATTAAACTCTAGACGCAGTAGTGGTATCCGTAGCCTGGAATTGCGCAAATGGGAAAAGGTGCATGCTTTTTGTTTAGGGCCCTCTCTACTTGAAGCTAGTCATGGCGGTGACACGCCTTGTTGTCGTCGTTTCTTCGTCGAACGCGTGTTTGCAAACAAAATCAATTACAGGTCCTAAATAGGTGCAGCATCACATTTCCCGCGAAATCTAAGATGTTTTCCGTAGGTTTGGCCTAATGTGGCTGAACTAACTCGTGGTACAGAGGGGTCCTCGACAGTATTGGCATCGCCTTGTAGTCGTCATATAACTCCAAACTTTCGAGTAACCTGCTCAGAAAGTTTTTGCATTTTTATGTCCTGATTTTCAGGCAGTGTGGGGAACTCAGGTGCGCTTTCGAGCAGCAATTTCTAAACTGAGAAAATGATCTCAGTTATAAAGCTGAACACAGGTGGAGTGGGCAAGGACTGTTTGTGAATTCCGGCATGCTCGCTGTTTTCTGGGGCCTCTTCTGGGTGAAAATGCTTCCTTGTGTACCGCACTTTGTTTAAACTTCATTTTTGGCCTGTATTTATGACCTGTCGTCATTCTTTCCCTCGCCAGTTTTAGTATCTAACTTCAACCAGCACAAACATCACAACGCATAAATATTCCGTCGTGGGTGGAAACAAAGTCGTTGGTCATGTGAAGTGATTATACTACTACAGAGCACTAACAGTGATAAAAAAGTCGCGCCAATCCACCCTGTGAATGTGGTTGGAAAGCAAAGCTGTAAACGGAATAGACAACGATTACCCATGCGACGTCACTTAAATTCACTCACGTCGCTCTACAAAAAGTGAAACCATAGAGAAGTGAAATGTTCTTAATCACACCATTTATTACTTCAAAGAGATGTTCTTAGTAAGGTTAAATTAATGCATGATGCATGAACGGTGGTTTGTGGAGTTGCATTGGTGTAGCACATGAGTGGAAACACATTTTTTATAAAATTAAAGGGAGCTCAAACCCAGTGTTAGACGATGTTCTCCGTCTCTGCCGCCGCGGACGGAGGCGACGAGACCAGCGGCAGAGACGAAAAAGGAGGAGCAGGAGGCGGAAATACTAAGCAGATTTCTGAACGGCCCAGAGTGCGGCCCAGGGGAGTGGGTTCTTCTTCACTGGAGCCCATATTCGGCCCGCGGCGCCTGTGCTCTGTCCAGCAGCTGAAGCTGGGTAGGCAGAGAGATGCTGGTCAGCAGCATCTCCCATTGCTCTTGTTGGGTAGTTGGCGGAAAGAGAGGAGGGTGCTAAGGGCTAAAGTCGCACGCTCGATTATGTGGAGGAGTGCTCCTACTTCAGAGCAAAATTTGCATTCAGCGTCGTAGCGATTCGGGTGCATTAATGGAAGGCGTGTCGGGGGTGGGAAGGAGCCGGATTTTATGACCCGCAGGGTAGTTTTCTGTTCTCTGGACAGATCGTAGGGCGAAGGTAGGCTCCGTCTCTGTAGACGATAGTGCTGGGTTGTGTCCCTGAACGAGACAAGCGGGTGACTGTCGTCGTGCAGCTCCAGAGAGCGTGGGGTAAAAGCGCTTGCTTGTTGGTGGTGTATTTTTTGCCCTCCATGGAAGCGTGAGTGGGTGTCCAGATGAGCTGAATGGAATCGTTTGGATAGTGGTTTTTTAGCCCACGGAGTGCAGGTCGGGACTCCCAACCCGGCTGGTAATTCCGGTAGGCTTGTAGGGAATTGGTGACTACCTTGAGCTCCTGGTTGAGTGAGAGCCAAGGTGATGCCTGCCTCTTCTGCTGCCGTCATGTCTTGGGACTTGAGTGAGGTACACACAATGTGGTAGGTTCTGGAGGCAGCCACGCGGACAGTGTATTACTTCCCTGGATGTTGGGAGGCGTCTGTGTAGATAACTGCATGATCCCCACCGCGGGTGGTATTGAGCGATTGATCCCGTGCTTGTCGGCGACCCTCGTCGTGTGAGGCGTTCATATTTCTAAAAGCGAGCATCTTTAGTTCTTGTCACCAAGAGTCCGGGAGTACATCAAGCGGAGTGGCACTCTGTTCTGCGCAGCCAATCTGATGAAGGATGCGGTGACCCGCCGCAGTTCTGCTCAATTTGAGCTTCTGGTTGCAAAGATCGCCCTCTATCAGCTCTTGCACCGTGTTGTGGAGCACACTGCTAAGCAGGCTCTAGGTGAACGTTTTCATGGGAAGACCAATGGCCTGCTCAACCGCCGTTCTAATCGTTATATAAAGCTCCCTTATGTCCTCCTTGCCGAGAAGAAGACAGTAAGTGACAGTAAGTTGACGTAAATGATTCTCGAGAGGACAAAAGCGTGAAATAATCGAAAGGTATCGGATTGCTTGACGCCTCGCTCCTTCTTGGCAACTCGCCTGATCATGTCTATGATTTCATTGATGCTGTGTTTGAGGCACTGCAAGGATACGTTATTCTTGGCGTTGGCCTGGAAATGTCGGCCCAGGATCTGGATGCTCGGGCTTGGAGGGACGACAGGGAGCTGTGATTTTTTTACGTGAACACGGGAGGCCACAGGCTTCAGCACATTAGCGTACAAGAAGTGAGATGCCATGCGTTGGTGTGAGTTTCCTTTAACTTTTGTAACTCTTAGCACATGCGCAAGGCGCGCACAGGGCCGCTAGTCGTGCCGTGGGTGGACCGCACAGCGGCGCGAGAGGTCGCGTGACGTGATATTCAGCGGCAATGCAAGGGGTAAACCCGTAGATGTGCTTGGTGAGTGCACTCCCTGTCTTCCCCACCTCCGCATGGGCTCGTAGCTAAGTCGGCATGACAACGGGCTCTCACTTTGTTATTCTATTAGTTCCAGGTTCGAATCCTGACGGTGTCACTAAATTCTTTTATTTTCTCGCAGGAGTTTCCTGTTCACACTAACGGTCGTGAAAGAACCCTTGGGGGGTAGAGGTAAAAAGCTTTGCTTTGAAATGAAGGATGCTCACACTAATGCGTAAGACTTTAACGTTTATAAGCTCTACGAAACAGTAGCGCTTTTCGCTACTTTCGAGGCTTAAACATTCCAAGCTTAAACAACGCCTCACGGCGTTGTTTAAGCCTCGTCGCTGTACGAGGGACCATAGCTGGGTGTTCTTCCTCTATCGCACACAGTTCTGCACCGCACGTTGCCTTGTTGCCTTCCTTCTTTACGCGCTCTTATCGCTGCGGCGGCGGCCCCTCGCCTTCCTCCGCCATGTCCTGCGCATCGGTCCCGCGCACGTCTCATTTCTTTCCTCGCCTATGTTTCCCCTGTCAGCTCTCTCTCCCCATTATCGGGCCGCTGCTCCGTGCCGGGCGCTAGCGGAAGGGTGTGGTTTGACCAGTAGTGCTCAAGGGCAAAATTGGTCACCCGGCGAAGACTGCCCAATATAGCGTAGTGTAGCTGGCGCTACAAAAAAGGACCCTGTCACTCTGTGAAGGTGGTAAGGGTAGAGAAAGCAAGTATTGAGGTGTTTTTGTGGGAGCGGTCCAGGGCTCCATGAGTCAACCATTCGGTGGTCGCTCTGGATGCCAAAAGAATCTGGGCCTCCTGTTGACCGTTGGTCGTCAGGTTGTCCCACAGCTCGTTCGGAGGAGGAGGAGGGAAATAGAACAGACAACGGGGATAGTTGGTGATTGTTCATTTGGTTGCTGAGAGCGCTCACAAAACCGGGAGAAAGGTAGAAAAAAGAGGCGACATGGCACTAACTCGCAACTATCTGTTTATTGAAAAGACGCACAAATATATACTGACATCTCGCGCCGTGCGCTCATTTCGCCCCAAAAAGCAATGACAGCACCCTTTACAGGCAGTGTATACACATACCGGTGTACGCGCGACAGTCGAAGGTGAAGAGCATTAAAGGACTGAAACCATGACACACCAAAAGGCGCTACGATAGCAATGAGTGGCACAAATAAAAGTATTCTTTGTCTGTCATAGAAATTGTGGGTGCACTAACACATCTATCGCCGGACCTTCTTATGTGAAACGCTTTTGTTAGCTATCTAGAGACTTTTAGCGATGTCGTGGCAAAACTGTCGTATTGCAGAAGATGGCTGAACCATAAAGTTTCACACTGATATATACTAGAAAGAAATCTGCCGGTAGCGTCTAGGCGAGCGCCTCAACGATCGTTCCGTCGTGTGCCGGGCAGCACGTTCCACTTGTCATTGGCATGGCTTATGAATAGGCTGTAAAGTCGACTCTGGCTGCGGAAAAGCAACAATATTACGGTTCACGGTTGACCAAGTTTATTTTGTTATTTTAAAATCGAAGCTCCAAAGAGATTTATTTGTCAGGGATTATTTAGAAGCGCCATGCAAGATGAACAATAAAACGATGTTACCCAGTTTTGTCGATTTTGGCTTCCAGACAAAAAACCCTTGTGGCTAGCCAAGCTAGGTAGGCGAGGAACGTCGCTAGCTGCAATGGCGCCGTCCACTGCGGCCCGCGATGGCGGCGCCAGATTTCCCTCTAGTATAGGTTAGTATGGAACTCTATGGGGTGAACACCGATGCGGGGTACAGTGTTCCGGAGTTGGGAGCCTTGCTTTGATTTTTCAGAATTTTTATGTTATTGCATACCTATGTTTCGGCGTCGGCAAGTCTGGCTTGGGTAAGTGTGTCCACACGAAAACGGGCTAAGATAAACAACGCATTAAAGGAGCTATGAAGACAAAATACAAGTTGGGTTTATTAGAAAGACTGCTTAGTCCCGATAAGAATGATACCAATATCATCGCAATCGTCGAACAAATAACGGAGATATTAAAGAAAACGTGTGAAGCAGTCGCGACTTCCTAACCAATTTCCCACAACTTTTCTATGACGTCACGGAACTTTGTTTATGCGATTGGCGGCCGCCGAACTGACCTGTCGCGAGGACACATAACTGGACGTCTGTAATGGGGCCTCTAGTTCCATTTCACCGCATCACTTGACTGCTAACGTGTAGTTAACGCACTGAAAATTATGTTTTATTGTTGGCCCGTATGACGTCATTCTTGCTCATAACACGTCACTGTGGCGTAAAATTTCAAAGTTTTTAAATACTTCTTGCTTTCTTTCGTTAAAAAACATATTTTGGTGCTGTAATGGAGTAATGGAGCTGAGTGAGATACTGATTCCTAGTTCTTTCAAATTACACGAATTTGTATTTTCTCTTCATGGCTACGTTAAGGGCGAGGTATGTTTAACGTGGCACGCTTGTTTTCTCGAAGGTTTCAGAATGGAAGATAACATCGTCTATTTTGACGAATAACTTGGTCAGTTTGTTTGGGGCCGAGAAAACCACATCGACGTCATACCGGTTAGAAACATTTTTTTAGACCATGCGACATCTTGTGCGTAGTGCCTCGTGCGCTGGTATGGCGGCACAACTGATGTGCTGTGTTCAGCGCCATTTTGCTGACAACGAAGGCATAACTTTTGAATACCGCGAGCAGACGACATCCCGTAGTATGGCATTTAACACTAGGATTAGCAAGAGAAAAAAACTTATTGCCACTATTCTGTTGCAATGACATACCAACAGCCAAACGGTACTTCAATAAACAGAAAATGTTTCAGAAGGGCGACAGGAAAGCGATACCACTTGTATTCAAGCGCCGGACTGCCTCTTCCTAGCGTGGACTCCGTAATTTCGCAGCGGCTTCAAATGTATAGCACTGCGGCGCCCAAACGAAAGACCAAAATAAAAAGACAGAAGCCCGAGAACCCACTTACGGGGAGCGAGACACGAGTACAGGAGTGTGCGTGTGTGTTTGCATCGGCTCCAGGAAGCTATAATGTGTGTGTGACAGAAAGCGCGAATGCTGCGCCAATAGAGAAACTTTTGGGGGCCCGTGGGCCCCTGAAGAAGATGAAATGACGACGCAACGTCCTGACGGCGTCGGCAACGCTTCAGTGGGTTTGGTATATTAAGCTTTATTTACATCCCGCTCAGGACATAACTTCGGCGGGAAGCTTATTGTGGAGAAGACCGGCGATGAGACACCACGGCGCTTGTAGAAGCGAGTGCCTCCCGTGTAAACTCCACTGCGCCTGGTCGGTGCCAGGAAGTGATTGGGTGCTTGGATGTCCGTTGTGTGTGTGGAATTGAGGTGAAATGTTCGTGTGTACATCGTGACAGTCAGGATATACGGTTTGGAGATCCGAAGATTCAGGTTTGTAGAGGCAGGTTTTTGAAAATAAAACTGAGCATTAAAACTCTACCTGGAACGGCTGAAACTAGGATGAGCGTTCGTTGGATGGGCTCAAAAAATATAGCTTGATGCTTTCTTTCAAATGTGTTCATATGTTGATAAGCGCAAACTTAACATGCGAACATTTTGGACGTAGATGCGAGTGATGAATTCCTCACGAAAGCCTCTATACATTCACTGAAATTGTTGTCCACCCTTCTATTACTCGACATAGCCACAGGTAGAGACATTGTAGGGCGCGCAGCGGTAGTTATAATTTCACACGAAAGGTTTCCATCGCAATCGTAGTGCCTATGACAAAAAAGAAGTCATCTGGAATAATGCAGAACATATCAAAGCTCGTAGGGCTTTTTTTAAGACCATTTTATTTTGCCACAGGGCATAGATAAGGCGGTAAGAATTGTTGATGATGAAAGGTCATTAGATAAACATGAAAATATTCGCTTCGCGGATGCAGTGCAGTAGGGAACGATGATGGGGCCCATGTATCCATGAGACGTAAGCGTATGCATCGTCTACGCGGAGGCCCGTCGCCACAAGACGCCGCAGCCTCGTCGGACTCGAGGCGAGGCAGGACCGCAGGAAGTAGTGAATGTCGGCGATCGCGTGGCTGAGATAGCAAACTGAGAACCGGGTTTACAAGAGAATCTCGAAAGTGAGGCCATTGGCGGGTCACCGTGGGTGTTAAGCCACTCCTCTCCCCCCCCCCCACCCGATTCCTCCTAAGCGAAACCTCCTCGGCAGGGCCGGATTAAGTGGGGGGGGGGCTACGGGGGCTGCAGCCCCTGGCCCTATGCTGTCAGGGGCCCCGACCATATAAAAAAAATTGCTTGAGTGTGCTTGAACCCCAATCGAAAGTTGAAGATAGAAGCTTCAACCTTACTTTAAAATCAAAGCTGTCTAACTCGTGACAGGTGGGGAGGAAGGGGGGAGGGGGGGGGCTCAATCTATGGTTGACAACTTTCGGGTCCATTTCATTTAAATTTAGTTATTCCTACTCCCCCTCCTTGTTTTCCCGAAGTTTCTGAGAAGGCGTCTTGGACCAAGCGGCCTAAGAATCCACAGAAAAAAGGCCCCGAGCTCGGCGCGGTCTTTTTCGGCACAGGTCGTTTCGGTAGTCTTTTCGGTAAACGGACCTCCAAGCACGCGAACGTTTCGGCGCGCACGTTTCGGTATAAGGAAGGGTGAGGCATGCGAATAATGAGATAATGCCTGAAGAACATTGTGAACTGTTTAACCCTGAGGGACGTTAAATGTAATTGTTGACAACTTAAGCATTGCCCTAGGGGCTCAGGTATCTGCGTACACATTTTCTGCCAGAAATTGCACTGTATAACGCTTGACAAAGAAGTTCATTGTGATGACGGCCCGTTCCATACAGCTATTGGATTAGTTGAACCGCATAAGGGTGATTGATATCGATTCGATATTTCTCGCTGAAGTGATTCAGTTTGTTTGATCGACGCTGTGCAAGTTGTTAGAGCGAATGCTTGCAACACGGCTTCAGTGGTGGCTTGATACCTTTCAATGGTATCACCCGGCGCAAATTGGATTCAGGCCCTATCTCGGTACTGAGGATGGGTTGGAATACCTCTCATCTAAGGTTTTAGTTGGAGGCCGATCCCGCCGTGTGAGATCTGTGCTCGCCATGGACATATGCAAGGCGTATGACAATGTTAGTCACGCTGCCATCCTACAAGTTCTACATGGCCTCCACCTTCCAGACAAAGTCTGCGATTTCGTCCGATACTTCCTTCAACACCGTTCTTTTTCCATCCGCATCAACGGAGCAAGTTTCGGTCCCTTTACACCAGTCCGAGGCGTAACACAAGGGTCTGTTTTGTCTCCGCTTCTTTTCAACATCGTCATGTTGCCGCTAGCTTGGCACCTTGCTTCAATCCGAGATCTATATTTCCTCATGTACGCGGATGACATTACGGTATGGTCAGTGCATCCAGACCTGTCACGACAAGCTGAGTGTCTCCAGCAAGCACTAACAGACTGCCAGAGATGGTGCGAGTATGCGGGCCTCTCTCTCTCGCAAGAGAAAACGGCTTTACTTCCCGTGGCCAACGCTTGGGGCCGCCGCCGCCTTGCAGTGTCTCCCGTTTCACTGCAACTGAATGGGAACGACACACCCGTGGTTGACCGTCTTCGGGTCCTAGGATTAGAAATATCGGCATCAGGGTCAGCAGCTCAGTGGCTCCGATCTGCTCGGCAGAAAGCCGGACAGATGCTCCACCTCGTTCGCCGCATCGCTCAGAAGTCTGGCGGGGCCTGCTGGACTGTTGCCCGTCTCCTAGTACGTGCCGTACTACAGCCACGGCTTGTGTATCAGGCCCAGTTCCAGCACATGACGCAAGCGGACTGGGCTCGGCTTGAGGCCATCAACAGGGCCGCCATGCGCACCATTACTGGCCTCCCTCGCATAACACCAATCCCGCCGCTACAAGCCGAAGCCCAGCTAAACACCCTAGATGAGATCATCCATCAGCGTCGTTCCGCTCGCCTGCTAAAGCGTGGATATGTACCGGAGGCAGCGGCTCTCGCTGCGTATATGGGCCACGTTCCTGATACGATGCCAGCCTTTCCTGCGGCTAGACCGCCCTGGCTCTACCATCAGGTGACGGGCAACAAGCCTCTGGCAAGGCTACATGTCTGAACCTCTGGCCTTCATCAACCTCCGGATGCAGCCCTCCATGTCCGCCACTGGGCGCCTGCGACGCGGACACGAGTCGTACAGGCTTTCGTAGACGCCGGGGCACACGACTGCCTCGTAACCACAGACTTGGCTTGTCCCTCTCACCCAACCTTAAACCAGTGCTGCGCCTACGAGACCCTCCGACCTCTCCCAAGCCTGTTGGCAGAACTTACTGCAATTCGGGATGGTCTCCAAGCGCTCTCATCGACAGTAACTACCGGTGTGAAACTGGAAATTTACACGGACTCAACGACGGCGATACGTGATCTACGTCGCGTTGCGCGTAGCACCAGCATGTCGGCACGTATTCACGCGATCCTGGACACATACCCATGCCCTGTGCGTGTATTATGGGTTCGCCGGGACATGCTTCCTGCCCACATAGCGGCGGATCGCGCCTGTCGCCGTATAGACCTACAAAGGCCGCTGCCACTTCTTCCGGTGTCCACCCGAGAAGAACTGCTGGTGGAAAAGGAGAACCTCCGCCGCACCACGCGTGCTTTACTTCCACCGCGTGGAACCGACCTCCCCAGTGGGCTCGCTCGCTGGGAGGAGGTCCTGCTGCGGAGACTTCGAGTTGGGGTGGCATTATCCCCAGCAGTGACCCACGCTTGGCCTGCCCGCTATCACGCACCGTTTGCGGACACCTGTCCCTTTTGTACGGTCCCTGCGTCTGAAGCCGACACGAGCCACCTTCTATGGACCTGCCCTGCCCTTCAAACCTCTCGCCTGCAACACCTCCGGGGCACAGGGCTCCATCCTGGGAGACCCCCTGATCTACAGCGGTGGATATGGGGGCCTCAGTACCGGTCTCTGTTGACGTTTCTGCGTGAAACCAATGTAATGTTGTATATATGACTGTTATGCCGTAAGTCAAACTCTCGCAAAAAAAAAAAACCTACCTGAAGAGTTACACTTTCCAAGACACAATCCCGAGTGATCTTTTCAAAATAATAATGCAGAAGATATTGCTTCTATTGCTCATATGTTTATACCTAACTCTTCCTGTAACAAACTAACAGACTGAGCACTGAGTGAGTGAGTGAGTGAGTGAGTGAGTGAGTGAGTGAGTGAGTGAGTGAGTGAGCGAGCGAGCGAGTGAGTTAGCAAACGGGCTGACCGATCCTTCCGAGATGGGCCGGCAATTGTTTCGCCCTAATGACACCTTTTAAAACTATTCGCCGCAAATCACCAAGAGTCACAAAGGTTTTCGTTCTTCAAAAAGTTCAGGAGAAGAGGCTGGATGTCTGGCCTATAGTGACCGTGCCCTTTTGTGAATAAGATATCGCGCCCAAATGGGGAATGCGGGACGGCTCTCCTTCTGAGTGCTTTAAATAATGCTGGTTGCTCCATAGCATGCGCTGAAGCACATCTATTGAAATCTGTTTTTAAGCCAAGCTGCTTGGGTTCCACTATCGTTAAGAAGTTGAAATCTTTATTAGGGGTGTGCCAATATCACATTTTTCGAATACGAATCGAATAAGAATATCTATAGCTTCGAATATCGAATCGAACACCGAATAATTAAGGGGGGACGTGGCTTTTGAAAACAACTGTTTTATTTCTGTGTGGATTTTGATAAAAATTAGCACAGCAACTCGGAATGCTGGTGTGATAACAAAATAAAAATTTCATATTATTATTTCGCAAACTTTATATATAAAATTTCCTTTCTGTTCACCTTGTAGCGAGCTTGAGCGGCCTATAAAGCCTGATATAAACCTTGTTCGAAGTGCTTTGCATTCCCAAATGAAAGTAGGAGGACGTGAGTGTCTTAGACATTTTTATTAAAACACATTTTTTTTAGTTTTCAGTTTTTTAGAGGTGAATGATTAACGGGCATATAGACACTGAACGACTATTGTCATACAAAATTAAAAAAAAGTAAACCTGAAATTCCAAGAGTGTCACGACCTGAACTGTTCATCAAGGTATGTAACGCGATAAAAGGAATAAAATGAGACCGAGTGGTCACAAAGAAATCACTGTAACAAGAGACGTAGGTGGCAAGAAAAACTGTTTTGTGATAACGGCTTCCGAAGTTGCAACATAGAAATCATTCAAAAGTCGCTAGGGTTGTATCCTTTCGTGTCATTTCGAACACGTAAAACTGAGTTTTGACTTTTTTTTGCTTTATAACCTTGTTTGGAGCAGCAGCTTAAGTGCAGGTGTTCATTTCCGAAGGTTTACATAACACAAGGATACAAATGAGCTACTTCGAAGGTTGGCCTAATATTATGCATAACCCAAACTTAAATACATGTTTTTTTCATGTTTCAATGCATGTTTCAATACATTTTTTCAATACATTTTTTTCGTGTTTCAATACATGTTTCAATACATTTTTTAGTATTCTTGAAATTCAGGGCGTCCAATATTCCTCGCAGCACAGCCAATATGCCTAAATTATATGTGTATGCATTGGTATTAATTTCCCTAAAAAAATTAATTTTTTCAATTCAATGACAGTAGCGTACATTTTTAACGCCGTCAACACGTCTTTATTCCCAACTCAGACCTGTTTGCATGATTTTTTGAAGTTCACGGGAAGCGTTGCGAAAAAGCGATATGGCTCTCCCGCATCGCGGCGCTCGTACACCGCAACATGTCATGCTTTGTTTATCCCTGACATGGCCCGCCAGGTTGCTCTTAAGATTAAATCTAACGTCACATGCAATTATTACAACTGTACTGGCGTTCAATCGCACCAGGTGGCGCAGTGAGGTGATCAGGTGGCGCAGTCAGGCGACGCCGTGTGCGTCGCAGCTTTTGACGCGTCGGCCGCTTTTTTCCCAAGGCTAGCGAGCCTACTGCCAAACATACCAATAACAAAGTGTGTAAACATCACAAATCAGACCAAAAGTTCACTTTGCGAACGGCTATCAAAAGCGGGCACCCCGCGTTTCACCGACAAGGTAAACTCACGCGCATCACGAAGCGTTCGATGACCTCCACCTTTCGAGTCCCGCAACTCCCCGTAATCTGGCTTGTCATCGCAGGCATTCTCCTCGCAATAATGTCCGTATTGAATACCAAAGCCGATAAAATGACTGAACAGAAGCTTAGTCCAGCGAAGCAACGCAAATGACTAAGAAACGCACATACGCAGTTCAAGCGGCCGACATCTTGCATTGCCGCAGCGACGCCCAATCAGTAAGGCGGTTTTAACGCCCGCCGACCGCTGGGCCAATAGCGCTTCAGCATCTATTTCTGGCTTCGTTTGTGCGTCTTTGTTTTTCTGTCGATAATGCGTTTGTGAGTGCACGAAGATAAAAGAGATGGCCACGACCGGAAAGAGGATCGCTTGGCCGATCCAATGGTACCAAAATGGCCGCGCCCGGTGGCAGCGTTGCGGAGATAGAGAGCTCCGAAAATAGCCGTTTTGTTCGGCACTTTGCGCTGACATTTTGTCACCCCGGCTGACAAAAGTTTTTATGCCACTTTGCTACAGTTTTTGGCGCACAAACATTACAAACTCACAGGATACAAAACATAGAAGACGAAGACGTGGCTTTCAAAAAACGATGTTTTGGTCATTTTTCAGAAGTCGAAAGCCACGTCCCCTTCCTTAAACTAAACAATCCAAATATTCGATAATCGCCGATTATTAAAACCATTTCGAATATTCGAAATCTCTCGAATACATGGTTTTGCAAGCGAATACGAATATAACATATTTAATATTCGAGTAATATTCGAAATTTTCGAATATTCGCACACCCCTAATCTTGATCCATCATATCGATGGAAAGAGAGCTAGTCTCACATGGCTTATTTCCCTTATCGTATACACACTGTAACTATGCATTGAAAAGTGAAACCACTGTGATTATAGGTGAATTTTATTGGCGCTGTAGGAGGGGACACAGAAGAAAATGCGCGGGACGAACGCGAGATTTCAGCTGAACTTTTTGAAGCGAAAGCTTTCTTCTCTGACGCATTTCTTATCAGACGCAAAGCTTTCTTATCAGACACAAAAATCTGACGCATTTCCTCATATGCCGGTTGGTGGACTTAAAGCTTTGATAAGGTCTCTGGACACGTGGTGCGTGCGGGAAAGTGGGCTCGCATTGCGTCGAAACGGCAACTTGAAAATCTGGAAAAAGGGACGCTTCTAGATAGTATAGTACACACGCATCGATCATGAAGGAGGAGCACGATAGTATAGCTGGTAGCCATTGAAAAGTTTAGCTGTCAATTTCTTCGCTTGGCAACACTGAAATGTCCACAGTCGTGGCCGAAGCGCCACGGACATGGCGCGGCTTATGCCACTGCGGCCGCACGCCGATGAAAAAAAAAAACACCGGCGTGCGCCGTCTGCTCCGATTGAACGCGTTTCTCAACGGTGGTGTCAACAGAGTTGCTATTAATCGCACTCACATTGGGGTACAGGCATTGCTTTGCGTTCAGCGGGCTAGAGCTTGGAATGTCCAACCCATACCATGCGCTTAGCACGGACAAGTACCGCCATCCCGCGGAGCTCGACGTAACCAGTGACGGAGCATTCACATAGTTGCCTGCATGCGTGCCTCGCTATTGAATACAGGCTATACCTTTATCGCATAAACCACGCATCGGTATACATTCACATCCTTCGTAGAAGCGTTCTCCTACTGCGAGAAAATTTGTCGCATGGCTTCGTTCTTCTTTCGCGATTTGGGTCTTTGGAGGTTCAACGAAAGATTAGACGCACTTTCAGTGAGAATTGGAGGCCCTTTGAGATTTCGCGTTTCTCTCAACTTTCGTTGGGAAGAGGCGGCAAAGTTTTTTTTACTAGACACACACTCACGTTACCACGTCGGCGCGGGAGCCAACGGGCGGAGAAAAAAACCTCGAAGCATAACAAAGAAAAGGACAAGCCTCATTCATTTTATACGCGTGCGCGTTAATCTGTGCTTCAGGAACCGTACTTTAGTTTTGGACAGTGTCACGGAAGGGGTGCCGACACAGCTGTAGCCTTATTCGCCAATGCGAAAAGTTTCGAAGAGTTCTCGTTGGCATTCGCTGCTTGACCTGCACCACCTGTGTATTTTTGTATGCTGGAGTGCACTTGCACCTGCGGCAATGGTGAGAGAATGATTATTTGAATGTTGAAAGGTTGAGTAGGCCACTCGCGTGGTCTTTCCGCTTCCACCCGCGCTTTTTTAGTGTAGCCTCTGCAGGCTGTGAGCGAAAAGCGTTGCGAAATCTTCACGTCCGTAATTGTCGAGGCGCCACTGTGTGTGGACGCAGAACGGGCCAGCCCGTTCCTAGCGGCTCCCTTCCAGCTGGGAAATGAGCAGGCCTAGGTGGTGTGAATAGCTCAGGCGTGGACGCCAGTCAAAGCAACAACAACGACTGTTTCCTGTCGGGACTAGGAAACCTGCGTTACTGAAAAAATGGCCGCATATCTGCTCCTTTTGTTGCAAATGTCGTCAAAAGACGATAGTCTTTATCGACTTTATCGCTTTATGGACTTTATCGCTTTATCGACTTTATCTTTATCGCCAAGTAAATGCCTCCCTTCGCTTTCACGCTCACCTATCATGTTGTTCTTCTTGCGTCGCGCTCCTCCCGAGGAAAAACGCCAAAGGTTTGCTTAAACCATTTTAAATTTCCCGCGTTCCGATGCTTCAAACCGGGTGTCTCGATGCCAACACTGCCGTACGGCAAAGACGCGCGTTAGTCGAGGCGCCCTACTTCAACGTTTACAGAACCGCGTTTCGCTGCTCCACGTGCGTTGCAAGCAGGACGTGGAACCTATCTAGTGGAACCTTTCGTAACTCTTGCCGGTTTATTTCTTAAAATGGCGCCAGAAGCTATAGTGGCGCGGGCGACAGCAGGCTACGGTGGAGTGAATTTTTTTTCTGAAGTTGAAGTATTTAATTTCGCAAAAGTCGAGCACGTTTGATTTTTATAAAGGAACGCTGCAAATATCACTTCTGTATTAATTTGTTGTCTTATATTTGCGTAATGTCTTGTTCTTCTTTAACAGTGTTGACAAGTATGAATATTGCACCGGACTTAGGTAGATTTAGCTGTGACTACATAAGACTATTGCGCAGGCATTGTTTACTTTGGCCGGGTGGCTGAATCGAGTCGCAGACAGACAGACAGACAGAGAGACAGACCAAAACTTCTGGGTTTAAGTAGCCAAAGAAAGACTATCGTCTTTGAAACGCATCCTGTGTACGACCCCTTCGATGCCGTCTTGGAAACGGACCTCCGCCGCGAGTAGGGGGCGTTAAGCTGTTTGTCCCCGTGGGCGCTTTTCTCTTTCGAATGAGCCGGCGGAGGGCGCAGAAGAAAGGGCGGCCCACAGATCTGGTCCTGCTTTGGCAAAGCGGTAGGATGAGAGGAACCCCCGAAGGTGCGCGGGCAAAACGGTAAACTCGGCAGGCGTGTCGAGGAATCGAAAGCAAGAGGTCGACCCAGAATCGGCTCCGTAGTAGATGCCGAATCTCGACGAGAAGCTCCGGCGCCTTTTCACTGTCAGTGACGACCGAACGACAACCCGACCGACCGACAACAAACTACTGGCTGCTGTAACTATTGTGCGGAAACGACGGGAGCGGCAGCGCAGGGGTGAACAGCGGTATTCTATCGCCATTAGACTGTTGTATGATGCCATCTCTCGCACTCACCCGTCGCTACCATGACCGCCGCACAACAGGAGTCCATCGACGTTAAATGCTCGATGGCCATGTGGAAATGCACGCATGAAACAGACCGCATTTCCAGCCCAAAAAGAGCCATTTTACGGCTTATCGTATTTCTGCTAATTGTGCTGCGATAGGGAGGTTGCGTTGCGCCGAACGTCCGAGCCCCCGCACCCTCCTTCCCCCCACACATTTCGCCAACCTTCTTCACGAGCGGCGCGTGTACTAACCGCCGCGTGCTTTCTCGTCTGCGCGGTTAACCTACCGGATTTTTGCCCGTAAGCCGTGGCGGCTAACTGTTGGGAAATAGTCTGCGGGTGACAGCGGCCTGCGCGGACTCTCAGCCCTCTCATATGTGCAGGTGGAGAACTGGAGGGACATTGTCGAGACAACTAAATGGCGAGGTTAATAAGGTCCTTGGCTGAGCAAGAGTCCCGTGATGCTTGGGGTCGCAACCGTTGATGTTACGCTTGAAATTTATAAGCCCCCTAAGCGACAGCCAGACTGAGGATGGCATCGGAAGTTAAGTATACAGCTGTGTTATGGGCAATTTTACAGATCTTGCGGCGGGAAAAGAGTCCCGGTCGTTGGCGCGCGAGCGGTTTCATACACTCTGAGCATGCGAGAGAGGAGAGTTTGAGTTCGGGGTGGTCAAGGGGTATTCACGCATTTGGAGATCAAGTCTAACTGCAGTTTTGAAGTTTTTCTTTTAATACTCATGTACTAAGCTTTGGTAACACACACATATATATATATATATCTATATATATATATACATTTTTTACTTCCAATCATCATTAAACAACGTCTCGAGTTCGCCACACCGGCCACAGTCTCCGAAATTTTCAAAAACCATCTCGATGCTGAGCTCCCTGCCAAATCAGCTAGAGCCACGAGATTGGGTTCCTGATCGACGCCGCACTTCCAGAAAAAAACTTTACTCATTACAACTTACGACAATAGATTTGTCCTGTTGATTTTTATGCGTATAAAACTAAAACCTGAACCATTAATAAAAAGTGCTCCTTATAAGAAATTACACTTCTCTTTTATGGCGTGCACATGTGGAGTCCAACGTGGCACTTCGATTAATTGGGAATTTGTGATTGACCGGCAATCAAATGATGCTAACTTTAAATCCTGATAAAATCCGTTACATAATACTCGACATCAAGCCGTGAAATTAGTTTCCAGAAACCCTAAATTTTTGTATAATTTACCAGTGATCAGAGAGCATAACATGGTATTCGAAAATTTAAGCAGAATAAAGCGGAATCTTTATCATTGTCGCCGTTATCATAATCATCATCATCAGGGCACCAATGACGCAGTAGCGCCGGGCCCCAAAGTTTCCTAATCCGGCACTGCTTCTCGGTACGAGTAAGACCCGGGAGAGGGGGACAGCACACGGTTGAATGAGAGCACTGAACCGAGGCTACTATCCGGGCTGCTACGCCTGCCTTGCAGTGGTGTGTGAGTAGGTCACGTGGAACCCATTCAATAAGAATATTGTGAGCGATTCCTGCCGCAAGCTGGTGAAAACTCTGGACCATCACAGGGCTACAACTAACCGTAGTAAGTGGACTGCTTGAAGGGCATCGGTGCGAACTACGATGCGCGCCCCGGGCTGCAAAGTAATTCCGGTTACAACGAGCAGAGCCTCTTTAATGGCTACAAGTACCGCACAGAACGATTATGGAGGTTCCGGGACCTCAAGTCTGAATGTCATGCTTAGGGCTGGATATAGTGAATGAATGGCAGTGGCAATCACAGTATCTTGGGTGCTGGCGTCGGTATATGGAGTCAAGGTGGCTGTACATGTCGGCGATGCGCTTTTGAAGTGCCGACATCGCAATGCGCAATGTTGGAATCTGGGCGACGAAGGTCAGTTGTACAGTCATGGACAATTGAAATACGAACCACGGAACGCACGGCCGAAGATACTGGTGACGTCACCGGGCAGAGGCCGTCAAAAAGAGACGGACATGCGCAGTGAAGGTGTTGGGAGCAAGGTTGCGTGTCCACCTGCGATATGGTGACCGCTCATCGATGCGACATAAGCCTTGTCGCCATGCCTTTAGAGCGCTGTTGCGTACGGGAGGGTGGACCCGAGGCGAGCTCCCTCACCTTCGACATACGTTTGGTAGTGTGTTGTGAAGCAAGCGGCCAGCCGCTGCTGCAGCCGTGAAGAAGTCCATAAGCGGTAGGCTAACGTAACTGTTTACTAAATAGCGAGAGGTGAGCCGAAGCCAAAGAACAATGATCCCACGGGCGAGGTTACAGAACAGGACTCGAGCAGAGTGACAGCATGGATTCACTGCTCAAACAGGAATGGGTTATAGCGCTTGGGCGGGGTCTATTTATACCCAAAGCGCTAACGGTTACCACAGCGTTCTCTCTAGATTGTGCACACGCCACGAACGTCACAGACACACAAAAAACTCTTTCCACAATTCGTGAGCAGTCGGTAGCAGCGGCGCAGGCTGAGGCCGAGAGAGGGGAGAGAGGACTCTGCTGCGAACGCGGGGCTCTCGTGTCCTTGGGGTGCGTTTAGACGTGCCTCGCAGGAAAGCGCCGAAGTCTGAAGCGCGCCGAAAGCGAGGCGTCTGACCCAGGCGTCTCGAAACGTGAAAACATGAGTCACCGACACGGTGCGGCTTGTTTCGTCGGCACGCCATGGAGCCTTCGCCGCACAGCCGAGGAGTGTTGCAGGAACTGAAAACAAAATCTTTTGGCGGAGGGGTGGCAGATAGTAACTCCGGGCACTGAGTGCTCGGCGCACACGAGTGCCCTCTCACCATCTGTGCCAACGTTAGAATGTTGACATATATCTTTGCATGTGTGTTCAGTAATTTGAGCAAATGAGGATGGGTTGCGCCCAGAACCATCTTCAGTGCTCCCCGCTCGGGTTTTACAAGCACTGAGGTGCCTGCGAAAAAAAATCGGTCCGCCAACATTGTTGTGTAAAGGCAACTGGGCTATATTATGGTGGGAGCTGGTTAACGTCTCAATTTTTTGAACATTAAAATTTTGCTAGTAATTATCATAGCACGCGCAGTACTTGCAGTCATTGAAGACAAATTCTGGTGGTATATCTATAGTTTTCTACGAGCACCGAATGCGCGAAGTGACTCAGCCATGACTGCGTCAAAGAAATGCGTGTTCTTCGAGGCCAGCTCATTGTTGAATTCCCGAGCCACTGCACCACAAACGCAAAACATTGCAGTGCCATCGGAAGTTCGGCGGCACGCTTTTGGTTGTCTCCATTTCTGTGTGCTGGTTTTTTCAAGAACGTATGATGAGCTCAACAGTATGCCTTCCGAGAACGTGCACGACCTTTCCTTGCATGCACTGGCCGCAGCTGCAAGCAATGGACCTTTTTACAGTAGCGTAGCCCTCTTGCGGGGGCCACTAAAACCACACTTGGGGGATTATAGAAGAACACACCCCCTTTTCTTCCGCCTGCTCTGTGCAGTTGAGGAAGCCGTCCCAGACGCCACGAATGGTTCTGGTGGGGGAAAAATTTTTTGATGGCAGCCGTAGCGCCTATCTGTCGGCCATTTTCAGGGCGCAACAGACGGAGCACCACTTAGCTGGCTCGGCATTCGCAGTTGGCTAATCCAATATGGCGTCGTTTTGTTTACATTTTGCCCCCCTAGATTGGAGGGTCGGTCGCTAGGAGCGAGGGCAGCGCATGCGCAGAGCGCTATTGGAAAAGGGTTCATCACGTGACGCATTGCTTTCACAATGACCAACTACACCCTCAGCGTCGGCGGCGGTAGTACTTGCAGTGCTTGCAGCCCTCTTGCGGCATGGCGACATAGCAAGCCTGTGAGCGAGAAGAGGGCAACATATCGCAGTGGGACACGTACGCTCGCTCCCGACAACTCTAATGCGCATGGCCGTCTGTTTTCGACTGCCGCTGCCAGGTGACGGCACCGGTATCTCCGGCCGTCCGTTCCCCGGTTCGTATTGCAATTGTTCATGACTGTACGTACGTATAACTACTTGTGTGATGTTCGTGTACCTTCGTGTCAGCGTACGTGGTTGCATGGGCTCATGCATCTAATCTACGTCAGAAAAAAATATTTTACGCCACAAGATCCACTTCAACTCATTTCCTTGGACTTACTGAAGCAGAAACGCAAACTACAACTTTCACAGGACCGTTATGTTCGAGGTATTTGAGAGTCATTTCAATAGAGCGGTAAATGCGAGTCTCTGAATTATGGCTGATGTGTGTCCATCTGCTTATTGTTGTGCCGTTTGGCGATGTAAAGATTTAAGTTCCTTGTGTTTTCGCTTTAAGACTATCTTGATATTTGTCCGGCATGACTATACGTACTATGGAAGCATCCATATACGTGGGACGCTCCAGGTATTGTCTGATGCACGGAGCAAGATATAAAGAGGAGCGCCGACTGTGGCCCAGAAAAATTCTTTTGCTCGGGCTGATAATGTCCACGCGCCGCCGGCCGCCCAGCTTTCCCTTTGCTCTCTTCCTACTTCGTTTGCCCTCTCGTCGCTGTGCCTCTGTACATGGCTCTTCCCTTCTTCGCTCTCCCCAGAGGCGTCGTTTCTTTCGCAACGACGCCTGCCGTATGCCAGTCCTATTATGCAGGAGGAATGCCTGCACGCGCGGAATTTAAACACCCGTGCGCAGCCGGAATACACGGCGCAGATAATCGCACGCCACCGCATACATGGCGATCGCTTATTCCCTATCGGGGGGCGTTTATTCTGACATTATGAAGACCCGCTAAAAATATTTTACTAACCCAGCAGATGTAAGACGCAACTGAACGACGACGACTTTAGAATCACCAAAGAATGAGCAAGAGTAATATGAGACGCCACAACATGCAGTATAGCGTGATTCTGCTTACGACAAACCGATGCAGCGCAAAAATTACCCTCTGTACTTGGCCCGCTCTCCGGCCGCCTGCTTAATTGTTTATGCCCCTTCTGCGCTCGAACAATGCTTACAAGGGTCGCCCGGAGTCTCCATCGGCAAACGGCAATGAGACACACATTTCTGTGCCAATGAGTGAATTGGGCGGCTGCCCTGTTGTAATAACTGTAAAAAACACTGTCATCTTGATAAGGCGCCCAAGAATATGAAACGCAACCTTCATTGTAACCCATACCGCAACTTACCGCCCGATGTTCACTGTCGCTCTACGGTCGTGTTATCATATCGATAACGCCGTGGATTCCAAATAAAATGCTGCATTTGTATGGCTGCAATTTTCGGCCTACGACGGTTCCCGGCGTTTTTTTTCTTCTTTAAGCGGCTGACCAGCAAAACATCCGGCTCGTCAAACCTTTTCTTTTAGCGAGTCATCACCACAGAGATATAGGGTCCGGACGAATTCAAATATCGTGAAATGAAGGCTTGTGAAAAGACCGCACTCTCAGGGCCCCGATATTGAGCAGATTGCTACGTCGCGGGCAGTCGCGGGTGATGTTATCGCGTTTCTGTTATTTTCTGATGAGCGCGCGAGTTCCGGTCCGCGTTCTAGGCACACTCTGTTTTGGACGTAAGTTGGAGAATGGCGAGAAAGCTTAGGCAACTTTTATAATCGCTAGTGATCAGAACCAGTTGCTCCTTTCGCCTTTTGGAAAACCTGTTAAAACACACCCGAATTGGTGTTCACAAATTTACAAAACGGAGTCACATTTTCGGCAAGCACTCCGCAAAAGGTAGTGTTTGTATAGCAGCCATATGTCTATATGTGCGCTCTACATTTTGTTTTCCCGCCATGCAAACCAGTTCTTAACGTATCTTTGCCGTGCCGTACGACCACTCAATTCCTTCGGGTTCGGGTTACCCAGAAGGTGCTGTCGAACAATCAAGCCGTGCGAAGGAGGAGCGTAATGAACGCGAAGCGGAGCCAACGCAGGCCCAAAGCCCTCCGTGCACAAAACTACCGTCGCCGAAGCAGACGACAAAAGCCGACGGAATGCGTTCCGCCAACGCGCCCGCCGGCGCACGGGTAACGCCGGCCGCTTGACCATTCGCTGCGCCATCTACATTGTGCTCCGCGAGTGGTGGACATTAAGAGCCCGCAGGAGAGAGCGAAGTCGGCGCTCCTGTTTATCTTGCTTCGTGGTCTGATGCGTGCACACTTATACTGACACCGGAGGTCTATATTGGGAGCTACAACAAATTAGAACTCGTTCTGTTTAGTGAGATTGACGGCATTTTTTCGCAGCGGTCCCACGCCAAGGAGCGTGCACAAGGAGGAGAGTGCTTTATTGATATAGGAAGTGGAAAAGAAGTGGACTGGGGATATTTTGAACTCATTTGGGTGTTCACCAGCATGCAACCCAGTCCGGGGAAAGGGGAGAGGGGGAATGAAAGGGGGTAGGGAGAACAAACGGGGACAGCGAAAGAGGGAGAGAAAGAAAGAGATAAGGAGTGCGTAATGCTCACCGGCAGGCATTGGGCTACAGCCGTAGGACAAGGTTGGTCTTGGCCCAGGGTCTTAGTCTCTGGGCAGTCAGCACATATGGGCTACGACCGGCGGCCTTCTGCGGAGCCGCATGCGGAGTATGGGGTGGGAATCCTTGCTGATGGGGCCAGGCAGGGCCTGTGAAGCTTGGCCACTGATGACTGTGGGGTACGGATGCATCGTCGCTACCTCCCGCACCAGGATGGGTTGTGCGGTGTCGAAGGGCATTAGGTCGCGGGAGGTAGGGGCTCCCTTTTGGCGAGCAGCACCTCTGTCCAGGGTGTCAGCCACCTCGTTGCAGGTGAGGCCTACATATGGCAACACCTGAAGCCGCAGATCACAACCATTGGATTTCACCAGGTGAACTTTCGCCACCAGCGACCGCTCCACGTAGCCGCTGGAGCTAGTGGCTGGCCCGCCGCTCGCAGTCGAAACAGAGCGGGCCGGGATTCGGTGAGGATGACGGCCCCTTGAATGTGGTTGCCCTTCTCCAGGAGCTGGTCTGCAGCAAGGTGCACCCCGGCCAGTTCTGCATGGGTAAGGGGGCGAGGGGGGGAGTGAGTGAGTGAAGACTATTAAAATCGCCTGCAGGCGGCCTCCGTTACCGAAGTGCCGCGACGCGGCCCTACGTCTTTCCGGCTGGGCTCTTTACTAGGCAGCTCCCTCGCTAATATCGTCGAGGTCCTCCGGCCTGCCCGCGCTGGGCGGCCGGGCCCTCTCGGCTTTCGCTCGGGCGATGCTGTTCACGTGCTGCCAGGATCTGCTGGGCGGCCTGTAGTTGTACGTCCTTGTCACTGCTCCGCGCCGCGGTTAGGTACCACGGCGGGATCTTTGTCTCCATTGACGCTTCTGTAGGTCTTGCCGAGCAGTCCCACAGGATGTGGGCCATCGTAGCCCGCGCACTGCGGCACACTTTGCACGTATCGTCCTCGTATTGCTCGGGGCACACATGCTTCATGATGACCGAGGTCAGTAAGGAACCCGTCTGCAATTGTCTTAGTACCACCGCTTGCTCCCTGGCCAGGCCGGGGTGCGGCGGCGCCATTTCTCTTCTTCTCATCCTGTAGTATGTCGTGATTTCGTTATATGTCCCCATCGTGTCTTTGGTTTCCCCCACAGTTCTGCAGACGGGTTCGCTCCAGCCGCGCAGCCAGTTAACACTCGCGCGGTAGAGTTCGCCGTCTCATTGTGGTTCACATATTGTTATGACACTTCGTTCCCCGCGTGTGCGGGGAACCACTTCACTGTCACATGCCTGTTCGCGAAGTCCAGCGAGGCGAGCAACCTCACTGCTCTACTACACACTCTCCCTCTGGCAAAGTTCCGCACGGCCCCTTTAAAGTCGCACAGAATGGTCCTGGTGTGGGGGTCCGCGATGGCTAAGGCTATAGCCACCTCTTTGGCACATCTCGCCTCACGTGCCCGGACACTTGCCGCGGTGACTGTTCAGCCGGTCTTGGCGTCGATGACCACCGCCGCGTACGTCTTCTTGCCTCGATACTCTGCCGCGTCCACGTACCTCGTGCCCGGCATCTCAGCGTGCATATCGAATATGGCCTTGGCTCGAGCCTTCCGCCGTTCTCCGCTGTGTTCGGGGTCCATGTTCTTTGGAACGGGGTAGACCCACATTCCTCTCCTGATGTTTTCGGGTACGTCTTCTTGTTCGCATTGCTCTTCCTCGCTCGTACCGGGGTCTAGACCCAGTCTAGCGAGGATGGCCCTGCCCGTCTTGGTTTCCTTGAGCCTCTCGATTTGGGCGGCTCGCTGTGCTTCTCCGATCTCCTCGAGCGTGTTGTGCACGCCGAGGGCCAGAAACTTCTCGGTGCTCGTACAGTCGAGAAGTCCGAGTGCGGCCTTGTGGGCTTTCCGTATCATCGCGTTGATCTTGTTTCATTCGTCTAACCGCCAGTTATGGAAGGCGGCGACGTACGCCACGTGGCTTATTGCGAACGATTGAACTAGCCGTATCAGGCTGTCCTATCGCATGCCAGCCTTTCTGCTGGCGACTCTCTTTATGAGGCGTGTGGCCGCGGTGACCTTAGCCTAAAGGCGATTGATGGTTTCGCCGTTAGTGCGACGTTTCTCGATTAACATGCCCAGCACTCGGATCTTCCCGACCTCCGGGATCACCTGTCCGTTGCTGGTTCGGATTATGATCTTGTCTTTTGCCGCGGCTTCCTCTTCTACCGTCTTCCTTCTTGCGCCCTTCGGTGGCAACACGAAGAGTTCTGACTTGCTCGGGGAGCATACCAGTCCTGATCCGTCAAGTTGGCTCTCAATGGCTTCCACTGCTTGCTGTAGTGTCGACTCTATATGCCCGTTGCTGCCACCCGGGACCCACAACGTGATGTCATCGGCATAGATGGTGTGGCGCACATCGGCCAGTGACGTCAGGCGCCGGCCGACCCCGATCATCACCAGGTTGAAGAGCAGCGGTGAGATCACCGAGCCCTGTGGGGTCCCAATGCTGCCGAGCTTCTTCTCTTCGAGCGTGATGTCGCCGACGTGGATTTCTGCCGTGCGTTCTGACAGGAACTCGCGCACGTAGTTGTACGTCCGGAATCCCATGTTCAGTTCGCTGATTTGGGCCAAAACCGCCGCGTGCTTGACTTTGTCGAATGCACTCAGCAGGTCTAGCCCCAGGATGGCCTTGTTGTCACGCGTCTTGGTCTTGTCATCGATGATTTCAGTCTTGAGCTGTATCATTGCGTCCTGTGTGCTCAACTTGCTCCTGAAGCCGATCATCGACTCCGGGAACAAGTCGTTGTCTTCCAAATACTTTTGCCAGCGGTTCATCAAGACGTGCTCCAGCGCCTACCCGACGCACGAGGTCAGGGACATGGGGCGGAGGTTCTCGATGCTGGGCGTCTTCCCCGGTTTTGGGATGAGGAGGGTTTTCGCCGTCCTCCACATTTTGGGTAACCTGCCCTCCCTCCAGCATTTGTTGAAGAGGGCTGTCAGGCTCGCGATCGCCGCCTCGTTGAGGTTCTTGAGTGCTTTGTTGGTGATCTTGTTCGGGCCCGCAGCGATACGGCAGTTGAGCTCATGCAACGCTGCCCGCACCTCCCAGACCTCGATGTCCCTGTCTAATTGTTCATTTGCCGCTCCCCGATAGTCCGCGTGCGACTACTCGGGGCTTGCTGGCAGGTACTTGTTGTTAATTCGGTTGCGCACTTCTTCTTCTCCTAGCTCGCGCAGCGCCTTGTTTAGGATCTTGGCTAGGCTGTCCCTGTGGTGTGATTTCGTTTTTGTTTCGTCAAGCAAGTGCCTGAGCATGGTCCATGTTCTTCCGCTGTGCATTTGGCCGTCGGCTGCGTTGCACGTCTCGTACCACTGCTGCCGGCAAAGCGTGCGGCAGTGCTTTCCGATAGTGCGATTCAGCTCGGCCACTCCTTTTCTCAGTCTGCGGTTGGTGCGTTGTTTTCGCCACCGTTCCTGAATTGATCTTTTCGACTCCAGCAAATGGGCCAGGCGGCTGTCACTTCTGTCTATCTCCTCCCCGGTCTCAATTTCCTTGGTTGCCTCCGAAACTTTCTCTAAAATTTTGTTTGTCCGCTCGTCCACGTCCCGAATCTCCTCTTCCTCGGCTCGTAACAGGCTTCGGTAGAGGTCCCAGTCCGTGATCTTGTGGACCCGTTTTTCTTCCGATGTCCCCGTGAGCGGCACCGTCACCTCAATAATAAAGTGATCGCTGCCGAGGTCTTGGCCGGTGTTGGTCCATTCGGGCTGTCGGCCCCCATTCGGCGTCCTGACGAAGGTGAGGTCCAGCGTATCCCAGCTGACCGAGTTGCCGATCTACGTCGGGTGCGCCGGGTCCGTTCCGAGGGTGAGGCCCGCGTCTGTGGCGTCGGTCAGGAGATCGCGTCCCTTGGCCGACGTCTTGCCGTAGCCCCAGGCCTGGCACGGAGCGTTGAAGTCGCCGCAGATTCCTAGGTTGTCTTTGCTTCCGGCGGTCTTGCAAGCCTTGTGTAGGATTGACTTGAATTTTTGTTTGCTGTGCGTTGGGCTGCTGTAAATGTTAACGAAAAATGTACTCTCCTTCCTTTTCCTTCCAGTTATTACTTCGATCACCGTGTGTTCGATCAGTGAGTTCTTGATGCCTTCCCTCTCCACGCAGTTGAGTCCCTTCCTCACCAGGGTGCAGACGCCTCGTCCCTTGCCGCTTGCGGCTCGGCTGGGCGGGCTGGCGTAGCGTCCTGTACCCGGGAAGTCGGGTCTCTTCTACGAGGGTTTCTTGGATCATTATAATGTCTGGTTTCCTCGCCAACTGTTGTATGTGCTACTGCAACACCGCCTTCTTGCTTGCGAACCCGTTACAATTCCAGTGCCATGCCGTGAGGCTCTTCGCCGTTGTTCTCACTGTCTTATTTGAATTCAAATTCATGCTTGGATGTTGTTCAGTTGTTCCGTTAGTTCACGAACCGCCGCGGCGGTCTGGTGTACTACTTCCGAGATGCTTTGGCACGTCTGTTCTAGGCTCGTTACACGAGCCGTCAGCTGCGTCACGTTGCCTTCCAGCGTGTCTATTCGCTCAGCGAGCTTACGTTCGCGGAGGTTTTCGACCACCCTTTTCTTTAGCGCCGGCTCCGAGGACGTTGTTGATTGCCTCGCGGTCACCTTGACCTCCTCTTCTTCTAGCTTTTCTTGCGGTTCTTGTTGCGCCGGTGGTTGCTGCGCTTGCTGCTGGCGGGCGTTAGCCTTCATGAGTTCCTTGAGTTCCTCATCTGTCTGTTGTTCCTTTCGGTTGCCGCGCGCAGCTGCGCATTCTCCTTGCGGAGCACTTCGATCATCTCCCGCATCGTCTTGATTGCCTCGACTCCAACTACTCGATGCGCGCGACTGCATCTCGACCTTTCCTTTCCCGCCACCGTTACCCCCCGCAATCTGAACCCAGCTCACCCTTTCCCGTGATTTAGAACGTCCTTTGCTCGCCGCTCGGCTGTTGCTCCCACTGATAACCTTTCCGGCTGTGCGGCTTTGCGACCGTGACGTCTGCTCTTGACTTTTTGCCCTATCGCCATTTCCCAGCGCCGGGAAGATGCGCGGTGCACGGTTCTCTTGTTCTTGCATCATCTTTTTCTGTTCGGTCATTTTCCTCTCGCATCGCCTCTTTGTGACGAGGTACGGCGTCTTAAATTTATTTTTACAGCCCCTGCCGCCCGTGGGGTGCTGGCCATCGCAAAGTCTGCATTTTGGTTTGCAAACCTCGGCGTGGCCTTCGCCGGGGTTGTTTGCCCCGCAGTCGAAGAAGGGCAGGCATGCAGCACAGTTGACTGGTGCCAAGCTCCATTGGCGTGCAGGCTGCTCCAGCTCTGCTCATGACGGTTGCACGGAGCCGTCTGTGTAGAGCTGCAGGAGGCTGGCCGTCTTGTCCTGCACAAGGGCAGAAACCTCCTGATGGATAGCCTGGGTTGGTGTTGGCCGCTTGCTACGAATCCACGGGAACGTGGAGCTGGTGCGAAGAGCTCGCCCGGTGCGAGGTGGTGGTGTCTCGAGGGGGCACGCTGCTGACCCTCCTAGATGGACGCCAGCATACCCATCTGCGAGTAGGGCCGGTTGCGGTAGCGCTGCAGAAGGGCTGCCCCATCCGGTGTGCTTTGGAGAAGGTGGATGTGGTGCAGCCCCGTCTGCTGGGCCCGTGTCTGGATTGTCCAGGTGCCAGCCTCTGTGTAGGTAGCCGCCGCTGTGCTCGGGAGGCCCAGGAAGAGGCGTATGGACCGGCGCTGGTCCATCTCTAGTTCCTTCCACCGCAGTGAATGCAAATGCACCAGTGGCAGAGCATACAGGACGACCGCGCACGCCATTACTCAAATGCAGCTATTCTGTTTTTTTAGATGCGACGCTGAGAACATCTCTTGCCGGAGGCCCTGTCCTTCCTGCGTGCGTCCGTCATCGCCGGCGTCCGCACTCTCCTCGGCTCACCCCCTTTCCTCTCCGATAGCGAACACTCTCTCGCGAGGGGCATTGGATTGGATTCGATTGGCTTGGCTTGGCTTGGCTTTGATTGGATTGGATTTGGATAGGATTTGGATTGGATTGAATTGGATTAAAGTGGATTGTGTTGGATTGTGTTGCGTCATAGCCGCGGCAGACGCACTTGCGCCGGCGCGTGCCCAGGTGAGAGCGAACACTCTCTCTCAACATCTGCGGATGTGCGGCCCAGCGCGCTCTCACTCCGCCGGTGGGCGGCGCTGCGCGCGGTGCTGTGCATGTGCAGTACTCTCTCTCTCCGCAGTTTCCTCTCCTTCGGGCGCACTGCGCATATATTTGGTGTGCCGCTCTCAGGCAACCTTTCGGTCGACGGTTGCTCTCCGCTTGCGCTTGAACCCCGTTAGCGTCGCATCACACTAGGGTTCCCGCGAGGGGAGTTGGGCGTAATTTTTTTTATTTCTTCTTCGACAATATGCGTTGAGCACAACGGCGTCACGTGTAGCTGGTCGGTGTACTGTCGTCTGCTTGTATTAACGATGTTGCGGATTTCAAAATATTGTAGCACGCAACGCCGCACAACTCTTGAGATGAATATCTGTATTGAAAGAAAAACTGCTAACGTAACAAAACCCGGTTTTGTCTTATACACTGATTTACCGGTTGGTGTTGTAACTGAACTCCGTGGTGAACCGTTAGAAAAGTTTTTTTTTCTTTGGAAAAACGACGCCGTAGCTACCGGTTGCGCCAGGTGCTTACTTGAAACTGCAGTACGCGAGGCCCACGGAATGATACGCACAACTACCGTAGTTTTGCTAGCGCGGGTCTTGTTCGCGTCTTTTTTTGTTTTTTAGGGGGGGTACACGGAAAGGAATTGGAATTGGGTGTACATCTATCTTCTGGGATACACGAGGTTTGCACCGGCATCGGGAAAAAACAACTAGAGAGCTAGTAGTAGCGCATTACATAAAAAGGTCCGGCAATAGATGTGCTAGCGCACCCTCAATTTCTATAACAGACAGAGAATAATTTCATTGGTGGCACTCATGGCGCTCGTAGTGAGTTTTGGTATGTTATGGTTTTGCTTTTGTATTGCCCTTCTGCTTCGACTGTAGCGTGTACCCCGGTATGCGTATATTGCCCGTAAACGTTGATGTCATGGTTTTTATCTTGGCCGAAATGATTCCACCATTTGAGGCGTTGTCAGTATATATTTGTGTTTCTTTTCAATAAAGAAATAGTTGCGACGTAGCGCCATGTCGTCTCTTTTTTTTTCTACTATCGTCCCTGTTTTGTGAGCGCTTTCAACACCACGATGAAAGAGGGAAGGTTTCAGGTTTTTGCACGCTCTAGGATGACGTCAGGTCCCTGTTCTCGTGCGGTGTTGGCATTCTTTAAGGTATCTGTCAGTGTACATAGAATGGACCAGGCTTGGATGAGGGAAAGCGTTGGTTTGAATCAGCCGGAGGATTGCTTCCTCATGTATTTGTTGTTTTGGATAGTACTGCGTGATTTCTTGAAAAGTGACCATTGGGGAGAACGCAGGTAAATCCTCTGCATCCCAGGAGGTAGGAGCGCAGGCTCCCTAATGGCCAAACGTGTTGCTCTTCGAACAAGAGTGTGCCGCTAGCTGTTTATAGAAAATCAACAACCTTTCTGGGTTGATGTCACATAAGAAGAGCTCGAGTAGGGCTGAAAGGAACGCCTTCTTTCCCAAGAACCCTTGCCATGCAGCTTGTGAGTCCGTGATTTGGGGTAATGAGTGGGAGCGAGGTTGACCTGCGAAGCTGCGCGTGTTGGGGAGGTTCCGCGTGCTTCCCGGGCGAGTGTTTGTGAGACTTTGCCTTTGCTGTCAGGTCGTTATCCAGCACAGTCTCGCACACATTGCAGCGTGAGCTGAAATAACGATTGAGAAGAAAAAGTTTCTTTTGAACCTGCCTTACGTATCGTTACACTCTTCGAGGTTGGATCGTACGTGCCGAGGGCGCTTTGCGGAATTGTCTGCCCCACGATATGCACAATGGGTTCCCACTCGTCGCTTACGTTCCGTCCTGCGGGAGCGCCGCATTAATATCGGCACGGCGTCGGGGACTACACTCGCGTTGCTGTTATCTGGATTCGTTCTCATTCCATTTTTTATTGCGTAGGCTTCACTCTGCAACATGCCACGTGATCTAGGGCAGCTCAGAAGGACCAAGCTTAAAGCAATCCCTTTGAAGTCGGCTTCACTTCTCAGCACAGATGTACTGCTAGGAAGAAATTTCTCCGAGGGAAATACGACGTCTTATATGAAAATATGAAGGCCCCAGAACCTAATTCGCGTAAGCTTCGTCTTCGCAAGGTGGGGTCCGCTTTTTTTCCCGTGGGGATGGTGCGTCACTCTAAAATAACCCATACACGCTTACAGTTTCAAAAGGAAGTGTACCCAAGTATACAATGGTCATTTAGGAAGACGCCGTTCGTGTCTTGCATGGCTCGGGACTTTTTCATCAATGCTTATCAAATTGACTAGCATACAGTGCTGAAATATCAGGTGGGCATGAGACTGCGCACGTGGCATATGGGAAAGCATGTGGGTAAGAATGGGCATTGAGGTCGCAGCCATTGCGAATCGGTTAATCGATGGTGAGGCATTGACGAAAGCTATCATCGCTGTAGTCATAACCATCATCACCAATCATCAACGAACTATTCAGGTCCACTGCCGGACGAAGGAGTCTCCAATTCGCCTACGCGCGTCCGTTCGCCTTGCGTTTTAGATGAGGCATCTCACGCTCGTTGCTGTGTCCCTCCCTCCCTTGTCGTCGTTGTCCGCCGCCCGCACACCCACTGCGCATGCCTGGCCAGGCACCGCTGACGATGATTGTGGCAGGATGCCCCTAGGGATTTGCCAACCACAGATTCCATCACAAGATAGGTTCGTGTTCAACAACCGTCGTCATCTTCCAGTAGTGGAACCCCGAGTACCACACCCCCACTGCGCATTCCTGGCCAGGCACCGCGGACGATGATTCTGGCAGGATGCCCCTAGGGATTGGCCAACCAAAGAATCCATCACGAGACAGCTTCGCGTTCAACCACCGTCGTCATCTCTCCGTAGGAGAACCCTGAGCACTATGCGAGGCATTCCACGTCTCCTCTCCGACACTCCTCTCCTCTCCGGCATTCCTCCTCTCCTCTCCGAAGCTCCTTTCCTTTCAGGGATTGCGCAACGAATGGCAACTCCTGCGGCTCCGCGCGGGATAATGCGAAGCAACTTAGGGTTAGAGACGCGACGGTAGGCGCTCCATACTCCGCTGAGAGCGCCACTGTAGCTCCACGGTATAAATGACGCGCGCGCCCGCCTCATTCTCCTCCTGCAACACCGCGATCGAAGTGAAAACTAATGATAATTTGAGTCGACCCCATGGCTGCTTCGCATACTACTCAGGGTTCCCCCACGGGAAGATGGTGAAATTTTTTTGAAAACACACCCACTTCGGATTGGTGCCATTTTTATAAAGAAACTCAACTTACAGTACCCCATTCACCATTGCCATCTACCAAGCGCTTATTCAAACGAAAACCCACTTCATGGTAAAATGTAGGGTCCCTGGGTAGTCTTGCATATAACTTCTATAAATTCCAGTTAAACTCGTTTGCATTCTTTTTACTTTCTCCAATCAACAAGGAAACGATACAGTTATGGCTGAGTGGAAATTCTCCGCTGAATACGCGTGACACTTAGGTACCGCATCCCGTGGCGCATATCCGGCCCGGTTAATGTGAACGTGGCTTGAATCCTGAAAGGGCGTAAAACACACATGGTTCGGTCAGGGTGCGAGCTGCTTTACGTGTACTCCGTCTATGAGCTCACGATCCTTAATAAGCCTAACCTTCACCTTCGTGCCGCGATCACGATATGGTGCAGTTGTTTTTTGTGTTCATTCGCGTGTTGGGGTAGTAGTAATAGCTTTGTTTTGCCCAAAAGCAGGGGCAGTGCACACCGAACTCGGCTTCATGCCGCTACCTATGACATGCCTGCTGTGCTAGTTCCAGCTTGAAACGTGGAAGTCTAATGGCTCAATGCAGCCTGTCTGCTGCCCGGGTACGGGATGATGTGTTACACAAACGGAAGAGGGAAACGGACAGTCACATGTTTGTCCACTGGAATAATGCTGATTTCTTCCCGGATTTAACTCGTTTTGGGATGAATGCATATCGTTGACCCGGCACGGTGGCTCAGTTGCTAAGGCGTTTTTCATTCCCTCACTGGTGGCACGTCGATTGTGCGGGCGCAAGGTTTAAACCTCGACTAAAAGAAGCCTAAAGGCCTAAATACATGGAACGAACTTTCACGACGAAGTTCGCCCGGCGGAAAATCTGCCGCGGTGCAGCGCCGAGTGCTCGTCGGGCTGCGCTACACGGGGTGAAGACACGGCGTCCTCCACTGCCTCGCCGCTTGGTTGTTGTCAGTGCGGCTAGATGAGGCAAATGCAGCGAAATCAAGCGCGTCACAAGCAAAAAACTCTCGGTACCACTACAACGTTTTGTAAAATTATAAAACACTTCAAAAAAGAGTAAAATAATTGTTTAAAAATAGTTTCTAATCTTGTGTTGCCGATATGCATGTGCCGCCGCCGTTGAAAGACAGCGGCGAAATGAATGTAGTCTGGCTACACTGGGAAAAATCGTCTGCACTGTATCATCTGGGGCCCTATTCTCGACTGCACAAATTGCCGGCATTTCGCCCATGTTTTTTTGCGTAAGCACGACGTAAGCAATCAGTGACGTGCTGCACCTATAGCTATGACGAAATGCAGTGTAATTTGACGAGTCACTCATAAAGATCGCTATCAAGGTATCAAATATTGTGCAAGAAAGATATAAATACACTTGGCATGTACTATAAGAATTAAGACGGTAGCTGAGGCTGACAAGGAAACAACATTTCTGGAGGTCAAATTTGGCGCCAACACCACAAGGCGATCGAGTAACGTTGATCATAGAAAAAGAAATACTGGTAAGAGTGGACACTCCCATAGAGCCCTGCGGCCGAATGACTGTACTGTAGTGCAGCGCACCGAGCGGACGGAGAGCCAAACTACTAACCATACTTTCGTACATTCACTTTCGGTTTCGGTTTCGCGGACACCGATTTTGGCGGGTAGTTTGAAGGACTGGAAAGCGCTGCTCACAGCGACGGGCATCGGTACGGTATTCGGACGCTTTCATGCAATAATTAGTGTTTATTTGAATATATCATTCTCAGGCTTAGTGCCCGTATGCTTTTACAAAAAAAAAACCTTTTTTCTGAAAACGTGAAATTGCAATTTACAGTACCACTCACACTTGGTTAAGAATTCTGTCGCGTGTTCACATGTTGCCGAGCCACATAAAAGAGACACACCATAAATGAAGAAATATTTATTGCATGGCACTAAACGGAACAAGTTCAAATTGTCATCATTCTTTGCAACACACATAATAATAAACAGTGAGTAATACACAACAGAGACAATACACAGTAGTGAGAGGAACATACGTTTCCAGGAATGAAAAAAAAATGCACAAGTAAAGGTATCACAACCACACAAAGGATTTTTTCTCCACGGTAATTGAAAATGCAGAAAACCCAGAAACTCAGCCATCCACAGATTTACTTGTATCTACGACACCCTCAGACGCTGTGCGCTGTTGCAGTCATACTAAAA
The DNA here is from genome assembly GCF_048455015.1 of Haemaphysalis longicornis. Taxonomy (NCBI): domain Eukaryota; kingdom Metazoa; phylum Arthropoda; class Arachnida; order Ixodida; family Ixodidae; genus Haemaphysalis; species Haemaphysalis longicornis. The sequence goes on along the minus strand of NW_027526335.1, from coordinate 152,775,095 downwards.
TATCAACCATAACATAATCTAGACACTGGGATACTTGCAACTGTTTACAACCACTATCTCCGCAGATAATTTTCTTAGTCTGGCAATTTCTCCAGTTAGGATGTGAAAGAATGGAAAAACTTTGGCTTTGATGGCCTCGCTTATTTGGTGAACGCTAATGAGATCTATTGCCTCGGGGCAACTTCAAATCAGTAGCAGTAATTGAACAGAAATCCCATTTATGTGGAGATGCACACGCAAAAGGTTAAGAGGAAAAAAATCAACTTCCTAATGGTTCCTTTCAAGGGTGCATTTTCCCAAGAAGCCGGGTTACCTTCCGAAAGCGTTGCCTTCCCAGTAAAGGCAAATGGCCAGACAGGGATATTTTAGGTACGTGCACGTCGTCAACCGACAGGTTCCAGGCTCGATTAAGGCACACAAATTCATGCCTTCCGCTGTCAATACGAACAGTCTAATATAAGAAACAGGGAAGCAGTATATGCTTCTCGTGTATGAGACAATGGTGGCACATTACAGAATCCCATAAGCATTTGACAACGTAGGTCCCAACATGGTTCTCTTCATCTAGACCAGTCCGACAACAGGCAGCGCACGTATGGTGACAAACGACATTTAGCATGACCTCTTACCCTGGCAGTCTTCATAATGTAAAAGGGTTTTTGTGAATGTACTGTTTTCACAATATTACAACTAGCAGCAACAATAACTTGCGAGTGGAGTTTGGAGACTATACGCTGTTGTTAGTGGTTTTAATGATATGAGGCATGTCAGTGATAAAAAACCGTTTGTTCCTTGAGTCAACGATAGTCTTTTCAGTGGTCACGCCTTATTGAGTGCCGAGACTTGCGTTAGATTTTAGGTGCTAATGGCAAGGTTCAATAGATGGAATACAGTTGCGGTATCCATCAGAAGCATCAATAAGGTAGCAAGAAGCATTGCAGGCAGTCATCAATACAACTGAATAACTCTGGGAGAACAGTTGGCACGGCCACTTTTGTGAGTCCTGTGAGGGCACGATTCATGAAGTGCTTGCACCATGTTTGGTATGACGAATGCAGCTGGCTGGTTGGCTCTGTCTTGAGGGCACCTGTAGACCTGCACAGGTGATAGGTGATATAGTACACAAACTGCTTGCAATGACAGATGATATGCGAATAGTCTGTAAATTTCACTGCAACTAGTATTCAAGTATTGCCTCCAGTGCATGCCACCTATTTAAAACACAAGTTCTCTTATTCTATTCAGCAATCATGCGGTCAAGCTATTAGCAACACTTAAAATATGGGTCTTTGAAATTTCGCAACACTGGTTAGGCACATTCTTAATGCAATTCACCTATTGTTTGGGTTAACAAGAATGATAACGCTGCTCACATAGCCTGAATTCCTTTGTCTTTTTTTTTGTAAAATCAGGACGAAGAGCGAGAGCGAGCTGAACGTTAAACAAACCTGTTGCCCCACGGGCTCGCGAAAGAAACGCATCCCGAGAACGGGCACCTGGCGAAATTATATTTGGGCGCTGTGTGGGCACCCTGGCAAGCAGCAGTGAGCGTCGTACTGAGTACTACTGACCGCCAAAGGCCATGCCTTAAAAAGATATGACAAGAAACACACAGTCCCGACTGAATAGGTGCAATCTGCGCAATACGTGTTTAATGAAACTAGCCAAAATATGACCAGAGAAAAGAGAGCAAACGCTTGAAAAAACGGCAAGTGTGGAACAGTTGTATGCAATGCCTGCGATAGCGGAATTGATATACGATGTAGAACGAAGACCAAATTTGAAGGTTTCAATGCACTGCGCACTCACCCCGCCTCGAGCAAAGCTGTTATCTGCCGACGAAAGACGCGTTTTTACCGTACCTGGCGCGCCAAAGCGAAGCGACGAGCGCGCGTAATCTGCGTCGGCGAGCGGGTTCGCTTTGTACGCAGGCAGCTTGGTATGCACCCATGTGTAAAACTTACGATGAGTGTAGGGCTGCTGGTTATGCCCAGATAAGTCAAATTAATGCAGATACGGCTACTTCGCCGTGTACGTTAGCCCGGACGGCTTTGCAGCGCATCACGGCCATAATAGCAGTAACAGTTGGCCAAGCTAGCAATGACTAGCTAGTACAATATAACGCAGCCTGCGGCTCACGTAATTCAGTGCAGCGACAGCGCACAACGCCTGCTTCGCCTACGGACCGCCGGCCGGCCGGCCACTTCCGCAACTCACAGCCGTCGTTTGCGGCACGTAAACGCTACGTGCGACGACGGGCGCGTACCGCTGGCATCCCTCAGCGCTAGATAAAACGGCACAACCAGCCTAAAATACCATTACGTCCAGCTAAAAAATGGTGTCTTACGCCTTTCCGGGGCGTTTCCAAAGCGCTTATCTTAAAGACGCAGCACTAGCTATGCCTGATTCCCTGAGGTTACGCAGTGCTCGCAGCGTTTGCAGTACAAGGAAACGTAAATATGATACGCCACACCAGCACTTCAAAAAAGAAAGCCTCACCTTTCGTTCAGGAGAGGTTAGCACGAGGCTGCAGAAACGCACGTGCAAACGCTGCCGAAAGAGCCAAATGGCGGCTTGCGCTTGCGGCTTGGCGGCTTGGCCAGGCTTGGCGCAAAGAAGCCACAAAAATTTACATTGACAGCCATTCAACTTATTACACAAATAAAAATGTGTAGTCTAATGTGTAACAAAATTTTAAAAGTATAATATTGTGTGTTAGCTTAATTTTAAATATATAGTTTTTTACCACTTGCGCCGACTGCCGGACGGCGCGCGAGTCACGCCACTCGGCCGCGATAAGCCCGTGTGTCCACTCTTCTAATTTTTTTATTTCTCTATGCGTTGATCCAAAAGCGAGCGAAAGGTGGATGTCGAGCTAAAGAACATCACACAATTTTTTACCGTATCTATTTATTTATTTCAATCGCTTTTATTAACATAGCTGGGCTCTCTGCTTCAATGCAAGCTTTGTTGCGTTATCACCTTCCCTGCCGCCACCTCCGCCACGCCATCGTCTGCTGCTATGTTACAAGTTTATGGCGTGATCACAGAAAAAGAGGGCCGCGACCATCGCTTCTATGACACTTAAGAGCAGCGAAGCGCTGCGCCTGATAAAAGCGGCGCGCACCGATGTCGCCGATTCACTCATTCGTCAAGCTCGACTGCAATCAGCGCTGTAATGAACTAAATAGTCACTTTTCATGGTTATTTTTCTCTTGAATTTGATCATGTGATCCAACAGCTTACTAGGACAAGTATAGGCAAATTCCATGCCTTGGGTTCTCTTTGTCATGGAGAGGCTTGTACTGCCCTCTTATGTTGCGGTTACGCCAAACAAATAATTTTTATTTCATTGCCAAACATAAAAGCAAAATACTGCATGTTATTTGTATGTTCCATGATCGCTGACTTGGAAGCAGTTGAAACTATAATTTTTTTCGGTAGGAAACATGTTTTAAAGAGCGCGCATGCGAAACTGCGCCTGCTGCAAATTGCCGCACATTTCGGGGCGCCGTAAGCCGGGGCAATATTGTGCCCTATTTTGCTTGTATTTTGCGACAAAAACAGCCGCCATTTTGAAGCTGTTACGTAGCATTACGTCACTTTTACGCAGGCTGAAGTTGCCAATGCATGACGTAATCGTTCCCGCCAACTGTTTAAATTACGTCACACCTTCTCAGCCAATCACAGAGGGGGGTGTGTATTAGAAGCAGTATTGTTGTTGAATAGCAAAGGCAGGCTTACGTTGTCAAGTCCGCTGCATCTAGTCTGGTTTTTCATTGCCGGCCAAGAATTATGCGCCTTTAGTAACGAGAAATAAGGCAAACTTTATAACTGGTGTCCGTAGACGACATGAAACGTCAAAATGACGACAGCACTCACATCCGCGTTGTCAACCAGAAGCACGTAACCAAAATTGAAAGCCAATCTGAAAAGACTTCCGGAAAATTGCCTGAATTCCCGGCAATTTGCCGGAAGTCTTTTCTGATTGGCTTACAATTATGGTCACGTGCTTCCGGTTGACAAAGCGGTTGTGTGTGCTGTCGTCATTTTTACGTTTTATGTCGTGAACATGCACCAGTTCTAAAGTTTACCTTATTTCTCCTTACTGAAAGCGCATAATTCTTGTCCGGCAATGAAAAACCAGACTAAAAGCGCTAGACATGACAACGTAGGCCTGTCTTTGCTATTCAACAACAGTACTGCTTGTAATACACACCCCATCTGTGATTGGCTGAGAAGGCATGACGTAATTTAAACAGTTGGCGGGAACGATTACGTGATGCATTGGCAAATTCAGCCTGCGTAAAATGACGTAATGCTACGTAACAGCTTGAAAATGGCGGCTGTCTTTGTCGCAAAATACAAGCAAAATAGGGAAAAAGATTGCCCGGGCTTACGGCGCCCCGAAATGTGCGGCAATTTGCAGCAGGCGCAGTTTCGCATGCGCGCTGTTTGAAGCATGCTTAGTACTGAAACAATTTATAGTTTCAACTGCTTCCAAGTCAGCGATCATGGAGCATACAAATAACATGCAGTATTTTGCTTTTATGTTTTGCAATAAAATAAAAATTATTTGTTTGGTGTAACCACAACATAAGAGAGCAGTACAAGCCTCTCCATTACAAAGAGAACATAATGGATGGAATTTGTCCATACTCGTCCTATAGCATCCTCGATTAACCGCACCGCTGCACACCCGGGCACACAGGGGCGCCTTTTCATCCTCGATAAACCGCACCGGTGTGCACCGTCCGTCCTCGATAAACCGGGGCGCACCGTCGCGGAGCAATTTTTGGTTGCACCGCCGCGCATTGAGAGAGTCGATGGTGCGCCGGGGTGCAATCCCGAGATGCATCGCGGACGATGCCGGCGAAGGGGCTTCCTCCGCCTTCTGCTGCAGCGGCGGCGCATCGCCGCCCTCATGTCAAGGCGGAAGGAGCTGGGTATTGTTGCTGACAAGGATGGCGTGCTTGTGTATTAATCGGACAGCGATGCGACAGGCTCCTAACGGGCGGTAACAACGACTAGAGATTGCAAATGAGGACGCGAACTTCGTGTACTTCAAAGACGGCTGCATGCATTGCCAGACAGTTGGGGATTGACATTCGTTTCGTTCGATTGAATTATCATGAACTGTCACCGGAGTGCCTAGCCGATGAAGACCTACTTCTTTCGCGGTAACGGAAGGGCGGAACAAAACAGGCACTCGCATTATGGCTCAAACGAAGATGAGAAGCAGCTTGTATGTAGCTGTTTATTGGAAGCGGTGGCGGTACGTTGTTCCGCACGTGTGACGGATTTAAAGGGGTCCTGAAATGCCTTCCGCCGATGCATGGATGTACATGTAACCAAATAAAGCAATGTATTAGCAATCTCCTCCTGCAAGAATTTTGTTAAAGCGATGAGTATTAGCTGAGAAATCGTAAATCAAAAACCGCGAATTATCGTCGCGCCGTATTTCCTCCTCCTTTCAACTGTTTCTTCGCTGTTGGCCTCCCCTCCCATGATGCTCCGCTCCTCAGCGGTGACGTACTTCCGCTATTGCGCTCCCACAGACTGCCGTCTGCTACGGGCCAGCTCTTTAGGCTTTTTCATCTCTGTAGACACCATGGACACAGGCTGGAAAAGCGAACGAATGACCTGGCCGCATGTGTCCGGCCTGGCCTTGCCTTTTCGCGGTGTACGTAGCTGCAGGGCTGCAGTTGATATCGGCGGCGAACTCGCAGCCGCGTGGGGAGAATCGTGCGCTCGTTCCCTTTGGTGCACCGCGCACTGTTTATCCAAAAAGCGCGGTCTCAGATGTGGCCCCGCTGGTGCCGGGTGTTATTTTGCGGTGGTTGTAATTCCTACTACCGGCGGCATGTGAAAAAGACATTTTCAACCGACACAGAACCCGTGCACAAAACGCGCCGGATCGGATCGCTTTATCAGCGGCGATGAACGTGAAGGCGAAGAGCAAACCAACGCTGCACTCGATCAGCGAGAACCCGTGTTCTGACAAGCTGCACCCATGTGTTGCATTCAACACTGACGGGAAAGCGTTTGTTTGCACTTGTTTGGATAGTCGTAAAATGTCCAAACACTCCGGCACTCCGCTAGCAGATCAGCCGGCGAGACATTTCGGAAAACATTTGACAGATGGCGCCGTATGCATTAGTGTGTCGCTACGCGAAACTGATGAGACGCTCTACTAAAACTCCCATCGCGGTGTCACGTAGCGGGACGCAAAAATTTAGCGTTTAGCGTATGCAAAGGCCACAAACGCTGTACTAAAACTCTATTAGCAGCAAAATAGCGTGCGTATGTGAAACCGCTTGCGTTTACAAAGCTGCACGCCGAGCGCGTACGTTTCAAACCTAGTGACATCGTTTAAATACACTGGCAAGCACAGTGTAACGTAGTCAGATATCAACCGTATGCTCAGGCGACAAGCAAGAGCTTGTTTTATGTGGGGCGGAGATTGCGCATAAAGGCCCGTTCGCACTTGCGACGAAAGCGAGTGAGAGCGGCAGGAATTCCGTCGCTTTGTCGCGCGACGATCGTTTTTGTCGAATGGTCGGGACAAATTTTGGTTGCGCGACAGAATTCCCGTCGCTTTCGCTCGCTTTCGTCGCAAGCGGGAATGGAAAGTTCTGCCGCGCTGCCGTCTGCTACGCAGCTCGGAGGTAACCGCGCGATCTGCTCGGGCCGGATGAACGCGCACACTCCCGCACGGCAGCGCCCCAAGCGGCAGACGGCCGCGTACATCGCTCCCGGCGCCCGCCTGGAGCCCGCCCTCGGCACACTAGCCAGTATATTTCAGGCACTATAATGGAGGAAAGATTTTTTGCTTCCGATGAACCTAGTTCTTTGCCCCTGTGTTTTTAAATACTTGAAGTGGTTAGCACGTCGTCCTCACGCAGCTCTGTATCGTCGTAGCATCGCTGATTGTCCGAACGAAGCTTGCAGCTAAGCCAATGCAGCGACCGAAGCTGTGTGTGTGTGTGTGTGCATCGCCTCCTGTTTGTTGTGGACGCGTTCGTTTTGCGATGAAATGCGACATTGTACTTCTGCGGGTGGATAGTGCTTCCCATGGTCTGGATTATCTTTCTCGAACGACGTACCACTCAACCTCGCATGGGGTATGTGCAGTGTGCCTGGCTAAAAGCCTTCTCGCTTGCGCGCCAGAGTTGTGACTTGCTGCTCGTCCCCGCAAACGGGGTGTGAGGTGAGTGCCGTATTTACGACGGGCAGGAGGAGGCAACTCATCGTCTGTCAATCGCGGTTCAGACTTGCAACGCATGTTGTGACGTTGCGTTCGTTCGAAACGCATCTCTGGATTGTTTTGAAGTTGAATAAAATGTACGCGTCAAACCCGGGCATTCGGCTCAGGGCGTTCTCTGCGATTGCACCAAAGAAGTGCCACGGGACTTTCTTTATGGTACGTACTCACGTAAGATAAAATCCACGTCGTGTTATGGCCGTGTTGCATTCAATACAAACGGTTAAGCGTTTGTTTACACTTGTTTCGTTTGTCGTAAAATGTCAAAGCACTCCGGCACTCCGCTGGCAGATCAGCCGGCGAGCCGACGCTGAGCAGACGACTCATCTCTTTGCCGGAAGTGCATGAAAAAGCCGCCCAATAGCAGGATGTCTAGCTCATGACGAACATCTGGGAATCGATGATGTAGACATGTGAAGATGGCGGCGTCCAAAAACACGAAGGAAAGGGTGAGAAAAAAGCGACAAACTTTGCAACAAAAGTGTGAGCTTTCCGCTGCGCGTAAAAGAGTAATACTTGGCACAGGTGACGTTGGCGACCCAATCTAGCGATTGCGCTAGTTCATTTAGTGTGCTCAAAATGCCTTCCAGGGCCCCTTTAAGTTGTGCGTACATATAATCATTGCCCTTAAATAAATACCACTTTATAATAGCGCCGTGTCTCATTACAGTGCTGTATTGCTACATGTGAACGTTTTTATGGGTTGATTTCTTAGATTAAGAAATGGCGCCTGGGTGGAACCGCCCCGATTGTCCTCGATCGTGCTGGTACGCACAGTCGTGGGGCACTGTGCACCGCGCCGGTTTTGGGGGCAACACCGGCGCGTGTTTATCGAGGACGCTACTAGTAAGCTGTTGGGTCACATGAGTCAACTCAAGAGAAAAATAACAAAGAAAAGTGACTATTTGGTTCATTACAGCGCTGATTGAAGTCGAGCTTGACGAATGAGTGAATCGGCGATATCGGTGCGCTTTGCGGTTATCATGCGTAGCGCTTCGCTGCTCTTATGTGTCATAGAAGCGATTGTCGCGGCCGTCTTTTTCTGTGATCACGCCATAAACTTGTAACATAGCAGCAGGCGATGGCGTGGCGGCGGTGGCGGCAGGGAAGGTGATAACGCAACGAAGCTTTCATTGAAGCAGAGAGCCCAGCTATGTTACTAAAAGCGATTTAAAGAAATAGATACGGTAAAAAAATTGTGTGATGTTCTTTAGCTCGACATCCGCCTTCCGCTCGCTTTTGGATCAACGTTACTCGATCGCCTTGGGGTGTTGACACCAAATTTGACCTCCAGAAATGTGTTTTTCTTGCCAGCCCAGCTACCGTCTTAATTTTTATTTTACATGCCAAGTGTTTTTGTATCTTTCTTGTACAATATTTGATACCTTGGTAGCGATCTTTATGAGTGACTCGTCAAATTACACTGCATGTCGTCATAGCTATAGGTGCAGCACGTCACTGATTGCTTACCTCGCGCTTACGCAAAAAAAAAACATGGGCGAATTGCCGGCAATTTCTGCAGTCGAGAATAGGGGCCCTGCTACGCGGGCAGCTTTTGTCACTACCTCCGCTGAATGGCTACGGTCATTAGGTAGGCATCCTGGCGGTGGGTGTTTGGGGGGCAGTGAAATAGCCGAAAGCGGCTCATGTACAGCCGCTTATTCCCAGCTGCACAGGTCGCCGCCACTTCATTGTGTGCACGTCAAGTGTGTGCACCGGCGTGAATGGTAATCATCTCCGCCCAGCAGGCGCCGCAAACAAGCGGAGCAGGCGAAAATGGGGACGAGCGACGCGATCTCCTAATTGGCTAGTTTTAGTACACTGTTTGTTTGCCGCTTCCAGTGCCGTTGACGCCTGGCGAACTTATCTGTCCTCGGCAAATCGGTGGCAGAGGACTTTTTTTCGGCGGCCGCACGTCGGGCGGACGCTGCGAGGCGTTGTTCGTCGACTTTTTGTCGCATATTCGCTCCATGTTCTCAGGCCTTATGGCGACCTGCCCGGTGTCCTTAGTTGCCGAGTTGACTGGGTTGGTGTATAACACAGAGTAAGATGACTACGCCGCAGGACGAATAGACAATTCCATGTTTGTCCGCTAGAATAAAGCTCGGGTGCTTCCAAGTTTCATTCAGTTATTGGATGGGAAGTACGCTCACTCGCAAATTACAATGAAACGTTTTCTTTTGCGCACTCCGCGGAGAGAGAGAGAGAAAGACTTTATTTATGGCCAGCAGGGAGTGGGAGGTCGGGATGCGCAGAGCCTCCACATCCCACCCACGTTCCCGACGTCTTCGGGACTAGGCCCCACCGGCGTCGGCGTGAGCGGTGCGCGAAAGGTACTCGGGAGTTCGTCCCTTTCCCCCCCGTCTGCGACTCGCTCCGCTTCTGCCTGGCGAGAGCAGCCTCGAGCTGCTGGACGGCTAGAGTTTGTGCGTTCAGGTCCGTCGAATAGACGGCACTCGTTATGGTGTCCGGCAGCCGGCCGCGTAGCTTCGCAGGTCATTTTTCTTCAGAGAAAGGAAGGGCACTATTATTTAGCACCTTTCTAATTAGTGGTGATTGTATAGAGCAGTGCATTACAAAACGAATGAATATTTACACTGAAGGGTCATAGGTTACAGGCTTTCATCACTGAAGCGTGTCGGCTCCAACTACAATTACGGGAGCTTTGCTGAAGAAATTTATAGAGAAGAACAGAGAAGGGATCGACCTAGTTTTAGCAGAGTGACATAGCGGTTGCGGGGACTTTGGAAAGAGCTCAAGCAATCCTAAGCATTTAGTCAGTTTCCTGCATGTTGATAGATTGATTTATAAGGTCATGAGAGGCACTAAAACGTCCAGATTGCTGTAAGTTCTAGAGGTGAATCAAGAACAATCTTTTTTTTTCTGCGGGAGGACATGCTTTATTACCTTAGGGCCTGTGTTTCCGGAACCATGACAAAAGAGAAACCTAATAACGAGGCTCATAAACGAGAGAACGCAGGAGATAATTTATTAGTGTGGCCCTGCTAACCCTAATTTACATTGCTCTAAAAACTTCAGGGTGTCGTGAAGCAACGGACATGTACTATTTATGGTCACTTCAAACGATGCTGCTGAGGAACAGGAGCGTCTGATCCTATACTTCGAACCATCCATCGGTGCATTTGTTGGCCTTTGTCATTCTTTCACTAGGACGATGACACTCGAACGTGTCAAAGAAAACATTTAGTTCTCGCAGGGGTTCGTTGCATAACTGTTGTGCTTCTTTTTCACCACACGTGAGGTGGCACCAGGCGATGAACAGAAGTTTAGCCCCGGACATATCGGGCTCGCCTTTAAGAATCGGTCCGAACTTGTCCGTTAAGGGTTTCAGGACCGAGGCGACCGTCGCCAGGGCGACGGTGCGTTCGAGGAGGTCGGCGTGGAGCCGAAGTCCAGCGTGCATGCAAGCGTGGGATTTGTTCCATTCATAGAACTCTCGCTCCGACCACCCTATTTTGGGGATGAGCAGAACTTCTACCATCGCGGATGCCATTATCGTGCCCAGTCCGGCCAATTTTAGCGCGGAGGGCAAGCTGGGATCAAAAAAGGGCAGGACGCTCACATCCGGGCGCAGGTGGAAGCCAAACCTGTAGAGGTCGATCATAAAAAATCGCAAACTTTTTATAACCGCACCGGGCGAATCCATTGTTACATCGCCAGGGAAAGATTTCGTGAGGCCGGTCCTGAGTCTCCTCCAGTTGACTAGAGGATCCTCTGTCATGTCTTTGTAGTTGACGTAGTGCTCCTCGAGGGTGGAGTCGTCTGTCAAGTGGAGCAGCTTGAAGACCCGTCCAGAGTTGACTTCGTACGAAGGAAGCAGGCTCATGTCCGGGCGAAAGCTATGGGCGAACAACTTGCCGTAGGCGCCGCGAACTTGGCGGAGCATGTGGGCAATATCGTCTACCACTGGCCTGGGGAATTTCTTGTCGACGTATGGGGCGAGAAAGGCGTAACCCACCGACTTCTCCATGATGGCGAAGCAAAACCGACGCTGATGTTCCAGGGCGCTCTGGTAACCACCGTGACGCCTGCTGACCCAGGGGGCGTACACGACGTTCGCCAGAATTTCCACCATGTACCACCGGTAAAACGCTTGCGCCAGCCTTGCACTAGCGCTACTTGGAATCGCCGCGAAATTCCTGAACAGATGGGTAAATGTACGCAAAACTTAAGTGCTCCGGTGCTTTCGAAGTACTTGCTGAGTAAAAGGTCCCAATCTGTTTGATTCATCCCGTACACGAAATTGTAGACAGTGGTCTCAGTCCAGCATTCAATGCCCGTACCCGGTGAATAATCGGTAGTCAATATACCTCTCCATTCCGTGGTCACATGATTGTCAATATTTTTCCAGTCGCCGTAGCTGATCTTAGGATCCCCGTCAGGCTGGAACGTCGCTTTCATCTGCTCGAAGTCTTCTTTCGACCGAGCTTCCCAGGCCTGGTTCCCCCTCCTCTCGACGTAAGCCACAACCGACTGACTCGGGCCGATCCGGAGGGTGAAGACCGAACTCGTCTGTCGCATGTATTCTATCCTATAGGGAGACGCGATTCGCCACGTGATGGCCAAGAAGAAGCTGGCGTTCAGAATGTCTACCGGATGGCCCCAGCCTTCCTTGCTGAAGAAGCCGGCCTCTTTGAGAATCAGCTTGACCGTCGCCATATTCGTGCTGTTTTTTAAAATGATGTCCTCGCACGACTGGTACGCCAAGGCAGCCCTCTGCTTTGCCGTCTGTCCCGAGCGCGGAATGCCTGTCTGCGCCCTGCTCTCCTTTGCCACGTCATCCACGAATTTCTGGAAGAGCTGCTCTTCGTATGCCTATGGAAAACAAAAAGAGTGCGAAACGATATGCTTCTCACGCATTCCAGGAAGAAGAACGCGAACGTTCCCCCTGGGAGTGCGAAATGCCACCATTTTTACCTTCGCCATCTGTTTAGGCCACGTCAATAATCCTCAACAGCGGAAAAGTAGTTTATTTCGCAGTTTTCCGCTACTACTAATTATTAACACATACCAAGATTATGTGTGTTAGCACATGCAGGTTTACTTGCTCAGTGTACGTGCGCGTACCGGGTTTTTTTGTGTGGGTGCCTTGCTTTTACGCGAATTCAAGAACTTCCACTCGTGCCGCTTTGGCACCCTCGCGAGGGGTTCGAGAGCGTTGCCCTGTCGCTGAGAGGCACAATCGATTTTGAGCGGGCCCCAGAAATCACTGGAAGTAAGTAACAGGAATGCTTTATATATTTCGATGAGTTGCGTCGCCCGATTGAGGGAATTCGCTGGACCGCCGCGCAGGTAATCTGCAGCTTCATTTAGTGCGTCAAATTCTCGTCGCAAGACGCGCTTAGTAGTTGTCGCATGGTCCTATCTTATATTAAAGCTGGATAAAATGAGAGCTCGGAGCTCTGCCCTTATCTTCAAAATGTTGGTGTTGTGTAGTTTAGCAAAATAGTCAGGATAGGTATGTCGTGTCTACTAACCCCTTAAGCCCCGAATTTTTCAGTTCGAACGAAAAACGTTTTTCTTTGCGTTCTCCTTAACTTATATACCCCATCATAGCCTTCGAAACAGAAAAAAATACATCTTGTGCTACAAGTTATTATCACTTTGCAGGCATGATGTCTAATAAGGTCCCCAAGTAATTCCAATTTAAATGTCAGAAAAAAAGGTTTTGCTTGCTTTTTAATTTTAAAAAGCATTCGGCTGCAATTAAGGAAATGGAGCAGCTCTTAGCACAAGTATTTATTGGTTTACAGACATGTCGTAAAACAAGGACTTAGGTTTTCATGTCGCCCCATCCTCAGCGTGGTCTTTGGTGCAACGCCTTGCTCTTTCTCACGTTCAGCTCTTGAAAAAAAACTACGAATGGTTATATCCCCGGGAAGAGGCAATCTTAAAAAAATATTTCCTAGAAAATTAGCTGTTTTGTTTTGTTGTCAATGATCTGGGGGGCATTTAGCGTGGTGTTCTAAATGAACGAATCCTGGTCCAAAAGGGCTGAGATGTTGCCAAGGTAAGAGGGTCTCTGTGTCATACTTAAGATTCTTACAATTGAATCCTGGGCTACCGCATTTGTCGCCAAACTAAACATTAGCCTGGCTTAGATAGTCACGTGCAACAGGGAAACGTTGAGTACTTCGCATTGGGTTCCATAGGAGCGTCTATCCATGCAGAAACGGCTGCTGCGGCGGATGGGGTCACCCGGCGAAGCCAGCCAAACGGCTAAACGACTTGGTTGTCATTCCCGACATGGCCACACTGCAAGCAGCTACTACGACCACAGGGGTAGTGTCATCACAACTAACCGGCTCTCGGATGACTGTACATAAGCTCCGTCGCAAACTAGTGTTCTGGGCGCAAAAGCATTAGTGTATAATTAAACTCCTTCACTGCTTTGCTTCCATCATGCCTTATTGTAGGGCTGCCTTCCTTTGTCGCTAGATGCGATAAGTTTTGGGACCCTATCCCACGTCATGCTTTCGAATGGTTTCGATCTGTTTCTTACGCGTAGCACAGCTGCTCGTTTATGCTTTCATGTGTACATAGAAAAGAGTGGATGACAAAGGTTCTTTTTGCTTCCTTTCATTCGGGTGTCTAGGCTGCGTTTTTCCGCTCTCTTTTAATTCACTGGTGGCGTAGTCGCGTGGATGACCAGCTTTAAAAACTGCCGAGATAAAGTGCGTTCAACCAAACCCTTCACTCTTCAAACACACTTCAATCCTGGGGATTTTTTCTGTGTGGGCACAAAAATTCTTCGGTGTCCTAACCATATACGGCTGCTGTAAAAAATGATTGTGTGGGAATAAGTTTCCTGAATGTTTTCTGAAAATGTTCTGACACGTATAAGCAGTTGAAGCCAAGCGCAAATCCATCTAGAAAAAAAACTAATTCCGATTACTGCAGTATAAATTTGCGTAAATCTTTCCAATAAAACAAACTTGTATTTTGTCTCCATGGCCCCTTTAAACTCGACAGTATTTGCTAACGATGGGGCGTCGCCCCGCCAGTAAACAGCAGATAGAAGTATGGGAAGAACAACTATTGACATTCACCATCTCCTTCAGCTTCCTCCTTACACAGTGGCATAAACGAGAAGCGGCGAAGCGCGTCGGAGACAGATCAATGTCATTCGAAAGCAAAACACTCCTCCAGTGGCAAGAGGACAGATCTATTCGACAATGCGAGGTGAAACAAGGCGTCGCACGCATTCAGATGGCATTATATTGTCCGATTAACAACCCACAAATGGCTTTGGGTGTACTCTTATGTTTTATTTCCGTTTCAGGAGAACTTTCACCACCGCGCCTGCGTGTTGTTGCTATATGTTCACCTGTAAATTGCTCTGCACGAGACCATAGTCATAGCGCACTCAAGGAAAATGTTTCATAACGGAAGCTTAATAAAATCAGATTGGAGCACGTACATCAGCAAGATTATCGCTTGAATGCGCATAGCGGAATGGTGCGGACAATTTCGGGGCTACAAGTCATGCAGTCGATTTGACGCGAATCACATTAATTAATCGCAAACGTTTAAATGAGCGGTTAGGCTCCCGAAATGGCTACACAGCGCGAAGTTCGTCAAGGAAAACTGCTGAAGACCGAGAAAGCGACTTCAGTACGCCTGGTGCATGCATTGTTAGCTGCCTCCACCGTCTCTTCCCTAAAACAACTTGAACGGAGGAAGCGTAGGAAAGCCGCTTCGCGTTCCCAGGCCACGCAAACAAAATAACTGCGGCAATCAACACACGCCGCAGGAGCAGAGCAACTGCAGCGGCGTTGCTCGCCCGCACGTCAAACCCTCTTCTTTTTCTTTTCACCGTGACCCCTTACCGAGCGACCGCTGAAAAACGCTAAAAGCCCCAAATAGGGCCCGGAAAGGAAAGAGGTGCAGTTTTAGTTTTTTGATTTCACCATCATTGAGTGTTAAGCGGTACAGTAGCACCGGTAAATGTTTGCGACTCGTACACGCGGCTCCGGACTCGAGTTCGTGATCAAACGTGTTTGAACTGTTGCCCTCACGAGTTCCTGCACTGACGAGTGCAACCACTCGCAGATACAGTACTCATGAGTATTTGCTAATGAGTGCACGTAATCATCAGTAGGCCTATGTATTCATGAGTACTATGTACGCATGAGTACTGTTCTTATGAGTATGAGTACTCAAGAACGCTGTGTACTCATGAGTAATGTGTACTCACGAGTACTGCACCTATGAGTACATAATACTCTAGAGTATTGTGTGCTCATGAGTACTATACTCTTGAGTACTCATACTCATAAGTGCTGTACTCGTGAGTACTGTACTCACGAGAATTGAAGTCTGTACTCACACTTCATCGGACTCACTCTTTTCATCTTGGTGTGTACTCATTCACCATCGTACTCAGTCGTGATTTTGAGTACAAATGAGTGTACTCACGAGTGAGTACGCCGATTTTTGTCCAACACGAAGCGTGACATGATGCGAAGGAAGAGCGCGATGATGCACCAGATCCGGGTGCTGCGTCGACTCAACAGTGGCGCCATATTTTGTTATGCCAAGAAACTTTGCGGTGGCAGTATGAAATACATGTACATAGTGGCGCGCAGTTGAAATTATCGATAGAGGAGCAGGTGCGAGCACAAACTAACGAGATGGTTTACCTCTAGATGCTTATGTATCTTAACCGGACCATGACCGTCATTTCGCATAAACCAGTAAGTTCTGATTAATGAGGTGCGAATTAACGAGCTTTCACAGTTTTAGGAGAACCACACAAAAAGGTGAAGGAACCGTAAAAGAAACAGAAAAGGTCATACGTGCTGTGAAAGCAATCCTAAGAAGCCTAGAATTTAACGTTCCTTATCGTATTATTCCAGGCAGGGCTCATCGTACCTACACAGACGCCAAATGCACCACATTTATATAGGTGTGATGTGCCTGACAACGCGCACCTACTATTCATTCTGCTCAGTCTTGCTGAGGATGGTGCTGATCGAACCCATTTTTCCTGTGACTGCAATGATTATGGCTTCAAAATGGTAATGAATGTCGCCTATTTATTTCACAACAGCTCTTGTTACTCTATGCGAGTGACAAAGAGAACATAATGCGCTAAAAACAAATTTGCGCGTCTCAATGGGTCTAGTTGGGACGCGCCTAAAATTTTATCTAGAAAGCATGTTCTGTCACTTCAATAGCTGGCCCTGGAAACAACGCTACTAGGATGTTAAAGCCGTCGTGCGTCTCTTGACACTGATCGCCCAGCAGCCCTAGTGCCCTGAGAAAATAATTAGCGCTATTGCGGTCGCTTTTTTCTCGTGTTGTAGGGGGGATCCACGTGCTGGCGTTCCTCAAGGCACTTCATTAATTGCATAGCCATTTGTTTTCAGTCACGGTTTCGAGCTACCGGGAAGGCTAGACTTAAGTGCGAGACACATGGACGACTGGTGCGCACGATTCTCATGCGACTGATCGTTAGGACCGGTTTTTTTGTCGTTCCCTGGTCGGAGGAGGCTCAAGACGTGCGGTTGGCAAGGCAGATGCAGTCGGGCAATCGTTGCGATCGCCGCGGGGCCACAGCCAATGAGAGCCCGAAGGTGTCATCGCGGATAAAGTTTCTTTCAAAACCCGAAGAGGCGCCAGCGGCAATTCCGGGTATTTTCTGGAAAGCAGCCATCCACGTCGCCGCCGCCGACCCGTGCTCTCTCCGCCAGGTAGACCTGTCATCTACAGCGCTACAGCATGTACGAGCAGAATCATGGGTGCTAAATGTTCCCACACCACTGTACTTAACATATAAAAATGCAATGTATAACGTAATAGCACTATTCATTTTCACTTCAAGTTGATAAATGTTTTCTCTTCCTGCTCGGATTTCTCTTGCACATATCTAAATCGTCCTGAGTACGCCTAAGCAGCGAGGCAACCATGAAGCAAAGACCGTGGGCGGAGCGTCGCCGACGACGCATCGCACGCGCGCATCGGACCGTGGGTCTCAAATTAACGGGTACAACTAGTCGGGGCGATAGTCGTAACGATCACAGGCATGCGAACCGCGTGCACCAATCGTCCGTGTGTCTCGCGCTTTAACCCTGTGTTGCTTACCGGGCCCTCCCACGCACCGCACACGTAGCGGTGAAAGTCGTCGCATGGCGGCGAATCCTGCAACAGACCTCGGCGAAGCTGCGTGGTAACTCGTCGGCACGCGTCGGAGTCGCACGAGAGTGGAGGATCGGTCCGCGGGGCCCCTGACGTTGGCTTGGCGGACGAGGCCGGCTTGGACGAGGACTTCGACGTTGGCGATGGTGGCGGGCTCGGTTTGAACGAGGAGGGCGTCATTAACGAGCTTGAGGTAGAGGAGTCAGATGGGGTCAAGGAGGAGGAGGAGAAGGAGGGGGAGGGGGGCGAGGAGAAGGTGGAGGTTGAGGACGAGGAGGGGTAGGGTGAAGCGAAGGAGGAGGCGGTGAAGGAAGGCGAGGTTCGCGAGGAGATCACATCAGTCGAGGGTCCAGGGTGGGAGCCCATGGCTTTTGTCATATGGAGCAGCAACAGGGCAGCGAGCACTATCACGACAATTACGAGCACACCGACTATGATCTTCATGTGTCCCCCTTTGCGTGGAGGCGGCGTCAAAGATGGAGGGGGGTGGTTATCCTTTGCCTGATTTCGGTACGGGCCGCTTTTGTCGCTGTCAGGTGCTTGATCCGAAGTTTGGTTTCCGCCCGGCGCCATTCCACTCAAGACATGCGCACTCTCCTTTGGGGGAAGCGAGCCATCGTCAACCAGCGGTTCGGAGGCGGATCTCTTTTTACTCCCCGAGAGGGACGATGTTTTGATATTCTCTGGTTCGGAAATTGCTTCCTCCTTGCTGGCCAGTGGAAGGGAGCCCTTCTTGCTTTCCGTAGGTTTAAGAGAACCTTTCTTGGTTCCCGAAGGCGAAACGGGATCCTTCTTGCTACTCTTAGGCGAAGGAAAACCCTTTTTGATTCCCGCAGGCGAACCAGGATCCTTCTTGCTTCTCTTAGACGAAGAAGAACCCTTTTTGATTCCCGCAGGTGAACCAGGATCCTCGTTGCTTTCCGGAGAGGAATGAGAACCATTTTTGATTCCCGCAGGCGAACCAGGATCCTTCTTGCTTTCCGGAGAGGAATAAGAACCCTTTTTGATTCCCGCAGGCGAACCAGGATCGTTCCTGCTTTCTGGAGAGGAATGAGAACCCTTTTTGATTCCCGCAGGCGAACCAGGATGCTTCTTGTTTCCCCTAGGCGAAGGAGAACCCTTTTTGATTCCCGTAGGCGAAAGAGAATCTTTCTTGCTTTCTGGAGAGGAATGAGAACCCTTTTTGCTTCCCTTCTTTGAACGAGCACCCTTCTTGCAGTCCATCGGTGAAAAGGAGCCCTTCTTTCCTGATGGCTTAGAAACTGCGTTCTTGCTGGTTCCCGGTGACGGAAGCAACGCATTAGGCTCCTCGTTCATGGCTGTCCTGCCAAAGAAGAAGAAGAAAAAAAAACCCACCGGTGTCCTTAACACCAGGAAAATGGCATCAATGTTCCCGGCGAGATTGACTTGGTTCTGTAAGTCCTGCTCTTATACGCTCTCTGGAGTACAGCGAAGAGTTATAATAACGCCGCAATAATTCAAATGTTGAAAACGCAATGGTTTGTTGTTGTTAAAATTTATGGCACGTTATAAAACTTTCCTTGTAGCAATTTTTTTCCGCAACACCCCTCAAAGTGTGAAAGCTCAGCTCATGCTCATCTGTTTATTATTGGCAGCGAAGCTGTTTAGCGAATCGCAATTTTTCGTTTCCGCAGTTTAAAATAGCCAGAAAAGGCCAAGCACGCGCACGTGAGCACAGGCCATGCGGTGACCGCTAGGCAGTTTACAAAACAAAAAAATGTCGAGCACTCGTGGGTGCCTGCCTCGCGACCACAGGCAAGCGCCCCGCCGCATGTTTGTCAAGTCAAACGGCCAAGATTGCGGCAACCGCCGGCAATTTAAAAATAGAAAATGGGCCCCGTATCTGCTCCTCTCGTTGCAAATGCCTTCAAAAGACGATAGTCTTTATCGGCTTTTGCAAAGTAAATGCCTCCCTTCGCTTTCCCTCTCACCTCTCGTGTTGTTCCTCTTGCGTGGCGCTCCTTCCAAGGTAAAGACGGCAAAGGTTTGCTTAAATCGTTTTAAATCTCCCGCGTTCCACTGCTCCAAACCGGGTGTCTCGATGCGAACGCTGCCGTACGGCGAAGACGCGCCTTTATCGAGGCGCCCTACTTCAGCGTTTATAGACCGCGTTTCCCTACTACACGTGCGTTGCAAGCAGAACGTGGAACCTATCTAGTGGAACCTTGCGTAACTGTTGACGGTTGATTTCTTAAAATGGCGCCAGAAGCTATAGTGGCGCGGGCGACAGCAGGCGACGGCGGAGTGAATTTTTTTCTGCAGTTGATGAAGTATTTAATTTCGCAATAGTCAAGCATGTTTGTTTTTTTATAAAGGAACACTGCAAATATCACTTCTGTACTGATTGGTTGTCTCCTATTTTCGTAATGTCTTGTCGTTCTTCAACATGTTGACAAGTATGAACATTATACCGGACATAGACGAGTAGATTTAGCTGTGACTAGATAAGACTATTGCGCAGGCATTGTTATGTTTGGCCGGGTGGCTGAATCGAGTCACAGAGAGACAGAGAGACAGACAGACCAAAATTTCTGGGTTTAAGTAGCCCAAGAAAGATTATAGTCTTTAAAAACGACGGAAAGGCGGAGCGCTCGTGTGTGCTCATGCCTCGCGATGACCCCCCGGCGACCCCGGGCGCGTTTGCAAGCCAGCACAACCCACTTAGGAAGATTCACCAGGATTGGCTATTAAAAAAAAATTCGAGCGTTCATTGTATTGATTGCAACACTTCCTCGGAACGAGAAAGACTCCGGTGTTCGCCGTAATCGTGGCTCCCATCGAGAAAAAAACGTCATAATGTACGCCCATCCATTGTTCTTGTATGGTGAACCTCCGACGACGCGGGGCATCCGCAGCAACATCGAGGGCAATGCGTGTGAACTGGCGGACCATCAAGGGTCTGCATTTTGCTTATGGCGTACACCTGTAGCCACCATTGAAACAGAAGTGATGTCCAATGATTATCACTCCCCAAAAAATTGGGCCCATCTCCCCGCGAGGGGGACTCGAGTAAATGCGTCGCATAGGGGGTGGCTGTATTGGGTTAACGTTTAGTGTTTGGGGTGTTGGTGGTAGTGAATGCGTTGTATCAGCAGCTTCTTGACATAGGTTGAATGAGTCAAAGATATAAGGCGCGTTCGTAGCCTTTCATTCTGTGTCGGTTTTGTGGCGCAGTGGGAAGAGCACCATGTACCTCGCGTTCCGCCCACAGGTAGTGAATGCGTTGTATCAGCAGCTTCTTGACGTAGTTTGATTGAGTCAAGGAATTAAGGCACGTTCGTAGGCTTTCATTCTGTGTGGGTTTTGTGGCGCAGTGGGTAGAGCACCGTGAACCTTGAGTTCCGCCCGCAGGGTCGTGGGATCGAAACCTGGCGCCGGTGAGTATTATTTTTTTTATATAGTGTAGGGGGAGGGGCGCGGACTACGATGGACAACTAGAACGGGTGACATCGGGAGTTAAAGAAATGCTCTGCATTTAAAAAATTCAGCAAGCTCACAGTTATATCGACAATGATGGAGCAAAGTTCCATGCGGAAGCGCAGAAGAAGCAGATGGGCTGCAATCGTGGATTTAAACGTTCATGATGGTGGTTAAGGGTGCGTACAACATCGCTACCTTCAAGTGTTACCAGTTAGTGTGAGCTTCGTTCATTTTTTCTCCCCTAGATTAGCAGCTACAGCGACCAATGTATAAAACGCGGAAAATGTTATTCGGAAAAAAAGAAAATAAGACATTGTGTCAGCGCGTGTAATTTACATTTGAGCGGACGTACCAATCAGCTCTTTTTTTTTTTACTTTCCAACACGTATTGTAATCACGTCATCCGAATAGGTTTCAATGTGATCTGTCAAACATTCTCAGTATTCCCGGGAGATAAAAGAAATCATGCGCACCTCCGTCTAACGACGACAACTGTTTAACGGGAAGCTTTCTTGCGATGGATTATTTAGTTGGCCAATCACACAACGCGAGTATGTGCTACTTGGAGGCAGGCACTCCTCTTACATAACAACCGCGGCAACTGTCGGGTGTGCACTCCGTAAGCGTAACGCTTGGGTTTGGGGCGTACGGCAGGAATGGGTACCTGCCGCAAGGCGTTCACTTAGAGCCATGTCGAGAGGGAGCAATACCATAGACACCGGCTTCATAACGCGAAGGACTCGTGTTCGATTCAGGCCACGGGAACCGTTTTTTTTAATGCACCCACGATCATTTATAACCATCGTCAGAGAAAATTGGCTTTCCTGCAGGGCCTTCTGGCATACAAAGGCATCAGGGAGGACAGTAATGCTTCGCTATAATATGTTCCTCGCAAATCTGTGACTTCTACCAAGCTTTTCGCGAAAGGGCATCATAACTACTGTGGTGCTAAGATTTATTTCGGATTCGTGGGTTAAGTGAATGCCAAACAGTATTTCTTTTTTTTTTTTGGGGGGGGGGGGGGCTCGCTATGTGGAAAAGTGTCCATAATGATTCACAACTGTTGAGCTTCGCACGGGGGAGGATTGCTTGCCCTAACCAGGAATTAAGGTGACCAATTTCCGCATGGCCCTTGCTCAAAGTGAGAGGCTTAGGTCTTATTGGGGTCGGACATATACTTCTAAACCAGAGTAACCTGCACCCGTAACCCGCACCCGCAGTATTTCGCTATAGGCACCTGGGGAATCTAAAAACGCACGGACATTATTACAGATCACGCCAAAAAGGTATGTTTATGATATAAAGCAGGTAATTTGCAATAAACACGAAGAATTTTTGACAGACGGCCGCATCACTTACAAGCGTTTGTTTGCTTGGGTATCTTTCCCAGATGCGCGAGAAAGCAACCGTTCTTCGCCGGTGCACCCGGTACTCTGCGCGTTTGTACACACTGCGCTTTTCTTCCGCTGCAACACAAGGCCTAGCCGGGGTTCCTTCCCTACAGCTTACTCTTGTAGCCCGAGCAGGACGATCGCAGCTACGCAATCAGTTCACAAACAACCTCATTACTAATCCCACTGGCTCCTATAACACCTCTTAGACCATATATAGACAAGTAGACCTCGGATAGCCTCCCCTGTCTCTGTGAGACAGCCCCGAACCACTTTAACCATAAGCCTAACTAGCCTCATCATTGACGTCCTCCGTCTTGGCAACGTCGTGTCATACCCAACACGTTTAAGACATGACACTTCGCCGGCTCCAACTACGAGCATAGGAATCACATCCCTCAGAAATGCGCCTACTGCGTCCGGAAAAACCTCTACCCACGACGCGGTCCTGTGTGCTGAAGTCTCTTCCCGCTTTTAGCCACTACCCCGGCATATTCTCGCTTTTGACATCGGGGAAGGGTCATTCCGTGCCAAATGTCCCAGCGGTAAAGTCGACCATCACGCATTTGTTCAGCAGAAATTGTGGGTCATCCTCGCATTGCCTAGAACGCTGCCTCAAAGTGTTTCTGTCGAAAAAAAATTGTTCTTTTTCTAGCCCCCTTTCAATTCCAGAGTTTAAAGCAAAGTTGCGTTTGTCAAAAAATTAACAAAAGTGTCAATTCGTTTTCAATTCCCACCATTTTTTGTGGACAACGTGTTGAGGCCCTGGGCTGCACGATGCCATTTTTTTAATATTCCTGCTTTTTTGTTGGCTTTACGCCACTGAGAAAATACACGACGTTGAGCATTTCCTAACATTTATATCATATACAAGCACTCTCTCTCACGCAATGAAGCAATTATTTCTGTATTTCACCATTGCGGAAGATTGGCAAACTATATTGACACTGAAAAAAGAAATGTGCTAGAAAACATTTGCCAAATTTGGAAAAAATTGTCTTCCTGCCTATAATCACCCCAAAATTGCGCATTGATGTGCTCGCAGTAAAAAAGATCAAATACGAGGCATTCGCTATTACAAATGATCCAAGTTTATTTCAGAAATTTTAATCAATAGTTTTTGTTTTAGCAGAGACAAAAATTTTGAAGTTGTATCCAGTACACCCCGTTGTTCACAGAGCGTCTTCTCTGCATGGCATGCGCATGCCTGCATGAAAGACGCACGATCCAGCGGGTTCGCGCTCAAGAATACCTTTCCTCGCAACGGTATTTCGTAGCTTCTGTACAGGAAAAAGGGATGATTCGTCTGGTGGTGGGAAAAGTACAACCCGTAGCTAGCGGTGGAGCGTCCATTCTATGGGCACGTGTAGACTCGGCGGCTCAAAGGACATAGTAGTAGTAGTAGTAAACGTTTATTGGAGCAAAAGGAAAAGGGAAAAGGGTGGTGGTGAAGCGTCCCTAGTCCAGGATGCCTCTCGACCGCGCCGACTCAATGGCCCGAGAAACCAAGGCAATCTGGCGGGCCCGGTCCGGGCTGGTAAGCTCAGTCTCCCACTGCTCCGGTGTGGGGAAGGGGGTGGGTTAGGGGAGTGGGGACAGCAGTATACGAGGTGGAATGTGATGAGTGGGGTGTCGCAGTGTTGGCATTGACGGGGTAGATAGTGGGTGCGATCTGGTGGAGGATGAGGTGATTGTAAAAGGTACCGGTCTGGACATAGACGCGCATTTAAAGCATCAGGGTTGGTTATCCGTGATATATTATATGTATGTCGAACATTACGAAATAAACAGCGGCGGCGTCATAGAGTTACACGGATTTACTTGTATGCGTTAGCGGGAATCACACACAGTGATGCTTTAAATGCACATCTGATGTCCAGCCAGCCGTTCAGTTACACGTACTCATAGAATGTACGCACCACCGTCAGCTACACGTTGTACGTTTCCCACCAACACACGAATCAGCCCTATTTCCTGTACTGACGCTATACGAAATGCCATTTGCAGGGAATGGTATTCTTGCAGCGTGAACGCACTAGCTCGCGCGTCTTTCATGCAGGCAGGCGCAAGCCATGCAGAGAAGGGGCTGTATGGAACAACGGGATGAAGTAGTGTCGGTATAAAACTTCAACATTTTTTTCTCTGCTAAAAGAAAAGCTGTTCAGATCAAAATTTCTGAAATAAACTGTGGTCATTTGTATTAGCGAAAGCCTTGTATTTGATATTTTTACTACGAGCACTAGAATGCGGAATTTTTGTGTAATATTGGCCAGAAAAAAGGTTTTTCCAAATTTGACAACTGTTTTCTCTCACATTTGTCCTTTTTTCAGTGTCAGTATATTTTTACCAATTGTCCACAATAGGGACATACAGAAACAATTACTTCATATTTGCTAAAAATGTTTGAATAATGCTCAACATCGTGCACTTCTTAATGGCGTAAAGGCAGCAAAAAAGCAAGAATATTTTAAAAATCCAGGATAGAGCAGCCCAGGGCCTAAACTTGATTTCCACAAAAAATGACTGTGATTGCAAAGGAAGTGTTTTCTTTATTCATTTTTTGAGAGCCGAAACTTTGCTTTAAACCCTGAAGATAAAAGTGCGGCAATAGAAAGAACAAAACTTTTTTGGACAAAAACATTTTGAGGGAGTATTGTGGACCATGAGAGGATGACCCACGATTTGTACCGAACAAATCCGTGTTGGTTGTCTTTACGGGTGAGACGGTTGGCATGGAAAGACCTGTTTGACAACGTTCCATTCAGGCTGATTCTCTCTCAAATAACTCAAATAGGCTGCCGTCTTGGGACATACAGCCACATCACTGGATTTCTTATTCAATGACATTCTATTGTAGAGACAGAGGCACCCTACAGGGCAGCACCCTCCTCTCTTCTGTTCATCATCACTTTCCTGTATTTCCTTCCAATACTCCAGCCATTTCTCGCGCTCATTATGAGCCATATGCATTATGAGCCGTATGGAGGTGATTTTAGCATGAGGACTGACACGGGTTCATCAGGAGATAATTGAGGTGGGTCTTTGAACTACCGCTGATGTAAATCGACCAGCCTCCTCGATGGGCCTTTAATGTCCAACTCAAAAATTAAAAAAAAAGTCCTCGTCATCGCAAGGGTTTACCCTTCAGTCTATTCACGAAGCTATCGAAGTCACCTACAACGTACATCTAGTCACCCCCGTACATTCATTGAATCTTAGCCTGACTGAACAAAAATATTTGCCACTTAATATTACAAGTCCTTTAAAGGTGTGCCATATATGCTCCATCCCATCTAGGAGCAAGACCTCCTCCTCCTCATGAGCGCCGTCCTAATCTAAAAAATCGCCCGTTTTTTATTCCTTCCCTTACGCTCCCTACACAAGGTCTGCATGACTTTGGTCGAGTCAACATAGGCCACTAATGTGGGTAAGGGGTTGTGTCCTCTCGCTACCATCATCATGGTCCTTATCCCTCTACGCTGTTTTCTTCTGCGTTGTTTTTTCTTCGCCGTTAAAAGCCCTACAATTGCGTTATTAGCGTAAGCCTGCTGGGATCCTGTATTTACGATGCGTAAAATTACTGACGTTGTCTTGAGCACACGTTTCTAGTATACGTGCCGAAAGAATCGATATTTGGTTGAGTTGGTACTGGTTATGCAGAGCCGCGTAATACACGACGTGAGGAGGGAAAGAAGACTGCAGGCCGACGCTGCTTTTTCGGCCAGCTCTTCCGGTTAGCAGCGTGGCCCTGTCGTCTTCTTTCCCTCCTGTCTTTGACTATTACGCTGCCGTTAAAGATGCATACGTGCGTAACACGGAGGACGCAGGTACAGTCTTTGTAAAAATTTTGTGGCCCACGGCGACCGTGGCCGGAGCAGGAGCGCGGCCGAGCAGGGGCGCTGCGCTTGCCGCTGTCGGCTGGTTGCGTGGCTAAAGAGAGCGAGGGGAACTTTTGCTCTTGCTTTTGTAGTGTGGCCGGCGCGACAAGTGCTGCGCTGAAGCGAAGTGTGACTGCTCTTAGAAACCGGTGCCGCTGCATTTATCGCGCCAGCCATCTACGAAAGGGAGCGCGAAAGTTCCCCCCCCCTCACTTTAGCCGCGCAACGAGAGGGCAGCGGCAAGTGCAGCGCCCCTGCTCGGCCGCGCGTCTGCTCCGGCCACGGTCGCCGTGACCACAAAATTTTGACAAAGACTGTACACTTTCAGGCCCGCATATTTCGCGTGGTTAACCATTACTTAGCTAGAGCAAGGGGTCAGTCGGAGACTAGGGGATGGATGTTGCCGACTGGAGGTGTTCGAGTTCTGTAACCAAATTAACGCAGTCATCTTTACTGTTCTGCATTGTGCCTAGGACGCCCTTTACGCCGACTGCGCAGAATAGGCCCTTCTGCGCAGTACGGACGCAGAACTTTAGCCTAATACGGCGTTTGATAGTTTTGAATTATTAGTACTCTTTCTTCGCATGATTACCCAAGCCGAGCCAAGGGATTTAATTTCGTGCAAGCTGGGCGGGTACTGCGCGGACTCTATACGTTTTTGGAACAAAGGAAAGCAAAGACGGGGACGACTTCTGATTGAGCTACACATATGTGCATTACGGTAGACTGGGACTCTATTGGCAAGACATCAGCTACAACGCACTGCGTGGAAACGCCCAAGTAACTGAACCAAAAAAACGACGGGGAAATTTTGAAGTTTTCAAATACAGTGTACAGCTACCGTCATGGTTGAATTGTGGAAAAATTTGCTGAAACCGCGTGTAAATTTGTCTAATGTTTCATAATAAAATATAATTTTGGGATCGGTGGCCGTCGAAGGAGTCCGGCTCGGGAAATGATCTATACGACGAACGTTGTTTCGATTATGCTCGAACTGAAGCAGCAGAACTGAGTTCCCGCCCACGAGAAGCGGAAGCGGAGCAAACGATGTCTATTTATGCTGGCTGACAGGCTTTCCATGCACGCAGTGGAGTGCAACGTCATTGATAACGTTCAATTCGGCATCTTGTCATCTTGATGCTGGCTTGGAGAAGGCCACATACCAAGTGGTAGTACAGCGAAGAGGTACAGCAGAGGTGTCCTCGCATAGCAGTGAGCTAGGGACCGGCTTGTAGGAGAACATGGGCACAGACTCATACCATTATTGTTAGTAAATTTTCCGCGAAATTCTATGACGTGCGTGTTTCAAATCAACAACACGTACGTTTTCGGAAGGTCGGTTGTCACACACACAAAAAAGGAGTTCACTCGGGCAACCCCATCGCAAGAGGCTTGTTTTTCTGCTTCGGTAGTTCGCATTCGTTTTCAGGGTAAAATAGACATTTTCTCTCAACGGGGAGTGTACAATCACAAAAGGCAGCTCTAGCTATCGTTCTGTTCGACCACACATTAGCAATGATCCATTGCAGCGGCCCATAGGCTTCACAGGTTTTATGCTGTTTTGTAAGCAATTCAGTTGCAATGTTGTTACGGGAACTCTCAATCGCGCTCTACGCTTATACAATTTTAATCTCGCTCCGTGAGGCTAAAAGCAAGCATTCAACTTGCAAATATTCGCCGAGCAGGGAGCGTTTGACATATCTTGTTTTACACATTTAAGGAGACTTTGCTAGTGTGCTGGGGATGCGTTGCGCTTAGTTCCAATATTCTCCACCCGACACATGTCGACGCACCACAGGTGACGGCGAGTGACGCGGCAATAAACAAGTGCAAAGAAAACCGCAGCGACTGCCCAACGATACCGACTGTTTTACACTCCCGCTTCTTGAGGAACCACAGAAAAACCCCGGGAAACCTCTCGTTTTCTCGTTGCGCGATTAAATTGCCTGCAGCGGTGAAATGACTGCCACATCTGACGAAACGGCAGGTTCAATCTGTGCACGCTTCGTGCAATACATGGTTATATAGAAAGAGCAAAATAGTCGGATGTGCTCAATAAATTTCAGTTAGTTTTACGCTCACAGAAACCAGTTATGCGACGCCATGCACGGTATACCTGTACAATTTCGATGAAGCCAGTGTAGCGCACCGATACGTGCTAGGGAATGAATTCAAACACCAGGGTTTTGCGCACAAAGGACAGACAACGTTCGCTTGTCACGAATATGGGGCGTACTCGCCTGCCGTCGACACTCGCGTGAAAGCAGCGCAGTGGCAATGGGCTTACCTTCGGGCTGGTTGAGCACTTGCAGGAATTTCGTGACCGCCCTGGCAACGGTTCGCATGCCCCCGCAGACCACCTCGCGCCTCGCGCCTGGAACGAAAGCTGAGGAGGATGATGATGATTTCAACGCATTGATAATGCACTCAACATTGCTGAAAGAAGCGAGTGGCGCTCATATTATTCTGTAAAAGGCGAAGAAAAGGGAAACGCGGGGAAATATATTGCCATGTCTTGATTTTAACAGGAGGACCTCAGCTCCCTGGTGTGAGAGGCGGGGGTGGGAAGGAGGGAGGCGCCTGCCAAATCACGCACTCCAAGCCACCAGCCTCGCCGAACTGGGCTATGTGACTAGCGGGTGCTTGAGTAAGAGAATATCGCGACCCCTGCACTTGTCTCTCCTTGGATTTTTTCGTAAAACCGGTGCAATGTTGTACCTTGAAACCTTCCCCTTGTTCCGCAGGGCAATCTCTCGCAACAAAAAAGAAAGGTGTTTGTGTGTCTCCATATGTACAGCTGCAACATCAGAATGTTTAAATCGCTATGGTCGTATGGATGCAGATTAAAAGCAGAGCAGTGCACAGCAAAATGCTGCATGCTGGCTTTGCACACCCAATGGCAAAATGTGGGCATGCATGGGACAGTGGTGTTAATGTTCCTTTTCCAGAGCGAGAGACTGTCATTTGCTGATGATACCTGGTGTGGTGGTTGTGTTTGCAAGTACCTTATTAATAAATATTTTTCTAGAATGGCGAACGGGTAAGCAATTAGTGGTCCGCGGAGGGAAAATGCGTTTCCTACCCTCTGGCGTTGAAGAAAACGAACGTAGCCTCGTACACGCGCCATTTGGAAGTGGCCGCCATGTAGCGGGTCACGTATGGGAGGAGGGAGGGGGCGCTGATCGGTAGCAGAGTAGGGTAGTGACCAGGTAGAACTCCAGATTGTGAGTTGGCAAGACCATGCACCCCCTAGTGCCACTCCGTGCCCCGTCGTTTAGGTGACCTTAGCGTCAACTTCGTTTTTCTGGTTGTGTTGGAAGATACGGGGAAGTGCTCCCCCGCGACCTCTCATCTATTAGGCGAGTCAATGCTTTGTAGCGCTTCAAATAAATTAGTGTACATGATTGAAGGTCTGGCGCTGCCTCGTACAGCCTTCCTGACAGCCAGATGCTTTGTGCAGGCATTCCGTGTTCCAGCAGTATGGATAATTCGGCTGGTCGGTTTTGGTTTATGCTAAACAGCACTCGATAACACATGATGACACACGATTTCGCTGTGTTTTTGTGTGTCTCCCCATCACGCGTACGTGTCTCCGAGTGCTGTTTGCTTGGTCCAGTCATAGACCCGGGCCTCCTTGGAGAAGGATATGTACCAAGCCAAGGCCAGACGGAATTCGTCGAGAGCAGCTTCAGTCAGTATTGCATTGTTGTTGCTTGCGATGATTGGGCTTTTATGAGAAGTTCTCTCTCTTTGAAGTGGCGCGAGTTGAAGCATAGGTCGGCAAAACAGAAAGAACTCGCTTAAACTCTTCCACATTTTCTCCCCTTCATGATGTACTCACTCAAACTGAGACTCAAAAAGCTAGTCTTTCCTCAAAATCTCTGCTACTCATTCATAGCACACTCATATGCAATCTTACTCGCATGTACTCACTCATTTGTTCTCACGAGGACTCGTACTCAATCTGTACTCATGAGTACTCAATTCTCCTGTACCCACTTGTACTCATACTCAATCTTTACTCACTTGTGCTCGAACTCTAGTTTTACTCGCGGTTACTCGTACTCATCTGTACTCACTCGTAGAAAACTGTTCTGCACTCACGATTAATAGTACTCAATCCGCACTCATTATTACTCCAATTCGGTCTGTACTCAGGAGTACTCAATTTGTACTCGCGAGTACTCAACTTATCTGTGCTGTTAGCAAGGGATAAGCTGGAGTGAAAGAACAAATAGGAAACATTTTAAATGTTTAATTCCTTAGAAAAACTGGGTTTACATACAGGTCACGAAATATGTGCCCGGGAATAACGTCTGGCGCGGTGCACTGTCGTAGGGCGAAATACTGCTGAAAGGCACGTAGGCATGATAGTGAAACGGAATATAAACACTCGCATGGCACCTGGTGTCTCCTCGTGTTCTCAGGAATAACACAACGAACTCTCGGGCGCGTCGTGTTGTCGCGGGGCTCGGGGCTGTTCAGCGCGGCCGTTGTACCCAAATTGCGGTTTTCTGCGTGTCTTCGGGCGACAGCTTTTGTCGCCAGTTTCCGTTTGTCGTTGCGCTGATATTCTCGGAATAATCGGAGCTAGCTGGCAGGCTCCTCTATAAGTTTGTTCCTACCCCTAGGCAAAATTAAGTGTCCGCGTAGATTGACGCCCATTCATATCCAGATCACTGACCGCTCATTCACAGTTGCCCTATGCTGGCGTTTGTTTCCAGTTGTTCGGGAGCCCAGACACCTTGTTAAGAGGGCGTTCGTCTCAATAAGGTTCGGTTAATTTGATATCGGCTTCATTTTTTGTCGTACCGTGGGATTCACTTCGCCGGACACAAAATTTAACAGACTTTACGGAGTTGGATTAGTCCCGTCTCTTCCGTCGGCAATTGTGGTCATGTAGGTCGTTGCGTGCTTGATGCGTGTGGGAGCGTAGGTGTCCGTTCTGTCCGGTGGCGAGCTGCGGTGTGCAAGGACAGCGCCAATGTTCGGGGTGAGCGACCAGGGCGGTCACCCATGGCGCCGGTGAAAAGGGGGCGCTGACATCTCTAAATGACACCCCCCCCCGCTCCCTCCCTTTTCTGTTCACCCGGCTCTGTCTTCTATCTATCCAAAGAAGAGACAATGGTGGGCTGCGCTATGAAGTGACGGAGAAAATGCCTGCGATCAAATATTCCCGAATTGGGAAGCTTACACCAAAAACGCAGTGTCTAGAGTTCCGTCCAACGGCAATCTAGCTGATCGTTGCAGTCATGGCTAGAGTGCCGTCCGACGACATTCTAATATTTAACACTAAGCTAGCACCACCTAAACAGTTTGTCGTTGTAGTGTAGAAGATCCGTCTTAGCGTATTGATTCCTGAGTCGGTGGTTCGACACCGGCTCTTGCCTCGGTTGTTTTTTTTGCCATTATTTATTTGAAGTGTGATTTTTGCGCCTTAGGTTAGTTTTGGTGTTTTAAACGATTTCGTTGTGTTCGTTAGGTTAGCTTACGTTATGTTTAGGTTAGGTTGCCTAGCTTTATGTTATCTACAGCGATGTACAGCCAAACGCGGCAATTTTTTCATAAAACGCTGGTGGACGTCGATATAGCGCAGTGCTTATAAAACCGTCGGATGGCACTCTAGACACAGCCCACCAAAGAACATGGGCCCACAATTTCACAATCCAAAACAAGGGTGCGAAAGGGGGATTGACCTTTCCGAGAAACCGCCTGAGGAAGCTTCGGGATACCGAATTCCCAAAACTAACAAACAAAATTTTGGAACAAGAACAAAACTTTCGCTGAAAGCGCGCCTTGTGGCGAACTCGTCGGCCCGAAAAGTAAGCTGTACTTAAGGCCATAAAATTCACGCAAAAAACTGAGTTAGGGTGCTATTCCAAAAGGTCCGAGTGTGAGCGAAACTAAGGCAAGGCGGAGCTGTGATGATAATAATAAGCTCATGATAATATTTCGGGGCAGGGTTAAAACACATTAAAAATGCGATTCATGCTATTTGATGATTATTGAGGTTACGTAATCGGTCCACGGCAGAGCGCACCAAGGATGCGCCACTAGGGCGTGGCGCATCTTTCACTGCTTTGTCTCTCTCAACTGATGCACTGGTGGCAACTGGGGGCACCCCAATCCAATGACTTCATTTTATTGTACTTTTACTTCATTAATCTGTATTTCACTACAAAGTCCATTTTATTTTTTATTTCATGCGTTCATATGATCTTTGTCTGGAATTTTTCGTCCTAAGAAGTAGTTTCTGCCGTTGGTGGCACACAGTGCAATCACGTGACTATGGCCGTCTGGCAAAAAAAAGAAAGTGGGTGATGAAAGCGCGCCACATTCAAAACAGTTGCTGCTCGTATTAAGTTATCGAAACTCTCCGATTTTCGGCACAAAATTTCCCCAGCGCGGTTCAGTCTGCTTACGTGCATTTAAGGCGAAACCCTGGTGAGACGTATAAACAACTTCTTTTTTAATTTATTGTACTTGCGCCTTTTTCGTCGCTGTCGTTTATTTTTCTTTTTCACTTGCGGATTACTTTAAACGGATTTTTTCTGCTGTTGCGTGTTTACGTCAGTTTCTTTTCTTTCCTTTGTTCGTCTTAGTGTGCAAGCAGACTGGAACACGCCACAGCCTCCCTAGAATCAGGGTTCGGCGAAGGTGGTGTGCACCTGTCCTACTCCCGTGACATCACGTTCAGGCTTCACGCTGCACGCACTATTCTACAACTGTTACCTTTCGAATCCACAGTGTTACGAATTTTGCGAACAGGGAGGTTAGTTCCTCAAAGGTCCAAATTCCGGGCCCATCCCCCAAGTGGCCATGTGTTACGAAGGAAGGAATAGCAGCAAGAAAAACGACTTTTCAGGTTTGTTTGCTTTATTTCATTTTGCTCTTCACCGCTGTTGTTCGAAGCTCTCCACAGTCGGTTTTTTTTTCGTAGAGTTCAATCTCCGCACAACCCTCTCTTCCGTCGTGTCCTTCCCACTCCTGGTTATCCTCCTACTGGCGTCACGCGGTTGCTTTAATTCTGAACTCTCCCCTGCACTCGCTTTCCGTGCTATGCTTCCTGCCATACGACGATGACGCTGAACAAAACCCTTCGAAAGGTGTTAAGATCTCCTCTCACAATAGGGACGCGCCATTGATTGTATTGTAGAGAGGATAATAAAAGGGTGCAACAGGCCATCAAGCTATCGGGGTATTTGCCGTACCAGCATCGACCTTGTGGAAGAGAAGGCAGGATTATGTCGAATCCAGACACGGGGATATGCGCCAAAGGCGTGTCAGGGGAAGAAGATCAACCCCATAATGTGCGTGCGCGAGAAACGAGCTAGGTTATCTCACTGCTCGGACCTGCGTTCCTATCGGCTTCACCCCTGCGAATACACCACCTCAACCGACTATCGGTGCGTCGACTGTCTCCTGACAGAAAGCTATCCTGTCAGTAACGTTTTCACATGAAATGCGCGCTACGCAACCCCTCAAGTGACACTTTCCGCCATGCTGATGATGACCGAAACGCACGGTCATGCAACGCTTCATTTGAAACTGCTTTGCGAGCAGACGATAACTGAAGCGCACGCTCCGTCTGCAGACGGATAGACGTGCGGTAGGAACCTGCGGAAGCTATGTCCACCAAACCACCCTAAAGAAAGGCGAGGTCTGCAAAACACGTCTCCACTGATTATATTCCGCACACACCCGCTGACAGTCGACTGGTGACGGTCGATGGTGCGATCGCCACCAACGATTCTGTAAAAGCTGCCCGCCGCGTAAAACCCCAGCGCACACTACACTTGCTCCTCGACGGTCATGGAGCTAACGCCGTTTCTAAGTCATCGCAAATGGGGATCGGTCGCCAAATAACTCCACAACCATTGCAAAGCACTTTTCAGGAAATAGAAACGGGGTAGAAATTTCTATTTCGTTTAAAAGACCTGTCGGGGCAGAAATATCCGTGCTACGGAGACCATAAATATAAACCACGCCGCAGCAGCGGCCACCACGGGCGTCCCGAGTTCAACTCGGCCGTGCAAAATCATGCCCGAGTTTCCTCCGAGTTCTAATGTCAGTCAAACACATCTAGCCCCTACGAGGGCGCGGCGTAACCGAAGCCACACCCACCGGTGGCGCTAACTTTGCGTGGGCGTAGCGTCGCCACGAAGTCGTCATTTGATACCCGCTAGCAGTGACAAGATCTTAGCACAAACACAAAAATTACTACCCTCCCACTCAGT
This sequence comes from Haemaphysalis longicornis, assembly GCF_048455015.1. Lineage (NCBI taxonomy): Eukaryota > Metazoa > Arthropoda > Arachnida > Ixodida > Ixodidae > Haemaphysalis > Haemaphysalis longicornis. Next base: position 152,740,723 of record NW_027526335.1, on the reverse strand, counting down.
GAAGATGGATGACCTGCAAAGCTGGACACAGTCCACAGAGTGCACGACACTGAACAAGTTTGTTTTAATTAACTTTGGAGCATACTTCCTAGCCAATTAGTTGAATGAACCTCTGAAGGATCCAAGCTTTGTTCATGCAGACAAACATGAAGCTGCCGATGTCTCTTCCTCGTGGTAAGCATGTTACTGTTTGTGTAACACGCCAACCCAGTCCGCTCTACCACTAAGGACTCTGGATAGGTCCCATCGGGCCGTTTGACGTCGGCGTTTAAACCTCGCACCAGCACCGCGGACATGCCATCCATCATTACGGGTATATAACCTATAACCTTATGTACGAATACTAGATGATATCTACAGTGGGTCTACAGCTACCATCATCCTCAATAGGTAGATCAGTAAAATACCTATAAGGAAGGGTGTCAGACAAGGAGACACAATCTCTCCAATGTTATTCACAGCATACTTACAAGAAGTATTCAGAACGTTGGATTGGGAACAGGTGGGAGTAAGGGTTAAAGGAGAATACCTCAGTAACCTCAGATTTGCTGATGACGTTGCCTTGCTAAGTAACTCGGGGGACGAATTGCAAAGCCTGCTTTCCGCACTGGGTGAACAGAGTAGAACCGTGGGCCTGAAAATTAATATGCAGAAAACTAAAGTAATGATCAATAACCTCGGGACAGCACAGCAGTTTGAGATAGGTGGCGAGGCAGTGGAAGTGGGAAGCGAATATATCTACTTAGGCCAAGTTGTGACCCCAGATCCCAACCATGAGGCAGAGATAATTAGAAGGATCAGAATGGGGTGGGGTGCATATGGCAGACATTCTCAGATAATGAATAGCAGCCTACCATTGTCGCTGAAGAAGAAAGTGTATGACAGCTGCATCTTACCGGTACTCACCTACGGGGCAGAAACTTGGAGGCTCACTAAGAGGGTTCAACTTAAATTGAGAACGTCTCAGCGGGCAATGGAGCGGAAAATGACAGGTGTAACATTAAGGGACAAGAAGAGAGCGGAGTGGGTCAGAGAGCAAACTGGTGTTAAAGACATATTAGTAGAAATTAAGAAGAAGAAATGGACGTGGGCAGGGCATGTAATGCGAAGGCAAGATAACCGCTGGTCATTAAGGGTAACAGAGTGGATCCCTAGAGAAGGCAAGCGTTGCAGGGGGCGGCAGAAAGTTAGATGGGCAGATGAGATCACGAAGTTTGCGGGGATAAATTGGACACAGTTGGCCCAGGACAGAGGTAATTGGAGAATAATGGGAGAGGCCTTTGCCCTGCAGTGGGCGTAGATAGGCTGATGATGATGATGATGATGAACCTATAGCTGCTCGGGCACGCCCCCCACCTCCCTCCTACAAACCTGCGCACACATATGTCGTCCACCGGTCACGTGCGCCTGCTTAAGAAATGACAGACGCAGTCGAAATTATCCCCTGAAAACCCTCTGAAGAAGTGATATTGGCTCACGCCGGCGTTCCAAGCGGGCAAGTTGCTATTCATCCGGGGGGGACTCGCCGCTACTCGACTAGCTGAACTTGAGGTTTACGGCGGCGCCAGCAGCTTTCCGTTGTTCTTGCGCCCAGTCACGCTGTGTTGGGGCCAACGCTTCAGTCCTTCCTCTTCTGCCTCCAAACGAACGGCATATCCGTTCCATAGCGATTTAAAACCTGGAAGCCCTTCAGCTCTATTCTCGCGTACAAACCTGTGGTTGTTGGTTTCCTTCCCCCTCGTAGGCATCTTACTGTATTTGAAAGATGTCTGTGTAACACATCAACCCACACTCGAACCACTCGACTAAGCAGGACAGCCGAAATGTGCATTGAGCCAAGTAATTTCGACATCTAAATCTCCCACCAGCACAACCGGCGTTTCATCGTTAGTGGCATGAAGCCTAGCTGTGCGTGCACGTCCCCCTTTTTCAACCCGCAAACCGTGCACGCTCAATCCGGTAGCCGGCGATGGCCCATGCTTAAGCGTGAAAGACAGAGGTGCAAATGTCGCACGGGAGGCCTTCCAAGCTGAAAAAAATATGGGCTTACGCCGTCGCTCTAACTGGGCAAGTTTCTGTTCAACCGAACGGGATTCTCAGCTACTTGGCGAAGTGCAATGTCAGCGCAAACGGCGACGCCGGGTTAGGTAGTTTAGGGGGCAGCCCTTTGGCAGCCGTTACCTGGCCTTCAAGGGAGCGGCGTCTGTTTATCCGCGTAACCGAGTGAGCGAACGCACCAGCGACGAAAGAAAACGGAGAGGAGCGCCTGCCGAAAGGTGAGATGGAATGCGACACGTGCGTCTACGGCGTCATCTCTCTCACTGCCTTTCCCTCACGCATGTCTTATGCGTCACCACCAAGGAGCTTCCTTGCCTGACACTTTCCCCAGACCCTGTTCCATTCTCCGCTAATCTAAACCGCGTAACATTTGCGCGGGAAGTTCAAACACAACTTGGAATGACTTGCTCGCTGCTTTCTTTGCGGGACTTTTGCGAACCACGTGACATTTGTGCGGGAGGTTCAAAAACGATTCGCAACATGGTGGCCGGCGGCGGCGGCGCGCTGCGATGTAGCAGCAGATTAGCCCACGCCGCCGGGCGTTCGCTGATCACGCGAACACTTCCTGAGACGCAGCTGAAATGCGCTGTGGCCGAGAAGATTGCAGCTTGCGCTGCGCAGAAATTTCATATTAGGGAGTATTGTAATCTGCAGGGCATTTTTTAACGCCCATTTGTGCTTCTGTTTATTTTTCGCAATCATCTGATAACTGCACCACCGCCATTAGCTGCCGACTGCGCAACTTGCCAAAGGGGCATCGGCGGAGGAGAACGAAATGTAGTTGTGAAAGAGGTGTCGGCGGGGGCGAGGAGGAGCCCCGGAGCGGCGGCGAGTAAATTGAGGACACCGGAATAAAAACTGGGGGGAGGGGGGGGGTTACACCTGTACTGCTTTGCAGTAAAAATGAAGTCCCCGGGCCACCGTCAGCCAACGGTGCCACAGTCGCGGGGGTGTACGGTCCAAACTGGAGTTGATATTGTACAAGCCGACAATAGCGGCAAAAACGACACGATTTTCTCATGGGAGCCTTCTTCATACACCGTGAAACCATTGTCGATGACTAATCACACTACTTCGGCGCGTAAAACACACCTGCCAATTCTTAAACGCACTCTTCAATTGACGCAAGGCGATTTCTGATAGGCGCCCGCCGTGCACACTCAAGAAAGTTGTAAACAAAAGCCATGTTTGATGTTCGGGAACACGGCGCGTTCCATTCGCTACAGTGAACCCGTTTGATTACATGGTTTGCACTTGCGCAGTGCTGCACTGGGACTGCCCTGAGGCCACGTTGCAAACATATTTCAGTGGAAAAACAGAGCACCGAGAAAAACGGACCGCCCCTTACCGGGCGTGGCCAACAGCCACGCTGGGGATATCGAAGTGGCAGGGAGGTTATCTAGTTTATGCTCGGGTATGAGTATTGGAGAGCGCTTTCAGAGGGTACTGCATGCGGAAGATAGCACACGTCGTACTTTATCAACGTAAGCGGCCCCAGCACAGCACGCTGAAAATGCAAGGCGTGATGCGCGTGATTGTGGTAGTTTCGCTCAAGGTTTATCGAATGCTCCACTATCTCTGCTTTCATAACCCAAGCCACTGGAAACTCGCAAGTGGGCAAAACTCGGGCCTTCTGGAATAGCGGCCTTGATTTTATTCTTAGGTAAGACAGGATTTTATCTACTTTTGTTACTTTGTGCATTAATATGGGAACCAAATTCGTACAATTGTGTTTTTACTTCGGGAAGAGGTTGCATTGCCGTGGCTTAACAATATTTTAATGCTGTGTTTAACACACGTCGGACGTGCCCGTAAAATGTCTTACAGAATCGTCGGACGTAACAACACGATTTCTCGAAGATATCTCGGAGGTACCCCCAAGATTGTTTTAGATACGTTGGACATACCCGCAAGATGTGTTAAAGATACGTCGGACGTAGAGCGCCCAGAGTGGCTTTAAACCAACGTGGTTATCTCGAACCATCGATCGCTAAACGGTCATGTGTTTACTGCAGAAGCTATGAACCTTTTTTTCTCATGTTCTTTAGTTTGAAAAAGTTCGAGAAGGTAAAAAGAAGTGAATTTATTGCCGACCGCCAAGGCCGGTTAGTCTTCATTGAGGTGTAAGATCGACTGGGGAAATCCCGCAGCCTACCACTCCGGCGTGGGCAAAGGGGCGGCTTACCAGTGCTCAGGGCCCGGTTCAAACAAACAGGCCCAGCCACCCACCGTCTTTCCGCCTTACCAGCTCGTCATTCATGATACTTGACGCTTTTTATATTTCGAGACAAAAAACACATGCCGTATTTACGCGAAGTGTCTCCGGCGTGATGATGAAAATACCCTGGGCGTCTACTTTCTCGGAGATCAGGTGGAGAGATTTTCATAGGGTTCGGCCTACGTGGAACCCACTCACAAAACGCTCAACCGACACGCTGATTTTGTTCGTTATAATTGAAATTCGTTATAAGTGCAATTATCGTTTTACGCGCTTGAAAATGCGGTACGCATACAGCCGGCGCATTGCGGCCGTGGACATTGCCTGGACGGCGCGCGGCGATAACGGGGCGTTGGCTGCGGCCGTGAAGCGAGGGTTGCCGCGCGCCCGCCGGAATACAACTCCCGGCCAGAAAAGAAGCTAGAGAAGCGGAAAAACACTAAAAATATATCCGTAATTTCCCATGAATTGTCATCAGGGCTGTTACTGAAAGAGGCGTTCAGCCGTAGTGGTAGTCTGGCGGTCGGAATGCTTTAAAATAAACACTTTAGCCAGCATAGCCACACTTGTGCGACGCTCCTGTTGGTGTGCCATTCGCTGCGCTTTTGCGTCGTGTGCAGCTAGGCATGGCGCAGCGATGTCCGAAGAGAACAACTAATGAAACCTCAGGGGCACTCAACGCGTTTTGGCTTCATGGCGCGCATTCAGATTGATTCGTGATTTTTTCACTGGGAAGCCGTATAGGCGTACAACCACCCCAGTTTTCATTCCGGTGAAGCGGATTTACCCGGCGCCTGTAAGGTGCTGCTCATTGCCCCCACATACCCGTATTTTAGAACGCGTTATTCCCCTCGCCCCAACCGATGCTTCTTTTACAAGTTTCCCAATCGGCTGATATTTGCGCTAGCGCCGTTATCAGCAACTGCACTTTTAGCTCGCACTGAGGCGGATGCGAGTCGTTCACTCCCAGGATTAATAGTGGGGATTCAAGGAGCATCGGAACGCACAGTAGCGCGAATGGGCGCAAAAACAACAGAAATCCGGCACCTCGGAACACGCAGCGCGATTTACTTGATTTCAAACGCGATTTAGTCGATCGCCATTTCGGCGCAACTTTCGAAGTGCCCCATACTCCTTGGTTCGGTAACGACGTAATCAAACTCGGAAACGCTAAAGATTCGGAGGGAAAGCAGGCAGTGCTTTGTGTTCTGGTTAAACGATTTCCTCAAACGACTTTCACCGTTGAATAGTTCATGTCTTGCGGAACCAGCGAGCCATAGGACGACCACGAGTCGTTCGCTCCCTGGAGGAGCAGAGATTATGCGATGAACAAGGGCGTGAATTAACGCCGAAGGGATAATCAATGTCACCGCAGAGAATCACGAACTGACCAGGAACGGGAAGATGAGACAAAGCGCCGAAGGTGGAACCGCCGAGGTGACGCACAATGGCGCAGCACCGACGGCGCTGCGAGCGTCGTTGCCACTCCACCAGGCAGCACAACGCATTGAATCTGCCCCTTCAAAATTCAAACACAATTTTTATATCGCTATTTCGGCGTCAGTTGCGGAGTGTGCGATAGCTCCTCGTTCGACAACATTGTCGGCAAAATCGGAAACGTTAAAGATTCGGAGGGAAGGGATGCCGCGGAGGGCTTCCAATGTAAAGGAGTTCATGGTGTGTGGAACGTGATGGCTGTCCCTACTAAAAAGTGGTGGTGGTTGTAAAAACATTTATTCAACAGATTTGCGCTTGAAAGCGGGAGAAGCCCTCAGTCCAGGGCCCCTGCGGCGGCTGCGTTCCTGCGTGCCCTGTCCACCAACTGTCGCTGGTCCTCAGGGTCCGAACTGCACAGCGCGGCCTCCCACTGCTCGAGGGTGGGGGTGCGAATAATGGGGGCTGCTGGTGTGTTCTGGCAAGCCCACGTGGTGTGGTACGGTGTTGCATGTTCGCTGCAGTGTGGGCATGTTGGTGGATATATTGTGGGGTGTATGATGTGCAGGAAGCTAAGGTGGGGGTATGTGTTGGTCTGTAGTTGCCGCCAGGTTACAGCCTGTTCTCGGGAAAGCTTCTGGTGAGGTGGTGGGTAGGCACATCTGGCAAGGCGGTGGTGTTGCATAAGTGCACGGAACTGCTGCTGGACAGGCTCTGGGTCACGGAGCGACTGGTGCGGTGCCTGGAGGGTGCATGCTCGGGCTGTAGCGTGTGCTCGCTCGTTTCCGTCGGGCCCTGCTTGACCTGGTGTTCATATGAGTATGGTATGGTTCAGGGTATCTTTGTGCTTTTTTAGTAATCGGAGGGCGGATGTTGAGATGCGACCGTTGCCGTAGTTCCTGAATGCCTGTTGGCAGTCCGTAATTACGTGAAGTGGTTTATTCAAAGATGCAGACGTCATTGCCAGTGCGATGGCCGTTTCTTCGGCTTCAACGATGTTTTTGGTTTGTACGGTCGCAGTGCAAACGACATCGCCTTAGCCGTTGATGACACTTACTGCTGTGGCTGGATGGGTTGCATAGTGGGCCGCGTCCGTGAATCGCACATGGGGGTGGGCAGAGTACTTCCTTAGTAGGAATTGTACTCGCTCTTGTCTGCGCTGTACGTGATGCTCATGGTGCATGTTTCGCGGGAGCGAAGCAACCCTGATCAGCGTACGGATGTCCTGTGGCACAGTTTCCGGACGAGGGTGGCTGGCGTCCGCTATCTGGTAGCCTAGTTGCCTCAGCACCGTGCGACCAGTCTACGTTTGCCTTTGCCGCTCTAGTTGGCTGACAAGGTGGGCATCAATTATCTCCCGCACCTTGTTGTGCACCCCGAGCGCTTCCAGCTTACTAGTGGCGGTGTGAGGAGGGAGGCCTAGCGCTTGCTTGTACGCCTTCCGCAGTAGTATGTCAAGTTGGTCCATTTCCCTCGGTTTCAGCGGGAGGTAAGGCGTAGAGTACACCACGCGGCTGACAACCAGTGCTTGCACCAACTTGATGACATCATCCTTTTTCATACCCTAGTGCCGGTTTGTTACTCGACTCACCATACGCATGATTTGCGAGGTAGTGTGGTTGAGGCGCTGGATGGTTAGCGTTCCTCTGCCTTCTTGCTGGATGTAAAGTCCCAGTATGTAGATGGTTGGGACTACGGGGATGTCGCTACCTTGGAGCTTTATTTGTATTGTGGTTTGTTCCAGTGGCTTGCCACGTGGCTTGCGCCTCAGAATTATGAGCTCGGACTTCTCCGGGTAGCACTGAAGGCCGCGCACACTGGCGTACTGTTGGACTGAGTCAGCAGCTTTCTCGAGCGCATCCTGCATGTCGCCTTCTGCCCCACCAGTAGTCCAAATCGTGATGTCATCTGCATACAGTGCATGTTTAATCCTCGGGATGGTGTTAAGTTGTTGTGGCAGCTTCATCATAGCTATGTTAAACAATGTTGGAGAAAGCACCGCTCCTTGTGGCGTTCCTTTGTTGGGCATGGTTTGAAGGTCCCTTCGTAGTGGTCCGATGCCCACAGTCACCGTGCGATCGGTGAGGAATGCCTGGATATACTGGAACATTCGTTTTCCACAGTTCGGGTCACTTAGGTTTTCGAGGATGGCGTCGTGGCTCACATTGTCGAATGCTCCTTTCAAATCAAGAGCGAGGATAGCTCTGCTGGAGTGAGGAGAAATGTGCGCCAAGACGTCTTCCTTTAGTTGAAGGAGGATGTCATGGGTTGAAAGGTGAGGTGGGAATCCGAACATTGTGTGCGGATATATGTCTTGGGCTTCTATGTATGGTTGAAGGCGGGCGAGGATCACACGCTCAAAAAGCTTCCCTACGCACGACGTTAGTGATATGGGGCGCAGTGTGTCCAACTTCGTAGGTTTGCCTGACTTCGGAATAAGCACCATTTCAGCGTGTTTCCATTTAGCCGGTATTGTGCCCCGTTCCCAGTGCTCGTTGAAGTACCCCGTTAAGGCTTGGATGCCTTTGTCGTCGAGGTTCCTAAGTAGCTTGTTAGTGACGTTGTCTTTGCCCGGAGTGGTGTTGCGGGTCAGGGCTTGAAGTGCCTGCCAGACCTCCTGTGTCTTTTTTGGCTTGTCCAGCTCCGGGTTGGGATGATCGTCATGTCCAAGTACGCGACCACCTTCGGCTACGTATACCCTCCGTGCCCATCTCATCTCCATTGCCTGAACGTGGTCGAGGAGCGCCTGATCGCACCCCGTTTGCCGTTTACGTGTATAAGGCGTTTCTTGCACTCCCGCAGTCAGTACGGCATCAGAGGACAGATGGTGAACTTCCCTGTCGATGTGCAAGGAACTCTGCAGTCCCTTCCTCGCGACATCTCGGACAACAACGTGGTGGGAGTGCACATCAAGCTCCGACACATACACAAGCCTACTTACAATTCCGGAGTGGTCAAGTCTGGAGTGCATAGGTTGGGAATGGAAAGAGGAAAAAGAGGGCGCGCACACGCAGCTATTGGTTGCATGCCCTTACTCACGACATGTCCGTTAAGCTGGCAGGATGTTCAAATGAGGACGTCAAACGACCGAATGCTACTTGTACGGCGTCGTCAGTGGTCGAACTCATTTGGTTGGTGTGTTACACAAAAGTAAGAGACCTAAGTCGCGGCAAGGAATCAGGCACCTCCATGTTTTTTTTAAAAAATAAAGCTGGTCGTTTGAGGTTGCAATCAGCTAACTGGCTTGAAAGTCTGCTCAATAGCAAATTACGAACAGATGTGTTTAGCTCCATGCACTCCATGGACTGCGTCGAGCTTCGCAGGTCAGCCTTCTTCACAGAGTGGAAGGGCACTAAAGTTTTGTAAACTTTTAAGAAAATAAAGAAATATATCTACGTGTCCACAAGCGTCTTCCTGCGTTTTGTGAGGAGAGTTTGTTGATAAAATACTAAACACTCACCCTCCAACAAATCCCTGTACGGCTGCTGTCTGTGTCCACCAACTGCATCAGCACCATCGCTTTACGGGATGCGTGGTTGTGGACGAGTGCAAAGTTTTTACCTTACACTGACGAAGTCTGAGCTTACTTCAGGTTTATGCACATTGTGCAACGAACAGCCTTTTAAATAGAGTCTCCATTGGAATCTGGGACGCTTAAGCTTACTCGAACGAAACAACGAACCAAAGCACGCTATCTATAGAAGAAAAGAGCGGTTGATGCTGCAATTTTCATACGTCGCGGTTTATCCATAAACACAGCAATAACTTCGTTGACGTTGGCTTGCATCCGCTGAATGGGCATAAGAGCGAGGCCACTGAGCCTCTGTTCACCCTTGGGGTTCCTCAAATATGCTTTTACTATTTTCAGTGTCGAGAAACTGCTTTCTCCAGCAGCTGTACTCACTGGGAGCGTCGCCAATATCTTGAGGAGCGTGCGAACGTTCGAGAAAAGGGCTTTGTCGCATTCAGCTAAAGCGTCCATCGCAAAGCGGGAAGCTCGTCCTCTCGCATGGCTGGCCAATTAGCTTTTCTGATTTCCCATTCACCTTCCACTTTAAGGACATGCGTTCTGGTGATATCTGAGACGTAACAACCGAAGGTCGGCTGCACAGATTCAAATATGCGCTTGGGGCCATGATCTGGCAATAAAAATTGCAAACTTTGCCGTGTTCGCTTATGGTTTGGAAAGCGCCGTTTGAAGGAAGATTCGAGGTCATCTATGTATGGAATGAAGGAGTGATGGTAACACTAGCACCTCGGACATATCGGAGAGTGAGGTGTTTCTGGTGCGGTGTTGATTGGGGGACCGTAGGCCTGATTCCTCGGAGAGCGTTGCTGTGCTTTTAGAATTGAAGTGCTTTCCGTATAAAGGTTCTTGGTTAGCGGTTATTAGTGAGTTCCTTGACTATCGTTTGTTTTCCCTTTCTTTACATGCGCACGCCGCCACTACTTTTGCTCTATTCTCTAGCGTTAATAGCCGCCTGGACGAATTTCTGTGAGGCCAGGCCCCCCCAGCTCCTGCTCCCCCCTGCCTACGTGCCTGTTCAAGTATTCTCTGTTTTTCCATAAACCCCAGTTTTCCCAGTTGCGTCTCCTAAATGCCTCCTACAGACATGCTGTGAACACTTTTGATGAGATGGTATCTTTATGTCGCACTCCGTTTTGGATCAAGATGTTTTCGGTTGCCTTGTGACGGTTTATCCTGTCCGTACAATCTTCATATATATCGTGTAGGAGTCTTGTATACGTTTCATCTATTCCTTAATCTTTTAGGGCTCCCAACAGTGCCCTGGTGTCTATTGCATCGAAGCTTTTTCATAGTCTATAAATGCCATCTAAACACAGATTTTTCTATTACAGTTTACTACTGCACTAAAAAAATGTGGCCGAAAATACTGCTGCGCGCATTGTAGTACATACGGTATATCATAAAACACTTTGAGGTGACGTACTCGATTTGACGGTTACGGTGATGCAAGCGGGGAACATGACGATGTAGGGATTGCCCTGAATCGGCTTTGCCGATAAACAAGCAGAAAAAAGCCCCATGAGGAAAGGACGTGTGCCAATCGGATGTGGACACAGCTCAAGCGTGGGGAAGCCAGCCTGGAACAGGAGGGGAACGTTTGGGTGGAGTGGAAGTGAAACGTTCCAGGCGATCCGTGTACAGGAGAGAGGCCGAGAGTCCGTCAAGTTTCCGGCACCCGATCTCCCCAGAGTTCTACCTGACACTCTGCCTTCCTTGGCCCCACGTCGTGTCCTACGAAATACCGGCCCGTGGCAGGCGCACGTAGCTACGGTGTGCCACGCTCCTTGACGACCCGCTGTGCGAGCAGCGTCGTGCACCGGCAGCTGCCACTTGCGTGCTGCCCACTGCCTGGTGTCGCTTGGCGCCTGGTCGTGGCCAGGTGTCGAGTAATACCGTATCTGCAAGAGCTACAACGGATTGACCTCGGCGACGACCGGGCACGCGGGACACAGCGTCGGTGCCGCATCGCGCCTCACACCGCTATGCCTCACATCACCTCGTAGCACGAAGCGCCAACTCGCTGTCAACACCGCCTAGTCATGGTGAACTCTTTCCGTGAACTATTCCAACTATGGTGTCCTAGGTACTGTAAGTCTTGGTGTCTAAGACATCAGTATTTTTGCCGTTGTCATTTGTTCCCGAGTAGTCCGATATCTGCGTATTATTGCCTGCGTCATGCGGTGTTTGAGAATACATGTTAATTCATACCCTTTCCAAGGGCTTTCGTCTAATTATTGGCACTGTGCCAAGTCTCAGTCGCCACTGAAAAAACCGAAAGAAATCTGCTGGGTTTTTTTCATAGACACCCACTCCAAATTCGATGCCGTTGCTGAAGCTGGCACAGATTCCATATTTTCAACAGCTCTTTCCACAAAATTGGAGCTGGCTAACGTGGAGCTTGTTGGGCTGTGTAAGATGACCTTTTATGTTCCCACACAGAGAGAATTGCCATGTTGGCAATTCGTATTTCTAAAGTTGCCAAGGGCACATGTATGTGTGCAGGAGTACGCTTGTTGCCTTCTAGATAAGTTATAAGCGACTGAATTTCAGATTTTTTATCCCTGATTGCTTACGGTTTCGCGTTGTGCAATAGTCAGGATCATTGAGCAGGTGGGGCGCAAGACGCAGAGTTTCAAGCCCTGAAAGAAAGAGTGGGCACTTTTAAGTAAACACCTCCACAACACCCAGAATATTGGAGTGTTGGTATTTTACAACAGAACCCTTACCTTACTGCTGTGAAATGCGAGGAAAAAAATACTGACTGCTTCTTTGGTGGCCGTCTCGCAAGACCATTTCATCGGAAACTGAGCCCCAAAGTGCGTGGCGGTCGGGACCGTCATGACAAGCAGTCGGGCAGGCAGCCAGCAGGTGTCTTGCCATTTATTCGTACTGACGTCATACGATGCTAGCGGGAAAAAGTCGCCACCTTGTCCATCAGCTCCTGGAGTATAGCGTAGCGCCCACCAAACGAAGTTTTCGTGGGTCGCATGCCTAGAGCTGCCACTTAAGTTTACGCCAATAGCGTGCATTATTTTCGTTGAAGTCGAACTGGCGTCATGCGGACATGGAGTTTTGGCATATCTCGTAAGTTTTATTTTAAATGCTGGGGGGAACTGGTCCCGAGTGCAACAACTCATCTTTAGTAAGTAGGAAGTGGCACGAATGCCTTCGCTGTAGAAACAGAAGAAAATGGTGGGTGGTGGGTGGTCACAAACAGTGAATCAGCGGGTTCGTGCTTTTTTAAAAACATAAGCGAGGTAATGCGCTGGTCGGCAATCTGTAAGAAGTTGTGGACGGTATTCTCTAAAACGCGTTTGATGTTAAACTTATAAGATTTGTATATAACCCATCGTAAACAAACTTTATTTTCACATGGAGTGAAGCAATGGATGTTTTATTTTTTCGACCGAAATTCACTTTTCGGTGGCGCTGTCCTACGGATTCCTTAGACGAAAATTGCTACTGAGGGAGTTTCGATCTTTACGCCCCCTATACTGCAGTGGTTGCGAAGATTCGCCACGTATGGTAAAAAAAGGGAGCGTCCACCCTTGGTGGGTCTGACCAGGTGCAAGTCACCTCCCGATTCCTCCAGGTAGCTGTGGTCCTTTGGGCAGCCGCCACCGCCCCATACGAGGGAGCTCCAAATAAATGTTCTTTATCTCTATCTTGGCCAGTTTGGTCCAGTTTGGCACTGAGTGAAGGTATGCTTACGTTCCATCGCGACAACTGTCACTATGCAGTGTGGTAATCCTGCTGATACCGCCAACAGATCAAGCCATATACGCTGCTACACAACGATTTACAATGGCCTGGTTTGTGAAACTAAAGATGTTTAAATTAAGGGGCCGAGATGGATAATGACCTCTATTGTGTTAGTAGAAATGCTTGCGTATGTTTTCTCGCGCCTTTAGATATTTTAACACCTTTTGACACCAACGTGGGTGCACGCGCCCCCTTATACATGAACACATACTTGCTAGCGGACAGCGCGAGGTCCGTGCTCGCGGCCGTCACCACTTCGTGGTTGGTGTAATGCAGTAGATCCGCATACGTGGCACTTACTAATTTTTTTCCGCTAATATAGTTGGATTTACAACTGGGTAAATGTCTTTCTTGGCGGGTGAAGTACGAAGACGACGTAAAGTATTGGCCATTTTTGTTAATAGTTGGACCAATACTTCCACCAATATATTTTGGCCACTTAAACCATCAAACAACATAAGGTGACAACAACACAAGCATCAAATAACACAACTAGAGGTCGATGGTGTAACTTAAACCTGGGATGATACTACGCAACAACGCTATGAGCACTCGTGAAAGTCGTGCTGAACTCTTCACGGGTAGTGCGCTCATGGCATCCGCTCAGAGTCGCGCATGCCGGACCTTGACGGGAAGCTTGCGGTGCACCAAAATAAGTGAGGGTCCAAAATTTGAGTGTCCGGAGCATAGCCTAGAGCTACTGAGTTAGAAAATCTTCTCTACAAATATGATCCATATCTACGGTCATAAGTGAAACATGGTTGCACGATGGTATCAGTGACATTTGTATTGTACCTGACTCGCACCAAATATTTCGTGATACCGCTCTTCCGGGAGCGGAGGAGTTGCTATCATATTAAAAAGATCGTTTTCTGTCACTCTGCTTCTGCAGGTTGACCTTCACGAAAGCCTCTTTTTGAAAGTAACTTGCTGGGGCCATGTGTTCACAGTTGTGCATCTTCCACGCGCAAGTTAGCCTTTAAATGCGAAGCATCTCATGGTCGGGGCTATGTATGTACCTCCCTTGTTGTTGTTGCGCCGTCCACGCATCCACTGCGCATGCTCGGCTTGCTGAACGCCCGGTGGTGTCTTACCATTTAATGGCTCCTGGAGCGACAGTGTTGCCGGTGTCTTCCTGGGCCGGCACGAGACGAGGACGCTTCACGCACCTTCGACGTTTCATCGTGCGTCGGTGAGTGTCGGCGGGCCGCGATAACAAGTAGCCCACGAGCATCCGGGGAACGTGCATCGACCTCATCTCCCGAGCCCTGGAGGCGCGCCCTGTCCAGTTCATGCCTGTCCGACCAGCTTCGGCTGGTGGAGCGGGTTGAAGCGGCTGGCAAAGCATATCGGGTCCTGGACTGAGGACTTCACCTCCTCAAGAGTCCACGCAACTTTTTCCCACAATAAAGATATTTATCCTCCTCCAGCTCTCAGCAACTTTAGGGTTCATCCACTACAACTGCCTTGACTTTACATTTCACCGACCATAAGGCGGTCATAATCAAAGCGGAACGCCAACCACAGCTCGACGTCATCTACGTTGAACATGGTGATGATAATGCCTAAATAAAGACACTCATACCACGTACAACGTCTCTCTCTCTCCATTTAATGCCTCTCCACTCTAACATCACACCCTCCCAATAAAATTACACCGTCTTCCCGTAGGGGAACCCTGAGTAGTATGCGAAGCAGCCATGGGGTCAACGCAATTTCCCATTTCGTAGTTCCGGTAAGTGAAAAGTTTGGTAATTACCACGGAAACCAAACGGTACATATAACGATAGTACGTACCTCAACCTAACGGAACCGACGAACTGAAAACTAATGGGCACTTGAATCGACACCATGGCTGCTTCGCATACTACTCATGGTTCCCCTACGGGAAGATGATGTAATTTTTTACGGCATAAACCTTAAGCTCCACCAACGCATGTTAAATTACTGTCCTTCAAAATGATAATACTTCCTAAACTGGAATACGCTTCGGTTGTTTGGGACGCCTTTTTTAAAAAAAGATAAGTACCGGCTTGAAATGGTGCAAAGACGTGCTCTGCGGTTCATTTTTAACAAATATAAGACCACTGACTGTACAACTTCTCTGATGCTGGAAAACATTTCAACCATGGGACACAGACAAAAAATTGATTGCCTCAAGTAGTTACTTGCTCTTTATAAAGGCTCCAAAAACGTAAATGCATCGGTATGCATTGGACCATTTCAATCACGCCCTCAACACATCGGAACACGAAAAATTTGTTTCCATTTCGAGCTCACACAAACACGTTCAAGAATTCCTTTTTTTCCACGTTCGGTATCGGAGTAGAATTCACTACCTGAAGCGGTCTTCCCATCTCATACCTCTAGCGATTTTGAACGTGACATATTGTAGGTACCGTAGTTTCTTCTTTTTTGTTATGCCTTTATTGTTTACCGTATATTGTGATTGTGTAATACGATGTTAGACCCGATTTGCGTTGTTCTGAAGGTGGTGTCAACGTTTGTTTAAGGTCCTTATTACGTATGTGTATGATTAATTTATCTTCCTGTATTTTGTGCATGCCTGTTCTCATTATCATTTATCACGCTTACGTGTGTTTGCCCCTGAATGTTTGGGCCCCTCCTGCTTGGTTTTTGAAGATCACAGTATGCTGTAAATAAATAAAAGTTACCTGGGAAGGCTACTCTTGGTTGCCTTGGTAGCCATTTTTTTCAGCCTAATTACAAGGATCTTATCGAGCCTTCCTTATATAAACCTTTATCCAGCATATAGTACCTTTTTATTGCCTTTAGGCAGTATTAGCTAACGGCTAATAGTATGTAAAGAAATGAAACAAAAATATTTAATGTGTTACCTGCGCTAAAATCTATGCCCGTCGCTATCCTATTAATGGAGGAATCGATGCAAGTGACTCAGTGGTATATACATGCCATGATTGACAAATGGACAACCAGCTGAGAGAAGTGACAAGTGTTTGGATGTTTGAGAGGGGAGGGAGGGATCAAGTAGAGACGGGAGAAACGCAGAACATATTGGCACTGCGTGGCGCCTTCAGCAAATTAGGACAGTGTTACGAGGTCTAAATCACAGCTAGAGGACACGCGCGATATGTGGGAAGAG
The DNA here is from genome assembly GCF_048455015.1 of Haemaphysalis longicornis. Lineage (NCBI taxonomy): Eukaryota > Metazoa > Arthropoda > Arachnida > Ixodida > Ixodidae > Haemaphysalis > Haemaphysalis longicornis. The sequence goes on along the minus strand of NW_027526335.1, from coordinate 152,724,598 downwards.
ACACTACGATTCCAGTATGGCGGACACGTTGCCGCCGAAGAGCTCGCGACATTGCGCGATACCAGCTGGAGGGTGCAGTGAGGCGCCGTGCTTGTCGAGGAGACCACCCGACTCGGCGAAGAGGCGGCGGCGGTGAACAGGAGTATAAACTCAAGCTGGAACCTAATCCTTGCGTAAATGCTTTAATGTAGAACACTTCTTGCGGGGAATCCCGCTTGCTAAGAACAAGGTCACGCCGTTGCACGTAAGCCCTACTTGCCTTTAGAACTCAAATGCTTTGCTCGAGAAACCCTCGGAAGATGTAGCAGCATCTCCGACAGCTTTTGCTTTTGGTATACCAAAGTTACACGCACTGACAAGAAACACATACACACAGAACTTGGGCAGAACTTTATATACTTGGTGTATGCTCGGCAATCAACGGATCACTCAACCAATTATGTGCTCACAAAAATAAGAATGCCAACCACAAAATAAAATTGTGCACATACCTTGACTGCTGTGCGCTTAGTGTGAAGCATACCAAAAATGTTACAAACCCACGGAGTAGCACATCACCGCTTTGTGCTTTTGGACACTTTAAAAGCATGAATATAGGCTGTTTTCGCGCAATATTTCGTGGCTGACGCAGCGAAACCACCCATCACTTTGTGTTAAATTCCCCTTGGGGCTTTTTTTTTATTTTCACGCGTTTCACCGGTTATTTCAACTAACGATTTAAACAAGGGGTCATGCTGCACGCAACCTATGGTCACTCCCCGTAAAACTTTGTGTCGTTTGGGTGACATTCTAACCTGAGCAACTTAAAAAAAACGACCGGTTTCATGCATCCATCTGGCGTGTTCTTTGACCAGGCGGTTGCTTTCGAGTGCCTAAGGATACTGTTCTTGTACTTGTACGCACTTCACCAAGTTAGCACGGCAGGCATTTTTAAAATGTGGAGGCACCTCTTAAGCGCAGCACTAACATCACTGCACCGTAAACATCGTTCTGTCAGCTAATCTCGTACGCTAAGTTACATTTTCTTGGGTAACTGAATTTTGCAGGCATCTTGTTCAATGACACACTCGGAAAAGAAACCCAACATGTCATGTAAATGAACCGTCGCAGTATGTCTCTCTAGATTGAACGAAACTACTCTGGTTCCATTTGAGCTTACTTAACTGAGTAAAGGGTGGGTCGAGTGTTCCAACAGACGTTGCTATAAGCACCTCAGTTAAGTAACGTTCGGCGGCGTTCGCTAGTGTTATGCCGCGTCTGGCACAACTTCGCAATACCCAACATTTTTATATTGCGTAACTTAAATACGTTGGCCTTCTCTAATGTAACTAGCCTAACATATCCTGGGTCGACCTTACCTTACCCAAGCTAACCTGATCTAACTAACCTAACGGAACCTGACCTCAGAAACCGAAGCAATCATAGAAAGCTCCCAAATTTCATTTTAAAATAAATCAAGACAACATTCCCTGATGCAACAAAACTAACAAAGAAAAGCCGTACAATCACTGGACTCGAACTCCCGCCATTTGTATTACGGAAGCTTAACGCGTTCCCGCTAACTTATTGTAGAAGATATTGTACACCTTGCCAGCCTAGCATTCAAATTGCGGGTGCCGTCAGACGGCACTCCAGCCAGGGCTCTAGCGCTAAGCTGAAGCGCCGTGGGGTGGCACTGTACAGACATTGTGTTGATGGAAGCACAGAGTGTCACATGCAATCAAAGAAGCTAATTACAGGCTCAAAAGAAAAATTTTTCATCAAGAGGAATGAAGAAAACAAGCATTTATTTTCAAAAGAACGAAGCCGTGAAGGAAGAGTCCTCAATGGAGCTGATGACTTTTTTGAAAGTCATAAACCGCTACTTAACTGAAAGTGGCGACAAAGAAGATAATAGATTTTGAAAAAAACGATGAAATCACTGTGTACAGACGGAAATACACACATAAGTGACAAGGCATAATACTTCCAACATACTTAACAAGAACAAACATATTCTGTGAACACACCGCACGCGCACTGCAAACCATGGCGTATTGTTTGTTTTAAACAGCATTCATATGTGCATTAGCGTGTAGTTTTAATGAGAGAATGTCTCCGATGCTCTGTGTCATTACGTAAACGAAGTCAAGCTCTAGCTTTTAGCAACTAATGGCGCTGAACTAGGAGCAGCGCAGCAGCAGAGCTATAGTTTAGGAAACCAAATGCCTTGGCAACTGGACAAGCCACTATCAATTTTATTTGTCAGTGTTTGCAGTATGGTATACATTAGCACAGTCCTGACATTACTACGGACGGTGAACACGATGTTAATGCTTCCAAGCAGAAGCTCCTTGAAGAACTACACGAACCATGTCACATTATTCCGGCGGCATGGGAAAGTCGTTCCACAAATTTACGTTAAGTCTTATGTGCCGCTATGAACGCTAGAAAATAAGTAACTCATGCACTGCCGACAAATTAGAATGTGTATCAGTTCTCACGCATATCAAAATGGTAACCAACAAGCGCGGTGTTAAAAATACAACCGCGAGTAGGAAGTGGCGCCCAATAATGTTTCCTCTTTGTACTCTGGGACACAGCACATACTGGTGAGGATTGCCTGGACTGCCAACCAAGGACTGGACATCCCGGACTAGGGACGGCTTCCAAAGGGTGGATGCCCTAAAAGCAGCACCACAGCTCGTAAAACAAACATGCGTTCTTCCTGCTCCTTCGTCCCTCATTCTGTCCCATCAACAAGCTGCATTTAAGAATACCGCCGTTTGTGTGATTGCTTTTATAATGTATAACATCTCAATCGTGGTTTTCATAATAATGAAATTTATATGGGGTAAAAAGACACATGCACATGTGTGAATTTCAACACTCCAAAAGATACGTTTAATGGAATTCACGCGAACATTGATATCAACCTCATGGCGATTCATTTCTACACAGAAAGAATACCTGGCGTAAAAGTAGAGGGTATACCCTGAGAAACACAACAATACTATTACACCAAAGGTCAGGAAGCCGTACACGAAGAATAAGCGACAACTGCAGCTTGCGTAATGCTGCGTCCTAGAGGAGCGCATTTAAGAACACTTTTTTGTATCCCGTGGAGGGAAGCGTTACACGAAAAATGGGGAGAACATCGCATGTCAAAAGTAGTTCACTAGCTTCGACGAGCACGTCAGCATAAAGTCCTGGAGCCCAATGACAAGTACGGCTTGAGTAGCAGTGATTGCATGCCAGTGGCACTGAGATGAAATGCTTTCTGCGTGCATATCTGGAGGTGTGTGCTCTTTGAAATTCCTCAGTGAATGACCCAAACGAAGGGCTTAGGAATAGGTGCCCCGTGTCGCGGACGACAGCTTGAGCACCCAGATGACGTCATGCCGTTCAGCAGTGAAGGGATGTTGTACCATTGCCAAACGTGCCTATTTAGGTGCACTTCCACAGAATGCACTCGACTAAAATGCCATTCTGAGGCAGCGGAACGAGAAACCCGAATGGCATTTTACACGGAACGCACTTTAACTGAGTGTGTTCCCGAAACATACTTTACCGGCGCCGCCTCGCCGAGCGGGTAGTCTCGTCAGCAGAGGTCCGAAAATCCGAAAATAACATAAAACAGCGAACGAATAGATGATAATCATCACCAGCCTATCTACGCCCACTGCAGGGCAAAGGCCTCTCCCATTATTCTCCAATTACCTCGGTCCTGTGCCAACTGTGACCAATTTATCCCCGAAAACTTCTTAATCTCATCTGCCCATCTAACTTTCTGCCGCCCCCTGCAACGCTTGCCTTCTCTAGGGATCCACTCTGTTACCCTTAATGACCAGCGGTTATCTTGCCTTCGCATTACATGCCCTGCCCACGTCCATTTCTTCTTCTTAATTTCTACTAATATGTCTTTAACACCAGTTTGCTCCCTGACCCACTCCGCTCTCTTCTTGTCCCTTAATGTTACTCCTATCATTTCCGCTCCATTGCCCGCTGAGTCGTTCTCAATTTAAGTTGAACCCTCTTAGTGAGCCTCCAAGTTTCTGCCCCGTAGGTGAGTACCGGTAAGATGCAGCTGTCATACACATTCTTCTTCAGCGGCAATGGAGGGCTGCTATTCATTATCTGAGAATGTCTGCCATATGCACCCCACCCCATTCTGATCCTTCTAATTATCTCTGCCTCATGGTTGGGATCTGGGGTCACAACTTGGCCTAAGTATATATATTCGCTTACCAGTTCCACTGCCTCGCCATCTATCTCAAACTGCTGTGCTGTCCCGAGGTTATTGATCATTACTTTAGTTTTCTGCATATTAATTTTCAGGCCCACGGTTCTACTCTGTTCGCCCAGTGCGGAAAGCATGCTTTGCAATTCGTCCCCCGAGTCACTTAGCAAGGCAACGTCATCAGCAAATGTGAGGTTACTGAGGTATTCTCCATTAACCCTTACTCCCACCTGTTCCCAATCCAACGTTCTGAAAACTTCTTGTAAGTATGCTGTGAATAACATGGGAGAGATTGTGTCTCCTTGTCTGACACCCTTCCTTATAGGAATTTTACTGCTCTCCCTATGCAGGATGATGGTAGCTGTAGACCCATTATAGATATTCTCTAGTATTCTTACATAATGCTCATCTACCCCCTGGTTCCGTAATGCCCGAATGACTGCTAGGGTTTCGACCGAGTCAAATGCTTTCTCATAATCTGTGAAGGCTATATATAGGGGTTCAGTATACTCAGCGCACTTCTCTATCACCTGATTGATCGTGTGAATATGGTCCATTGTTGAATAACCTTTACGGAACCCTGCTTGTTCTTTAGGTTGACTGAAATCTAAGGTTGCAGAGATTCGGTTAGCGATTATCTTGGTAAATACCTTGTAGACGACTGACAGTAAGCTGATCGGCCTGTAATTTTTCAAGTCCTTCATGTCGCCTTTCTTATGGATTAGGATGATGTTAGCGTTCTTCCAAGATTCCGGTACCATTGCGGTCATTAGGGATTGCGTATACAGGTTTGCCAGTTTTTCAAGTACAATTTCTCCGCCATCCTTCAAGAGGTCTGCTATTATCTGATCCTCACCAGGTGCTTTGCCCCCTTTCATTTCTTTCAAAGCCTTCCTTACTTCTTCGGTCGTTACTGGTGGGATGTCTATCTCCTCTGAACTACTGTCTCGTTCGGCATTATCCTCTATGTCCCGGCTACTGTACAGATCCCTATAGAACTCCTCGGCCACTGTGACTATTTTATCCCTATTTGTGATGACATTGCCTTGCTTGTCCTTAAGTGCATACATCTGATTTTTCCCCACGCCAAGACGTCTCTTCACTGCTTTCAGGCTACCTCCGTTCTTTACAGCATATTCGATCCTCTCCATTTTATACTTCCGTATGTCAGCTGTCTTACGCTTATTGACTAACTTCGAGAGCTCTGCTAGTTCTATTCTGTCAGCTGCGGTGGAGATTCCCATTGTTTGCCGTTTCCTGATTCGATCTTTCGTCTCCTGAGAAAGTTTACCAGTATCCTGTCTAGCCTTACTGCCCCCGACTTCTACTGCACACTCGGTGAGAATGCGTGTAAGGTTGTCGCTGGCTTCCTGTGTCGTAAGCTCGGCTTCCTCGTTAAGGGCGGAATATCGGTTCTGCAGCGCGATCCTGAATTCTTCTACTTTACGTCTTACTGTTAGCTCATTTATCGGCTTCTTACGTACTATCTTGTTGCGTTCCCTCCTCAAATCTAGCCTAATTCAAGATCTTACCATACGGTGGTGACTACACCTTACCCTTCCGAGCACTTCCACATCCTGCACGACGCCATGGTTATCGCATAATATGAAGTCTATTTCATTTTTGTGCTCCCCATTCGGGCTCCTCCAGGTCCACTTCCGACTCTCCCGTTTACAGAAGAAGGTATTCATTATGCGTAGGTTATTCCGTTCTGCAAACTCAACTAGTAGGTGCCCCCTGCTATTTCTACAGCCCAGACCATAGTTCCCAACTGCCTTGTCTCCAGCCTGATTCTTGCCTACTTTAGCATTGAGGTCCCCCATAACTACGGTATACTGCGTTTTTACTTTAGCCATTGCCGATTCCACATTTTCATTGAAGCGTTCCACTACCTGGTCGTCGTGGCTGGATGTGGGCGCGTAGCCCTGCACCACCTTGAGCTTGTACCTCTTATTGATCCTAATTACAAGACCTGCTGCCTTTTCGTTAATGCTATAGTATTCGTCTATGTTGCCAGCTATGCTTTTATTGACTAGACGTCCCAACCCCAGTTCTCTTCTGTCCTCTAGACCATGGTAACATAGGACGTGTCCATTTTTCAGCACCGTAAAGGCTTCGCCTGCCCTCCTAACCTCGCTAAGCCCTATTACATCCCATTTAATGTCCTCTAGTTCCTCGAACCACACCTCGAGACTTGTTTCGCTAGATAAGGTTCGCACGTTAAGCGTTGCCAGGTTCAGATTCCATTGGCGGCCTGTCCGGATCCAGGGATTCTTAGCACCCTCTGCTGCGTCACAGGTCTGACCGCCGCCGTGGTCAGTTGCTTCGCAGCCGCTGGGGACTGAGGGCCGAGGGTTAATTGGGTTATTCATGGGAGGTTGTGGCCGTTACTACACCAGGGTGGCCAATCCTGCTCTGGTGAGGGAGTGCATTACCGGCAATGGTCGCCGGGGTCAGGCCGCACCCCAAGCCCCTTTGTGCAATTCCATCAATACGCGGATTTTTTTTTAATCCGGTGGGAATTGTCCGGCACCGGGATTCGAACCACGGTCCTTCTGGACGCGAGGCGGGTGTTCTACCTCTACGTCATCGCTGCACCCTATATGATAATAAGAAATGGTAAAAAGTACTTAATTATAGGTATATCGTTGAATCATTTTTACAAAAAAAGAAGAATTGTCGAAAAAATCACATGTTGATTACTACACTCGCTAATGCGAAATTCGTGTGCAGCGCGAACTGCAGTCTTCTACTTAACGACACATATCTGCTGAGTGCCAAAAAGGGATCACGTTATCAGCGACCGTACGGCGGCGCGTGGTACTCCGCCGTTATCCGGCAGCGCTTCGCTGCCGCCAATTATGTTGGTGTGAACCCGGATTGAACCTCCAGCGCAAATGTCACGAGGATTTGATGAGACACAGGCGGAGGAGGTGGCGGGTGATGAATAAAATTTGAGGGGGAGGCAGTTAGACATACTGAACCGTGTCCATGCGCTGGGAGATGATGCCTTAGCAGCACGTGATGCCCTCCCCCTGCCACTTTGGCAAGACGCCGTTCCTCCGTTTTGTTTCTGCTGGAGTGGTCCGTTCGATTGCTCGGTTACGCGGATGCCTCCGCCGCCTCTACCGCCATGAAACTCTCGTACCATGCACTAAAACAACAAAATAGCATCACTCTACTGGAGACCTTAAGGCACATTCCTACTGGCGACTAGGCCCATCGCACGACATCGCGCGACGTCCAAAAGCGATGATCCAACCGTCGCTTTCCGTCGCTTTGTTAAGGGGGAGCCGATCGCTCTGGGAACAAAATTCCACGTCGCTCAACGACATCGCAAAACCGGATAGCCATTCGTGACCGCGGAGTCGGCTGAAGTAGCCGAAACGAAACGGTTGCTTACATCCGGCAGTCCGACATGCAGCGAAGCAAGCTCCCGTGCACTTGGTTCTTTGGCCAGTGGCCTCAGCGTACACATGTAAAAATAACGAACAGCGTGGGACCCATCAGGTTTGATAAACGTGCCTGAATCGCAACAGCAAGTAATCTCCGTATATAGCTGTATGGACAGCGGGGCGCTAGGCTCACTTGCTGCCTTTTCGTACCTCTATCGTCGACCAGCAAACCCCGTGGACTTGGAGGGAGCCAGACCTTCTGTGTCTGTGAAAGGAAGTGAATCGTCCGGGCAGGGATACAAGTGCTTTGGGCTGAAAACAGATGTGTGTTTCTTTCATCATTAACATGGTTAAAAGAGTGCTTGAGTTCGTTGTTTTTGAATCCTCCCGCAACCCACAAGGCTTTCTCCGCTATTCCAGGTCAGTGGCATGCGTTCAAGAGTGATTCATGCCTGTTTTTGGCGCACTCGCCTAACGTAAGGTTCTTTAACTGCGTATTGTTGAAGCACCAAGGAAGTCGTTACAGGTGTGGTAACAGCTCTGCTAAACGCAGTTGCATCTTCGCTCGTCGTAAGTTCGAACACCGCCTCATCTCGCAACATGCGTTGCGGGCCATAGCGCGACATGCGCCAGTCGGAAGTGGGAATGTGCATTTACTCTCAATGACGTGCCAGCGCAGTGTGCTGGGGTGTTGCACCGTGGCAGCGGTTCTCTGTGGCGCTCTCGCAGGTGGTTTCTTTTGGCTCTGTGGTTTTGGTGCCCTTTCAGCCTTCTTTTTTTGTAATCTGCGCGCTCTGATAATTTTCTCCAAATGAGGTTTGCTGCGATTCTCGGCGCAGTGAATAACACTGAAAATATCAGAGCCGGTCTTGGGTCACAGTCCCCATTCTGTTTTTTTTTTGTCTTGTGGGCGTGTGCGAGGCGCCGATTGCGATTTTGAAAAATGTAAGGAGCACAAAGTGTTTGTATCGTTTCTCGCGCGATAAATGGGGGATTGTCAAGTCATTTTTGCGGAATGCTTACGCGGGCTATGGTCACTGACATCATTTCCAAGGTTGCTGTTTGGTCGTTGAGCAGCTTGCAGCCAAAGTGTCATTACAGGAGGCTGAGCGCACACGACGTATGTTCACTTAAATGGGCACCTTTGACAGGGGTATTACTTCGGAATTTTACATGCAAATCTTGTGAACACCTTTGAATGGTAATCCACTAGGAACGCAAAGGAAAGACATCGACACCCTAAATTAAACATCCGTATACATTGCGCAGGAATACATTCTCTGTGAAAATAACCAAGCCGCTGCTCTGGGGGAAAATCCCGACAATTGTTTTTCAACGATTAAGAGGGTCATGTCAACATCTTACCAATCTGTGAGGCTAAAATTACCAAAGCTGGCGGGGCTGCAATATACAGCACGACGAGGTGAAAAACGAGCAAAGTGCAATATACTAGGTGAAAATAAGAGTAAAGAATAATTTTTGCAGTTAAAATAGTCATTAAAAATGCATACCTTCCAGAAAGAAGAGACACCTAAATGCAGCCAACGATAAAAAAGGAACTTGTACTATGATGTTTCGTGAGAGCTTTTATAAGAAACAGGCATTGATTTCGGCTTCAGGTGCCTTTGGCCAAGGGCAAGAAACAGCCAACTGCACCATCCAAAGTCGAACGGGTTCGTTTTAATGGGATGTAAGTAGTTGGAGTTACCATTCGTTTTAAACGTTTTCATTAGAACATTATCGCGTTCGTGCAACGCGGGTCGCAACAAATATTGTGTGGGTCAAAAGACCTCAAGCCGACCATGTGTATTTCGCCGATATGATTGAGTAAATTTGCTGTTGTCTGTGTGGTAAGGTGAACGGAAAGCGTGTGTGGCCAACCCCTAGGACGGTCAGATGGCTGGATCAGCCTGTGGGAAGCGGAGGAAGACGAGAAAAACAGAGGGGACGGGCTAACCGAAGCTGCCCGATCAGTGGTTGGGGCCTGCGTCTTGGACCTCCAGGCCGGTGAGAAGACAGGGCGTACCTCTCGCCCTTGTTTCGGAGGAGCGCTCAAACAGCCCTGGTTGCCGCTTGCCTCGCGGCGTAGGCCCGAAGAACTCAACTTCTCAGCAGTCTCGGCCAGTCACCGACGCTGACATCCGAGCCGGGACTGGGGTTTGGTGAGACACCGCGACGACATTCTCCAGAGACTTTTGTTTTGCGTGACTGCCCGTCTGTGTGTGTTGGGTCATGGGAACTATTCGCCAGTCTTTCATTTCGTGGTCTTATCTTTGTGTTGGAAATACAAGTGCTGGCACGTGCAACGGAGCGAGTCGTAGGTCTGGTGCGAGATACTAGTTGGACTCCTGATCATTACAAAAGTGGCGAGCCTGCCAGGATCCAGCTAGCATACTGACCGATACGACTTCCGTACCGTACAGAAAGACCACCATGGACCTCGAGAAGCTTACAGCGCTAGGCGTCCAGTACGGCCTATCTGGGCATGAGCTCCGTGAGTGGGTTGAGAAGGAACGCTCCGACCAGCGCGCTGAACGAGTCGCTCAGCGGGAAGCAAATCGCGAGAAGGACGAACGGCAGAAGGCCGCGGACGAACGACAGAAGACCGCGGACGAACGGCAGAAGGCCGCGGACGAACGGCGCAAAGAGCTTCTGTTGCTGGAGCTCCGACTTAGGGAAACGCCGGCAACTGCAGGGACCCACGAGAACGGCGTTGGACCGGTCGGCACGACACCCCCTGGGGCCGTGGTCAATCCTCAGAAGCTTCTCCCCATCTTTGACGAGCGCCGCGATGACCTACATGCATATCTACAGCGCTTTGAGCGGGTAGCTACTGCACAAGAATGGCCACCAGAGAAATGGGCCACGGCCATCAGCATGTGCCTTTCTGGGGAAGCTTTGACCGTCATAGGCCGTCTTACAGCAGAAGAATACCTGGATTACCCCGCAGTCAAAAAGGCTTTTGCAGCGCTTCCGCTTCACGGGCCAGGGCTACCAGGAGAAGTTCAGGGGAGCGCAAGCCATGGACGGCGAGACTGGACGACAGCTGGCTGCCTGGCTCTCAGGATATTTTGACCATTGGATCGAGATGTCAGGTGTGCCGAAAACATTCGAAGGACTGAGGGACCTTATCGTCTCCGAGCAGTTTCTTCGATGTTGCCACGCCAAGCTCATTGTATTCCTGAAGGAGCGAGACTGCAAGACGCTGAGTTCTCTCGCGGACCATGCCGACCGCTTCCTGGAGACCCAAAATATCACTAACCTTGGGAATGACAGAGAAGAAACACCGAGAGGTGGAAGTGATGCCCGAAACAAGTCGCTAAAATGCTACCTATGCAACCGCATCGGCCACACTGCCCCTGACTGTCACGTCCCTGTTAGGAACCCACCAAAATGCAAGAATTGCGGCAAGTCAGGGCACAGCACCGAAGAGTGCAAAAACAAACAAACCCACCCGGAACATGTTGTCTCGTGCGCCTTCACACGGTTTTCTCAGGGTCATCCAAACCGGGTCTCCACTGCTTCCACAAGGAACGTAGACGAAACCTCAGGCTTCCATAGCCGATGGGACTACAAGGCACCTCGATTTCTAGCGGACGGCCTACCCGTTGTTGAAGGGCCTATACTCGGGGAACCTGTACGCGTTCTAAGAGACACGGGCAGCAAGACCGTTATTGTTCGGCGCAACCTCATTCCCAACAAGACGTTTTCCGGAAAAACAAAGGAAGTCTTTTTTCTGGACGGGTCGGCGATGCAGTTACCAGAGGCGAAGATTCACGTTGACACGCCCTACTTCACAGGGGAAGTCGACGCCATTTGCATGGCAAACCCCACGTACGATCTCGTCCTTGGTAACGTGCCTGGTGTGTGAGCAGCACTGAACCCAGATCCGTGCTGGGAGAGCACAAGCAGCCAGGACGAAAAACAGATTGGGCCTTTGAAAGAGGAAAGGCCACCAGCCGTTCCAGTGCTGATGTCTGCCATTGTCAAGGCGCAGAACAACAGCCTTTTTTCGAAGAAGCTAGGAGTATGAGCTCTCTTTCGAAGGATGAGATAGCTCAACAACAGAGCAGCGATCCTTCATTGAAATGGTGCCAGCGGAAAGTCGGCAAGCGAGTTTATTACCGCAAGGACCACTACAGCAACTTCCTACAGGAAGACAATATTCTGTACCGGCAGTACCACCGAGTGATAGGTGAAACGTCCAGCCAGATTATTGTGCGTAAGCCGCTCCGAGAATCGGTCATTCGAATCTCACGCGAAGATACCCCGGCCGGTCATGTCGGGGTACGGCAAACGCTTAACCGAGTGCTAAGAGAGTTTTACTGGCCTGGCGTCAATGTTGACGTGCGGCGGTTCGTCGCATCTTGTACCACCTGTCAGCGAACATACTCACCGGAAGAATCACCGCATGGAGGTGGCGCAGGTGTCATGGAAACCGGCTGGTCCCATAATCAACGAACCCTTTAAGAGGTTTTTTGCTGGAACTGAGAATAGTTGTTATAACAACTTCCTTAAAAGGGGGGTAATTGTGGTAAGGTGAACGGAAAGCGTGTGTGGCCAACCCCTAGGACGGTCAGATGGCTGGATCAGGCTGTGGCAAGAGGAGGAAGACGAGAAAAACAGAGGGGACGGGCTAACCGAAGCTGCCCGATCAGTGGTTCGGGCCTGCGTCTTGGACCTCCAGGCCGGCGAGAAGACACGGCGTACCTCTCGCCCTTGTTCCGGAGGAGCGCTCAAACAGCCCTGGTGCCCGCTTGCCTCGCGGCGTAGGCCCGAGGAACTCAACTTCTCAGCAGTCTCGGCCAGTCACCGACGCTGACATCCGAGCCGGGACTGGGGTTTGGTGAGACACCGCGAGGACATTCTCCAGAGACTTTTGTTTTTCGTGACGGCCCATCTGTGTGTCGTGGGAACTATTCGCCAGTGTTTCATTTCGTGGTCTTGTCTTTGTGTTGGAAATACAAGTGCTGGCACGTGCAACGGAGCGAGTGTTGGGTCTGGTGCGAGATACTAGTTGGACTCCTGATCATTACAGTCTGACCACAAACAGAATTTCCGGTTTTGTTTTATTCTACTTGCTCTTGATGCGTACACTTATCAGAACCCATCATTACCTGTGCGCACGGCAACAGGCATGTGAAGCAACAGAAGCAAAAGGGGGGGGAAGAGGGGTATAAGTTTTGGCGCAGTGCAGAAGGTCTAAAGCTTCAGAACCGGAACTACTTGAAGTACGGGATCATGTTTACCATACAAAACTCCGAATTTTCCTTCAGAAGTTAATACACAGCGCATGGCATCACCGTCAATATCTCGGTGGTCATGATCGAAACAACTGCTCATGCGATACATTCGATATCTTCGTTACAAGCGGGGCTGCGGATTTTTCGCCCTCGAAAGTTCCCGTTTCTTTTTTCTCGGCACAATGCATGAAACGGAATTCCTAGCAATTTTCCTGGAACGGCGCCATGCGATACATTTGGGAAGATTATGTGTCATGGCATAGAAAAAAAGCTCTGGCAAACTTTAAAAATACGAAGAAAGAACGAGGCTTCGAAGATTATAGCAATATTTTCATATGGAAAATATATTTAAAAAAGTGGGGGAGCAGCCGGAGGGAAATAAACAAAACGTGGCATCGAACAGATCCCTCCCCTGCCATTCCAAAATAGTGATTTATTTTTTTCGGTAAGAGCAACGGACATTTCACAGAAATTTGAAAGTTCAAGAAGAAAAAGAAGAAACAACCTGCCCAACAGTTTCTTTCCCGCAGCGATTGACTGGTCTGCTTCGACATGGAGTGTACATCCCCTGGTTTCTTTAAGGACACATCCGACATACCCGCAATATTTCTTAAACATACGTTCAACGTATGAGCAAGATTTCTCAAAGATACGTGCGACGTACCCGAAAGATTTAAAGATACGTGGGACGTACCCGAAACATTACTTAAAGGTACGTTGCACGTATCCGCAAAAGTCCTTAAAGATACACCGGAAGTACCCGAAAGATTTCTTAAAGATGCGTTGAACGTATCTGCAAAATTTATTAAGATACCTCAGACGTACCCGGAAGATTTCTTAAAGATACGTCGGACGTACTTGCAAGATTTGCACGTAGTTACAACACTTAACTTCGAAGTACAGCGCCCAGAGTGGCTTGAAAGGAACGTGGTTAACTTGTACCATCGGTCGCTGAACCAACGTTAGGGCGTCCATTTCACTTCACTGAAGCGTGAGATCGAACGCGGCAATCCCGCACCCTACCACGGCGGTGTACGTACGCCGCCCGCGTCATCGCTGGCTTGGCGGGTTTAGGAAAACTGACTGAGGTATGTCGGAAAGTACAACCAACGCCAAAGAGCTTGATCGAAAATCACTGGCAAGACTCTAGAGCAGGTTTGGCGGTCGGTCCGACGTAGTACCTCTACAGACGTACTGCTGGCCAGCTGTGCCACGACACTGGGGCTCTTCGATCATTAGTAGTGGACTCGCCGCGGATAGTCTGTGGGTAGTCCGAGAAGTTTCCTCGCCATCGAAATAAGCGTACAAATAAAAAAAATAAACTTCGGATTGCTCCTCGGAGATTCCGCGGTGAGTCCACAGGCCCAAGGACTGCTTGTTTGCTGCAGCAGGCGCAGCTGAGATTTTTGGCATTGAATATTTGATGGAAAATCTGAATCGTCTCGTCCTCGCGCAAGTCTATAGAACCTCTAATGTACGGTTTAGCATTCCTGAACCAGGCAATGAGTTCCCCAGATGTAGTACCCCAATGGGAGAAACTGCGAACAGGGTAACACATCGACGTGCCGTCGCGGCTTGCGTTGATGTTGATCACCGGCCGCATTTTGGTCAGTGATTGTTTTTTACGTGTGTCTAGCGTTCCGTCCAGACGGAACGCGAAGGGAAAAGTGTCATGTTCCGTCGAGACGGAATTAAAGCCAGTAAATAAGGCGCCATGTGTATTCGGGTGATTTTGTGTAGAGGTTGCTCTTGTGTTTACACATGTTATAGTCGCGGGTTCGAATCACAGCAAGCTTTTTTTGCCTTGTCTAGCGTTTCGTAATAGCTATACTTCGCGCCCATTTTGCTATTCAAGTGGTGAGGGAGCATGAATTGTGACCATTTCAACGTTTTTACGTTAACCAGGGTTTGTTGTTCAGCAAAGGTAAGGTTTAAAAAACATACCTTCTCCGGCGATATTCATTGTGATGCGACCAATCTGCAATGAGGGAAACGCTTTCCGGAATCACCGATCTGACCGGAAATCGTGCGCAGGCTTTGAGACCGGAAGCTCTGTCAGGACTTGCGTGATGCAGCATGAAATAATTATATTATTTTCAGTGTGAACGCCAAAACCTAACTACGCACTTCAGTTTTTAAGTGACTTGAAGGCGAAAGCCAGCGATTATCAAAGACTTCTTCACTGCTGCGTCATGTTTGTGGTCCCTTCATCTTGACCTGTCATTCGGCACATTAGATGATCGGTAAAAAGCGCGAAGGCTGATGGGTACGTCATCTGCTCCCACCACTTCCGGTTCGACAGCTCTCCTGGCCTCCCGTAGCCCGGCGACCTTCGCACGTGTGTGTGTTTATTTGTCATAGAGCGCCCTCCTTTCGAAGAAGCCTGTAGTAGGATTCATCATAGTTATTCATCTAATGCGGGATGCATGAGCGTTTCTTTTCTGTTGAAACAGAGAAACCACACGCACACATGCGCGTAAAGCCGTCGGCCTATGTGACGCCCGAAGAGCTTTCGAAACGGAAGTGGTGAAAGCAGACAATGTAGCCTTTGCGCTTTTAATCGGTAACCTACTCGTGTTACACTCCAGCACGGTACAGGGTTTGTGCTGTAGTTACCTCACTTGGCTGCGGCTCTGGCAACCTGGTTTCAATTTGCATCGGAAATGAAATATGTTTCTATGTATATTTCATTTACTTATTTTCTGGTTACAGCGGCTGTAGATGAGTTGAAGCTTGAGCCGATTGGTACATAACTTTGAAAGTAGAGGCCAGCGCAATGAACGTTACGAAGCGAAGACGAGAAAAACACAAGCGCTTATGTTTGTCTCGCCTTCGCTACGTCTCGTCCATTGCGCTGCCCTATACTGTAAAAGCGGATGTAGGTTTCATTCGTGTTGTCAGCAGAAACTACGGTCACCGCTCGCATTTGATGAGACATCTAAGCATACTACCTTAAGGAGTATATCAAATTTTTTTAGAGATATTTTTTTTATTTTTTTTTCAATTCGTCACATTTTTCTGAGAAACCGAAAAAAAATGACAAACGCTGTTTTTTTACCCCCCTCACAATTTCATGAAAGCTTCCATCTAAACTTCAGAGCAACATTTTTGAAGGTGTCTTTCACTATTGAGCACGCCCACATAACCGGCGGCCTTTTTACGCGTGTACGGGCTGGGAGAGGAGGAAGGAAGGGGGAGTGCATGTACCAGAGCAGTGCTTTGCTTTTTGAGGCTAGAGCAGGTTGCTTGAGAACTAAGAGCTGTTTGGTGATAGTACACAGAATATGATGAGGTATGCGTGATCTGCAGAAAAGAAATGGAAACTATGCGGCACATAGTTTTAAAAGGTGAGTGTATCCACCCAAATCTTGAAGTTGGAAATATTCCGCTTCCAGAAGCCCTAGGATTTGATGGCAGAACAGAGGGAGTTTTCTCCAAGGCTGTCAACACGACTAAAAGAAGATTAGAATACTGGTGGAAAAAAAGCAGAGAGGGCAATAATGCCTAGGACAGCTACCACCTGAAACAGAAAAAAAAGTATTTCGTGCTTGCCCTCGAGCAGCGCTTGTGTTAAAAGAAGTGCGTGGAACATAGATATCAGTTTTTTTCTTGGTAATATAATACGTCATCATCCCGCTTCAAAGAAATACCACTAGCAATCAGTCAATAAATAATACTATAGGTTTCATGCGCTTTCATATTATATGTCTGTTGTGCTGGCGGGAGGTATAAACGTGGTCGTCAAACGGTCCAATGCGACCGGTCCGGTGTCGTTGGAGGTGTAGCGTATTGTACTGGTGTGTTACACAAACTGTAAAATGTCCAGGACGCGGGAGAAAAAGAGACAGTTCCATGTTTCTGCGCTGGATTAAAGGTCGAGTCTTTCCCAGTTTTATTCAGCTAATAGGATAGGAAGTCTGCTCAGTCGAAAAGTACAAACATAGGTGTTAGGGGCGAATCACCTTAGCGGCTCGGGCTGAAGGCATCTCCTGTCGTCGTGTCGCGTAGTCAGGGTGATAAAACAGCGACACACTTGTTTTCCCACTCCTCCTGTTAGAAAGCAACGCGTACTCAAAGAACACACCTGGACACTTGTTTCCCAACGCCTCGCGACAGACCGCTTCGTGCTTCAAAGTCACGAGACTTTTACTGCAAAGGTGTATTTCTTCTACCTGAACTCGGCACGATCTACGACTTGGAAGCGCAGGAGCCTCCTCAACACCAGGAGGAGAAGGAGAGCGTCGAATATCTTTATTGTTTGAAAAAATTTGCATGGATTCTTCAGGAGGGGAAGTCCTCAGTCCTGGACCCCATATGCCGTGCCAGCCGCTACAGCCCACTCCAGCAGCCGAAGCTTGTCGGACAGGCATGAGCTGGACAGGGCGCACCCCCAGAGCTCAGGAGAGTTAAACGAATTCGGCTTAGGCAGAGGGTGGGAGCGGCATCCAACCGCCACGTGGAAAAGAGTGCAGTCTGCCCCAAAAAAGGGGCAGCTTGAGGATGTAATTTGTTCGGAGCAGTGGCAGACCCTTTTTGGAGAGGAAAGGTGTCTGTTTGCTAGGCATGGAGCATTAGGAAGAGGGAGAGGAAACCAAGAAATTAATTATGCATACTGACAGGGATTGGCTGCGCAATTGCTTACTGTATACAATAAATGTGCATGGGTATATAGTTGAAACCAAATCATCTTTTGTCTCTCATTCCCCATTAGCAGCGATTTTGCTGCGGAAAACACCGGCACACACTGCATGCTTCGCCCCTCCGCAGGTTTCGCGCTACCCAATTTGTTCTTTTTTTTTGCTTCGTACACCACGTGGACGGCGTCCAGCTTCGCACGTCTTCCTTTCTGCCAGAGTGAACTGGCGCTAATTATTTTGCACTCTTGTAAATAGTGTTGATTGCATTCTTGAGTGCATTTGTAAAACGAATTGATATTTACAGTGACGGGCGATACGTTGCAGTCTCTCATAACTGAAGCGTGTCGGCTGCAATTCCTCGAGCTTGCTGAACAAATTTATAGAGCCGGAGAGAGAAGCAGCCACGTAGTTGTAACGGAATGACATGGTGGCTGCGGGGACGTTGGAAAGAGCTTAAGCAGGTCCTACACATTGCGTCAGTTTATTGCATGTTGGTTGGTTGGTTTATTAAATCATCAGTCGACAAGCTAGACTACAGTGAACTCCACATTGATCACACATGTAAAGAGCAAGGTTGGCAAAAAAGCAATGCCGGACCAAGTGCCGTAACCTGTCCCAGTCAATAGAGCACACAAGGAGCTTGTTTGAAACAGAAAATCAACCCCAGTTGCACAATTTTTGGTAGCACTTTTAAAACATCGTCTGGATAACATGCACTTATAAGATGATCACAGGCACTCAAACGTCGAGATGTCTGTCAGTTCAAGGGTTAAATCAAGAGCAATTGGTTTTTTTCTGCGAGAGGACGTGCTTTATTATCTTGGGGCTTCTGTTTGCGGAACCGCTAAAAAGCAAAAAGTAATTCATGAAACTTATAAACACGAGCGGGAAGGAGAGATCACTTACTAGTCTGGTGCCCGCTTACCTTAATTTACAATACACCAAAAAATATAAGGTATCGTGACGCACCGGAAATAAACGAGCTATTTGAAGCCTGGAGTGCAGAATACGCGAAGTCCTGAGGAGAAATCTCTCATTAACGTCTTTGCAAAGTTCTGAGGACCACGCCGATACGAAACTTTGGCCCCTAAGTGCATTATTTTGTATTTTACGTGCAGCCTTGTCTCGGAGGTGGCGGCGTGGATCTAGGCCTGTTGTCTAGACCTACAGCTTCGAACGCGGCACAATGGGAACCCCTCCTGCGACCTCGGAGCAACCCTCTAGCTTCGTACAAGAGCGAGGAAGGGACGAAGAAGCGATGGAAGACAAGCACGAACAATATATCATCCCGACGAACAGTTAAAAAGGAATGGATTAAAATAGTCAGCCGAGCCCAGCGACGGAAACAAAAGGCGAGCAGCGCTACGTTAATAGTAACCCCTAATCACTCATCTTCCGGACATTGCGCAACCACCTCTAAGCCTCAGCCATCCGCCTTTCCAAAAAACGACTGCAACCTCGTGAATAAACCCAAAGAAGGTTTATCCCTAACCGAATTAAATGCGTCCAAGCTCGCTGGTGCCATTCTACATCAATCAAGAGTTACCTGTCGAGAGGCAGACATTTGTATTAGAGTAGAAGAGACTCTAAACATCATAACCGTGAGCACACCTCACCAGTAGGCAGCGTGGGACTTCAATCACATCGGCGAGCTAACAATTGAAGGGAAAAGACACCCGGTTAGCATCTATGGACTGGCACCCGCCGACTCGGTCAAGGGCGTGATTCACGACACACCACTGCACTACAGCATGCGGTAAGTCCTCGGCGCCTGCACTCACCGGGCCATGATCTTCTGACGTGCCGCCGCCTCGGCAATAACGGAACTGCTGTGATCACCTTCCAAGGACACGAGGTACCTTTTATGTGTACTACGTGGGTGTTTAAGGTAAATGCTACTTTTACAGGAAGACTGTGCCATGGTGTAGTGTTTGCTACATGTTGGGACATCGTGCGGATGTGCGCCCAAGCCCCACCGTTAGGGCTTGTGACTCCTGTGGGGCACGGGATCCGATACCGCCGCAGGTCTGCAAGCCGCAGTGGGCTCTATGTAACGGAGACCACCTGTCTGCGTCCAAATGGTGCCCCAGGAGGATTAACGAGCCTTTCGTCTTGCGCCAGAAGGCACTGGCGAGGGATCGCGAAATCCGGCGCGTGTCCGTGCAATCCAGGCCGTCGCGGAGCAGGTCTCCTGGATGCAGCTCATGCCATCACGCGTCCCGTGTAGCATCCCGCCATAGGTCGGAAAAACAGAACGAAATCACTCAAACTCAATCACAATTTTTAGATGCGAGGCATCTCTTGCTCTCGAGGTTGTCCCTCCTGCGTCGTCGTCGCGGCGTCCGTCCGGATCCCTCCTAGGTTCTTCTCTCCCACAGCTGTGTGCAACACTCTCACTCCGGCTCATTAGCATACCACAGCTGGCGCGCTTGTTTGGCGCGCGCTTCGCTGCATTAACAACTGCTTCGGTGAGCGCAAGTGCGCGCATGCGCGACACACTTCCGTTGTCTCCTCTCCTTCAATCGCTGTGAATACAAAGTGGGTATCGCGCCGCGGTGGTTCAGTAAAGCGCTCACTCTCGCACTGACGTGACCTTGCTATGACTACTTCGTGCTTGACTACTTCGTGCTTGACTTGATTCTTCCGATGAAAACGTGATGGAAGCGACGGTACCTACAGTGAGTGGTGTGACACAACAATTACGCCCATCGTCCCGCGTATAGGAACACCCGAATGTGATGGAAATGCATCATACGCGTTCACAACACGTTTCACGTGATTTGGAGAATCAACCCAACGGAAACACCAATTGAACCCCCCGATGCGTCGCATCACACCAGGGTTCGCTCGCGGGAAGATGGCCGTAATTTTTTCATTAACGCTGTACTCAATCAAACTCAAAGTAAAAAAACTCGTCTAATCTCAAAATCACTCACACTCGCTCATCACATACTCATTTGAAATCGCATTCTCTTGTACTCAAACTAATTTGTCCTACGAGTATTCGTACTCAATATGTACTCATGAGTACTCAACCTGTAATCATGAGTACTCAGTCTGTACTCATCAGTACTCAACCTGTAATCATGAGTACTCAATCTGTACTCATGAGTACTCAATCTGTACTCATGAGTACTGAATTTGTATTACTCATGAATACTCAACTCAATACTCAATACCCCCAGGCACAATTAAGTGTTTGCGTAGATTGACGTCTGTTCGTATACAGATCACTGTCCGCTTATTCGCAGTTGCTCGATGCTGGCTTTTGTTTTTTGTTGTTCTAAATACTACTAGAAATTTCATTACAGGGCGTTTGTCTCGATGAGGTTCGGTAAATATCAAATCGGCTTGTTTTTTAATGTGTGTACCGTGGTGTTTACCTCGTCGTACCTGAACTTGACAGCGTTTACGGCGTTGCGTTAGTCGCGTCGCTTCCGCCGGTGACCGTGTTCCTGTAGCTCGTTGCGTGCTTGATGCATGTGGGAGCGCAGGCGGCTGTTTTGTCCGCTGGCGAGCTGCGGTGTGCAGGATGTTATAGTTCGTCGCGTTGAGGACGTTGCTTCGATTGAGGGGTGCGTTGCGTATATATATGGTGCGGCAGCCGGTTGGCTTTTCGTTTAGCATGCGATGGCGTGGTTTTTTTGATGGGTAGCGTGGCGGATCGGTCAAAATCGTTGCGGCTCCGTGCTCGCTTTTGCCTTGGTTGCTATGAAAGTGAAACCGTTGTGGTCGTGAAGCAGGCGTAGCTTGTCTCGTCCGTTCGGCCCACATTCCTTGGCGTCGTAAGCGTCACTTGACCGGCCGGTAGGGTGTTCAATGCCATCGTAAGGATCGGGCACATTCGTTGGCTTTCTTGCCGTGTTGGTGTCGTTGCTCAGCCTCTCCTCTTTTGCCCCTTGTTTCCACAATGCTAAAATGTGTATCTCTGTCGCACAAGCAGGCTCGAAAGCGTTCCGTTTGGAGTCCGCTTGCTCGCGGTTGCGTCCTCTTGTACGAAATGGGGTTTGTCGAGAGAGCCGCGATCAGACCCGCGGGCGCCGGTGATCTTGTACGTTCCGGCTCGGACGTGCCGCAAGCGCTGGCCGTGTCGTTGCTCGTTGACGGACCTACCTGCGCGAGTATAATGTCGTTCGTTCCCTGTACTCGGGTTGGAGCAGCGGGTGCCGGAGAGCTCATACGTTCCAGTAGGGTAGAACCGCGCGCGCTGGGTTATTTGTTGCTTGTGGCGAGGTTGATTTCTGAGGTTGTGACATTGGCAGGCCAACTCTGGATAGAATCACCGGAAGCGGAGGCTGTCGCAAATTCGAGTTTCCTGCGTGTGTGCTTGATTGGTCGCGTTCCGTGCGTTTCGCATTTTGTTCACCGTGGTCAGCTCCACCGGTCCAAGTTGGATGTCCTTCGTCACCTCTGGTGCATTTCGTGCGCTCTGCGTCTCGTTTTGTCTGGGAAACTCCCCTAACATTGCTGTGCGGTCATTCGCCACGTATGCTGCGTTCCGTGCGCCATGCGTCTCGCTCATCGTCACCTATCCACCAATCCGGATGCGATGTCGTTGGTTGCGTGGACCGAGGCAGGGACAGCACGCGCGGAAAATATGCGTGCTGGCCTCGTTGCGTTCCGCGCTTTCAGCGTTTCGTTCGTGTGCGTCTGGACCGGGAGATCGGGTGACAGGCACGTGGTGCTTTCTGGCTCGTGCGAGCTGGGTACGTTGCTCGCCTCGTTGCTCGTTACTGGAATGCCCTGCGCGCGGGTGATGTAGCTCGTCGATTGGCCCGGTGTCAGAGCAGCGTGTGTTCGTGATCTCGCCAGAGATGCACTGAGCGCTTTCGTTTTTGTAATCGCAGCGATTACCTGGGAGAGGTCTGGTGAGCAGGCAATCAGAGTTTTGCATGCGTGGTCTGGTTCGTATACGTGCCGTCGTGCATGCTGCCTTTTCCGAATCTCGTGCAGTTCAGGCACTGTGGCAAAATTGTGGCTACATCTCGCCAGTTGCCTTAGAAAACTTTCTCGATCTTCACGCAGCATCTTCCTCACAAACAGCGCCGCTTGTAAGTACCTCTTCCGTTTGTCGTCGTAAGCAACCTGAAGTATCGTTGGCGCACTCGTTCGTTTCGAGAGCTGGCGACGTGACTCGTTGTCCACTAGAAGACGCGAGACAATGCCGTCCTTACGGCCAGACCAATGGAGCCCTCGTAATCGTAGTGCGCTCACGAACTGCTGTTTCTTCGTTGAACATAGGACCTAGAGTTCCGTTGAAGTCAGCAGGGTCGACCACCGTTGACGTGGGGTCCGTCGGTGCCCCACGTCTGCGTGTCACACTCTTGTTGTCATGGTGCGGTTCGGCCGCGTTGCTGGTCTGTTCTTCCGTTCATCCTCCCGTGGCCTGAAATCCTGATCCTGTCCATTGCACGATGTTTGGTAGGTCTGGGCTCGAATGAAAGGCTGAACAGGAAAAACTTTTAAATGTATTGTGAGCATCTGTGTGTAAGCTACGATAGTGCTCGCTTCAAGGACACATGGAAGGTGCCTGCTACTTTCGTGTCCAATCCACCTTGCACTCCGTCTGCTTCTTAAGACCATTATCATCACCATGTCGCACCTCATCTGTTTCTCATACCCATCCACATCATCATTCCTCGGGCTGGTATTCTCGGTTGCCGCTCGGAATAAACACGCCGTTCCGACTGACTCTGCGACGTCTCTTCTGGCTGACGGGTGCCTTTGACGTCTCCCTCAAGTGGTGGAGGTGCACCTCGGTCCTGTCCTCGGTCTTTCCCAGTCGCACACCTGGAGCTCCGTTCCGGTAGGCGCTTGCCTCTGAGGATGCAGCACGAGAGCGGGAACAGCCCCCCCGGAGCGTTAGCTGCCGTGCCTGCTGCGTTTACCATCACCAGCCACCAACGCGATCCGCCGGGTTTTTATGGCCGTCGAGGTGAGGATGTCGACGACTGGCTGGATAGCTATAATCGGTTCAGCAGCTTTAATCGGTGGGATGACGCATTCAAGCTCCGAATCGCCTCCTTCTCCCTGCACGAGGCGGCCAAGACGTGGTTCCGTAACAACGAACACACTATCACAGACTGGACCGGCTTTACTCAGGAGCTACGAAAAATTTTCGGCACGCCGTCCATTCGCGCAGAAGTAGCCAGACAAAAGCTTGCCTCACGCATTCAATGCCCTGATGAGACATTCGCCTCATACATTGAGGACGTCGTCGCTCTTTGTCGCCAAGTGGATGAAACCATGCCAGAGGCTGACCAGGTGCGTGATATATATTGAGAGGTATCGCTCCGTTTGCCTTTAACGCTCTGGCTGTGGAAAATCCTGCAAGCGTTAGCGATGTCCGCAAGACTTGTCAACGGCTGGACCAACTACAGTCTATTCGCCTTCGCCAGGAGGCTTGGGCCTCTCATCAATATGGGGACTCGAACCTGCGCAGTCTCATTCGCGCTAGCATTCGCGAAGAACTGCAGCACCACGACTCGCCTTTGTCACACCATTGTCACACCATTGTCACACCAATGCGCCTGAGCTCCGAGATATTGTCAGAGAGGAGCTAACGTCCATTACGGGATATACACCCGCACGTCCTCCTCTTGCCACCGTCTGCACGCAGTCCTACTCGCCCACGAGTCCTCCCCTGGCCACCGTCTACACGCCGTCCTACTCCGCGATTGCGGCCAAACAGCCCTTGCAGGTTGAGCCACCGTCGCCGCAGGCCCATGTGACAGCGATTGCCGCAGCACCTGCTTCTCCGCATTATTACACCTTCATGCGACCGGGCCGTCAACGGTTTCCTGGAGATGGCCCAGTGTGCTACTATTGTGGAATCAGGGGCCATATTTCTCGTTTCTGTCGTCGACGTCAGCAAGACGAACGAAGAGGCTACGCCCCGTTCGAACGTGACTATTCCCGGTTTCCCTACGGCTATCGGCGTATCGAACACGTTTCCCCTCCGCGTCGCCCTTCTTCGCCTCCAGGGCCGTTCGAGCCTCCGAGTCATCGTGCTGCACACCGCCGCTCGCCTTCGCCGTACCGTCGTTCCTTGTCGCCCCTCCGTCCTGCCACCCAAGCTACTAACAGCCACCAGGGAAACTAGCTTCTGCAGTTTTTGGAGGGAAAACTGCACTAGTGCGAACAACGACAACTCCTCCAGAAAGACCCTCGAACACTGTCAGAGTCGAAGTAGAAGGTGTAAAGGTTGATGCACTTGTTGACACAGGAGCCAGTATTTCAGTCATTGATGGTAATTTTTGTTCGGAGCTACGCAAAGTGAAAACCCCGTACACTGGCCCCTCCCTATGTAATGCGAATCAAGGAGCAATCGAACCTACCGGATATTGTACTTTGCGTGTTTTTATAGATGGAATTCGGCATCACATACAGTGTGCGGTTTTGCCGCATTGCGCCCATCATCTCATTTTAGGGTGGGACTTCCTCTCGTCTGCATCCGCCGTAATCTCCTGTCACCACCCCGACATCGAATTGACGAAAACAGACGATTCAAGTGTTCCTGACGCGCCGCAGCAGTGCTTAGTGGCCAGCGCGGATTACGTCCTCGACCCCTGCTGTGAGAAATTATCTCCATTAGTTCGGATCAATTTTGTGATGGTGACGTCCTCATCGTTCCCACTCCTCGCTTTCTGGCTCAAGGTCTGGTGATCGCAACGAGTCTCGTGCGATTTTCACACGGAGCTGCCGATATAATCGCCGTTAACACCAATCGTGAGCCCATGCTCCTACGGAAGCGCACTACAATTGCTAGTGTTGCTGACTCGGAGGCCACTTGTATTTTCCCGCTCTGTGCAGTGTCATTCCCTGCTCATCTGAGTTCCGGCTCTCCTGGCTGTGATCTAACCGCAACGATGGGTTCTGACCTCTCCCCGGCTGAGACCGAAGCGTTAATGCAGTTAGCGTTAATGCAGTTAGCGTCAAATCTTTATTTGACGCTAACTGCACCAAACTCTGTCAGACGTCGGTGGCAACGCATCGCATCGAAACCGATGGGTCTCGCATTATTCACCGCCGTCCTTACCGTGTGTTTTCCTCAGAAAGGAAAATTATCAGCGACAACGTCGCCGATATGCTTCAGCGGAACATCATTCGGCCGTCAACCAGTCCGTGGTCATCTCCGGTTGTTCTCGTGCAGAAAAAGGACGGATCAGTGCGATTTTGCGTTGATTATCGCGCACTGAACAAGATTACACGAAAAGATGTCTACCCGATGCCACGAATTGATGACGCCCTAGATTGTTTACAAGGAGCGGAATATTTTTCAAGTCTTGATCTGCGCTCGGGGTATTGGCAGATCCCCATGCACGAGGCCGATAAAGAGAAGACCGCGTTCGCCACCCCCGACGGGCTGTATGAGTTTAATGTTTTGCCATTCGGGCTTTGCAACGCCCCTGCAACATTCGAGCGGATGATCGATACAGTTCTTCGCGGTCTCAAATGGAAATCGTGCTTTTGTTATCTCGACGATATCGTTGTCTTTTCTTCGAGTTTCCGTGAGCACCTGAAGCGACTGGACGAAGTCCTCACCTGTCTTGCGAATGCGGGCCTGCAACTTAATACTAAGAAGTGCCACTTTGCTAGTCGAAGCATTAAAGTTTTGGGACACGTCGTGAGCAAGCACGGAATTCGCCCAGACCCTGACAAGATTGCCGCTGTCGTCAACTTTCCACAGCCATTGCATCAAAAGAATCTGCGTAGCTTCCTGGGTCTGGCTTCGTACTTCCGTCGCTTTGTCCGAAATTTCGCTACCCTGGCTTCCCCCCTCAACAAGCTCATGCACTCAGGAACACCCTTTGTGTGGTCTGAAGAATGTGAAGACGCCTTTCAAGCGTTAAAAAAAGCCCTTACTTCCGGTCCAGTAGTGTGCCACTTTGACGAGTCCCGACCGGTCCTTCTCCATACGGACGCCAGTGGACATGGCTTAGGTGCTGTTCTCTTCAGACGGATGACCAACACAGAGAAAGGGTTGTTTCCTACGCCAGCCGCTCTCTCAATCACGCCGAGAAAAATTACCCGATTACCGAGCAGGAGTGTCTCGCTGTTGTTTGGGCGGTTCAGAAATTCCGCCCATACCTCTACGGCCGTCCTTCACAGTGGTAACGGACCATCATGCTCTATGCTGGTTGCAGCCACAGAAAAATCTGACCGGCCGCCTCAGCCGCTGGATAATTCGACTTCAAGAATACGACTTTACCGTAATTTACAAATCCGGCAAGAAGCACCTTGATGCATATGCGCTTTCCCGATGTCCGCTAGATCCTCCTGACGTTCCTCCTTCGACTACCTCACGTAGCGCACTACGTACCATCGCTCCTGTCGTCGACGTCCCAACTGACGACATCTCAAATTTGGCGACCCTTCAACAAACAGATTGTTACTGCCGTGGAATTATAGAGCAGCTCATCGGCTCCAAAACACCAGTGAACAGCCGCTATCGCCGTCAACTTCAACAATTTCGGCTTTTCGGCGGAGTGCTTCACCGTTCCATTCACCACCCCTCAAGGTACCGGTGGGTTCCTGTTGCGCCGCGCTCTCTCCGCCCAAAGATACTTCAAGCCTTGCACGATGATGCAACAGCTGGCCATCTAGGTTTCCATAAGACATACGATCGTGTTCGCAGCCGGTTTTTTTGGCCTGGTCTTGCCACTTGTGTCGCCTGCTACATTGCGTCGTGCGTCTAGTGCCAGCAGCGCAAGTGCCCGACGTCCCCTCCTGCCGGACTCCTACAGCCACTGCCTTGCCCGTCGGCACCGTTTGAAACTGTGGGAATCGAGCTTTACGGCCCTTTACCTACCACGACTGCCGGATATCGCATGGGTGGTGACGGCCGTTGACCACCTCACAAGGTACGCGGAGACAGCTCCCCTTCGTTCCGGTTGTGCTGCTGAGGTAGCCGACTTCTTCTTGCGCGCAATTATCTTGCGCCATGGTGCCCTTAGAGTCCTTTTGAGCGATCGCGGCCGGACTTTCCTGTCTAACATTGTCAAAGAAGTTCTTCGTTCCTCCAACACAGTGCACAAAACCACGTCAGCCTACCATCCGCAAACAAATGGACTAACCGAACGCTTCCACCGTACTCTATCCGATATGATTTCCATGTATATCCGGCCCGACCACACAAACTGGGACGTGATTCTTCCGTTTGTTACATTCGCTTACAACAGCGCTGTTCAGAAGACCACTGGTTATTCGCCATTTTTCCTCGTTTTTGGCCGCCAACCATCTTTTCTTCTCGACACTACCTTCTTTTCTGCTCCCGTACCCACGTCAAGTCCGTTATCCGAGCAGTTTATCTCTGGTCTCGATCACTGCCGTCGCCTTGCTCGCTTGAACACGGAAGCCTGCTAGCACGACCGCAAACTTCGCTATGACGCCACGCATCGTGCCGTACAGTTCCACCCTGGCGATAAGGTCCTCCTTTGGACGCCCATTCGCAAGCCCGGACTCTGCGAAAAATTCCTAAATCGATTTCTTGGCCCCTACACTATCCTGGAGAAAACTTCCCGGTTAATTATCGCGTCGCGCCTTGTTCTCCCCCTACGGACCGCCGCTACAGGGGCACGGAGATCGTTCACGTATCTAGACTGAAACCGTTCACGCCTCGAACTTCGTGAAAGACTGCTCCCAGGTGGTCGCTTCCACGGAGGGGGGGAAAAAGTGTGAGCATTTGTGTATAAGCTACGATAGTGCTCGCTTCAAGGACACATGGAAGGTGCCTGCTACTTTCGTTTCCAATCCACCTTGCACTCCGTCTGCTTCTTAAGACCATTATCATCACCATGTCGCACCTCATCTGTTTCTCATACCCATCCACATCATCATTCCTCGGGCTGGTATTCTCGGTGGCCGCTCGGAATAAACACGCCGTTCCGACTGACTCTGCGACGTCTCTTCTGGCTGACGGCTGCCTTTGACGTCTCCCTCAGTATAACTAATCAGAAATACTGAAGTTACTATACATCAGGACAAAGAAAAACGGGAAGGAAACGTCTTACACTGTGCACTGGCGTAGGGCGACGCACTACGCGAAGGCGCGTACACGGGAGAGAACGAAACGAACGTAACCACTAGCGTTGTGTCTGGCGTCTCCTCGTGTCGTCAGAAATGAAGCACCGGAGTGGGGGGCGCGCCGTGCTGTCGTGGGAACCGGCCTTCCCGGCGCTTCCGTGGCCGTAAATTGCGGCTTCCTGTGTGTCTTCTGGCGACAGCATTTCTCGTCCATTTTAGTTTCTCGGTGCGCTGAAATTCTGGGAATCATCGGAGCTTACTGACAGTGCTCACTTCTAGGCAATCTGTACTCACCTGTATTTTCTTGTACATAATCTCCACTAAGATTTCATCGTATTCAAAACGTTTGTACAATTTGGTCAATTAGGCAAGGTGGTAAATATCATCGTTACACAGATATCATCGTTATCATTGTTAAATATTGTTACGTGGCCAAAGCCGACACGGTTGCCTTCGAGAAAAACACCTTTATTTGAGCGAACTTGTGCTTCCCTAACAACTCAAAGAATACAGAGGTGGCGAAGCAGCAGTCAACAGTGACGTACGCATGCGAGCTACGGCGACTCAAATACCCCGGCGTCTTCTCTGGTGGCTTTTTATCTTTCGGCCCACGTGGTTCTCGAACCGTCGATTCACATCTAGAACATTGTAGATCCAAGAAGATTATTCTGGGCTGTTCACGTTAGATCGGAATGCTATCCCTAACAGGACAGATAACACATGCGGCACAGAAAGAAAGAATGGAACACGCGCTTCTTTTGGTACAGAGATAACACAGACCGGCGCAGCCCGGCGGTAAAAGCAAAACACAAATAAAAACAATGCATGGTTCGCGGCATTACCGCCCCTCTAAGAGTGCATCGACCCGATGCTAACATAAGGGACAGTCCGAACAAATAAAAATAAAAGTTCGTCATCGTACGTAGAAAGGTTTTAAGCGAACCACGTGGACGACTTCGGGCCGCGTGTGTCATCGTGATGTGCCGAAGTCACCACCGGGGATCACGTCGTAGGTAAGTTGGCCAACACGTCGTAGAATATTGTAGGGTTCGAAATAACGTCGCACAAGTTTCTTACTCAGTCCGCGTTGTCGGATGGGAGTCCAAACCCACACACGATCCCCTGTGTGGTACTCGGCGGCTCGGCGTCGGAGGTTGTAGCGGCCGGCATCCACCAGCTGCTGGTCCATTATACGAACTCGAGCGAGCTGGCGGGCCTCCTCCGCACGCTGAAGGCATCCTTGGACATCGGCGTTCAGGTCGTCGTCTTCTACGTGCGGAAGCATCCCAGGCAGCACAGGACTGTTCGGCCTAAAACAGGCCGGTGTACTTGGGCCGGTGATTTTCTGTCCGGCCGTTTTCCGGCAGCCATGTTCGGCCCATGTCCAAATGTGGGCCTTTTCCAAATACGGCCGTGGGCCCATGTCCAAATACGGCCGTACTCCCATGGCTGTCCAACGGCCAGTGTCCGTCGGCCAGTAGGTAAGGCTTACGGTCAGTAAGTAGTAGGCTTACGGTCATACGGCCAGATTCCAGGCGTAGGGCTCCGGCCATTCCAAAGCCACCCGTGTACGGCGGAAGTACGGCCGCCGGAGGACAGCCGAGATGCGGTCATCGGACTCAAGCCGGACTAAAGCTACCGGAAATACGGCCGTGCTACGGGCATTGGAGTTCGGCCACAGTACGTTAACTGTACTGACGCCGGTTACTGCATGTCGCGCAAGCAGATGACTCATTCGCGCAGTGCAGAAGCAGCACAAACCCAGCATTTTGGGTCCAATGCAGCCACATGAAAGTGAGCTCACGCGCAACCACCAGCCGTCAAGCTTTCAGCGCAGCCTTGCTTAATTACCAGCCTCAG
This sequence comes from Haemaphysalis longicornis, assembly GCF_048455015.1. NCBI lineage: Eukaryota > Metazoa > Arthropoda > Arachnida > Ixodida > Ixodidae > Haemaphysalis > Haemaphysalis longicornis. The sequence continues at coordinate 152,694,219 of NW_027526335.1, read as the reverse complement.
TTGACAGCCACATTCATTTATTAAGCAGTGCTCACAAATTGCCGTTCCTTTAATTGCTGTGCCTCTTTTACTGCTGAACACAGAAAATTTTCAGTTCTTTGTAGAGCTTGAATAGATGTATTGTCCAGGTCCTAATATCCTCTGTGGGGCGGCTTACCTGTAATAAACGGGGAAAGAGGAGGAGGGGGTGGCGGAGGGCGCATACTTTAGTGGGTTGAATTTCAGAGAGATAAATTGCACCGCTTCTAGCCACGTTCTTTTAGGGCAATATTCCAGAACACTTTCATGCTATGACTACATAAACTATTTTTATAGCAGTTGCTTGACCAATTTTGATGTATATATAAAACCGGCGTGAATGCCTTTACGAAGCCTTTTGGTTCTCAACAAAACACTCAGGAGCATTTAATATAACTCCTTCACCAAAAAGTATGTCCAGTTTTTGCCAATTTTTCTTGAAAAGGCATTTTCTACTCGATCAACTTTTCTGATGATCTTGCCCAGGGCTGATCCTAAGAAGGAGCAAACAGGTACTTTCATTTTCAATCTTTTTTAATGTTTTTTTCATGAGTATACGTCCACACCACTTAATAGTCCAAAAGAACTTAATTTTCTTCTGTCATACTACGTTCAAAAAATTCTAGACACGTTTCGAATGACGCCTTGCTTCAGGTGGCTGCACTTGTATCCCTCTGTGTTCACGCAAGGAAAGGCGTAAAATTAGAGTTACATAATTTGTTTCAAACCAATAACAGCAATGGTAGAATGCATACAGGAAACCCTGCATACTGCAACAAATAGGGCAATAAATACTTTATTGGTTAAGGTTGAATGCGTAGGGATCTCAACCCGTCGGAGAATCATACGTGGAAGATAATTACACTGCAGTATTGATGTAAAATAAAATTAATCGCGCAAGGCGTCACCTTTAAAGGAAAGTAATAATTTGCTTTAAGCTAGCGGTCCCACTTTGCGATATGTAGAATGGCGCTTGGACACACTTCTCCCCTTCTACTCCAGTTTTCGAATGATAGACATTACGAAAAAAGTTCAACCTGTGGTTTTTGTCTGTGATCTTTCACGTCCTGCCATTTCAGTTTACTTTTACTTTCTCTCATGCTAAGTTGAGCGTGCTAATTACCTCATACGAATCGCACTGACATATTCTGTATGTTTTCGACCGTATCAACAAGCTCTTTGGTGTAGGGATCCACGAAAACACATGCGTACTCAAAGATTGAGCGCACATGAGTGAAATACGGTTGTTCTTTTCAGTTAGATGAAGGTTCACTGAAATTTCGTCTCAGAAAGCCAAAAACATATGCAGCCGTAACTTTTGTGGTGTGAACCTGCCTATTGAACCTCTAACCACTCCCTAAATAAACTGCTAGTTATTTATATTCCTCGGCCATTGTCACAGCAGCATAATTTATGGTATACGTATAAAATTGGAATGAAGGTTTTCTTGTAAAGGTGCTGTTAACACACTGTTTCCCCTCCAAAAACTTTTCTGAATCAGCACACCAGGATGTTATTAAATTCGAATAAAGTTGCAGGTATACGGACTCACGTTCATTCGATATTGTCTGGTAAACTACACAGTACTTTTCAACAAAGCTATAGGGCCAATAGTAATAACAATGCAAAAACCGATTCAATCAGTTCATAGGATGAAATGTACTACGCAGAAGGTGATATGGAACACCATCATTTGCTTTTTTGCAGTCCAAGAATATACAGTCAACCACTTTAAGCTTATCTATTGCAAGAGCCAAATCGTACGTGAACTCAACAATCTGCGTTGAGCAAGAAAATCATGACAAAATCCGTGTTTCTAGGACGCTGGCGATTATGTTTAACCAAATGAGCCATACCCCAAGAGTAGCTAAGCTCACGTTCAAACATCGGAACTAAATTAACAGCTAGGCTTCGTCAGTGACAAGGCTCTGTTGTTGTCGCAAATTTAAAATAATTTTTTTATAAATAGGCAGTCGTAAAATCCCATGAAGTAACATAGTGCAGGGCATGAAGTTGATCCTACCAATGCACGAGCGAGTCTCTTCTACGTTTATCACCAACAACATAGTGCAACATTGCTTGTCGCAGTTTAATTGTAAGCAGAATAATTTGCGCTTTTGCTCGCACTTGCCTTGCTTTGGTGGGAGTCCTTGACATGGTGGCGGTTTAGCTCCTGCGTGGTGGCCGCTTGCTCGACGCCCTTGAAGGCCAGTTATTTTAGTGAACCATCTCCATCTCGGATCGGACATCTCTGCCGGGTCGATGGCTCCAATGCTCTCCATTTCTTGAGGGGGCGAATAGCCTCGAGCTGATGCGTCGACGAAGCCGGCGGTAGAGGCGTGGTAGCGGCGATGACTGGCGAGGCTTACCTCACCCGTCGGTGTGGCACAGTCTTCTTCTGGCAATAAATGACATTTCGATGGCCTAAAAGGTTCCCTGCTAATGTCCAGTGAGTCCTTGCACCTTGCCCGTTCACCGAGAACACTCATTACTGTTTGACAAACGATGTTCGTTCATTTAAAACGTAGAAACAGGGAGCAAATGAAAAACGAGTCCCGTCGTTCGGCTCCCTAACGGCTTTTTCTCCCCCCAGTAAAAAACCGGTCGTTCTCCTTGAAAACACGTCTGTGCCTGAATTCTCGGCGTCCAGGCGCGTGCCGTTGTTCGGCTGTATGCCGTTTGCCGAAAAAATGACGTATAACCAGATACCTTACGTAGGCCGGTCTCCACTTGAAAACCGGTTGCAAAATATTCTGTGGCCATTAGCTTGCCGTAATTCGGCCGAGGAAACCAAACCGAGTGAAAAAACGTATATTCTGGGGCCGTACGTCGGCCGGTATCCTTCATAACACTGGTTGCCGGAAGAAAACGAATATTCTATCCCCGGACGCGCGGTTCACCGTTGAAACAACGAATGCACGCCAGCCGCGGTCCGGCCGGTCTCCTTTCGAACACCTACTGCCGCAAGAATACGCATATTCTGTTGCCGGTCGCTTGCCGTGCTTCGGCCGATTACCGCTTCCCGAAGAAAAAACGGATGCCCTAAGGCCGTACTTCGGCCGTTCTCTTTCTCAACATCGGAAGACGTAAGAGAACTGAATATCTGGCAGCTGGTTAGCTGCCGTTGTGCGTCCGAATACGGGCGGACGGAAAAATACCGAAGCACAGGTTGCCGAATGTTGGCCGTTCAACGCATGATCAGTGGCTGCCAGAACCTGGATGCTGGCAGGACATGCCAGAAGCGGCCATAGACGGGCCGGTCTTGGGGCACACTTTCTGTGCCGCCTGGGATGGCGTCAAGAAATGTAGTAGGCCGTCTTCCGTAGACGAGCTCAAACGGTGTCATCTGCGTGGTTTCTTGGATAGCCGTGTTGTACGCAAACGTGACATACGGGAGCACTTCGTCCCAGGTCTTATGTTCAACGTCGACGTACATGGACAGCATATCCGCCATCGTCTTGTTCAAGCGTTCCGTTAGTCCGTTCGTTTGGGGGTGGTACAGCGTCGCTCTTCGGTGATCCGTGTTGCTGTAGCGTAAGATTCCTTGCATGAGCTCCGAAGTAAAGGTGGTACCGCGGTCCGTGATGAGGATTCCAGGGGCTCCATGTCGCAGCACAACTTGTCTCATGAAAAACTTGGCGACTTCTTTGCAGTCCCTGTAGTAAGAGCGGCGGTCTGCGTCATGTAGTCTGTTGCCACGACAATCGAATTGTTCTCGGATCATGACGTAGGGAACGGGCTTAGAAGGTCCATTCCAATCTGTTGCAAGGACCGTGATGGGACGGCGACCGGATGCAGCAGTCCGGCGGGTCTCGTCGGTGGCGTCTTTCGTCGCTGGCAGTCACGACAGCTGCGGACGTAGTGGGTGACGTCAGACGTAAGGCGGGGACAGTAGTACGTCGCCTTGATTTTTCCAATAGTGCGGGCTGTGCCGAGATGTCCGGAAGACGGGTCGTCGTGGCAGGCTTCCAAAATTTCGTCACGAAGGTCCGCGGGGATGACAAGAAGGTATTTCGTTCTCGTTCCGGGGCTGAAATTTTTCTTCACGAGGACAGAGTTTCTCAGGCTGAACGCTGGTAAGTTGCGTTTAAAGGTCCTAGGGACGGCGACGTTGCATCCCTCGAGGTAGTCGATTATGACGCGTAACTCGGGGTCGGCATGCTGCTGGGTGGTTAGGTCGATCTCCGTCACGATTCCGAAGAACGCGCTGTCTTCATCAGAGTCTTGTGGTGGTGGGTTGACAGGGGCGCGGGGCAGGCCGTCGGCGTCGGAGTGTTTCCTCCCTGATTTATAGACTACTGTAACGTCGAATTCTTGCAGGCGGAAGCTCCACCTACCAAGACGGCCAGAGGGGTCCTTCAAATTGGCGAGCCAACACAGCGCATGGTGGTCTGTCACAACCTTAAAGGGTCTTGCATACACGTACGGGCGGAATTTCGAAATGGCCCATATAATCGCGAGGCATTCTTTCTCAGAGGCTTAGTAGTTTTTTTCTTCCTTGGACAGACCACGGCTGGTATAGGCGATTACGTTTTCGCACCCGCTTTGCTTTTGGACGAGGACGGCACCCAAGCTTATATCACTGCAATCCGTGTGAATTTCCGTTTCGGCGTTTTCGTCGAAATGAGCGAGCACGGGCGGGATTTGCAGGCGTTGTTGGAGTTCGCAGAACGCTTCCTGTTGGACACTTTCCCAGCTGAAAGGCGTGCTATCTTTCTTCAAGCGCGTGAGTGGCTCTGCAATGCGTGCGAAGTGTGCGACGAAGCGCCAGTAGTATGCGCACAGTCCGAGAAGTCTGCGCACGCCCTTATTATCTTGCGGCCTTGGGAAGTTCGCTATGGCTGAAGTTTTCGCCGGGTCAGGTAGGACTCCCACGGCGTTGACGACATGGCGCAAAAATTTGAGTTCCTCGTACGCGAAGCGGCACTTTTCAGGCTTCAGCATTAACCCCGACGTATGGATGGCCTCAAGTACAGACTGCAACATTGCAAGGTCTTCGTCGAAAGTCCGGGAGAATACCACAACGTCGTCGAAGTATACGAGGAAGGTGTGCCACTTCAGGCCATCTAGCACAGTGTCCACGACTCTTTGGAATGTTGCTGGTGCCGTGCATAGCCCAAACGAAATCACCTTGAACTCGTGGAACGTAGCTGGTGCCGTGCATAGCCCAAACGGCATCACCTTGAACTCGTATGTGCCGTCCGGGGTTAAAAATGCAGTCTTCTCTCGATCTCTCTCGTCCACTTCAATTTGCCAGTAGCCTGTCTTCAGATCCATCGATGAGAAGTACTTCGCCTGGCAGAGGTGGTCGAGGGCGTCGTCGATTCTTGGCAGGGGGTACACATCCTTTTTTGTGATCTTGTTCAATCGCCGGTAGTCAACACAGAACCTCGGTGTGCCGTCTTTTTTCTTCACGAGTACGACCGGTGCAGCCCACGGACTTTTCGATGGCTGTATAATGTCGTCGTTGACCATGTCGTCGACGTGAGTCCGGATGGCTTCACGCTCGTGTGAAGAGATGCGGTACGGTGACTGTCGGGTAGGTCGGGCTCCATCCTCGGTTGTTATCCGGTGCTTCGTCAGAGGTGTCTGACGTAAGTTTGAGTTCGACGAAAAACACTCGCTGTAACGATGCAGCAAAGCCAATAACTGGTTTCTTTCTTCTTGCGGTAGCCCCGGATTCACGTCGAAAGGGTACAGAAGCTTGTAGGTGTCGTCGTTTGCGTGTTCAAACTCGGCGACTGCGGTCACGTCACTTGCTTGTTGCGTTTCTTCGAGGAACGCAATTGAAGCTCCCTTGTTTGAATGCTGGTACTCCTCGGTGAAACTGGTGAACAAAACGTGGGATTTCCGCTGCATAAACTGCGCAATGCCTCTTGCGACAGACACACCGTGGTCGAGAAGCAACCTTCGGTCACTCTCCACTATAGCGTCGACGTTGGGAGCAGCTCCTTCACAGTAGACGGTTACCATCAAGCTTGTGTGGGGTGGCAGGGTGACGTCATCATCGGTGATCCTTACAGCTGCACTGTGTGCGGAGTTCTATTCCGGCGTCATGGAGGGATGGGAGGAAAAAGTTATCGACGTCGTCTGCAGATCGATTATTGCGCCGTTGTCTGTCGAACAGTGCATTCCGAGAATTACGTTGCGGGAGCAGTTAGGCAATATGACGAATTCCGCTGGGTACGTCGTGCCGTCCATGGTGACGCGCGATGTGCACGTTGCACTTGGCGTCACAAGGTGACCTCCTGCTGTGCGTATATATGGACCGTTCCTTATAGTCGCAACCTTCTTCAGCTTAGACGCGAATGACCCGCTCATTACCGAGTAGTCGGCTCCCGTGTCGATGAGGGCGACTACGTCAAAGCCGTCAATGGACAACTGGACGTAGGACGCCGCTTTGCTCGAGTTCCGGGTTCATCGGGGAGTCACATCTCGGTTTGTGCGTGTTGTCTGTCGGGCACTGTGCGTCGTCGTTGTCGTCTCTTCTCACGGGCAGGCTCGGTCATGTTGGGTACACGTCGCGCCTTGTGGCTATTGTCGTGTTCGGGAGTCACGTCAGGGTTAGGTCGGGTCGTCGGGATGAGCGCATGTCGTCAGTCACAGTCTTCGGCGAATCGTTGCGTCGCTGGATGGTTTTCTTTTTTCTGGCGTTGTGCAACTTCACCTCCAGAAGTGGCTGCGTTTAGTTTCCCCCGCGTGGGCTGGGGGACCTTCCACGTGCGAAGTCAGCACTGCTACAGCGGTCCGGCGACTGGTACGGGTAGGGCGACGGCGAACGGTTGAAACGGGCTGGTCCACGGCTGGTGTTCGACAGGCATTCTTCAATCTCAGATGGGTGCTGGCCGGGTCAGGGGCGTGGTGCGTCAACAGAGAAACCACAAGTCCAAGTCTGTTGTATGGGCAGCGACGGTAGATGTGGTCGGCCTCTCCGCAGTGGTAGCACAGAGGACGATTATCCGGTGTTCGCGATACGTCAGCCTTCCTTGGCGTCTGGTTTCGCACTACAGGGGGTCGTGTGGGCGACAGTGGGCGGCGGTAGGGCGGGGCCTCTTAACGACGTGTTGGAGCAGGGCGGGGTCGATAAACTGCCGTGGAGTACGTCATAGCTTGGGGCTCGCAGTAAAATTTGGATGGCACAGAAGTTCCCAAAGCGTTTTGAACTTCTTCGCGGATCACGTCAGTTAGAAAAGCCACTTTGGGTTGCGGCGTAGTCGGGAAAAGTTTCCGCAACTCCTCTCTCACTGCTGCGCGGATGGTCTCGCGTAGGCTATCAGCCGGAATCCGCATGTTGTCGACGTAGTTCGCATTGACCGCGTCAATGAAGTTCCTGTCATTCTTCCTAACACGCATTTCGAGTGCCTTCTCAATCGTGCTGGCTTCGGTCACGAATTCAGCGATGGTTTTGGGCGGGTTGCGGACAAGTCCAGCAAACAGCTCCGCCTTCACACCGCGCATCAAGAAGCGTAACTTCTTTTCTTCCGTCATTTAGGGGTCCGCGCGGCGAAATAGTTGCTTCATCTCCTCAACAAAGATCACGACCCCTTTATTGGGGTGTGCTGTGTGGGTTTCCAATGTGCGGGCTCGCTCTTTCCGCACAACGGTGGCGAATATTTTGAGGAACTCCCGTTTAAGAGAGTCCAGTCGGTTAGGAAGCTTTCATGGTTTTCAAACCACGCTCGGGCCGTTTTTTCTAGATAGAAGAAAACATGGCGGAAACTTTCTTCGTCACCTCACCCTTTAAAGATGCGGACGCGCTCTACTTTCTGCAACCAGTGCTCAGGGTCTTCTCCGGGGGATCCGCGGAACGATGGAGGTTCCCGGGGCTGTTGAAGAACGAGGGCAGGATTGGTAGTGCTGGTCATGGTACCTGCATTGATCATGGTGGTGGTGACGACGTCTTCTTTCTTCACTTTATCTGGAAGCAGTCCAAACTCCGGCTCAAGGCCTTTCTGTCGGCGGCTGGCCCGAGTGGGACTTGCTTGTCAGCTTGACGAGGGCGTAGGGTGCATGTACCCCGCACCTCCACCAGATGTTACGTGGCCAAAGACGACGGGGTTGTCTTCGAGGAAAACACGTTTATTGGAGCGAACTTCTGCTACCCTAACAACTCAAAAAATACAGAGGCGGCGAAGCAGCAGTCAGCAAAGTGACGTAAGCATGTACTCCGCACCACTACCAAATGCTACGTGGCCAAAGACGACGTGGTTGTCTTCGAGGAAAACACGTTTGTTGGAGCGAACTTGAGCTCCCCTAAGAACTCAAAGAATACACAGGCGGCGAAGCAGCAGTCAACAAAGTGACGTACGCATGAGAGCTACAGCGAGTCGAATACCAAGCGTCTGCTGTGCAGGCTTTTAATCTTTCGGCGCACGTGGATCTCGAACCGTCGATTCACATCTAGAACATTGTAGATCCAAGAAGATTATTCTGGGCTGTTCACGTTAGATCGGAATGCTCTCCCTATCAGAACAGATAACGCATGCGGCACAGAAAGAAAGAATGGAACACGCGCTTCCCTGGGCACAGAGACAACACAGACCGGCGCAGCCGGGCAGTAAAATCAAAACAGAAATAAACACAATGCATGGTTCGCGGCAATGTCATTGTTACAAATATCATCGTTACCATTCGGTGCAGTGAAAATAAACTCCACCGATGAGAGAAAGGTAGCCTTGAACAGGGAACAAAGCTGCCAATCATTTTAGCACTCTGGCGGCACATCGTGTCGCTCAACTTTCGTCAGCTTGTGTTTTTACTGTGATTGTCATTGTTTGCATTTGATTTTAATATCGTGTACGAAATCCCTTTCTTAGTGAGAATAAGTTTCATCGGTCATGTGAGGTCAAACCGAGCCTGCATGCACGTTGTAGAGAATAAATATAGCAGCACCCAATGTTCCGTCCAGCAGTATCGACTACATCTAACCAATAGCCTCAGTTACGGTTAACGCAACTTTGCATCATGCGAAGTGGTACAGCTGACGCAGTGTTGCATCATGCAATGTTGCGTCATCCTCGGTAGCTCTTCGCAACACCTGCTAGGCGAGCAGTCGTTCCGAGTGACTTATTGGTGAGCACTCATTTTGCGATTTCAAAATTACTCCTCTGAAACCTTGTAGAACATGATCACTGCCATTCAATGGCATTATTGACGCCGAAGATGGATAAGTGATCGTTGTACGATTAACGTGGTCTTGTGTTCTATTTGGTGTTGTTCTTTTGCGCGGGAGGAAGATACGGAACAAATTTCCGGAGAAGGAGTTGTAACAAAAACAAGAAAAGAGTCACCACGGTTTATAAAAGGCCCAAAATTCGAGGTATGCACAGTATGAGGATACGGACCGTGGAGGTCAGTGAAAAGTTGTTGCTCTGACGATTACTTGTAAGCCCAGCTATGGCTTCCTGCAACACGCACTCAGCGGACTACGTAGTGATACCGTAAGGTTTTAGTATGCCAAAAAGTTTAAGGATGACTATGATTACATCGGCACGAGCAAAGATTCTTGGAACGTGACCTATCGCTGCAAGTACTCCAAGAAAAACGTACGGGGAACCCGTCGCGTTGGCTCAGTGGCTAAGGCGTTGCGCTACTGAACACGAGGTCGTGGTTCGATTCCCGGCCGCGGCGCCCGCTTTTCTTGGAGGCGAAAAGCGAAAACGCCCGTGTGTACGAGATTTCGGCGCACGATAAAAATCTCCAGGTGGTCGAAATTAATCAGGAGCCCTCTACAACAAGTCGGATAAAGAGTGGGCCATCCAGCAGGCTCTCAAGGCGCTCGAAAGGCACAGACTCCGCAAAGGGGTCCCAGTCGAGTAGGGCTGCCCAAGAGGATGCAACGCACGGCCACGTTGAGGTCGGCCCGTCAACCGTGCTATACCTACTGCAGGATTTACTCAATAAAGTCCTTTCCATCCATCCACTACGGCGCGCCTCATCGGCTGCGTTGCGTCGACGCGTTAAACCCTACAATCATCAAAAACGTACGGCGCAGGAACCTCCCATGTATACACCGGGGCGGGACAAATTATCTTTATGACAGACAGACAGACAGACAGACCAGCATTGTCGCGCTCGAGTAGCCAAAAAAAGACTATCTCCTTTAAAATAGCTACAAAAAGACGCTGCGGCCACTGTTCCGCATGCTGCGAACATCACGCAGCCGTACCTCGCGCCGCCGCCGCCAGCCCGCAAAAGCAGCGTTGGTTGCACAGTGTAAATGTGCAGCTCTTGTCTCGAGCAGCGCTGACTAAGGTGACAGCTATCTATCAAAAAAGTGCGGTGGGGTCATTATGGGCAAGCAACATGTTTTACGCGACGTTCCAAGACGTGAGCTTAAGCTAAAACCCCAACGTCTGGCGTTGCCGTTCATGATATAAAAACTGTCGCTTCACGAGGCCTTCCACAGTGCGAACCTAAACTTGGCAGTAGTTGCTAGCGAGGGGTGGTCGCCCCGCGACTAAATAGGAGATGAAGGTAGGGGAAGAACAAGCACCGAAATTCACCATCGTCGTCAGCTTCCTCATTACATGGTGGCATAAACGAGAAGCGATGCATCGGTTTGCCATTCAAAAGCAAAACGCTCCTCCAGCGGCAAGATGACAGAGCTCTTCGACAGAATATGCGACGCGAAACAAGGCGTCGCAGGCGTTCAACTGGGCATTATCAAGTCCGATTAACAACCCACAAACGTGCTTACGTTTACTTTTTTCTATGCACGGACAAATTACACCGCCGTGCTTGCACGGTGGGGCTATATGCTCACCTGTAAATGGTCTGCACGAGACTATAGTCCTACCGAACCTGAGCAAAAAGTTTCAAAATTGAAACCTAATAAAACCTTACGGGCGGACGTACATCAGCCAAATTATCGCTTGAATGCGCCCAGCGGCATGGTGCAGGCAATTTCGATGACAGAGACCATGCAGGCGATTTGACGCAAATCACGTAAATTAACTGCGACGGTTGAAATGAAGACAGCAAACTGCTGAAGAAAAGCAACTTGAACGGAGCAAGCGTAACGAAGCACCTACGCGTTCCAAGACCGCGTATTTGTAAACAAAAATAACTGCACCAATCAGCAGGTGCCATAGAAACAGAGGCACTGCGGCTGCTCTTCCCCCCGGGACCTCACCCCCTTGTTTTTTCTTTTTCAACGCGACCCTTTACCGAATGAGCGCCAAATAGCGCCAAACAGGGACAGGGAAGGAGGGAGGCACAATTTTTGTTGTCTCATTTTACCCTACTTCAGAGTAAAGCAACACAGCGGCACCGCTAAATGTTTGCGACTCGTACACACGCGTCCAGGCTCGAGTTCGTGATATTCTTTATTCTTTATTCAGAGATTACCCCGCATTGCCCGAAGGCGCTACAGCAGGGGGGTTACAGCATGGACATAAACAAATCTTCATTTTTACAGCACACTTGCGCTTCAGACAACCTATTCCACTCTTTAATGGTTTTTACAAAAAATGACTTGGCGAGTAGGTCCGTCCTGGTATGCCATTCCCTTATTTTAAAAACATGGTCAGTTCTATGTGAACGGTAATGAGGTTCTTTGAAGTAGTTTTCTTTGTTAATTCCTGTTTTATTGTGAAATATTTGAAAAAAGAACTTTAACCGCAATTTTCGTCGTCGCGAGGAAAGCAGCTCCCACCCAAGTTCATTTTTCATCTGAGTACAACTATCTCCCCTCTTGTAGCGTCCCAAGACGAACCTAGCCGCTCGGTTTTGTATTTTCTCAAGTCCATCAGACAGTGTTACTTGGGAGGGATCCCATACGGCGCAGGCATAATCTAGTATAGGTCGTATACATGTCAAATAAGCCGTATTCTTTAGGTTTTGCTCTGACGTTTTAAGGTTGCGTTGCATGAAATTCAGCGCCCTGGCAGCTTTACTTACTACGTCGCTTACATGTGCATTCCATGAGCAATCGGATGAAAGCACTACACCTAGATATTTATAAGAAGCGGCTTTTTTTACAGGATCATTGTTTAAAAGGTACCCAGTCTCAATCGGCTTCCGTTTCCTTGTAAACGAAACGTGAACACACTTTCTATTATTTAAATTCATTTTCCACGTAGAGCACCAATCCTGAACATGTTCCAAGTCAATTTGCAGTTGGGTAGAGTCACTCTCACTTCTGATTTGTTTGTACACGACGCAATCATCTGCAAACAGTCTGACACTTGAATGCATACCTACTGAAATATCATTAATATAAACTAAAAACAAAAGTGGTCCCAATACAGAGCCCTGCGGTACTCCCGATGTCACATCAACGTACTCAGATCTTTTGCCGTTTAAAATAACACATTGTCGACGTTGACACAAATAATTTTCAATCCACTTAAGCACAACGGGATCTATGTTTAGTAATTTAAGTTTGTTACAAAGAAACGAATGCGTTACCGTATCGAATGCTTTACGAAAATCTAAGAAAATACAGTCGGTTTGTCCCCCTGAATCAAGGTCAGATGCCAGATCATGGTAAAATTCAACAAGTTGCGTTGTGCATGAGAACCCCTTGCGGAACCCGTGTTGGTAGTTTGTTAGAATGTTGTTTTCGATCAAGTGTTTCATTATTCCGGAATAGAGAATATGTTCCATTACTTTGCACACTATTGAGGTTAAAGAAATTGGTCTGTAATTTTCAACATCCTTTTTCGATCCCCCCTTATGGACTGGAACGACATAAGCAATTTTGCAGTCATCAGGTAAAACGCCTGTCAACAAAGATTGTTCGTAAATTATGCGCAGATACAGCGAGATCGGTTCAGCACAGCGCCTCAAAATACGCGGAGAAATACCATCAGGCCCAATTGCTTTTGTTTCATCTATTTGCTTTAATAGCTTTTCAATGCCACTTACGCTTATCTCAATCGGGTTCATTGGGGATACGTTACTAGCGTAGGAGGGAGAAGTGAAATCCTGTATTGGTGAAAAGATAGATTTGAAATAATTGTTTAAGCAGTTCGCCTTGGCTGTGTCATCAACAATAGTTAGGTTGTTGTATACGATATCGTTTATACCCAGACTGTCAGACCCGCACCCTTTAATATATTGCCAGAAAGGTTTGGGGTTGACTCTCAATCTATCATTTAGTTTTTTAAAATACATATCTCTGGCCTTTTTTATACCTTGTTTATATTCTTGCGTAATCTGGCGCAATTTTTCGTAATGACAAGTCTGTTTAGTTCGTTTGAATTTAGCAAATAGGCGCTTTCTACTTTTGATTAGCTGCAAAAGGCGAGATGTCACCCAAGGCTTTCTCCGTGTTTTTAGTTTACAAGAATCTACATTTGGTACGTGTTCGTCTATGAGTTCAAATAACTTATTTTTGAAAAGCCTCCAAAGTTCATGCACATTCACATCATCCGCCAGGCACTCGAAAACAGGTAAGTAACTATAAAGTCTATCACATATACTGGAGTAATCACCTCGATCAAAAAAGAACACTCTTCTATACCCATGGCACTTCTGTCGAGGAAGTTTTGTTTTTATAGTTGCGACTACGGCCTGATGGTCACTTATACCCGGAATGACAGTGACCGAATTTACAAAGTCTGGCGAGCTGCAAAACAACAAGTCTAAAATACTGTTTTCACGGGTTGGCTCATTAACATACTGTAGTAGCCCATAAGTATCTACAATGCTCTTCATTTTCATGTTAGCGTGGGTACACGTTTTCACTGCGCACATGTTATCGCTCCAGTCGAGGTCGGGTAAATTGAAGTCACCGGCAAGCAACATAACTTGATCTGAAGCTTCCGCGATAACTTCGCTCAATGCTTGCAGTGTCACTATATCAGAGTTTGGTGGTCGATAAACTGCTCCGACGGTGAACGAAAAATTATCAGGTAAAGTAACTTTACACCACACTGCTTCCACCGCATCATGATTGATATCAAGAGCGCGGGAGCTCAAATCGGACCTAACAAGCACGAAAACGCCCCCACCAAGGCTCTGCCTGTCTTTGCGATACGCAATGAATTTCTCGGGAAAAACTTCACTATCGCTGATTGATGGGTTCAGCCAAGATTCTGTGCCGAATATTATATCCGCATTTACAGATTCTATCAAGGCTGCAAGTTCATCCACTTTATTGCTCACGCTTCGGCAATTGACAACTAACGCAACGAGGTCGAGACAAGATCGTGTCTTCTTTTGGACACTGTGTCAAGGCTTGGTGACAGGGACCACTTCTTCCTTTTCTTTGTCCCACCTAAAAGCCTTATCGTTTATAATAAGCTTGTCAAAATTAAGCTTTACATTGTTATTTTTGTCTTCCTTTTTAGCTTTGCCATATTCCCAGAGGTGTTTGCGTACGCTACGAGTCTCGGGTGAATAATCCTGAGAAACACTGTAATTGGTCCCTTTAAATTTCTTCGCATTTACTAGAACGTCTTGTTTTTCTTTGTAGGAAGAAAAATTTACCACGATTGGACGTTTAGTCTTTCCAGTAAATCGACCAATGCGGTGTGCCCTTTGCACTGACTTGAGCTGAATTCCCAACTTATGCTTGCATATCTTCTGAATTAATTTTTCCGACTGGTCCCACTTTTCAAGCTGGTCGGTGTCATCCACGCCATAGAAAACAAGATTTAGCCTCCGGCTTCTGTCTTCCATATCTACAGACTTCTCCTGTAGCTCATCAACTCGTTGCGAAAGACTCCTGATGACATTTGCCTGCTCCGATACCAGATTACTTACGTCCTCAATGCGGCCTTGCGTGACACCAAGGTTTTTATTCATTTCTGCTATCATGGCTTCATGCTTTGCGAACCTCGTTTCGATAGTGTCCAACTTCTGCATTATTGCCGCCTGACCACTTTGCAAGGCTCTCAGAAAATCTAGTTGAGTAGCATCATCGTGACTCGGCAAATTCACTTGAGCAATACCATCGGGACCGGGGTTCAGTTCCACATCCCCGGCGAGTAGCAACAGCAGAAATAAATATAGCACTCGACTTGAAAACAGACGAAATCGTTTTTTAGACAATTTCGATTGGACTCGCTTACGATACGCAGCAGCAGTACACAGCAACGTGGGAGGAGCCGGCAACGCACTCATTTTTGCTCGGAATTGAAAAGGACAGTAAAAACCAACCTGCACAAACAAGAGCGGTGTCAGTTGCATGTCGGCAAGCGTGCCGGCTCCAAATCCCACGAAGGCGTAGTGCTGCGCGCTTATGTAGCCTTCCACCATGTCACATGTTTCGTTCCGCTCGCAGATGATTGGCCGCTCATCGACGTCAGGACCGTCGTCTTCGGAAAACTTGTAGAACACGCTGACTGGCAGTGCGAAGGCACCGTAGCATGTCGACGTGCTCCACGCGATTGTCGATGCGGACGATAACACAGGCGGTTGCGGAAACGACGCTTCTTCGCCAACAGCACCCCACACGTTCACTGACGAAAGGGCAGCAAAAATCTGCACAAACAAGAGCGGTGTCAGTTGCATGTCCCACGAAGGCGTAGTGCTGCGCGCTTATGTAGCCTTCCACCATGTCACATGTTTCGTTCCGCTCGCAGATGATTGGCCGCTCATCGACGTCAGGACCGTCGTCTTCGGAAAACTTGTAGAACACGCTGACTGGCAGTGAGAAGGCACCGCAGCATGTCGACGTGCTCCACGCGATTGTCGATGCGGACGATAACACAGGCGGTTGCGGAAACGACGCTTCTTCGCCAACAGCACCCCACACGTTCACTGACGAAAGGGCAGCAAAAATCTGCACAAACAAGAGCGGTGTCAGTTGCATGTCGGCAAGCGTGCCGGCTCCAAATCCCAGATAGAACTTTTTTGCCCTACTGTACTCACGAGTGCATGTACTCACGAACGGAAGCACTCGAAAATACCGTATTCATGAGTCTTGTACTCAGGAGGACTATGTACTCATGACTACTGTATATTGAATTGTAGTACTCATGAGTGCTGTGTACTCATGAGTAGTATTCATGAGTAACGCGTACTCATGAGTATTCATACTCATGAGTACTCCTATTCATGACTACTGTACTAATGAGTACTGATACTCATGTGTAGTGTACTCATGAGTACTGTACTCACGAGTACTAGACTTACATCTGTGCTCACTCGTCATCATACTCAGTATTCAATCTGGGTGTGTACTCACTCATCATGATACTTACTCGTGAGTTTGAGTACAAATGAGTACAAATGAGTGTACTGACGAGTGAGTACGCCGACCTATGCATCCCGCTACAGATCTAGATCCAGGAAGTGGAGCGCATCATACGCAGGGCAGGTTATCTGGGCAAGCAGTGCTTCTTCCGCGGCTAATACAGCCCTGTAGCCAACCTCAGTGTGCCGAGTGCAAAGAGGTCGAAGCAGAAAATGAGAGACTAGAGGGCGGATATGGGAAGGCCCAGGCAAGGCTAAGGAGTCTTAGGGAGAAGTTGGCGTCCCTCAAGGAAGCAATTACTACCCAGACCAACGAGAAATGCAAAAAGATGGTGGTAAAGAATGATCTCCCAGTTAAGCGAGCACAGCCTATAGTTCGGCCAAGAGAAGGAAACACGCAAATAGTTGAAATAATCACCAAGAAAATCTAAGCGCAACTGAAACACGCTACAGCGAGGATCAAAGAGCAGCTTGGCACACTAACAGCATGGGTAGATTCAATGTACAAGAAATCAGGTGCCTTGCACAAAAGGATCAAGTTAACTGAAAAGTCTCAGAGCGGGCGTGGAGAGAAGCATTACGACAGACCAAACAGGCAAGATCCCCACGAACGTTTCTCAGGTAGTTGCAATGGCCCGTAACGACAACTCGAAAGAAAGTACAACAATATGGCACTGGAACTGCGGGAGTATTAAACCTAAAGCCGGATCCCTGCAGCAGTATATAGGAACAGTCAGTATTCTACCAGACAAAATTGCGCTCCAAGAAACAAATGCGCCTGTCAAACTACCGGGCTACATGACTCATGGAGATCCCCAAATCAATAATTCAGCTGCACTCATGCAACAGGAAGTCACAGCCATACAGCATTCATCGGAGTCCTGTCCGAATTTATCCCCAGAAAAACTGGAAGAGCCAGAACCTTTCGTTCTCAAAGTGTACTGTCGCCCAAAGAGGAAACAGGCGGAGATAAACAAAATAATTCAACAGGCGGTGCAAATAGCGGCTGATAACCCGCTAATCATTGTAGGAGACTTCAACGCCACTCACCCACTGTTGGGATAACCTAAGACTAACAAAAGGTGCACGGAATTCAGACTTGCCAGGAAGGAAGAGGACATCACCCTTGTCACTCACTTGGTCCCCACAAGAATGGGTAGCAGCCTCGCCAGGGATATTTTCCCTGACCTCACGTTAGTAAGAATATTAATGAGTTCAGCTGGACCTACACAGGTGCAAAACCTAGGGTCTGACCATGATATAATATCCACCCTCATCCTACGTCCCGAGTGCCGAGTCTACCTAGTTGAGTTCTGATTCACTGATTGGCACAAATTTTGTGAACGCCGGAAGCGCAAGAATTATCTGCCGAAATTACAAGAATACAGGAATGGGCTAGAGCAGTGCGGGAGGACATGAGATCCACGACCTAGAAAGTAAAGACCGCCACAGATGTGCCTAGCGTCCATCCCAAGCTGCTTCACTTAGGGAAGGCTAGAAGAGGACTGATCCGCAGGTAGAAAAGGTAACGCCACAACAGAAAGTTGAAAAAGCGCATAGCCGGATTCACAGCAGAAGCGATGATTTACGCAGCGCAACTGAGTCGAGGGAATCGGTTCTCCCTTTGTGAAGGTCTAAATGTGACACTCACTAGCTAAAAGACCTAGATGCTTCTGAGATATTTGAGATATTTGAGGTGAATCTGGCCTCGCAATGAAGACGGTTCTGTACTCATTCCTCGGGTGCAGTCACAGCTACAAAAGAAATTGTACGACAAATAATTGCAACTGTCCCCCGTTACGCCTATCCCAGACTACATGGGAAGACCAAATCCAGATCTGGACAAAGACATACAGCTTTGCGAAGTGGAAGATGCAATGGCAAACCTTAGACGCAACACAACTCCGGCCACCAACACAACAAAGTCATAGCGAACTTCGAGTCTTCCTCCGTGACAGCTGCTACCGCATACATAAAGACCTGCTTGAAGAGCGGAACCCTCCCACCGGAATGGAAAACCGCAGAAGTGTGGTTCATTCCCGAATCTGGCAAGGAACCAGACATTGAAAACCTCCTTCCCATCTCTGACTTCTTGCGTGGGGAAGCTTATGGAACACATTGTCCTCACCAGGATGCAGGATTACCTAGAAAGTACCTGAAAACTGCCATCCACCATGTTTCGCTTTAGGCCGCACCTTTCAACTCATGATATCCTCTTAACACTGAAAGAAGATATAATTCAAGCCAATAGCTCCACGCCAAAAGCCATACTGACCGTCGACCGAAAGGAGGCATTTTATAATGTCACCCACCACGCTATCTTAGTCCACCTCAATTGATTAGACTGTGGGAACCAGACGTGCAACTATGTCCGAGACTTTGTCAGGACGGAAAGCCGTTATCAAGATCGCCGACATTGCTTCGGACGCCATCGGCCTCGGTGGGAGGGGTACGCCACAAGGAGTGTTTCTCTCACTCCTACTGTTCAATATCACCCTTACTGGCCTCCCGACTAAACTAGGGGTCATACCAGATCTGAACAATGGCTTGTACGCCAACGATATAGTGGTGTGGACTGGCAAGGGCTCGGTGGGGGAAGTGCAGGACCGCTTACGACTTGCCGCCGACGTAGTCAATGAATACGCGAACAGATGTGGCATCTCTTGCTCACCGCAAATATCAGAGCTCCTCACGTTGCACAGAGAAAGGCGGCAAGCCCCAAGAACTGAGATCGCCCTGGATGGCCATACCATCCGCCCTTCCCCTCAGACCAAGGTCTTGGGAATGTTCGTTCAGGCAAACATCACAAACACAGTTCTTATCAGTGGGCTCAAGCGCACTAGCGAACAGGTCACACATATTTTCCACATAAAAACGACGAAATCTACTTTGATGAAAGAGGCGGACACACTTCGGTTCGTTGAGGCCTTTGTGACGTCCCGACTGGCTTACACCCGTCCATATGCCATACTCAATAGGGCTGAAACAGCTAAACTAGACACATTCGTCTGAAAGGTATATAAGTCTGAAAGGCATGAAAGGGGATCCCAGTGAGCACCTCGAATGAAAAAGTTTTAAAACTGGGTATTTACAACACAAAGGGTAATATCACCAAGACTCATCTATCAAATGAGTGACAAAGATATGGGTCAAGTATCACTTGGAAAAGCCTCCTAGACAAACTAGGAATAACATCCCCTGTAGAATACAGCATCGTGATGTGCCAATGGAACTTAGAAAGATGATTGCAGTCGCGGCCATACCCCGCAAAGTGTGTCCAGTACACCATGCAGGCAGAAGAGAGGGAAGAGCTCGTGCAATCGAAAGTGTCAACGACAACAGGAACCTCACGGTCTATACTGATGTGTCAGACTACGCAAGAAGGGGATCGATGACTGCTGTTCTGAGAACCGCAAAGTCGCATATTATCAGCATGACCCTATTCTGCACAACCACTGAACAAGCAGAAGAGGTTGCCATTGCCCTGGCACACTCTCAGATTGCCACAGATATAACAATCTGCAGTCTGTAGATTTAACTAGGTGTGGAGGTGATCGCAGATCTCAGGTCATCTGAGAGGTGGCCAGGGCAATGGCAGCCTGTTCCTCTTGGGCAGTGGTTGTGCAGGATATGGTGATGATGATAATATGCGACGTTGCGGTTGTCACAACAGCACTCATCGATCACCTCCTGGCGTAGCCTGTCTCATCAGTATAGACGGTGCGGGCCCTGTTGTCGTCGACCCTTCAGATTGCACGTGCATTCGCCTCCTTCTGCTTTCTTTCTGTACTGGATGTATGTTGCGTGGTATGGGCGCTGCAGCAATCATATCTCACAGTTCGATCAGCACGTCCCGATACTGCATCTCTACAGGGGCCGTCATTCCTAGTCTGTCTAGGAGGCTTCTCAAAGTGATAGTTGACCCAATCTCTGTCGTTGGTTTGATAGATGAGCCTCGATGAATTCAGTCACGGTGTTGCGAATACCCTGTTTGAAACGTTTTTCATTGGAGTTGCTTACTGGGAACCCCAGAGTCTGCTTATATGCCTTTCTGACTAATGCGTCCAATTTAGCTGTTTCAGTCTCATTGAGTATGGCACATGGAAGAGTGTAAGCCAGTTGGGACATAACAAAGGCCTCAACGAGCCGAAGTGTGTCCACTTCTTTCATGCCCGCACACTTTGTCGTTACTCTTCGGAGAATGTCTGACTCTTTCAGTAATGCGCTTCAGCCGGGTGATGATAACTCCGTTTCTGGTGTTCACCTGGGAGGAACTTCCCAAGATATTAATCAGAGGGGAAGGACTGATGGTATGGCCATCCAGGACGATCTCGATGCTGGGGCTTGCCGCCTTCCTCTTTGCACAATGAGGAGCTCTGATTTTTCTGGTGAGCAAGAGAAGCCACAGCTCTTCGCGTATTCATTGACTACATCGGCGGCAAGTTGTATGCGGTCCTGCATTACCCAGACCCAGCACTTTCCAGTCCACACCATTATACCGTCGGCGTACAAGCAATGGTGCGGATCTGGTATACCGCTAGTTTAGTGGGGATGCCAAAAAAGGGTGATATTGAACAGTAGGGGTGAAAAAACCGCTCCTTGCGGCCCAAACCTCCCAGCGAGGCCGATGGGGTCCGAAGCAATGTCTCCGATCATGATAACGGCTTACCGTACTGACAGAAAGTCTCCAGCATAGTTGCAAGTCCGTTTCCCACAGTCTGGACTTTTGAGGTTGACTAAGATTCCGTGGGGGATCCGCAACAATCATGCCGAAATTACATTCACGGAAGAATATCCAAATATGCCTTAAACACGTATCTTCAACGTCCGCTTCACCGACGAGTAAAAAGTATCTGGACTCCAGCCCATTCAATTGTCCAGGTCAATAAGACCACCCGCAATACTGCCCGAGAGCTATACCATCGGGCACCACGAGGGATAGACGCTACGAGCGCGCTATTAACCTGCCACCAGATCAGTCAGCAATACAGGCTTGAGCGCAGGATTTACCCCCCGGCCTATGAATAATAATGAAAGCCCAGGAGAGATTACTTAGGGTGCTTCAAATGAATACGTTCCCCACTTGACGAAATCGCACCGAATGTATCCGACCCAGTGCTCCGCTGCATCAGTTTTGTAGCGAACCTGGTACGCTCCACGATATTGTGTGGGGTTGTCTGAAAAACCCAGTCATGCAGAATTCCTCGTCTTATGAGCAATGGAAGAGCGTGTTGTCCATTTCTAGCCCGGAAGACCATCTTCAGTTGGTTGGAAGGGCCATCGCTGCGGGCACCACGAATGGGGTCCTGAAATGAGGACACCACCCCACATTGCTTTGTAATAAAAAATTTATTCTATCTTTCTCTCTCTCTTTAAACGATGTTCATAGGGAACGGGAGAGTCTGATGCTATACTTTGAACCATCAAGCAGTGCAGTTCTTGGTCTTTCGCAACTTGGCGCTAGCATTACATTTGAACGTCTCAAAAAATGACTGTAGTTCTCCGAGGGGTTCGTTGCACAACTGTTGTCCGAATTCTTCCCCACACATGAGGTGGCACCATGCAGCAAACAAGAGCTGAGCGCCGGAGAGCTGAGGCACGTCCTTAAGCGCCATCAAGTTGTCCTCGTCGTAGGACGTTTTCGAGGCCGAGACGATGGCCGCAAGAGCCACGGTGCGTTTGAGGAGATCGTGTTGACCCGGGGTCCAATCTGGAAGGCCGGGGTGGTGCATGCAAGCGTGGGCCGTCTTCCATGCAGCCAGGTCTCGCAAGGACCCCGCAAACTCCCTGGTGCGCAGAATGTCTACCATCGCGGATGCCATTATCGAGCCCACTCCGGCCAACTTTAGCTCAGAAGGTAAGCCGGGATTAAAAAACTGAAGGGCCGCCACGTCCGTCCGCAGAATGAAGTCATTCTTATAGTCGACGATCGTAAAAAATCGCACACTTTTTATAACATCGCCAGCAGAATTCATCGTCACTTTGCCGTAGAAAGATTTCGTGAGGCCAGTCCTGAGTCTCCTCCAGTTGACTAGAGGATCCTCTGTCATGTCTTCGTAGTTGGCGTAGTGCTCCTCGAGGGTGTAGAGATCTGGCATAAGGAGCAGCTTGAAGACCTCTCCCGCGTTGACTGCGTACGAAGGAAGCAGGCTCGTGTCCGGGCGAAAAATCTCGCTTTGGGCGAACAACTTGTCGTAGGTGCCGCGAACTTGGCGGAGCATGCGGGCAATATTGCCTAACACTGGCGTAGAGAACATCTTCTTGACGTATGGGGCGAGAAAAGCGCAACCCGCCGATTTCTCCATGATGGCGAAGCAAAACCGGCGCTGATGTTTGACAGCGCTCTCGTGATCAGCGTAACGCCTGATGACCCAGGGAGAGTACACAACGCAAGCCAGAATCTCCACCATGTACCACCGGTAAAACGCTTGCGCCGGTTTTGCTCCTAGCTGATTTGGAATGTTCGTGAAGCTCAGGAACCGCGCTGGGGAATCCACGTAAAACCTAAGCGATTGGGGGCTGTTGAAGTACTTGCTGAACAAAAAATCCCAACCTGTTTCATTCATGCCGGGGACGGAGTCGTAGATAGTGGTCTCATTTCAGCCTAGAAGGCCCGTTTTCGGTGGATCGGCGTCCAATATATCTCTCCATTCCTTGGTCACAACATCGTCAATCACTGCCCAATCATCGTAACTGAACGTACGCTCCCCGCCAGGTTGGAACGTCGCTTCCATTTCCTTGAAGTCGTCTTTCGACCGAGCTACCCAGACCGGCTTCTCCCTCCTCCTGACGTAAGCCACAGCTCATTTACTCGGGCCGATCCGGAGGGTGAAGCCCCAATCCGTGTTTCGCATGTATTCTATCCTAAAAGGAGATGCGGTTCGCCACGTGAGGGCCAAGAAGAAGCTGGCGTTCAGAATGTTTTCCGGGTGGTCATAGCTTTCCGGAGGGAACATGCCGGCCTCTTCGAGAATGAGCCTGACCGTCGCCATGTTCGTGCTTTTTTTTGCAACGATGTTGTCGCACTCCTGGTACGCCATGGCCGCCTTCTGCGTTGCCGTCTGTCCCAAAGACGGAATCTCCTTCTGCGCCTGGCTTTCCTCTGCCACGTCGTCCACGAGTTTCTGGAAGAGCTCATCCGCTTCGTATGCCTATGGAAAAGAAACAGAAAACAAGAACAGTGCGAAGCGAATTGTTTCTCACGGATTGTACGAAGTTGAACGAGAACGTGAGCTCTGGGACTGCAAAGTGACGCCCTTTTTTTCTTGGCCATCTGTTTATGCCAGCGCAATAATCCTCAACAGTGCAAAAGTAGTTTATTTGGCAGTTTTCAACTACTGGTAATTGTTAGCACATACGAAGATTGTGTTTATTAACACATCAAAGATTACTTCCGCAGTGTATGTCCGCGTACCCCGAAATTTTTGCGGGAGGCTGGCTTTTGCACGTATTCAAGAATTTTCTCCCGTGCCGCTGTCGTTCCATCGTCGGATGGTCGAGAGCGTTGCGCTACCTCTGAGAGGCACAATCGGTGGGGAGCGTGTCCCAGACATCCGAGGAATTGAGTAATAGGAATGCATTATATATTTCGATGAGTTGCGACACCCGAGTAAGGGAAGTCGCTGGACCGCCGTGCCAGGCAATCTACAGTTCAATTGCGTGTCCGAATTCTTGTCGCATGCACTGCTTAGTATTTGTCGCATGGTCCGGGCCCTTTGTAATGCTGAATAAAATGCAAGCGCGAAGCTCTGTTCCTAGCTTCAAATTATGGTACTTCGGTGATTGAACAAAGCAACCAGGATGAGTATGTCGTATCTTCTCTAACCCTTTTAGCCCTGTATTTTTTATTTCCAGCGAAAAACGTTTTCCTTCGTGTTTTCCATAACGTTTAAACCCTATTGGCTTACAAATGAAAAATAGACGTAAATAATAGACGTAATGGTAGACGTAATTATCAATTTACAGCCATCGTGTCTAATTAGGCAACCAATTATTTCAAATTTATTTTCATAAAAAAATTGCTGGTTTTTTTATTTTTAGAGAGCATTCAGCCTGCAAAAAAAGCGAAGCTGGTTATGCAATTATTTCTTGATTTACAGACACGTCGTAAAAGTAGGGCTTTGGTCCTTCAGGTCGCCCCATAGCGTGGTCTTCGCTGCAACGCCCGCCTCTTTCTAGCATTCAAATCCAGAAACAAAAACACAGAATGGTGATATCCCTTGCAAGAGGCATTCTTGAAGAGCTATTTCCCCAAATTGTAGCTGTTTTGAGTTTGTTCTCGATGATCTAGGGGCATTTCGCGTGGTGTTATAAAGAAAGAACGCAAGGCCTGAGAAAGCTAAGATGTAAACAAGGTAAGCGGGTCTGTGTATCATAATTAACAGATTATTACAATTGAAGCTAGGGCTGACATATTGGCCGAAGAAGAAAAGATTAGCCTTGCTTGGATAGCCACGGATGCCAGAGAAACATTGACTACTTCGCACTGGGTGCAGGACGAGTGTCTATTCATGCAGGTGCGCCGGCTGAGGCGGTTGTGATCACACGGCGAATGGCTAAACTACTTGGTTTTCATTCCCGACATGACGACATTGCAAGCAGCTACTAAGACAACAGGGGTAGTGTCATCAAAACTATCCGACTGTCGGAGGACTGCAGGTAAACTCCTCCGCTAAAACAAGTGTTCTGAGTGCGAAAGCATTAATATATGATTAAACTGATTCACGGCTTTGGTTTCGCTCTAATTTATCCTAGGGCTCCATTTTTTTGCCGCTTCACATGATATGTTTCGCGACCCTATTCCCCATAATGCTGTCGAATGGCTTCCATCTGTTTCCTACACGTTGCGCAGCTGCTTGTTTATGCTTTCATCTATACGTAGAAAAGAGTGGATGACAATGGTTCATTTTCCTTCATGTCATTTCGTTATATAGGCTGCATTTTTCCGGTCGCTGATTTCGCCTATGGTGTTTTTTTTTTCAAAACTCAACTTACGGTGTGGCATGATTAGCCTAATCATTGACCGCATCATGAGAATCATGGCTAGTCGCAGATTGGTTTCAAATTCAAAATGATGCATCCAGGGTGAGTAAGGTATGAAATTCAAGCTCTCAATGAGTTCATTCACGTGGGACTGATAAATATTGCTTCCTGGTACAGTCATGACATAGTAGTCATGGTGAGTGGAAAAGGGGGTATTAAATTCATAGTGATGCCTCTTAGGCGTTCGGGGTATCAAATTAAAAGGTTTTGATTATAGAAAAAACGTTGAACAAATAAGAGATGTAACCTGTCCATAATCATGACACCATCATAATGAGTCATGGATTGGGTTAAAAGTCAAAATGATGGGCTGCCATGGCATGTGGGGTATCAAATTGAAGGTGTTAGTGAGGGAAGTCACATAGGAGAAAAAAAGTGCTTCCCAGCCATAATCATAATATAATCATGGTGAGTAATATATTGAGTTGAAATTTGTAGTGATGCCGCTTACGTATGTATGGTATAAAATAAAAGGTTTTGATTAAGGAAACAACGTTGGACCAATAAAAATACATCCTCGTCGTAATCAGGGAATAGGCATGGGGACCCAAAGATTGATTTAAAATTTATTGGGACGCCGCTAGGGCTGTCCATATCGAATTGAAGGTCTTCATGAGAGTATTTAATTGAGACAAATAAAAAAATGCATCCTGGTTATAATCATGACACTGTCATGGGGGGGTCTGAGATGAAGTTGAAATTCAAAATGATGTGCAGCTAGGACGTGCGGGGTGCCAAACTGAAGGTCTCGATGAGGGAATTCACGTGACACAAATACAAATGTGTCCTAGTAGTAATCACGACATAGTCATGGTGAGTCATAAACTGAGCTCAAAATCAAAGAATACATCTAGGGTGTGTGGGGTATTAAATCATAGGTCTTGATGAAGAAAATCTAGTGCCACAAATAAAAAGGGGATCCAGCTGATCAGAACTACTTAGTAGTAGTTAAACTTTTCGAATTCGGTGCAGATGCTGAAATGGTGGCAAAAATAATTGTGTTGCCCAAGCGCAGTTTTATGGGCGCAGATTTAACCGGTGAAAACCACAGCATAAGATTATATGTCCAGTAACTACGTAGCAAAAAATTCCGAGTTGTGTCGTAAGCTCATGGGGCTGTAAAATAATTGGTTTCTATGCAGGGAGTCGGGTGCAGCTAAAGCACACACATGCCACTTAATATCGAGTTCAGCTTTGGAGGACGACAATATTTAAAAACCAAAATTTGGTGCTTCAGAGGCATCAATCCAGCTTGCATCTTTCGACCAGGCCATCTTTGAAACGTGGCTTGCTCCTCACCATGCGGCTCGCAATGTGCGGAAAAAATTGTGGCTGATCGCTCTTTCATAGGAATTGGTAAAACGCGAAAGCCAAAGGGGCCTTCACAGGAGCAGCTGAATGTTAAAGGAACCTAGCTCCTTCATGCGCGAAGGGTTCGCTAGCCTGACCCCGCCAGACGAAGTGGAGCCAACATGCTATAAAGGAAACAATTACCGGGTAATTGCGGGCAACAAAGCCCAAAACGACATGCACAGAAACAACAGCTTGTAACACAATGGTCACGGGAACAACGCCGCAGCGGCGTTTTGCCACAGTTCACGCGCTTCCACCGTACACGAAGGCGCTGGCCGTGAGACGCCAACTGTCGGCGTTCACTAGCGTCATGATGCGCTACTTCGCTTCGCCTCTCCTAGACGGCAGCACCATCTGGATGAGTCATAGAGAAGGGCATCAGGCGCGTTCGTACTGCTATTCACGTACCCGCTCATAGCGCAGTCGGTAGAGCGCCACGTACCTCCTGTTGAGGCGAGACGGCATGGGCTCGAAAACGGGAGCCGCAGCGTCAATGGCACTTTTTCTGGTGACGTCACATCCGTGACGATTATGACGTGAGTGATATCTTGGAACCCGGTCAGGAGCCAGACACTTCGGTTAGTTTCGGTATCGTAAAACAATGTGCCGCCATGACGCTGGTAGCCAAGCGAAAATGCATCAACTTCTGCGTATGTGGCATTATCGTTTCAACGTACGCAACAATAAATTAAAGTGATTCTATTATGCGTAGAAATAAAATGTGTTCTTTGCTGTTTGTTTTTTGGCACAATTTTATTTATTTAATCTTTATTCGTTGCGCAGACGGGCGGCGCTTTCCCTCTTACCTCTTCTGCTGCCATCCTGTCCATCTGCTCCTGCCGCTTTCACTGTGTGCACGTGTAGAAATTTTGCAGTATGCCTTGAAGGTGAAAATTCTGGTGTCTGCGAGTGTTGACGGGCTCAGAATGTAAGCGAAACTGAGAAAAGTACACTGCGCGTGCTTCGAAGTTGTGCGGTGCGACAACTCGGCAAGGAATAGCACAGCCAAAATTTTTCGCTTCCCAACGCACGGCAGGCCAGTACACTTTTTATTCAGTCAAGTTATGAGGAAGCAAGCGCTATCCTCATCAATAAAGCTGCAGGGCGAACCAAAAAAATCTTCTGCCGTTGCTTTACAGTGAATTTCTTTTTGTTTGGTACAGTGGATTTGACCGTAATGTTGTCGACTGTTTCTTAAAAGCTCATTGATGCCAGCGAACACGCAGACGGAAATTTCGCTTCTGTATTGGTTTGGTGCGCGGTTGCTCTTCATTTTCTTTCCACCAGAGGAAAGCTTGGAAATTATATTCGCCTAATGTGCTTAAATGCTTCCTCGCCGAACTGGTTTGGCTTTAGAGCGTTCTGGCGATCAGTTTCTTATAGTGACATTACCACCTTCGAATGCTTATTAACACGAAAGAAGCCCCTGAAATTATTTACGTACCACAGCTGACCACTTGGGTTCCATGTTACGAGAAGTTCGAATTACCTAAGCGACGGCCGAACTGTGCTTCGCTTTTCAACCTGTGCTAGGACATATTTTTTGTACTTTGTTTGCGCTCTCAATATTTGTTTCGCTTTTACGTGTTGTTTAGTGATATCCACAGTGCTATTTTTTCAATTTACTAGGCGCGACGTATGGCAAAATTCCATCGAAAATTCGCTAGCTGTAAAAGGTTTTTTGGCTAGCAAGTTTACGAGAATAAGAATATTGAGCGGTTGTCATCTCACTTAATAATCATTTCACTTAATAATGTCATGTCATCTCACTTAATAACCATTTTATACTTCACAAATGCATGTTTTTATGAAACATCGTTTCTGCAGAATTGTATTGTGTACAGCAAATGAACGTGGGGACATCTGCAGCAATTTTCTGTATACGATGAAATATACGAAGATGTCTCTTTCTTATGTTTGTGTAACCGACACTGAATGCGGACATTTGTACTTACTATAAGAGATACAAAGCTCTGTGCTATTGTGGCATGTATTGAACTGCACTTGCGATACGTTGCTAATAAAACTAGTGAATAAACCACATTTCCCGCCTACTACATTTTCGGCCGCAAACAAATTTTTCACGCTTCAGGGCGCGCTGGCTCGTACGTATTCAACTAAGAAAGATATCCAAATTAATGTTTCGTGCACGTGCTGAGAGTCCAAGCAAATTAGCAACGGAAAGCTGTCGAAAACGAGATGTGCAGCAGGAACACAATCAGAAAAGTACAAGCAGAACAAGCAGTACAAGGAGACAAACACAAGCGGTGTTTCATAGCTTGCACCGACGTCACTGTAGCGGCCATCTTGGAGCACCGCTTGCACGGTGGAAGGCCGTGAACTTATCTCCCCCTCCGATCTCGAGTAGCACTGGGAAAGCGGCGAGCGGTACACCAGAAAGGGCTGTGGGGACGTCACATGCAAGCTATGCGGCACACAAAGACAGTCGCGCTCGTCCAGCCCACAACAGATGATGAGCGGCACGGCGCTTCTCTTGCGCATCAACGAAAGCGGTGCCACACCAGCATCAGTGATTTTTTTGTTTTTGGTTTGACACACGGAGCAAGATATCAAGAGGAGCGCCGACTGTGGCCCAGAAAAATTCTTTTGCTCGGGCCGATAATGTCCACGCGCCGCCGGCCGCCCAGCTCCTTTGCTCTCTTTGCTCTCTTCCTCCTTCGTTTGCGCTCTCGTCGCTATGCCTCTGTACATGGCTCTTCCCTTCTTAGCTCTCCCCAGAGGCGTCGTTTCTTTCGCAACGGCGCCTGTCGTATGCCAGTCCTACTATGCAGGAGGAATGCCTGCACGCGCGGAATTTAAACACCCGTGCGCAGCCGGAATAGACGGCGCAGATAATCGCACGCCACCGCATACATGGCGATCGCTTATTCCCTATCGGGGGGCGTTTATTCTGACATCATGAAGACCTGCTAAAAATATTGTACTAACCCAGCAGATGTAAGACGCAACTGAATGACGACGACTTTAGAATCACCAAAGAATGGGCAAGAGTAATATGAAACGCCACAACATGCAGTCTAGCGTGATTCTGCTTACGACAAACCGATGCAGCGCAAAAATTACCCTCTGTTGTTGGCCCGCTCTCCGGCCGCCTGCTTAATTATTTTTGCCGCTTCTGCGCACGAAGAATGCTTATAAGGGTCGCCCGGTGTCTCCATCGGCAAACGGCAATGAGACACACATTTCTGTGCCAATGACTGAATTGGACGGCTGCCCTGTTGTAATAAGTGTACAAAAGCACTGTCATCTTGGTAAGGCACCCAAGAATATCAAACGCAACATTCATTGTAACCCATACCGCAACTTACCGCCCGATGTTCACTGTCAGTCTATGGTCGTGTTATCTCGTCGATAACGCAGTGGACTCCAAATAAAATGCTACGATTTGTATGGCTGCAATTTTGGGCCTACGAGAGTTCCCGGCGTTTTTTTTTTCTTTAAGCGCCTCACCAGGAAACAACCGGCTCGCCAAACCTTTTCTTTTAGCGAGTCATCACCACAGAGAGATAGGGTCCGGACGAATTCAAATATCGCGAAATGAAGGCTTGCGAAAAGACCGCACTGTCAGGGCCTCGATCTTGAGCAGATTGCTACGTCGCGGGCAGTCGCGGGTGATTTTATCGCGTTTCTGTTATTTTCGGATGAGCGTGTGACTGCCGGTCCGTGTTCTAGGCACACTCTGTTTTGGACGTAAGTTGGAGAACCGCGAGAAAGCTGAGGACACTTTTATAATCGCTAGTGATCAGAACCAGTTGCTCCTTTCGCCTTTTGTAAAACCTGTTAAAACACAGCCGAATTGGTGTTCACAGATTTACAAACGGAGTCACATTTTCGGCAAGCACTGCGCAAAAGGTAGTGTTTGTATAGCAGCCATACGTCTATATGTGCGCCCTACATTTTGTTTTCCCGCCATGCAAACCAATCCTTAGCGTATCTTTGCCGTGCCGTACGACCACTCAATTCCTTCGGGTTCGGGTTACCCAGAAGGTGCTGTCGAACAAGTTAGTCAAGCCGTGCGAATGAGGAGCGCAATGAACGCGAAGCAGCGCCAACGCAGGCCCAAAGCACTCCGTGCCCAAAACTACCGTCGCCGAAGCAGACGACAAAAGCCGACGGAATGCGTTCCGCCAATGCGCCCGCCGGCGCACGGGGAACGCCGGCCGCTTAGCCGCCGGACCATTCGCTGCGCCATCTACATTGCGCTCCACGAGTGATGGACATTAAGCGCGCGCCAGAGAGAGCGAAGTCGCAGCTCATGTTTATCTTGCGCCGTGGTTTTACAGTTTGACCTGCCAAGCACCAGGGAACAAATTGGCCCTAGTGACGCAATCATCGGTTGCGTGGAGGGTAACAAGCTGACCTAGTGGTGACCTGGTAATAAAACACGTTCGTGTTAAGAAGCGCGCGTAGCCACCAAAACAACGCGGGTGAAGAGCCACAGGGGCAAGATGGAGATGGCGATCGCAGAAACTTAAGAAATGTCGGGGTCAATATGCGCAGCCAAGCGCTGCTCACTCTACCACGCTTGTATAACTTGTATACTGTGTTATTTCTGGTTTCAGTCAGCTGTCTCGGTAACCTGCACTATATAGTACCGTTTTCTGAAGAAAAGCCTCAGTTTGCAATTGCGGATCGATCTATGCCTTTGTATACTGCATCAGTTGCCATCCTTCGCAATTTCACAAGATGAGCAACGAAGCTGTTTAGCAGCGCACCTGCTCATGTGTTTTAACACGAAAGGGTTTTATGCCGGGGTCCACCAAGATCTGACTGACGTCATATCCGTCATGGAATTGACGTCGCTAGAAAACCTTCCGTTGACGCGGCTTCGCCGGAATTTGTACCACCAACTCTTTCGCCGCAACGGGAGGTACGTAACGTGCTCCCGACTGCGCTATGAACAGACGCGCAAACAGGAAGACAAACGCGCTTTATATTATTCCCTTTATATGGTGCTGCCGTCTAGGAGAAACGGAGCGAAGTAGTGCATCTTGAGTAGTGTTTCTTCTCAAATATCACTCCAGGAATCTACAGAAAATTGAATTTTCGGAAGGAATAGATATGTTGAACAACCACACTCTGGTTTTCTACTCTTTTATTAATATTGTACTTTGTATTCATGGGGAGATTTCATGGGGCGATTATGCAGATTACTGCTGCATAAAAACCTGGTACGGATAAGGATATCGGATTAAGTGTTAATATTCATGCGAAAGCACTCCTTAGCAAATGCCACACAGCACGAACCATGCAATGTCCTGTATCTCCCCAAGAATGCCTAATTTGGAAAGCTAACAAATTTATTCATTATAATAGTTTAAAAGGGTACTGGTGACAACAGCCAATGTATATAAAACTATTTAGGCAAGAAACAAGCCGTTTGAAGCGTCCTTAAATGGCCCAAAAGTATCCCAATTTCCTGCTCATCGGTAAGTCTCGCATGAAAAAGCTTCGGAAGAGTAAGAGCAGCGTAAGAAAGCACCTGCAGTACTCAGAAATTGTGCAAACTTTTGTGCAATTTGTGCTCCATCGGGCGGATTTGTTCATGATTACAAACGTTAGCCCGAGGACATGTAGGCAGGATGGAAAAATTGAACGTGAGCTTTGCATGAATTTATAAAACACATAGTTAAGGTTGTAATTGTTGTAAGGTGTAGAGGGGAACGGAAAGCATTCCCGGAAAATGCCACTTGAAGAGTTCTTGGTGCTGCCAAGAGCCGTGCAATACGTTACGTTCCACCTGCCGTCGGCTAACATTGTGTGCCATTGGAATGTTTCCACACCACCTCTGAGCACTGCAGAAACAGAGTTTTTGGCTTGTTTAAATATGAAAATAGGCGGGGCGCTTTCGTTCTCTTCTTTTATAAGCGGCTGGTTAGGCCGCGTAGCCCCGCCTACACCGCATATGCAACTCAATGGCAACATGGCCCCTGAACCAGGGAGTGCCCGTAGGCTGCCAGCAGGCAGGGCGGTGTTCTCAGGCTCGAGGCTTGTTTCGCGCACCGAGAAAATGCGCCGCTAAAGCCGAAGTTGCGTCTGATGATAATTATGAAGGGGGCTTGCAGTTGCTGCTACAAGAGGTTGCTGCTACAAATCTAACCTTACATAGCTGGTTTTTAAGTCTATCACTGGCCACTACTTCTTCCGTAGCCTGTAGCATTTCTGACAGCTGAGGCCCTCCCCTCATAGAAAGTTGAGCGCATAAAAAGAGCACCATTTGCGCTTGTAAACAGCTTACAAATGTAACCAATATGTTTCTGCGTCGGAGTATAGTGTTTTCGTCCCCCTGAAATACATGGGTTGAAGCTCTTGTTTTACCAGTTTGTTATGGTATACAGTCGATTTACAAAGACAGTAGTGCAGCAGATATATAGGAAATAAATTACTTTAGATATTCTGTGGCCATTACCAATGCGAAAAGTTGGTGTTCCGCCACGGTGGAGCAGTGGTTAATGCGTTGTGGTGCTGAGTCCAAGCACGCTGGTTTGGTCACAGGTGGGGTGCGTGGCTGCTTTTCTAATGGAGGAAAAAAGCGAAAACACCCTGGCGTAGACATATCAGCGCACGTTAAAGATACCCATGTAGTCAACAGTTATCTATGTCTTTGGAATTTTGAGCGCCTGACTGGACCGTGGCAGCTCCAGTTCATTAAAACCTGATATCTCAATTTGATGTAGCCATTTGTGACACGTAGCAGTCTTACCTTTAAATACAAGCGTTGCTATGCAAAAGTGGGTAATTCCGGTACGCAACATATACAGCTTGCGTAGGTTTCGAGCTTGCTGTACGCTCCGCTTCGGTGCGTAGATAACGTACATTGGGCGCTTCTCAACAGCTATCCCAAACCGCATATGGGGCTTAACACTTGGGAGGTTCGCATTTGTGGTAAACACATGAGCACACCACTTTGTCGACGAAAAATACGAAGTAAAGATATCACGAATCACCACAACGTCTGTTTGGTGGGGCATACGCGCTTCTTTTTCATTTTCACACTTTTTTATTCCACAGCCGATGCATATCTGGTTGAACCTTTTGATTACTGGTGGAATATTTTATTGACCTTTACGTAACCCAACAGAAAGGTATAAGGAAGTGGCAGATTAGTCTAGGATGACCATATTTCCAAGCATCCGAGATAAAGTGCGAGCGATAGAACCTTTCGTTCTTGAAAGACACTTCAATCCTGGGGATTTTCTGATGTGCGGACACAAAAAGTCTTCGGTGTCCTAACCATATGCGGCTGCTGTAAAAATCTAGTGTGTGAGAAAAACATTTTCTGGAAGCTTCTGAAAAATTTGCTGACAGCCGTAAGCCGTGGAAACAAGGCGCAAGTCCATCTCCAGAAAGGAAAGTCCGATTAGGTTAGTAGAAATTTTAATGCTCGCCTGCTCAAAAATGGTGCGCCAATGCTTGGCCCCCTCAAGGCCTTCAAAATACACGTACGTATGTGCAGTGGTGTCATCACAAATATTTTTGGCGGGCTGTCATACGTCGCCTGTAAAATAATAATTGAAAGGAACGATATCCTGCGCACGAACAATATCTTGTCTGGCTTGATAGGTAGATGAAGCGTGTAAATTTAGGTGTGTAAATCAAATGGTGGAAAAGGCTAAAAGAGGGGGGAAATGCACCACTGAGAAAATTTCGAGTATGGGAGGAGGTTCTGACACCAAACGACACCCCCTCCCTTTGGATACGTCCCTGCTTGTGTAAAGGTTGAGCAGGGTATCATTAGGTGGCATTCGAACTGTGCTGCTGTAAAACATGGTCCACAATACCGGCCGGCTTATTTTGCGTTCTCGGGCGCCGCAACTGCCATGCCACCTTTTGTCGTCTTCAAGGGTTGTAACTGGGTAGTGCTGCGGCTTTGATAGACACTTAGCCGTGTATTGGCATTAACAGACCGTTTTTGAAGCGAAAGCTACTGTACGTTACGTCGGGCAGTCTTCAGGGGGTGACCAGTTATGACCTTGAGAGCTAGAGGTTATACCCCACCCCCCTCCCGCAAGCGCCCGGATTGGAGCAGCGCGCAATGGCGGGGAGAGGAAAACGAGGAGGAAACTGAATATCGCCGGTCCCGTGCCGTCACCTTCCGGAGGAAGGCGGGGATGCCGCCGCTGCAGCGATAAGTGCGTGCGGCGAAGTAAGGCGACGTGCCCGCAGAGCCGTGTGCGATGGAGTAGGACGAACGACCAGCTGTGGTCGCTCGTACAGCGGCGACGCGTAAGCAACGCCGTCAGGCGAAAGAGAGGAAACACGCTACTGTTGCGCCCAGCTTCGCTACCTTCAAGTCTTACGCGTTAGCGTGAGCTTCCTTCACTTTTGTTGGTCCACAAGCTATAATATTCGAGCGTCTGTAAGCTCATGAAGTCGTTTCTAGGCGGCAGAAAGGATTCCTGCTTGGTAGGTGTGTTGGAGCTCTAAATAAAGGCCTCAGGAAACACGCTCGTGCGTATTTCAGGACCGCTCTAACTACAGTCAGCGGGCATAGTAACACATCAAAAAGTAGCGTCATGTGCGATTACGCTATTCCGTTGCTACTGTGCCCAGGATAGCTGCGAACTGGATGTGGGTGCCAAGGCTGTCATCTCTGCTTTAATGCTTGAAACGCGTTTAACCTGCAGTTCCGACATGCGGGGCTTTGTACAAACCATACATGCCGTAGGTCACAGGTTATAGTAAGATGATCCCTGAATCGTCCGATTTCAAAGGTTCATAGAAAGAGCAAGGACGGGCAATGCAAGCGCAGTTCAACAATTTTTAGTGTATGTAAGAAAACCAAAAACTAAAAAGATCGTAGCGGCTCATCATTATGATATAGCACGGCTTATATTCCAACTGACAAAAATTCCCAGAAACTCAGAGAATAATGTGCTAATGCATAGCATTCTTATGCAGCCTGTCTTGTGCGAGATTTTTCTCCATCCAGATTTTTTTAGTTTTTCCAAATTCTGCCCAACCAATTACCTTGAATTGCGCTATTATAACGATTTCAAGTAAACCATTTTCGGTAATTATTTTAATATTTTTATTATTTCTATAGTTTTTGAAAATTTCGATCGACCAGTTATGTCCATTTACGCTATTAAGACGATCACAGGTGGAACTTTCGCGAAGTATGCATTATTGTAGAAATGCCATGCGGTGTGAGTTCTGCCATTCTGCGTGATTATTTTACATTTGTTTAATTTCTTAGTTTTTCAAAATTTTGTGAGATCTCCATTTACGTTATTACAATGATTTAATTTGGAACTTTTGCGAAATTTGCATTATTGTTTAAATGCATGGCGTTACACGGTTCGCCATTTTCCGCAATTATTTTGCATCTTTTTAATTATTGAGTTTTCAAAACTTCGTTCGGCCAATTATCTGCATTTGTGCTATTATAGCGATTGCAGGTTGAACTATCGCGAAATCTGCATCATTGTGGAAGAGCCATGCGTTATACGTTTTGCCAGTTTCCATAATTATTTTTTTCTAATTCTAATTTTTCATTTTTCTTTCGACCAGTAATCTCCATTTACGTTATTATAATGACTCATTTGAAACTTTCGGGAGATCTGCATTATTGGGGAAATGCAGGGCGTTACACGGTCCACAGACAAGAATCTTCTGTCACTTGCATTGCTGACCCAGGAAGCAACGCTACTAGGGCGTCACAGCCGTCATGCGTCCCTTGTTACTGACCGCCCAGAAGCCCTATTGCCCTTAAATAATTTGCGGAATTGTGATCCTTTTTTCTCGAGTAATATGTAGGGGGTCCAGGTGCTTGAATACTCACGGCACTATATTAATTTCGGCCATTTGCATTCAATTACGGTTTCGCACTACCAGGAAGGCTAGACTTAACACTTTGTTGCTTACCGGGGGGCGCTTCCACGCACCGCACACGTGGCGGCAAAATTCGTCACAGGGCGGCGCCTCTGGGGACAGACCTCGGAGAAGCTGCGTGGCAGCTCGTTGGCACGCCTCGGACTCGCACAAGACTGCAGAAGTGGTCTGCGGGGTCGATGACAAAGTCCCGCTGAACGGGGAGGGCGACGTTACGGAGCTGGAGGAAGGCGGGTTTGGTGATGAGGACGAGTTTTCCGGGGAGGTCACGTCAGTCGAGGATTGAAGGGCGGTACCCGTGGCCCTTGACAAATGCAGCAGCACCAGGGCGGCGAGCACTATCACTACAACTACGAGCACACCGATCATGATGTTGCTGTTCCAAATGTCGAGAGCCAGCGTCGAGGGAGAGCCGGGTGAAAGTGGATACGGTTGGTAATCTTTCGCCTGGTTTCCGTACGGGCCTCTCTCGTGGTTCTCCGGCGCTGGAATCCAAGCTTGGTTCCCGCTCGGCGCAATTCCACCCAATTCATTCCCCGCCAGATGCGATGTCTCCAGTTGGGAGAATGTTTCCCTTTTGCTCGCCAGTAGAGCGGAAGCAGTCTTGCTTCCCGTAGGCGAAAGAGAACCCTTCTTGCTTCCTTTGTGTGGAAGAGAACCCTGCTTGCTGCCCGTTGGTGAAACGGAACTCTTCCTGCTCCGTGTAGGCGAAAGAGGACCCTTATTGCCTCCAATGTGTGGAATAGAACCCTTCTTGCTGCCTTTCAGTGAAATGGGACCCTTCTTTCTTCCCGTAGGGGAAAGAGAACCCGTCTTGCTTCCCTTGTCTGGAAGAGAACCTTTCTTGCTGCCCGTCGGGGAAACGGAGCCCTCTTTTCGAGCCGGCTAGAAACTGGGTTCTTGTTTGTATCCGATGACGGAATCAACGCTTTGGGCCTCTCGTTCACGGCCATGCTGCAAAAGCAGAAATAAAACCGACGTGTTCCTTATCACCAGGAGAAGGGCATCAATGGATTCGGTGAAACAGACATGGTTCGGTAGGCCCCGCTTTTGTAGGCTCTCTGAAGGACAGTGAAGAGCAACAACAACGCCATGAAATGTTCAAAACGCAATGGTCTATTGCTATTAAAAATTTGGCCTGTTATAAAATTCCCTTGTAGCAAATTTTACCGCAACGCCCCGTAAAGTGTGAACGCTCACCTAGTGCTAATCAGTTCATTTTTAACAGCGTAACTATTTAGCAAATTGTAATTTTGCGTGTGCGCAGTTTAAAATTCCAAGAAAATGCCGAGCGTGCTCTCGTGATTCCGGATCTTGCGGCAAGCGCTCGGCAGTTATTAAAACCAGGGAAACGCCTAGTGCTCCTGCGTGCGTGCCTCGCGGTGACCGCTCAGGGTCCCCGGCACATGTTTGCGAGCCAAGAATACCCACTTAGTGAGATTGGCCGAGATTACGGCGACCACCTGGAGTTACCAATACCGATAAAATACCCAGCGCTTGTGTTTTCATGCCACGCGGAGACCGCCAAGTGTCGCGGGTGCATGTTTGTCAAGCCAAACATACGCACTTACGGATATTTGCCAAGATTGCGGTGACCGCCCGGTAGTTAAAGAAACCAAAAAATGCCGAGCGCTCGTGTGTGCGTGCCTCACGATGACGCCCAGCGTCCCCGGCACATGTTTGCAAGGCAATCATACCCACTTAGGAAGGTTGGCCCAGCGTTCGCCATAATAATGCAACACTTGCTTGGAAATAGCAAATTACAGCGTTCGCTGCAATCGTGGCAACACTTGCGCAGATCGAGGAAGACTTCATGGCGTACGCCGATCCAAGGTTGTATGGTCAAGCTCCAACGTTTCCTGCCTTCCGCAGCGACATCCAGGGCAATGGCAGCGAGAGATTTCTCGAATGAATGAATGAATGAATAAATGAATGTATTAATTAAGTAATGATTTAATTAATGAATGAGTGAATGAATGAATGAATGAATGAATTAATTAATGAATGAACACACGCTTATTCAAAGAAAAAAACCGGGATAGAAGTCCCCTTGACATGACCGAAGGCCTCGGTCAAGAGTCGGAAATTGGATAGGAAGTAAGGATTGGGCAGAACGGTTAAAGAAAGGCAGCTAGAAGCAGTCCCCAAGCTCGGCTTCTCTGATGAAAATCACCACAGTGTCCAGAAGGTGCTTCC
Organism: Haemaphysalis longicornis; assembly: GCF_048455015.1. Classification (NCBI taxonomy): domain Eukaryota; kingdom Metazoa; phylum Arthropoda; class Arachnida; order Ixodida; family Ixodidae; genus Haemaphysalis; species Haemaphysalis longicornis. The sequence continues at coordinate 152,655,609 of NW_027526335.1, read as the reverse complement.
TGTGAGGTGGGACTTCAAGTGGATGAACTCAAATTTCGTATTCTGCTAGTCATAGCGGGCCAAGTGTCTTGAGGTAGCATTCTCTAGGAACACTGAGTGCCGAAAATTACACAGGGGGTGTAGCGCACTGCACAAGATCCTGGTACCACATTTCCGGCAGTTAGAGATGTTCTACGGGTTTCCATGGCCAAAGAAGTACTGAGCCGCAGTAGGCGTAACGGCTGTGCCCATTCTTGTACGCCTTAGTCGCACTGTTGCCCAACTGCTGAATCCGGGAGGCAACGGGTTTGGGACTTCCAGAACTTTGTTCTGAAGAACGGTCTTCCGCCCGGCCTTCGTCAAAGCAGCACCGTCCTCTGCGTAGACCTCTGCCTCCGCATCTGAATCAGCGGATTCTAAAGTCTTGCTTTGGGTGTACACTTAGTTGGTCCAGGGTGATTATGTGGTCCTCTTCAATGCCTTCAATCTCTTCCAGCGAAGGACCCGTGGTATTTGGTATTGCAGGCCACTCTGTTGACATTCAGCAATGAATTTTTTGATTTTGTTGACAGCGCGGCTGGTAGTTTTGCGTGAACAAAGGGCTAGAATTGCGTCCATTGAGTCTGTGTAAATTATTATGCGTTCGATAGGTCCGAGGCTGTTTGAATGTTCGGTTGCATGTTCAGTCTAGGCAAGCAGGATGCCCCTCAGCTCGGCCTTTTGGCTGAAAATGTGAATTTTAGCTTCGGTCTTTGAGGCTGTATCAGCAGAGTTAGACTCAGTAATGTCGAACTGCGGCGTCTGTGTAGACATGCCGCGTACGACTTGCTTGGCTATCTCAGTCTCCATCGCGCTGTTCTAGTAGGTGATCTTTCACCTTCATTTTCCAACGTCTTGGTGGTGGGGACCGACATGTTTTGGCAGTGACTCACTCGTTGTCACAATAATGTCCTCCAAGTGGGAACCGGCAGTTTGTGTGGGTGTGTGCCCTCAAGCTCGAAACCAGCTCTGAGAAGTCCCCTATCTGCATTTTGGCTGTACAGACGCTCATATTGTCCAATCCGCGTGTATTCGTCTAAGTCGTCAAGTCTGTTAGCTTGCGCTTGTGCATATAGAACGTCCGTGTCTGTAAATTTTGTTGATTCTGTAACGACGCGCAGAGCTTCAAGATGCAGGATTTCAAGCTTCTGCCAGTTTTTCTTTGTGAGGTATGTATAGGTGATGCCGTACATGGTTTTTCAAACCAAGAGACTGTTTAGAAGTGTTCACTGAGAGCTCTCGTCAGTTCCACATGATTTGGACGTAACTCGGTTAATTAGGTGCGCTGTGCTCTTCCACGTGCGGAGAAGTTGCGACATCCATGTTCTGCACCCACCAGCTTCATCAACAGGGAGACCGAGAATACGAACAGCCTGTTTCACTTGCAGTCTCGCCCCGTTCATAAAATAGGTGATGTGGCCCTTAACTTGCTGCTTGCGAGGGCGGGCATTGGCTACTACTACAAAGACTGCCTTTTCTGGGGGAGGTGAGAGACCCACTGACTCCAGAAAGCAGCGATTGTGTCCACTCCTTGCGACCGAACCTGCTATTGTTCGCTGAGCGAGTGACCCGCCGATGAGATGGTGATGTTGTCGGAGTAAAATGTGTAATATATGACTGAAATATCTCTTCCAGCATACGAGGAAGGTCCGCCATGACCACATTAAAAAGTGTTGGAGACAGTACTACCCTTTGAGGTACACCTTTTTGGTTTTTTGTTTTCCCTTCAAAGACTCGGCCCATCTAGACACGTACGCTTCACTCTTTCAAGAAAGAGCGCAAAAACTGAACATTTTTTCCTCATAAACGTAGGCGTCACGCTCTTTCAACCACGGAATTGAGAGAAACGGAGTCGCACGCTTCCCGAACATCAATTGCTACTACGATCCTGGGGTCAACCGACGTACGACCTTCTATTAATGTTGGATGGAGAATAATCAGGCTGTCTTCTGCGCAAAGGCCGGGGCGAAACCCAGTTTGCGTGTCCCCAAGTTGAATAGTAGTTTTCATGTGACGTTGAATACTGTCAAAATCCACGCGCTTCATCACTTTGAAGATGTTTAGAGTAAATGAATCAGGGCGCAGGTTTTCCAACTTGTCTGGTTGATTCCCAGGTTTAGGAATTGGTATCACCCAGGCCTCGTTCCATTCGGTTGGTAAAGAGGAATTAGGCGAGATGTCATTGAACCAATCAAGTAGGTGTTTCAGGATATTGTCAGGAAGGTTTCTGAGCGCGGACCATGTAATGCCGTCACGTCCTCGTGCGCTTGCTGACGCGAATTGACTGGTTGCCATAATCAGCTTGGCCATCGTGAATGGAGTGTCCAAACCTTTTCATGCGCTTCAGTTGTTGATGCCGCCTCGGGTTCTGTAGGTGAACACGGAACTAATGGCTATGGACAGAAAAACGTTTGTTACCATGTTAGCGAGAGCGGCCTCGTCAATGTTGAGGCGCAGGGCAAGTTTCTGGCCAGCTGTGTGCATTCGCCGCTTTCTTTGTATGGCTTGAAACGTTCTCCACATTTTGGACTGGCCCGTTCTTTCGTTGAAAGAGGAGCAGTGCGGGTGCCATGGAGCCCTCTGCAACTTCTTGGAGTACTGACGAGTGGCGGCTGTAGTCTTGTTCAGCTTAATGCGCAGCTAAAGTATTTTGCCGCTCTTGCGGTATCGCTCCTGTGCCTGAAGACGACTGGCCCAGAGGTTGCGTAAGTGAATGTCGGGATTCGAAGAGTCCGCCTTCAGCGAACACGTTTCGGTAACTGCGTGCATACCGGTTATAATGGCCACCGAGATATGTTTTCCTCCATGGCTTTCACCCAATGAAGTTTGTAACGGAGCCTCTCTAAATTGGCCCCACCGGGTCACGTAGGCCTGGCGCGACACCCAGTCATTTTCGAGGCGCTTCAGCTTCACTCCGGTCGGAAAATGGTCATTACCAAGGGTATCTGGCCAGGTGCGCCATTCGCCTTTGAAAGCCGTGCTTGCCGAGGTCAGGTCCGAAAGAACTGTCAGTCTGCTTGGCGCGGTGGGCGCGGCGGATAACACTGCCAACCTCATTTTGAAGCTCAAGGTGGACAGCCCTAATTGCTCCCAGTAATAAAAGCCCTCTTCCTATGTCCTTAGGGAAGCCCCAGGCTGTAGGAACAGCATTAAAATCACCACCAATTAGAATGGGCAGTCCTTGGGCTTGACGACAAAGAGCTATGATCTATGCGGAGTCATCGTCATCACTGGCAGCAGGAAGTATGTATACGGATGCAACCATTAACTTGACACCCAGAATAGGTGTGATGACAGCAACCACTTCACGCCACAGTGTACAAATGGCGCTGGTGTCTGTACAAGTTTGTGGGAAACATCTGTCAACGAGTGCCACAGGTTAGCCTCTAGCGTCAAGTGTGGGTGGTTTTTTGTCTTTACCATGTCTCCCTCTTCTAAGAAGCATTGTTGGACAAGAATAGTATTGTAGCCCGTGAGGTGAAGTAGAAGACAGTCTGTTTCTTGGAGCAACATAACCGGGATAGGATCGCTCCGAAGGCAGTCCGTTACCTCCGCAGCATGAACGGCAAAGCCTCTGCAGTTCCATTGCAAGACCTGCGGGCTGGGATTCATTTTCGTTTCCGACATGTCGCGTAGGCCCCTCCCTTTTATTCGTGTTGCCTTGTTTGCCAGCCAGGTAATATGGCTTCATAAACATTGATGGCTTTGTTAACGGCGCTGTTTGGTCCGGAAACATGGCCTGAAACAAACGTGAAGGCTTGAGGAAGGGTAGCTTGTTCATGCACCTAAGCTCATCTCTGCCCCGTCGGTCCGCTTCTCGTCCTCGTTTGAGTTCATGAACGATTTCCTTGTGCATGGTAGTTTGTTGCTCTTCGAGCCGCCTCATTTTTCGCTAAAGTGCTGCCGCAGTTTGTTGGAGAAGTATTATATGTTTGCGTACTTCTGGCACTGTTGTGTCAGCAGACTTTGAGCGTTGCTCTGAACCGCTCGAAGGCCTTATCGCCGACGTGGCCGCAGGCCGCTGGTGTTACGAAGCACATGCACGCGCGGAACGCTGGGTAAATATTTGACGAGGCATCTATACGGTGCTCCATGAGTGATAACAGCCCTCCCCCTCCTCAGCCGCGTTGGGAGTTTCTTGTCCCGCACTCCACGAAAGAACCGTTGGCTGGTAGAGGTAGAAAGCTTTGCATTAAAATGGCGATATGGAACGATCGGATAGAAGCCTGCTTCATAACGCTAGGAGTTCGCTTCCGGCAAAGGAAACCGTTTTTTGTTTCATTTCACCGACAATCATTCATAATCATCATCCGACAAAGTTGGATTTCTTGCAGGGCGCACTGGCATAGAACGTCATCAGGGAGGACAATAACGCTTCGGTTTAATATGCGCCTCGCAAGTCCGCGACTTTAACCAGGATTGTCGCGAAAGGGCAGCACAGCTTTGGTGGTACTAATATTTATTTCGGATTTCGCGGGTCAAGTAAACGCCAAACATTACTTTTTGGGGGTAGGGGTCGCGACGAGGGAAAGTGTGCATAATGCTTCAACACTGTAGAGCTTCGCACTGGTAAAGATGTTTGGTTGCTTCCCAGAAGCAGGAATCAAGGTGAACACTTTCCGCACGGGCCGCCTCAAAGTCGGAGGCTTAGGTCTTGATGGGATCGGACATATACATCTAAAGCAGGGCCCCAGTTGAACAAGGACTACCTGCCGAAGACAAAATCAGCCTGCTATACTCTTATAGACCCGTAACTTGAGCCATAACCTGTACCCGCAATATTTCGCACTACACGCCTGCGGGTTTAAAAACGCACGGAAATGATTACTGATCACAAAAAGAGATGTGCATCATATAAAACAGATAATTTGCGTGTAGACACAAATAGTGCTCGACAGACGGGAGCAGCACCTAGAAGTTTAGTTCGCTTGGCTATCTTTCCCGGTTGATGAAAACAAAAACGTCCCGCTGCAACACTAGGCCTAGCCGGGGTTCTTTCCTTACGGCTTACTCATGTATTCCGAGAGGGGCTGTCTCAGCTACGTCATCAGGTCAGAATCTACCTTATATTTATTCTCAACAGTTCCCTAAACACCTTCTAGACCATAGTCACATTGGAGCTCGGGTAGCCTTCCCTCTCTCACGGAATTACCGGGAATCCACTTTATCTCTAAGCATAACTAGCCTTATCACATTGACGTTTTCCGTCCTGGCAACACGTCGAACGCCACGACCCTTCGCCGGCTCCAACGATCCTAGCAACGTAGTAATTGCATTCCTAACAGATGCACGTACTGCGTCACGAAAAATCTCTATGTACCCAGAGAACATTCTTGAGTGCTAAACTCTCATCCCGCTTCTCACAACTCCCCCGTCATAGTTTCGCTCTTGACATCAAAGAAGTTTATATCCTGTTTGACAATGGGCCATTCAGGCTCATTCTCCTTCAAAAATATCAAATAGGCTGCTATCTTCGGATATACGGACATCACTGACTAAGTCAATGGCAGGTGGTTCTATTGTAGGAGACAGAGGCACCCTACACGTGCTCTGTCCACTCCCCTCTTCTGTTCACGATCGCTTTCCTCGATTTCCCTCCAAAATGCCAGCCATTTTTCGCACTCATTGTGAGCCGTATGCAGAGTGTTTTATCATGAGGACTGACACGGGTTCATCAGAAGACAAAGAACTCGGTCTTTGAACTGCCGGCGATGTAAACCAACCGGTCTCTTCAATGGGCCTTTACTGACCCCTTAAAAAATAAATAAAGAACACTCATCACTGTTCAGAAGCACCCTTCGGCCTTTAGTCACGAAGCAATCGAATTCACCTGAAACGTACATCTTGTAAGTGCCGCACCTTCAGTGTGTGTTCTTAGGCTGACTGAACAAAGCAATATTTGCAACTTAACATTAATTTCTTTATTCAAGCGTGTTATACGCTCTGTCCCGTCTAGACGCAAGACCTCCTCTTACCCATAAAGCGCAGTCCTAATCTAAAAAAATTCCCTCGCACTTCCGTACATTCGCACTGTGTAAGTGCGAATGTACGGTTGTTGATTGCGCGATTATGGTGGATATCGTGATCTTAATGAGTAGTCGAGATATTACACACACGCACACAACTACAAAGAAATATATTTCACTCGTTATTGCTGGTACCGTTGCCCGGTCCGCCATCTTCGTTATCGAGATGCAGGACCAGCGACCACTCTCGATGACGGCGCGCTCTCGACTAATACCCTCCCTTGCCACGCGGCCGCTACACGAGCGCCCTCACGCGTCGGAATGAGGAGCGCCCGCTACGCGAGCGAGAGCTCCCCCGCCGGAGGTGGAGAGGAGGCGCCCAACACCCGCAGTCACTGAGCGGAGAGAGGAGGAGGAGAGTAGCGCCCGCCGTTACGGCGAGGGCTACATGAGCGCCCTCACGCGTCGGAATGCGGAGCACCTGCTACGCGAGCGAGAGCTCTCCCACCTGAAGTGGAGAGGAGGCGCCCAACACCCGCAGTCCCTGAGCGGAGAGAGGAGGAGGAGAGTAGTGCGCGCCATCTCCCCCCATTGCTAGGGAAGACAAGGAGCGCGCGCACCCGCAGCTGTTGCTATGCGGACGACGGCGGCGGACGATTCAGGCGCGCTTAAGAAGTGCATTCGCACTTAAAAATCACCCATTTTATTAATTCTTCCCTTAGGCACACTATACGAGATCTGCATGCCCCGATATACTCTGCATAGGCCACCAATGGGGGAGGGGGTTGTGTCCTCTCGCTACCATCATCATGATCCTTATCCCTTATTCCGTTTTCGTTGTTTTTTCTTCTCCCTTGAAAGCCCTAAATTGCAGTAGTAGCGTAAGCCTGCGGTGGTCGTGCATTTACGATGTGTAGAATTACTCCCGTTCGCTTGAGTACACGTTTCTATATACTTGCCTAAAGGATCGACACTTGGGTCAGTTGGCACTTGTTAATCATCTTCAACGGCCGCGTATTAGACCAAGACCGGAGGAAAGAAGGCGGAAGGACGACGCTGCTTTTTCCGCCAGCTCTTTCGGGTAGTAACGGCGCCCTGTCGTCTTCTTTCCCTCCTGTCTTTGTGTACTAAGGTGCCGTTAAAGATGCATACGTGCGTAACAGGGAGGCCGTAGGTCCACGTTTAGGCCCGCATATTTCCCGTGGTTCACCATTACTTAGCTAGAGCAAGGGGTCAGTCGTGGGTAGGGGTATGTATTTTGCTTGGGCGAGGTGTTCGAGTTCCATATCCCAATTCACGCCGTCACCTTTACTGGTATTTATTCTGCGTAGGAGCCCCTTTAGGCCTACTGCACAGAATAGGCCTTTCTGCGCAGTACGAACGCAGACGTTTAGCGTAATACGACATTTGATAGTTTTGAATTATTAGTAGTCCTGCTTTGCATGATTACCCAAGCCAAGCCAAGCCAAGCCAAGGAATTTAATTTCATGCAATCTGGGCGGGTACTGCGCGGACTCTATACGCGTGCTAGGGAACAAAGAATAGGAAATATGGTGGCGACTTCTGAATGAGCTACACAGGCGTAGATTACGGTAGACTGGGACTCTATTGACAGCGCACGAACTACAACACACTTAGAAGAAACGCCGAAGTAACTAATCTAGACACAAAAAAGACGGAGAAATTTCAGTTTTCAAATTCGCTGCACACCTACCGTCGCGGTTGAGTTTCAGAAGCATTTGCTGAAACCGGTTGTAAATTTGCCTAATGTTTCATAATGAAATATATTGTTGCGAGCTGTAATCGTCGAAGGAATCCGACTCGTGAATTAATATAGACAACGCACATGGTTTCGATGACGGTCGAATTGACGGGGCAGAATTGAGTTCTACGGCACGAGAAGCGGAAGCGGGTTAAGTGGAACGGCATTGATGACGTCTCATTCCGCATAGCTTCATTCGGAGACTGGTTTGAAAAAGGCAACATGCCTCGTGGTTCTGTACCGAGGAGGTACTGCAGAGGGGTCTTGGCATAGCAGTAAGGTAGGGACATACTTGTATTGGGAAATGGGCACGGACTCACACTATTATGGTTGCGACATGTCCCGTGAAACTGTTTGACGTGCGTGTTTTAAATGAACCACAAGTACGTTCTTGTAAGCTATGGTATCATAAAAAACATTTCACGTCCCCAAACCCGATCGCAAAAAGCTTGTTTCTCTGCTTCAGTATTTGGGACTTGCTTTCTAGGTTAAGCGGAAGTTTGCTCTCAATAGGCAGCGGTCACTGCCTAGAAGGGCAACACGGAGACAGCGACATCCAGCGCCATCTTCGGCAGATACGTGCACGGGTCTGATGCGTGCACACTTATACTGACCCCGGAGGTCTATATTGGGAGCTACAACAAATTAGAACTCGTTCTGTTTTGTGAGATTGACGGCATTTTTTCGCAGCGGTCCCACGCCAAGGAGCGTGCACAAGGAGGAGAGTGCTTTATTGATATAGGAAGTGGAAAAGAAGTGGACTGGGGATATTTTGAACTCATTTTGGTGTTCACCAGCATACAACCTAGTCCGGGGAAAGGGGAGAGGGGGAATGAAAGGGGATAGGGAGAACAAATAGGGACAGCGAAAGAGGGAGAGAAAGAAAGAGATAAGGAGTGCGTAAGGCTCACCGGCAGGCATTGGGCTACAGCCGTTGGACAAGGTTGGTCTTGGCCCAGGCTCTTAGTCTCTGGGCAGTCAGCACATATGGGCTACGACCGGCGGCCTTCTGCGGAGCCGCATGCGGAGGAGTATGGGGTGGGCATCCTTGCTGATGGGGCCAGGCAGGGCCTGTGAAGCTTGGCCACTGACGACTGTGGGGTACGGATGCATCGTCTCTACCTCCCGCGCCAGGATGGGTTGTGCGGTGTCGAAAGGCATTAGGTCGCGAGAGGTAGGGGCTCCCTTTTGGCGAGCAGCACCTCTGTCCAGGGCGTCAGCCACGTCGTTGCAGGTGAGGCCTACATGAGATGGCAACACGTAAGCCGCAGATCACAACCATTGGATTTCACCAGGTGAACCTTCGCCGCCAGCGACCGCTCCACGTAGCCGCTGGAGCTGGTGGCTGGCCCACCGCTCGCAGTCGAAACAGAGCGGGCCGGGAGTCGGTGAGGATGACGGCCCCTTGAATGTGGTTGCCCTTCTCCAGGAGCTGGTCTGCAGCAAGGTGCACCCCGGCCAGTTCTGCAACGGTAAGGGGGCTAGGGGGGGAGTGAGTGAGTGAAGACTTTATTAAAATCGCCTGCAGGCGGCCTCCGTTACCGAAGTGCCGCGACGCGGCCCTACGTCTTTCCGGCTGGGCTCTTTACTAGGCAGCTCCCTCGCTACTAGCGTCGAGGTCCTCCGGCCTGCCCGCGCTGGGCGGCAGGGCCCTCTCGGCTTTCGCTCGGGCGATGCTGTTCAAGTGCCGCCAGGATCTGCTGGACGGCCTGTAGTTGTGCGTCCTTGTCACTGCTCCGCGCCGCGGTCAGGTACCACGGCGGGATCTTTGTCTCCATTGAAGCTTCTGTAGGTCTTGCCGAGCAGTCCCACAGGATGTGAGCCATCGTAGCCCGCGCACTGCGGCACAGTTTGCACGTATCGTCCTCGTATTGCTCGGGGCACACATGCTTCATGATGACCGGGGTCAGTAAGGAACCCGTCTGCAATTGTCTTAGTACCACCGCTTGCTCCATGGCCAGGCCGGGGTGCGGCGGCGCCATTTCTCTTCTTCTCATCCTATAGTATGTCGTGATTTCGTTATATGTCCCCATCCTGTCTTTGGTTTCCCCCCACAGTTCTGCAGACGGGTTCGCTCCAGCCGCGCGGCCAGTTAAAGCTCGCACGGTAGAGTTCGCCGTCTCATTGTGATTCACATATTGTTCTGACACTTCGTTCCCCGCGTGTGCGGGGAACCACTTCACTGTCACGTGCCTGTTCGCGAAGTCCAGCGAGGCGAGCAACCTCACTGCTCTACTACACACTCTCCCTCTGGCAAAGTTCCGCACGGCCCCTTTAGAGTCGCACAGAATGGTCCTGGTGTGGGGGTCCGCGATGGCTAAGGCTATAGCCACCTCTTCGGCACATCTCGCCTCACGTACCCGGACACTTGCCGCGGTAACTGTTGAGCCAGTCTTGGCGTCGATGACCACCGCCGCGTACGTCTTCTTGCCTCGATACTCTGCCGCTTCCACGTACCTCGTGCCCGGCATCTCAGCGTGCATCTCGACCATGGCCTTGGCTCGAGCCTTCCGCCGTTCTCCGCTGTGTTCGGGGTCCATGTTCTTTGGAACGGGGTAGACCCACATTCCTCTCCTGATGTTTTCGGGTACGTCTGCTTGTTCGCATAGCTCTTCCGCGCTCGTACCGGGGTCTAGACCCAGTCTAGCGAGGATGGCCCTGCCCGTCTTGGTTTCCTTGAGCCTCTCGATTTGGGCGGCTCGCTGTGCTTCTCCAATCTCCTCTAGCGTGTTGTGCACGCCGAGGGCCAGCAACTTCTCGGTGCTCGTGCAGTCGAGAAGTCCGAGTGCGGCCTTGTGGGCTTTCCGTATCATCGCGTTGATCTTGTTTCGTTCGTCTAACCGCCAGTTATGGAAGGCGGCGATTTACGCCACGTGGCTTATTGCGAACAATTGAACTAGCCATAGCAGGCTGTCCTCTCGCATGCCAGCCTTTCTGTTGGCGACTCTCTTTATGAGGCGTGTGGCCGCGGTGACCTTAGCCGAAAGGCGATTGATGGTTTCGCCCATTAGTGCGACGATTCTCGATTAACATGCCCAGCACTCGGATCTTCCCGAACTCCGGGATCACCTGTCCGTTGCTGGTTCGGATTATGATCTTGTCTTTTGCCGCGGCTTCCTCTTCCGCCGTCTTTCTTCTTGCGCCCTTCGGTGGCAACACCAAGAGTTCTGACTTGCTCGGGGAGCATACCAGTCCTGATCCGTCAAGTTGGCTCTCGATGGCTTCCACTGCTTGCTGTAGTGTCGACTCTATGTGCCCGTTGCTGCCACCCGGGACCAACAACGTGATGTCATCGGCATAGATGGTGTGGTGCACATCCGCCAGTGACTTCAGGCGCCGGCCGACCCCGATCATCACCAGGTTGAAGAGCAGCGGTGAGATCACCGAGCCCTGTGGGGTCCCAATGCTGCCGAGCTTCTTCTCTTCGGGCGTGATGTCGCCGACGTGGATTTCTGCCGTGCGTTCTGACAGGAACTCGCGCACGTAGTTGTACGTCCGGACTCCCATGTTCAGTTCGCTGATTTGGGCCAAAACCGCCGCGTGCTTGACTTTGTCGAATGCACTCAGCAGGTCTAGCCCCAGGATGGCTGTGTTGTCATGCGTCTTGGTCTTGTCATCGATGATTTCAGTCTTGAGCTGTATCATTGCGTCCTGTGTGCTCAACTTGCTCCTGAAGCCGATCATCGACTCCGGGAACAAGTCGTTGTCTTCCAAATACTTTTGCCAGCGGTTCATCAAGACGTGCTCCAGTGCCTTCCCGACGCACGAGGTCAGGGAGATGGGGCGGAGGTTCTCGATGCTGGGCGTCTTCCCCGGTTTTGGGATGGAGGATGGTTTTCGCCGTCCTCCACATTTTGGGTAACCTGCCCTCCCTCCAGCATTTGTTGAAGAGGGCTGTCAGGCTCGCAATCGCCGCCTCGTTGAGGTTCTTGAGTGCTTTGTTGGTGATCTTGTCCGGGCCCGCAGCGGATCGGCAGTTGAGCTCATGCAACGCTGCCCGCACCTCCCAGACCTCGATGTCCCTGTCTAATTGTTCATTTGCCGCTCCCCGACAGTCTGGGTGCGACTACTCGGGGCTTGCTTGCAGGTACTTGTTAATTCGGTTGCGCACTTCTTCTTCTCCTAGCTCGCGCAGCGCCTTGTTTAGGATCTTGGCTAGGCTGTCCCTCTGGTGTGATTTCGTTTTCGTTTCGTCGAGCAAGTGCCTGAGCATGGTCCATGTTCTTCCGCTGTGCATTTGGCCGTCGGCTGCGTTGCACGTCTCGTACCACTGCTGCCGGCAAAGCGTGCGTCAGTGCTTTCCGATAGTGCGATTCAGCTCGGCCACTCTTTTTCTCAGTCTGCGGTTGGTGCGTTGTTTTCGCCACCGTTCCTGAATTGATCTTTTCGCCTCCAGCAAATGGGCCAGACGGCTGTCAATTCTGTCTATCTCCTCCCCGCTCTCAATTTCCTTGGTTGCCTCCGAAACTTTCTCTAAAATTTTGTTTGTCCACTCGTCCACGTCCCGAATCTCCTCTTCCTCGGCCGGTAACAGGCTTCGGTAGAGGTCCCAGTCCGTGATCTTGTGGACCCGTTTTTCTTCCGATGTCCCCCTGAGCGGCACCGTCACCTCAATAATAAAGTGATCGCTGCCGAGGTCTTGGCCGGTGTTGGTCCATTCGGGCTGTCGGCCCCCATTCGGCGTCCTGACGAAGGTGAGGTCCGGCGTGGTATCCCTGCTGACCGAGTTGCCGATCCGCGTCGGGTGCGCCGGGTCCGTTACGAGGGTGAGGCCCGCGTCTGTGGCGTCGGTCAGGAGATCGCGTCCCTTGGCCGACGTCTTGGCGTAGCCCCAGGCCTGGCACGGAGCGTTGAAGTCGCCGCAGATTACTAGGTTGTCTTTGCTTCCGGCGGTCTTGCAAGCCTTGTGTAGGATTGACTTGAATTTTTGTTTGCTCGCGTTGGGCTGCTGTAAATGTTAACGAAAAATGTACTCTTCTTCCTCTTCCTTCCAGTTATTACGTCGATCATCGTGTGTTCGATCAGTGAGTTCTTGATGCCTTCCCTCTCCACGCAGTTGAGTCCCTTCTTCACCAGGGTGCAGACGCCTCGTCCCTTGCCGCTTGCGGCTCGGCTGGGCGGGCTGGCGTGCGTCCTGTACCCGGGAAGTCGGGTGTCTTCTACGAGGCTTTCTTGGATCATTATATTGTGTGGTTTCCTCGCCAACTGTTGTATGTGGTGCTGCAACACCGCCTTCTTGCTTGCGAACCCGTTACAATTCCAGTGCCACGCCGTGAGGCTCTTCGCCATTGTTCTCACTGTCTTATTTGAGTTCCGATCCATGCTTGGATGTTGTTCATTTCTTCCGTTAGTTCACGAACCGCCGCGGCGGTGTGGGGTACTACTTCTGAGATGCTTTGGCACGTCTGTTCTAGGCTCGTTACACGAGCCGTCAGCTGCGTTACGTTGCCTTCTAGCATGTCTATTCACTCAGCGAGCTTACGTTCGCGGAGGTTTTCGACCGCCCTTTTCTTTAGCGCCGGCTCCGAGGACGTTGTTGATTGCCTCGCGGTCACCTTGACCTCCTCTTCTTCTGGCTTTTCTTGCGGCTCTTGCTGCGCCGGTGGCTGCTGCGCTTGCTGCTGGCGGGCGTTAGCCTTCATGAGTTCCTTGAGTTCCTCCATCTGTCTGTTGTTCCTTTCGGTTGCCGCACGCAGCTGCGCATTCTCCTTGCGGAGCACTTCGATCATCTCCCGCATCGTCTTGATTGCCTCGCTCTTGGCACTCCAACTTTTCGATGCGCGCGACTGCATTTCGACCTTTCCTTTCCCGCCACCGTTACCCCCGGCAATCTGAACCCAGCTCACCCTTTCCCGTGATTTAGAACGTCCTTTGCTCGCCGCTCGGCTGTTGCTCCCACTGATAACCTTTCCGGCTGTGCGGCTTTGCGACCGTGACGTCCGCTCTTGACTTTTTGCCCTATCGCCATTTCCCAGCGGCGGGAAGCTGCGCGGTGCAAGGTTCTCTTGTTCTTGCATCATCTTTTTCTGTTCGGCCATTTTCCTCTCCCATCACCTCTTTGTGACGATGTACGGCGTCTTAAATTTATTTTTACAGCCCCTGCCGCCCGTGGGGTGCTGGTCATCGCAAAGTCTGCATTTTAGTTTGCAAACCTCGGCGTGTCCTTCGCCGGGGTTGTTTGCCTCGCACTCGAAGAAGGGCAGGCATGCAGCACAGTTGACTGGTGCCAAGCTCCATTGGCGTGCAGGCTGCTCCAGCTCTGCTCATGACGGTTGCACGGAGCCGTCTGTGTAGAGCTGCAGGAGGCTGGCCGTCTTGTCCAGCACCAGGGCAGAAACCTCCTGATGGATAGCCTGGGTTGGTGTTGGCCGCTTGCTACGAATCCACGGGAACGTGGAGCTGGTGCGAAGAGCTCGCCCGGTGCGAGGTGGTGGTGTCTCGAGGGGGCACGCTGCTGACCCTCCTAGATGGACGCCAGCATACCCATCTGCGAGTAGGGCCGGTTGCGGTAGCGCTGCAGAAGGGCTGCCCCATCCGGTGTGCTTTGGAGAAGGTGGATGTGGTGCAGCCCCGTCTGCTGGGCCCGTGTCTGGATGGTCCAGGTGCCGGCCTCTGTGTAGGTGGCCGCAGCTCTGCTCGGGAGGCCCAGGAAGAGGCGTATGGCCCGGCGCTGGTCCATCTCTAGTTCCTTCCACCGCAGTGAATGCAAATGCACCAGTGGCAGAGCATACAGGACGACCGCGGACGCCATTACTCAAATGCAGCTATTGTTCTGTTTTTTAGATGCGACGCTGATAACATCTCTTGCCGGAGGCCCTGTCCTTCCTGCGTGCGTCCGTCATCGTCGGCGTCCGCACTCTCCTCGGCTCACCCCCTTTCCTCTCCGATAGCGAACACTCTCTCGCGAGGGGCATTGGATTGGATTCGATTGGCTTGGCTTGGCTTTGATTGGATAGGATTTGGATTGGATTAAAGTGGATTGTGTTGGATTGTGTTGCGTCAGAGCCGCGGCAGACGCACTTGCGCCGGCGCGTGCCCAGGTGAGAGCGAACACTCTCCCTCAACATCTGCGGATGTGCGGCCCAGCGCGCTCTCACTCCGCCGGTGGGCGGCGCTGCGCGCGGTGCTGTGCATGTGCAGTACTCTCTCACTCCGCGGTTTCCTCTCCTTCGGGCGCACTGCGCATATATTTGGTGTGCCGCTCTCCGGCAACCTTTCGGTCGACGGTTGCTCTCCGCTTGCGCTTGAACCCCGTTAGCGTCGCGTCAAACTAGGGTTCCCGCAAGGGGAGTTGGGCGTAATTTTTTTTATTTCTTCTTCGACAATATGCGTTGAGCACAACGGCGTCTCGTGTAGCTGGTCGGTGTACTGTCGTCTGCTTGTATTAAAGATGTTGCGGATTTCAAAATATTGTAGCACGCATCGCCGCACAACTCTTGAGATGAATATCTGTATTGAAAGAACAACTGCTAACGTAACAAAACCCGGTTTTGTCTTATACACTGATTTACCGGTTGGTGTTGTAACTGAACTCCGTGGCGAATCGTTGGAAAAGTTTTTTTTTCTTTGGAAAAACGACGCCGCAGCTACCGGGTGGCGCCACGTGCTTACTTGAAACTGCAGTACGCGAGGCCCATGGAATGATACGCACAACTACCGTAGTTTTGCTAATGCGGGTCTTGTTCGCGTCTTTTTTTGTTTTTTAGGGGGGGGGGGACACGGAAAGGAATTGGAATTGGGTGTACATCTATCTTCTGGGATACACGAGGTTTGCACCGGCATCGGGAAAAAACAACTAAAGAGCTAGTAGTAGCGCATTAGATAAAAAGGTCCGGCAATAGATGTGCTAGCGCACCCTCAATTTATATAACAGACAGAGAATGCCAAAAAGCTCAGGCCTGGATACGCAGCTTTCTTCAACATCGACCTATCCGTCTTAACCCTCGAACCCACCAGCCCACTACTTTCTACCTGGACAGAGGAGTCCCACAAGGGTCCATTCTGGCTCCTCTCCTCTTCAATCTGGCCATGAACCGCGTTGCCCGAACTCTTGAACAGGACACTGCCGCCCGGTTCGCTCTTTATGCGGACGACATTGTGGTATGGACAGAAGCCACCGATTATGACACGAAAGAAGCTATGCAAACAGAGTTGCAAGCAGCAGTCCTGAGCTTGGAACAAACGCTGTCCCAATTTCAGCTACAGTTGTCCCCGACAAAGACAGCACTGCTCAGCGTCGATGGTAAACGTCGTACAAGTAAGGAACAGATTATCTCCCTTCAAGTGGGGGATACACTTCTTGAATCTTGCAACGGAACAATTCGACTGCTGGGTGTTCCAGTCAGCAGCTGTAATAGCCCAAAACAGTGGATAGCATCACTTAAGAAATCCTGGCGTTCCACCTTACACCTCGTTACACGGATATCTAATAAATATGGAGGGGCGCACCAAGCAGCTTGTACAATGCTCGCGCGTGCCGTGGCACATGGACGTTTCACTTACGGCTTCCCGGTCTATGAGCTACGACAGTCACATGTTAATGCTCTTCACAAGATGAATCGGCACCTTCTCCGGGTGATTAGTGGCCTCCCCTCATTCACCCGGGTAGAAACTCTCCACGAAGCAGTTCCTCTTCCGCCTCTCACTAATCTGATTGAAGAGACCAAACTACGTTTCCAATATCATCTGGACCATTCGCCACAGGGAAAAAGACTTCAGAAATGGGACCGCCTAAACAGCGACTCTGACAGCACGGATTTGCCGCCAGCAATTCCTCCGTGGGAACGCCCCTCCATCGGTATTCCACGTCGATGCCCGATCCGGCGCCACAACCGAATAGTACGCGAACAATACGTTCGCACGCTCGCAGATGACAAGGCAGGCGACGAAATTGACATTTACACCGACGCGTCTTTGAGTGGGATGATGGCGGCCATTGCCTGGACATCTACAGACCTGCCAGAATTGAATGGATCCCGGCAAAGTTCCAACACATACGGCCTTGTAGAAGAAGTAGAACTTCTGGGAATTCTGGCAGCCACCCGGCAAATTTATGACCATTCCGCCCATCTTAGCGCGAAGAAATTTCGCATTATCACGGTTTCTTATGTTGCTGTCCGAGAATTGAACCGTCCATTTTTCCCGAACATCACGGCGACAAATATCCTGACCACGATACGAGACCTACAAATTGAAGGATTCAAAATTCGCATTGTTTGGACTCCGGGACACACTTCCGGCGCACAAGGCAACTGCATGGCTCACGACGCAGCCAGGGAGAGCTACTATCACCTCCCACGGTGCCCGCCACGCCCGTCCCCTCTCTCCAAGCAGATTGGCAACTCCGGCTACGTTTCCTCAAAAAAGAAAGCAGTAAGCGTTTGCAAGCTGAAACTCCGGTTGGCATCCTTGCGCCTCTCAAGCCCTTTTCACGTTCGGGCGAGGTATTTGCCAATAAAGTGTATGCAAATTCAGCGTACACACCACACATTGTACATAAGTGGTCAGCCCCGTCAGGCTCTCAACTGCACCGATGCCCCCACTGCAATAGTAATGCCATACCAAATCTATTCCACTTAATTTGGGTCTGTCCTATATTCGCCCGTAACCGCCGTCAACTGCTAACTGTGGGTCCTGCACCCACGACTGAACTGGAGCATGTTAGTCGCGTCCGTGAAGACCCCGCTACTCTAGAAATAGTTACCCAGTACGCGCTTGAAAACGGTCTGTACAAGGTGGTATGGCGGTCTGACAGACTTTCCC
The DNA here is from genome assembly GCF_048455015.1 of Haemaphysalis longicornis. Lineage (NCBI taxonomy): Eukaryota > Metazoa > Arthropoda > Arachnida > Ixodida > Ixodidae > Haemaphysalis > Haemaphysalis longicornis. The sequence continues at coordinate 152,638,101 of NW_027526335.1, read as the reverse complement.
GGACTGGCCATTCCCATCCACGACCAATGTCAACAGTGCAAACTGTGCATTTTGGTGCCACTGACAGAGTGAAATGTGCATCTTGTGAATAGGACCTTACAACTAGAAGTGTGTACACTGTGTGAATTGTGATGAATTGTGACCTCTCCCTTTCTGCTCCCCCTCCGCCATCCTCACTTCCCCACAGGGCCTCATGGCCTCTCGTCCTTAATAAAGTATTTCACTCACTCAGAGAATAATTTCATTTGTGGCACTCATGGCGCTCGTAATGAGTTTTGGTATGTTATGGTTCTGCTTTTGTATTGCCCTTCTCCTTCGACTGTCGCGTGTACCCCGGTATGCGTATATTGCCCGTAAACGTTAATGTCATGGTTTTTATCTTGGCCGAAATGATTCCACCATGTGAGGCGTTGTCAGTATATATTTGTGTTTCTTTTCAATAGAGAAATAGTTGCGACGTAGCGCCGTGTCGTCTCTTTTTTTTCTACTATCGTCCCTGCTTTGTGAGCGCTTTCAACACCACGATGAAAGGGGGAAGGTTTCAGGTTTTTGCACGCTCTAGGATGACGTGAGGTCCCTGTTTGCGTGCGGTGTTGGCATTCTTCAAGGTATCTGTCAGTGTACATAGAATGGACCAGGGTTGGATGAGGGAAAGCGTTGGTTTGAATCAGCCGGAGGATTGCTTCCTCTTGTTTGGGTTGTTTTGGATAGTACTGCGTGATTTCTTGAAAAGTGACCGTTGGGGAGAACGCAGGTAAATCCTCTGCAGCCCAGGAGGTAGGAGCGCAGGCTCCCTGATGGCCAAACGTGTTGCTCTTCGAACAAGAGTTGGCCGCTAGCTGTTTATAGAAGATCGACAACCTTTCTGGGTTGATGTCACATAAGAAGAGCTTGAGTAGGGCTGAGGGGAACGCCTTCTTTCCCAAGAAACCTTGCCATGCAGCTTGTGAGTCCGTGATTGGGGTTAATGAGTGGGAGCGAGGTTGACCTGCGAAGCTGCGCGTGTTGGGGAGGTTCCGCGTGCTTCCCGGGCGAGTGTTTGTGAGACTTTGCCTTTGCTGTCAGGTCGTTATCCAGCACAGTCTCGCACACGTTACAGTGTGAGCTGAAATAACGATTGAGAAGAAAAAGTTGCGTTTGAACCTGCGTTACGTATTGTTACACTCTTCCAGGTTGGATCGTACGTGCCGAGGGCGCTTTGTGGAATTGTCTGCGCCACGATATGCACAATGGGTTCCCACTCGTCGCTTACGTTCCGTCCTACGGGAGCGCCGCATTAATATCGGCACGGCGTCGGGGACTACACTCGCGTTGCTGTTATCTGGATTCGTTCTCATTCCATTTTTTTATTGCGTAGGCTTCACTCTGCAACATGCCACGTGATCTAGGGCTGCTCAGAAGGACCAAGCTTAAAGCAATCCCTTTGAAGTCGGCTTCACTTCTCAGCACAGATGTACTGATAGGAAGAAATTTCTCCGAGGGAAATACAAGACGTCTTATATGAAAATATGAAGGCCTTAGAACCTAATTCGCGTAAGCTTCGTCTTCGCAAGGTGGGGTGCGCATTTTTTCCCGTGGGGATGGTGCGTCACTCTAAAATAACCCTACACGCTTACAGTTTCAAAAGGAAGTGTACCCAAGTATACAATAGCCATTTAAGAAGACGCCGTTCGTGTCTTGCATGGCTCGGGACTTTTTCATCAATGCTTATCAAATTGACTGACATACAGTGCTGAAATATCAGGTGGGCATGAGACTCCGCACGTGGCGTACGGGAAAGCATATGGGTAAGAATGGGCGTTGAGGTAGCAGCCATTGCGAATCGGTTAATCGATGGTGAGGCATTGACGAAAGCTATCATCGCTGTAGTCATAACCATCATCACCAATCATCAACGAACTATTCAGGTCCACTGCCGGACGAGGGAGTCTCCAATTGGCCTACGCGCGTCCGTCCGCCTTGGCGTTTTAGATGAGGCATCTCACGCTCGTTGCTGTGTCCCTCCCTCCCTTGTCGTTGTTGTCCGCCGCCCGCACACCCACTGCGCATGCCTGGCCAGGCACCGCTGACGATGATTGTGGCAGGATGCCCCTAGGGATTTTCCAACCACAGAATCCATCACAAGATAGGTTCGTTGTTGTTGTTGTTGTTGTTGCGCCTTTTGGTATGGCACATACCCAATCAGGGGATCGGCCAATCAACAGAGGATAGTAAAATGAATAGAATTCTTATCTAATCACGAGACGTTTAGGAAAGATAATTTAAACCGGTTTGAAAAATGTTTGGAAAAAAAGGAAAAAGAAAAAAAAAAATCCGTTCAACAGCCGTCGTCATCTTCCCGTAGTGGAACCCCGAGTACCACACCCCCACTGCGCATTCTAGGCCAGGCACCGCGGACGATGACTGTGGCAGGATGCCCCTAGGGATTGGCCAACCAAAGAATCCATCACGAGATAGCTTCGCGTTCAACCACCGTCGTCATCTCTCCGTAGGAGAACCCTGAGCACTATGCGAAGCATTCCACGTCTCCTCTCCGACACTCCTCTCCTCTCCGGCATTCCTCCTCTCCTCTCCGAAGCTCCTTTCCTTTCCGGGATTGCGCAACGAATGGCAACACCTGCGGCTCCGCGCGGGATAATGCGAAGCAACTTAGGGTTAGAGACGCGACGGTAGGCGCTCCATACTCCGCTGGGAGCGCCACTGTAGCTCCACGGTATAAATGATGCGCGCGCGCGCCTCATTCTCCTCCTGCAACACCGCGATCGAAGTGAAAACTAATGATAATTTGAGTCGACCCCATGGCTGCTTCGCATACTACTCAGGGTTCCCCCACGGGAAGATGGTGAAATATTTTTGAAAACGCACCCTCTTCGGATTGGTGCCATTTTTATAAAGAAACTCAACTTAGAGTACCCCATTCACCTTTGCCATCTACCAAGCGCTTATTCAAACGAAAACCCACTTCATGGTAAAATGTAGGGCCCCTGGGTAGTCTTGCATATAACTTCTATAAATCCCAGTTAAACTCGTTTGCATTCTTTTTACTTTCTCCAATCAACAAGGAAACGATACAGTTATGGCTGAGTGGAAATTCTCCGCTGAATACGCGTGACACTTAGGTACCCCATCCCCTGGCGCATATCCGGCCCGGTTAATGTGCACGTGGCTTGAATCCTGAAAGGGCGTAAAACACACATGGTTCGGCCAGGGTGCGAACTGCTTTACGTGTACTACGTATATGAGCTCACGATCCTTAATAACCCTAACCTTCACCTTCGTGCCGCGATCACGATATGGTGCAGTCGTTTTTTGTGTTCATTCGCGTGTTGGGGTAGTAGTAATAGCTTTGTTTTGCCCAAAAGCAGGGGCAGTGCACACCGAACTCGGCTTCATGCCGCTACCTATGACATGCCTGCTGTGCTAGTTGCAGCTTGAAACGTGGAAGTCTAATGGCTCAATGCAGCCTGTCTGCTGTCCGGGTACGGGATGATGTGTTACACAAACGGAAGAGGGAAACGGACAGTCACATGTTTGTCCACTGAAATAATGCTGATTTATTCCTGGATTTAACTCGTTTTGGGATGAATGCATATCGTTGACCCGGCACGGTGGCTCAGTTGCTAAGGCGTTTTTCATTCCCTCACTGGTGGCACGTCGGTTGTGCGGGCGCAAAGTTTAAACCTCGACTTAAGGAAACCTAAAGGCCTAAATAAATGGAACGAACTTTCACGACGAAGTTCGCCCGGCGGAAAATCCGCCGCGGCGCAGCGCCGAGTGCTCGTCGGGCTGCGCTACACGGGGTGAAGACACGGCGTCCTCCACTGCCTCGCCGCTGGGTTGTTGTTAGTGCGGCTAGATGAGGCAAATGCAGCGAAATGAAGCGCATCACAAGCAAAAAACTCTCGGTACCACTACAACGTTTTGTAAAATTATAAAACACTTCAAAAAAAGTAAAATTATCGTTTAAAAATAGTTTCTAATCTTGTGTTGTCGATATGCATGTGCCGCCGCCATTGAAAGAAAGCGGCGAAATGAATGTAGTCTGGCTACAGTGGGAAAAATCGTCTGCACTGTATCATCTGGGGCCCTATTCTCGACTGCACAAATTGCCGGCATTTCGCCCATGTTTTTTTGCGTAAGCACGACGTAAGCAATCAGTGACGTGCTGCACCTATAGCTATGACGACATGTAGTGTAATTTGACGAGTCACTCATAAAGATCGCTATCAAGGTATCAAATATTGTGCAAGAAAGATATAAATACACTTGGCATGTACTATAAGAATGAGGACGATAGCTGAGGCTGACAAGAAAAAAACATTTCTGGAGGTCAAATTTGGCGCCAACACCACAAGGCGATCGAGTAACGTTGATCCAAAAGCGAGCGAAAGGTGGATTTCGAGCTAAAGAACATCACACAATGTTTTACCGTGTCTATATATTTCTTTCAATCGGTTTTATTAACGTAGCTGGGCTCTCTGGTTCAATGCAAGCTTTGTTGCGTTATCACCATCCCTGCCGCCACCGCCGCCACGCCATCGTCTGCTGCTATGTTACAAGTTTATGGCGTGATCACAGAAAAAGACGGCCGCGACCATCGCTTCTATGACACATAAGAGCAGCGAAGCGCTACGGCTGATAACCGCGGCGCGCACCAATGTCGCCGATTCACTCATACGTCAAGCTCGACTGCAATCAGCGCTGTAATGAACTAAATAGTCACTTTTCATGGGTATTTTTCTTTTGAATTTGATCATGTGATCCAACAGCTTACTAGGACAAGTATGGACAAATGCCATGCCTTGGGTTCTCTTTGTCATGGAGAGGCTTGTACTGCCCTCTTATGTTGCGCTTACGCCAAACAAATAATTTTTATTTCATTGCCAAACATAAAAGCAAAATACTGCATGTTATTTGTATGTTCCATGATCGCTGACATGGAAGCAGTTGAAACTATAATTTTTTTCGGTAGGAAACATGCTTTAAACAGCGCGCATGCGAAAGTGCGCCTGCTGCAAATTGCCGCACATTTCGGGGCGCCGTAAGCCGGGGCAATATTGTGCCCTATTTTGCTTGTATTTTGCGACAAAAACAGCCGCCATTTTCAAGCTGTTACGTAGCATTACGTCACTTTTACGCAGGCTGAAGTTGCCAATGCATGACGTAATCGTTCCCGCCAACTGTTTATATTACGTCACACCTTCTCAGCCAATCACAGAGGGGGTGTGTATTACAAGCAGTATTGTTGTTGAATAGCAGAGGCAGGCTTACGTTGTCAAGTCCGCTGCATTTAGTCTGGTTTTTCATTGCCGGCCAAGAATTATGCACTTTTAGTAACGAGAAATAAGGCAAACTTTAGAACTGGTGTCCGTAGACGACATGAAACGTCAAATTAACGACAGAACTCACATCCGCTTTGTCAACCGGAAGCACGTGACCAAGATTGAAAGCCAATCTGAAAAGACTTCCGGAAAATTGCCTGAATTGCCGGCAATTTGCCGGAAGTCTTTTCTGATTGGCTTTCAATTATGGTCACATAATTCCTGTTGACAAAGCGGTTGTGTGTGCTGTCGTCAGTTTTACGTTTTATGTCGTGAACGGGCACCAGTTCTAAAGTTTACCTTATTTCTCCTTACTGAAAGCGCATAATTCTTGTCCGGCAATGGAAAACCAGACTAAAAGCGCTAGACATGACAACGTAGGCCTGTCTTTGCTATTCAACAACAGTACTGCTTGTAATACACACCCCCTCTGTGATTGGCTGAGAAGGCATGACGTAATTTAAACAGTTGGCGGGAACCATTACGTTATGCATTGGCAAATTCAGCCTGCGTAAAATGATGTAATGCTACGTAACAGCTTGAAAATGGCGGCTGTCTTTGTCGCAAAATACAAGCAAAATAGGGAAAAAGATTGCCGGGCTTACGGCGCCGCAAAATGTGCGGCAATTTGCAGCAGGCGCAGTTTCGCATGCGCGCTGTTTGAAGCATGCTTAGTACCGAAACAAATTATAGTTTCAACTGCTTCCAAGTCAGCGATCATGGAGCATACAAATAACGTGCAGTATTTTGCTTTTATGTTTTGCAATAAAATAAAAACTATTTGTTTGGCGTAACCACAACATAAGAGAGCAGTACAAGCATCTCCATTACAAAGAGAACATAATTGATGGAATTTGTCCATACTCGTCCTATAGCATCCTCGATTAACCGCACCGCTGCACACCGGGGCACACCGGGGCGCCTTTTCATCCTCGATAAACCGCACCGGCGTGCACCGTCCGTCCTCGATAAACCGTGGCGCACCGTCGCGGAGCAATTTTTGGTTGCACCGCCGCGCATTCAGAGAGTCGATGGTGCGTCCGGGTGCAATCCCGAGATGCATCGCGGACGATGCCGGCGAAGGGCTTCCTCCGCCGTCTGCTGCAGCGGCGGCGCATCGCCGCACTCGTGTCAAGGCGGAAGGAGCTGGGTATTGTTGCTGACAAGTGTGGCGTGCTTGTGAAATTATCGGACAGCGATGCGACAGGCTCCTAACGGGCGGTAACAACGACTAGAGATTGCAAATGAGGACGCGAACTTCGTGTACTTCAAAGACGGCTGCATGCATTGCCAGACAGTTGGGGATTGACATTCGTTTCGTTCGATCGAATTATCATGAACTGTCACCGGAGTGCCTAGGCGATGAAGACCTACTTGTTTCGCTGTAACGGAAGGGCGGAACAAAACAGGCACTCGCATTATGGCTCAAACGAAGATGAGAAGCAGTTGTATGTAGCTGTTTATTGGAAGCGGTGGCGGTACGTTGTTCCGCACGTGCGACGGATTTAAGTTGTGTGTACATATAATCATTGCCCTTCAATAAATACCACTTTATAATAGCACCGTGTCTCATTACAGTGCTGTATTGCTGCTTGTGAACGTTTTTATGGGTTGATTTCTTAGAATAAGAGATGGCGCCTGGGTAGAACCGCCCCGATTGTTCTCGATCGTGCTGGTACGCACCGTCGTGGGGCGCTGTGCACCGCACCGGTTTTGGGGGCAACACCGGTGCGTGTTTATCGAGGACGCTACTAGTAAGCTGTTGGGTCACATGATTCAACTCAAGAGAAAAATAACAAAGAAAAGTGACTATTTGGTTCATTACAGCGCTGATTGAAGTCGAGCTTGACGAATGAGTGAATCGGCGATATCGGTGCGCTTTGCGGTTATCAGGCGTAGCGCTTCGCTGCTCTTATGTGTCATAGAAGCGATGGTCGCGGCCGCCTTTTTCTGTGATCCCGCCATAAACTTTAAGAGCAGAATACGATGGCATGGCGGCGGTGGCAGCGGTGGCGGCAGAGAAGGTGATAACGCAACGAAACTTTCATTTAAGCAGAGAGCCCAGCTATGTTACTAAAAGCGATTTAAAGGAATAGATACGGTAAACAAATTGTGTGATGTTCTTTAGCTCGACATCCGCCTTCCGCTCGCTTTTGGATCAACGTTACTCGATGGCCTTGGGGTGTTGACGCCAAATTTGACCTCCAGAAATGTGTTTTCTTGCCAGCCCAGCTACCGTCTTAATTTTTATAGTACATGCCAAGTGTTTTTGTATCTTTCTTGTACAATATTTGATACTTTGGTAGCGATCTTTATGAGTGACTCGTCAAATTACACTGCATGTCGTCATAGCAATAGGTGCAGCACGTCACTGATTGCTTACGTCGTGCTTACGCAAAAAAACATGGGCGAATAGCCAGCAATTTCTGCAGTCGAGAATAGGGGCCCTGCTATGCGGGCAGCTTTTGTCACTACCTCAGCTGAATGGCTACGGTCATTAGGTAAGCATCCTGGCGGTGGGTGTTTGGGGGGCAGTGAAATAGCCGAAAGCGGCCTATGTATTGTCGCTTATTCCCAGCTGCACAGGTCGCCGCCACTTCATTGTGTGCACGTCAAGTGTGTGCACCGGCGTGAACGGTGATCATCACGCCCAGCAGGCGCCGCAAGCAAGCGGAGCAGGCAGAAATGGGGGCGAGCGACGAGACCTCCTGATTGGCTAGTTTTAGTACACTGTTGGTTTGCCGCTTCCAGTGCCGTCGACGCCTGGCGAACTTATCTGTCCTCGGCAGATCGGTGGCAGACGACGTTTTTTCCGCGGCCGCACGTCGGGCGGACGCTGCCAGGCGTTGTTCGTCGACTTTTTGTGGCATATTCGCTCCATGTTCTCAGGCCTTATGGCGACCTGCCCGGTGTCCTTAGTTGCCGAGTGGACTGGGTTGGTGTATAATACAGAGTAAGATGACTACGACGCGGGACGAATAGACAATTCCATGTTTGTCCGCTAGAATAAAGCTCGGGTGCTTCCAAGTTTCATTCAGTTATTGGATGGGAAGTATGCTCACTCGCAAATTACAATGAAACGTTTTCTTTTGCGCACTCCGCGGAGAGAGAGAGAGAGAGAGAGAGAGAAAGACTTTATTTATGGCCAGCAGGGAGCGGGAGGTCGGGATGCGCAGAGCCTCCACATCTTACCCACGTTCACGACGTCTTCGGGACTAGGCCCCGCCGGCGTCGGCGTGAGCGGTGCGCGAAAGGTACTCGGGAGTTCGTCCCTTTCCCCCCCGTCTGCGACTCGCTCCGCTTCTGCCTGGCGAGAGCAGCCTCGAGCTGCTGGACGGCTAGAGTTTGTGCGTTCAGGTCCGTCGAATAGACGGCACTCGTTATGGTGTCCGGCAGCCGGCCGCGCAGAATTCGCAGGTCATTTTTCTTCAGAGAGTGGAAGGGCACTATTATTTAGCACCTTTCTAATCAGTGGTGATTGTATACAGCAGTGCATTACAAAACGAATGAATATTTACACTGAAGGGTGATAGGTTACTGGCTTTCATCACTGAAGCGTGTCGGCTCCAATTACAATTACTCGAGCTTTGCTAAAGAAATTTATAAAGGAGAGAGAAGGGAGCGACCTAGTTTTAGCAGAGTGACATAGCGGTTGCGGGGACTTTGGAAAGAGCTCAAGCAATCCTAAGCATTTAGTCAGTTTCCTGCATGTTGATAGATTCATTTACAAGGTCATGAGAGGCACTCAAACGTCCAGATTGCTGTAAGTTCTAGAGGTAAATCAAGAACAATCTTTTTTTTCTGTGGGAGGACATGCTTTATTACCTTAGGGCTTGTATTTCCGGAACCATGAAAAAAGAGAAACCTAATAACAAAGCTCATAAACGAGAGCACGCAGGAGATAATTTATTAGTGTGGCCCTGCTAACCCTAATTTACACTGCTCTAAGAACTTCAGGGTGTCGTGAAGCAACGGACATGTACTATTTATGGTCACTTCAAACAATGCTGCTGAGGAACAGGAGCGTCTGATCCTATACTTCGAACCATCCATCAGTGCATTTCGTGGCCTTTGTCATGTTTCCACCAGGACTACACTTGAACGTGTCAACGAAAAAATTTAGTTCTCGCAGGGGTTCGTTGCATAACTGTTGTGCGTCTTCTTCACCACACTTGAGGTGGCACCAGGCGATGAACAGGAGTTTAGCCCCGGACATATCGGGCTCGCCTTTAAGAATCTGTCGGAAGTTGTCCGTTAAGGGTTTCAGGACCGAGGCGACCGTCGCCAGGGCCACGGTGCGTTTGAGGAGGTCGGCGTGGAGCCGAGGTCCAGCGTCGTGCATGCAAGCGTGGGATTTGTTCCATTCATAGAACTCTCGCTCCGACCACCCTATCTTGGGGATGAGCCGAACTTCTACCATCGCGGATGCCATTATCGTGCCCAGTCCGGCCAATTTTAGCGCGGAGGGCAAGCTGGGATCAAAAAAGGGCAGGACGCTCACGTCCGGGCGCAGGTGGAAGCCAGACCTGTAGAGGTCGATCATAAAAAATCGCAAACTTTTTATAACCGCGCCGGGCGGATCCATTGTTACATCGCCATGGAAAGAGTTCGTGAGGCCGGTCCTGAGTCTCCTCCAGTTGACTAGAGGATCCTCTGTCATGTCTTCGTAGTTGGCGTAGTGCTCCTTGAGGGTGGAGTCGTCTGTCAAGTGGAGCAGCTTGAAGACCTGTCCCGAGTTGACTTCGTACGAAGGAAGCAGGCTCATGTCCGGGCGAAAGCTATGGGCGAACAACTTGCCGTAGGCGCCGCGAACTTGGCCGAGCATGTGGGCAATATCGTCTACCACTGGCCTGGGGAACATCTTGTTGACGTAAGGGGCGAGAAAGGCGTAACCCGCCGACTTCTCCATGATGGCGAAGCAAAACCGACGCTGATGTTCCAGGGCGCTCTGGTAACCACCGTGACGCCTGCTGACCCAGGGGGCGTACACGACGTTCGCCAGAATTTCCACCATGTACCACCGGTAAAACGCTTGCGCCAGCCTTGGGCTTGCCCTACTTGTAATGGTCGCGAAATTCCTGAACAGCTGCGGTAAATGTACGCAAAACTTTAGCGCTCCGGTGCTGTTGAAGTACTTGCTGAGTAAAAGATCCCAATCTGTTTGATTCATTCCGGGGACGAAATTGTAGACAGTGGTCTCAGTCCAGCATTCAATGCCCGTACCCGGTGAATAATGGGTATACCATATACCTCTCCATTCCGTGGTCACATTATTGTCAATCCTTTTCCAGTTGTCGTAGCTGATCTTAGGATCCCCGTCAGGCTGGAACGTCGCTTTCATCTGCTCGAAGTCTTCTTTCGACCGAGCTTCCCAGCCCTGCTTCTCCCTCCTGCTGACGTAAGCCACAACCGACTGACTCGGGCCGATCCGGAGGGTGAAGACCGAACTCGTCTGTCGCATGTATTCTATCCTATAAGGAGACGCGATTCGCCACGTGATGGCCAAGAAGAAGCTGGCCTTCAGAATGTCTACCGGACGGCCCCAGCCCTCCTTGACGAAGAAGCCGGCCTCTTTCAGAATCATCTTAACCGTCGCCATATTCGTGCTGTTTTTTAAAATGATGTCCTCGCACGACTGGTACGCCAAGGCGGCCCTTTGCTTTGCCGTCTGTCCCGAGCGGGGAATCCCTGTCTGCGCCCGGCTCTCCTTTGCCACGTCATCCACGAATTTCTGGAAGAGCTGCTTTTCGTATGCCTATGGAAAACAAAAAGAGTGCGAAACGATATGGTTCTCACGCATTGCAGGAAGAACGCGAACGTTCCCCCTGGGAGTGCGAAGTGCCACCATTTTAACCTTCGCCATCTGTTTAGGCCACGTCAATAATCCTCAACAGCGGAAAAGTAGTTTATTTCGCAGTTTTCCGCTACTACTAATTATTAACACATACCAAGATTATGTATGTTAGCACATGCAGGCTTACTTGCTCAGTGTACGTGCGCATACCGGGTTTTTTTTGTGTGGGTGCCTTGCTTTTACGCGGATTCAAGTATTTCCACTCGTGCCGCTTTGGCACCCTCGCGAGAGGTTCGAGAGCGTTTCCCTGTCTCTGAGAGGCACAATCAATTTTGAGCGGGCCCCAGAAATAACTGGAAGTAAGTAACAGGAATGCTTTATATAATTCGATGAGTTGCGTCGCCCGATTGAGGGAATTAGCTGGACCGCCGCGCAAGTAATCTGCAGCTTCATTTAGTGCGTCAAGTTCTCGTCGCAAGCAGCGCTTAGTACTTGTCGCATGGTCCTGTCTTATATTAAAGCTGGATAAAATGAGAGCTCGGAGCTCTGTCCTTATCTTCAAAATGTTGGTGTTGTGTAGTTGAGCAAAATTGTCAGGATAGGTATGTCTTGTCTACTAACCCTTCAGCCCCGAATTTTTCAGTTCGAACAAAAAATGTTTTTCTTTGCGTTCTCCTTAACTTATATACCTCATCATGGCCTTAGAAACGAAACAAAAAATAGATCTTGTGCTACAAGTAATTATCACTTTGCAGGCATGATGTCTATTGAGGTACCCAAGTAATTCCAATTTAAATGCCAGAAAAAAAGGTCTTGCTTGCTTTTTAATTTTAAAAAGCATTAGGCTACAATTAATGAAATGGAGCAGCTCGTAGCACAAGTATTTATTGGTTTGCAGACATGTCGTGAAACAAGGACTTAGGTTTCCATGTCGCCCCATCCTCAGCGTGGTCTTTGCTGCAACGCCCTGCTCTTTATATCGTTCAGCTCTTGAAAAAAAACTAGGAATGGTGATATCCCCGGGAAGAGGCAATCTTAAAAAAATATTTCCTAGAAAATTAGCTGTTTTGTTTTGTTCTCAATGATCTAGGGTTCATTTAGCGTGGTGTTCTAAATGAACGAATCCAGGTCCAAACGGGCTAAGATGTTGCCAAGGTAAGAGGGTCTCTGTCATACTTAAGATTCTTACAATTGAAGCCTGGGCTACCGCATTCGTGGCCAAACTAAAGATTAGCCTGGCTTAGATAGTCACGTGCAACAGTGAAACGTTGAGTACTTCGCATTGGGTTCCACAGCAGCGTCTATCCATGCAGGAACGGCTGCTGCGGCGGATGGGGTCACCCGGCGTAGCCAGCCAAACGGCTAAACGACTTGGTTTTCATTCCCGACATGGCCACACTGCAAGCAGCTACTACGACCACAGGGGTAGTGTCATCACAACTAACCGGCTCTCGGATGACTGTACGTAAACTCCGACGCAAACTAGTGTTCTGAGCGCAAAAGCATTAGTGTATAATTAAACTCCTTCACTGATTTGCTTCCGTCATGCCTTATCGTAGGGCTTCGTTCTTTTGTCGCTGGATACGATAAGTTTTGAGACCCTATTCCACGTCACGCTTTCGATTGTTTTCGATCTGTTTCTTACGCGTAGCGCAGCTGCTAGTTTATGCTTCCATGTGTACATAGAAACGAGTGGATGACAATGGTTCTTTTTGCTTCCTGTCATTTGGGTGTCTAGGCTGCGTTTTTCCGCTCTCTTTTAATTCGCTGGTGGTGTAGTCGCATGGATGACCAACTTTCAAAAGTGCCGAGATAAAGTGCGTTCAACAGAACCCTTCGCTCTTCAAACACACTTCAATCCTGGGGATTTTTTCTGTGTGGGCACGAAAATTCTTCGGTGTCCTAACCATATACGGCTGCTGTAAAAAACGATTGTGTGTGAATAATTTTCCTGAATGTTTTCTGAAAATGTTCTGACACGTATAAGCAGTCGAAGCCAAGAGCAAGTCCATCTAGAAAAAAACTAATTCTGATTACTGCAGTGTAAATTTCCGTAACTCTTTCCAAAAAAACAAACTTGTATTTTGTCTGCATGGCCCCTTTAAACTCGACAGTATTTGCTAACGAGGTGGCGTCGCCCCGCCAGCAAACAGCAGATAAAAGTATGGGAAGAACAACCATTGACATTCACCATCTCCTTCAGCTTCCTCCTTACACGGTGGCATAAACGAGAAGCGGCGCAGCGCGTCGGAGACAGAGCAATGTCATTCGAAAGCAAAACACTCCTCCAGCGGCAAGAGGACAGATCTATTCGACAATGCGAGGCGAAACAAGGCGTCGCACGCATTCAGATGGCATTATATTGTGCGATTAACAACACCCACAAATGGCTTTGGGTGTACTCGGATGTTTTATTTCCGTTTCAGGAGAACTTTCACCACCGCGCCTGTATGTTGCTGCTATATGTCCACCTGTAAATTGCACTGCACGAGACCATAGTCATAGCGCACTCGAGGAAAATGTTGCATAACGGAAGCTTAAAAAAAACCAGATTGGAGCACGTACATCAGCAAGATTATCGCTTGAATGCGCATAGCGGAATGGTGCGCACAATTTCGGGGCTACAAGCCATGCAGTCGATTTGACGCGAATCACATTAATTAATAGAAAACGTTTAAATGAGCGGTTAGGCTCCCGAAACGTCTACACAGCGCGAAGTTCGTCAAGGAAAACTGCTGAAGACCGAGAAAGCGACTTCAGTACGCCTAGTGCATGCATTGTGAGCTGCCTCCACCCTCTCTTCCCTAAAACAACTTGAACGAAGGAAGCGTAGCGAAGCCGCTACGCGTTTCCAGGCCATGCAAACAAAATAACTGCCACAATCAACACATGCCGCAGGAGCAGAGCAACTGCGGCGGCGTTGCTCGCCCGCAAATCACACCGTCTTTTTTTTTTTCACCGTGACCCCTTACCGAGCGACAGCCGAAAAACGCTAAAAGCGCCAAATGGGGCCCGGAAAGGAAAGAGGTGCAGTTTTCGTCTTCTTATTTTACCATCATTGAGAGTTAAGCGGCACAGTGGCACCGCTAAATGTTTGCGACTCGTACACGCGGCTCCGGACTCGAGTTCGTGATCAACCGTGTTTGAACTGTTGCCCTCACGAGTGCCTGCACTGACGAGTGCAACCACTCGCAGATACAGTACTCATCAGTATTTTACTAATGATTGCCACGTAATCATCAGTAGGCCTACTATGTATTCATGAGTACTATGTACGCATGAGCACTGTACGTATAAGTACTCAAGAGTGCTGTGTACTCATCAGTAATGTGTACTCACAAGTACTGCACCCAGGAGTACATAATACTCATGAGTACTATACTCTTGAGTACTCATACTCATAAGTGCCGTACTCGTGAGTACTGTACTCACGAGAATTGAAGTCTGTACTCACACTTCATCGGACTCACTCTTTTCATCTTGGTGTGTACTCATTCACCATCGTACTCAGTCGTGATTTTCAGTACAAATGAGTGTACTCACGAGTGAGTACGCCGATTTTTGTCCAAAACGAAGCGTGACATGATGCGAAGAAAGAGCGCGATGATGCACCAGATCCGGGTGCTGCGTCGGCTGAACGCTGGCGCCATATATTGTTATGCCAAGAAACTTTGCAGTGGCAGTATGAAATACATGTACATGGTGGCGCGCAGTTGAAATTATCGATAGAGTAGCTGATGCGAGCAGAAACTAACGAGATGGTTTACCTCTAGACGCTTATGTATCTTAACCGGACCATGACCGTCATTTCGCATAAACCAGAAAGTTCTGATTAGTGAGGTGCGAATTAACGAGCTTTCACTGTTTTAGGAGAACCACACAAAAAGGCGAGGGAACCGTAAAAGAAACAGAAAAGGTCATACGTGCTGTGAAAGCAATCCTAAGAAGCCTAGAATTTAATGTTCCTTATCGTATTATTCCAGGCAGGGTTCTTCGTACCTACACAGACGCCAAATGCTTCACATTTATATAGGTGAGATGTTGTACCCGACAACGCGCACCTACTATTGATTCTGCGCAGTCTTGCTGAAGATGGTGCTGATCGAACCCATTTTTCCTGTGACTGCAATGATTATGGCTTCAAAATGGTAATGAATGTCGCCTATTTATTTCACAACAGTTCTTGTTACTCTATGCGAGCGACAAAGAGAGCATAATGCGCTAAAAACAAATTTGCGCTTCTCGAAGGGTCTAGTTGGGACGCGCCTAAAATATTATCTAGCAAGCATGTTCTGTCACGTCAGTAGCTGCCCCTGGAAACAACGCTACTAGGATGTTAAAGCCGTCGTGCGTCTCTTGACACTGATCGCCCAGCAACCCTAGTGCCCTGAGAAAATATTTAGCGCTATTGCGGTCGCTTTTTTCTCGTGTTGTAGGGGGGGTCCACGTGCTGGCGTTCCTCAAGGCATTTCAATAATTGCATAGCCATTTGTTTTCAGTCACGGTTTCGAGCTACCGGGAAGGCTAGACTTAAGCGCCAGACACATGGACGACTGGTGCGCGCGATTCGCATGCGACTGATCGTTAGGACCGGTTTTTTATCGTTCCCTGGTAGGAGGAGGCTCAAGACGTGCGGCTGGCAAAGCAGATGCGGTCGTGCAATCGTTGCGATCGCCGCGGGGCCACAGCCAATGAGAACCCGAAGGTGTCATCGCGGATAAAGTTTCTTTCAAAGCCCCGAAGAGGCGCCAGCGGCAATTCCAATTATTTTGTTGAAAGCAGCCATCCACCGTCGCCGCCGCCAACCCGTGCTCTCTCCGCCAGGTAGACGTGTCAGCTACAGCGCTACAGCATGAACGAGCAGAATCATGGGTGCTAAATGTTCCCACACCACTGTACTGAACATATAAAAATGCAATGTATAACGTAATAGCACTATTCATTTTCACTTCAAGTTGATAACTGTTTTCTTTTCCTGCTCGGATTTCTCTTGCACATATCTAAATCGGCCTGAGTGCGCCTAAACAGCGAGGCAACCATGAAGCAAAGACCGTGGGCGGAGCGTCACCGACGACGCATCGCACGCGCGCATCGGACCGGGGTTCTAAAATTAACGGGTACAACTAGTCGTGGCGACAGTCGTAAGGATCACAGGCATGCGAACCGCGTGCACCAATCATCCATGTGTCTCACGCTTTAACCCTGTGTTGCTTACCGGGCCCTTCCACGCACCGCACACGTAGCGGTGAAAGTCGTCGCATGGCTGCGACTCCAGCGACAGACCTCGGCGAAGCTGCGTGGTTACTCGTCGGCACGCCTCGGAGTCGCACACGAGTGGAGGATCGGTCCGCGGATCCCCTGACGTTGGCTTGGAGGACGAGGCCGGCTTGGACGAGGACTTCGACGTTGGCGATGGTGGCGGGCTCGGTTTGAACGTTGAGGGCGTAGACGGGAGCGTGGAGGGGGTGGTGGTGGTGGAGGAGGGGGTGGTGGTAGTAGACGGGGGCGTGGAGGGGGTGGTGGTGGTAGACGGGGGCGAGGAGGGGGTGGTGGTGGTGGAGGAGGGGGTGGTGGAGGATGGGGTGGTGGTGGTAGGCGGGGGTGAGGAGGGGGTGGTGGTGGTGGAGGAGGGGGTGGTGGTGGTAGACGGGGGCGAGGACGGGGTGGTGGTGATGGAGAAGGAGGAGAAGGAGGATGAGAACGTGGAGGACGTAGAGGGGGGCGAGGAGAAGGTGGAGGTTGAGGACGAAGAGGTAGTAGGTGAAGCGAAGGAGGAGGCGGTGGAGGAAGACGAGGTTCGCGAGGAGATCACATCGGTCGAGGGTCCGGGGTGGGAGCCCATGGCTTTTGTCATATGGAGCAGCAACAGGGCAGCGAGCACTATCACGACAATTACGAGCACACCGATTATGATCTTCATGTGTCCCCCTTTGCGTGGAGGCGGCGTCGAAGATGGATGGCGGTGGTTATCCTTTGCCTCATTTCGATACGGCCCGCTTTTGTCGGTGTCAGGTGCTTGATCCGAAGTTTGGTTTCCGCTTGGCGCCATTCCACCCAAGACATGCGCACCCTTCTTTGGGGGAAGCGAGCCATCGTCACCCAGCGGTTCGGAGGCGGATCTCTTTTTACTCCGCGAGAGGGACGATGTTTTGATATTCCCTGGTTCGGAAATTGCCATTCCACCCAAGACATGCGCACCCTCCTTTAGGGGAAGCGAGCCATCGTCACCCAGGGGTTCGGAGGCGGATCTCTTTTTACTCCCCGAGAGGGACGATGTTTTGATATTCCCTGGTTCGGAAATTGCTTCCTCCTTGCTGGCCAGTGGAAGGGAGCCCTTCTTGCTTTCCGTAGGTTTAAGAGAACCTTTCTTGCTTCCCGAAGGCGAAACAGGATCCTTCTTGCTTCTTTTAGGCGAAGGAGAACCCTTTTTGATTCCCGCAGGCGAACCAGGATCCTTCTTGCTTCTCTTAGACGAAGGAGAACCCTTTTTGATTCCCGAAGGTGAACCAGGGTCCTTCTTGCTTTCCGGAGAGGAATGAGAACCCTTTTTGATTCCCGCAGGCGAACCAGGATCCTTCTTGCTTTCCGGAGAGGAATGAGAACCCTTTTTGATTCCCGCAGGTGAACTAGGATCCTTCTTGCTTTCCGGAGAGGAGTGAGAACCCTTTTTGATTCCCGCAGGCGAACCAGGATCCTTCTTGCTTCCCTTCGGCGAAGGAGAACCCTTTTTGATTCCCGTAGGCGAAAGAGAATCCTTCTTGCTTTCCGGAGAGGAATGAGAACCCTTTTTGCTTCCCTTCTTTGAACGAGCACCCTTCTTGCTGTCCATCGGTGAAAAGGAGCCCTTCTTTCCTGATGGCTTAGAAACTGCGTTCTTGCTGGTTCCCGGTGACGGAAGCAACGCATTAGGCTCCTCGTTCATGGCTGTCCTGCCAAAGACGAAGAAGAAAAAAAAACCCACCGGTGTCCTTAACACCAGGAGAATGGCATCAATGTATCCGACGAGAATGACTTTGTTCTGTAAGTCCTGTTATACGCTCTCTGGAGTACAGCGAAGAGTAACAATAACGCCGCTATCATTCAAATGATCAAAACGCAATGGTTTGTTGTTGTTAAAATTTATGGCATGTTATAAAACTTTCCTTGTAGCAATTTTTTCCGCAACGCCCCTCAAAGTGTGAAAGCTCAGCTCATGCTCATCTGTTTATTATTGGCAGCGAAGCTGTTTAGCGAATCGCAATTTTTCGTATCCGCAGTTTAAAATAGCAAGACAAGGCCAAGCGCACGCACTCACGTGAGCACAAAACCTTGCAGCGACTGCTCGCCAGTTCACAAAACAAAAAAATGTCGAGCACTCGTTGGTACCTGCCTAGCGACCACAGGCAAGCGCCCCGGCGCATTTTCGTCAAGTCAAATGGCCAAGATTGCGGCGACCGCCGGCAATTGAAAAATAAAAAAATTGGCCGCGTATCTGCTCCTTTCGTTGCAAATGCAGTCAAAAGACGATAGTCTTTATCGGTTTTTGCGAAGTAAATGCCTCCCTTCGCTTTCCCGCTCACCTGTCATGTTGTTCCTCTGGCGTCGCGCTCCTTCCAAGGTAAGGACGCCAAAGGTTTGCTTAAATCATTTTAAATTTCCCGCGTTCCACTGCTCCAAATCGGGTGTCTCGATGCGAACGCTGCCGTACGGCGGAGACGCGCCTTAATCGAGGCGCCGTACTTCAGCGTTTATAGAACCGCATTTCCCTACTCAACGTGCGTTGCAAGCAGAACGGGGAACTTATATACTGGAACCTTGCGTAACTGTTGCCGGTTGATTTCTTAAAATGACGCCAGAAGCTATAGTGGCGCGGGCGACAGCGGGCGACGGCGGAGTGAATTCTTTTTCTGCAGTTGATGAAGTATTTAATTTCGCAAAAGTCAAGCATGTTTGATTTTTTATAAAGGAACACTGCAAATATCACTTCTGTATTGATTTGTTGTCTCATATTTTCGTAATGTCTTGTTCTTTTTCAACAATGTTGACAAGTATGAACAATACACCGGACATAGACGGGTAGATTTAGGTGTGACTATATAAGACTATTGCGCAGGCATTGTTTTGCTTTGGCCGGGTGGCTCAATCGAGTCACAGACAGACAGACGAACATACATACAGACATACAGACAGACCAAAATGTCTGCGTTTAAGTAGCCCAAGAAAGACTATCATCTTTAAAAACCACGGAAAGGCGGAGCGCTCGTGTGTGTTCGCGCCTCGCGATGACCGCCCGGCGACCCCGGGCCCGTTTGCAAGCCAGCACACCCACTTAGGAAGATTCACCAGGATTGGCTATTAAAAAAAATTTCGAGCGTTCATTGTATTGATTTCAACACTTGCTCGGAACGAGAAAGACTCCGGCGTTCGCCGTAATCGTGGCTCCCGTCGAGAAAAAAAACGTCATAATGTACGGCCATCCAATGTTCTTGTATGGTGAACCTCCGACGTCGCGGGGCATCCGCAGCAACATTGAGGGCAATGCGCGTGAACTGGCGGAACATCAAGGGTCTGCATCTTGCTTATGGCGTACACCTGTGGCCATCATTGAAACAGAAGTTATGTCCAATGATTATCACTCCCAAAAAAATTGGGCCCATCTCCCCGCGAGGGGGACTCGAGCAAATGCGTCGCATAGGGGGTGGGTGTATTGCATTAACGTTTAGTGTTTGGGGAGTTGGTGTTAGTGAATGCGTTGTATCAGCAGCTTCTTGACGTAGTTTGAATGAGTCAAGGATATAAGGCGCGTTCGTAGCCTTTCATTTTGTGTCGGTTTTGTGGCGCAGTGGGAAGAGCACCATGTACCTCGCATTCCGCCCACAGGTAGTGAATGCGTTCTATCAGCAGCTTCTTGACGTTGTTTGAATGAGTCAAGGATATAAGGCGCGTTCGTAACCCTCCATCCTGTGTCGGCTATGTGGCGCAGTGGGTAGAGCGCCACGCACCTTGCGTTCCGCCCGCAGGGTCGTGGGATCAAAACCTGGCGCCGGTAAGTAATATTTCTTTTTTATATAGTGTAGGGGGAGGGTTGCGGACTACGATGGACAACTAGAACGGGTGAAATCAGGAGTTAAAGAAATGCTCTGCATTTAAAAAATTCAGGAAGCTCACAGTTATATCGACAATGATGAAGCAAATTTCCATGCGGAAGTGCAGAAGAAGCAGATGGGCTGCAATTGTGGATTTAAACCTTCATGATGGTGGTGAAGGGTGCGTACAACATCGATACCTTCAAGTCTTACCAGTTAGTGTGAGCTTCGTTCATCTTTTTCCCCCTAGATTAGCAGCTACAGCGACCAATGTATAAAACGCAGAAAATGTTATTCGTAAAAAAAGAAAATACGTCATTGTGTCAGCGCGTGTATTTACATTTGAGCTTACGTACCAATCAGCTCTTTTTTTATACTTTCCAGCACGTATTGTAACTACGTCATCCGACTAGGTTTCAATGTGATATGTCAAACATTCTCAGTATTCCCGGGAGATAAAAGAAATCATGTGGACCTCCGTCTAACGACGACGACTGTTTAACGCGAAGCTTTCTTGCGATGGATTAATTAGGTGGCCAATCAGTATGTGCTACTTGGATGCACGCCCTCCTTTCATATAACAACCGCGGCAACTGTCGGGTGTGCACTCCGTAATCGTAACGCTTGGGTTTGGGGTGTACGGCAGGAATGGGTACCTGCTGTTTGGCGTTCACTTAGAGCCATGTCGAGCGGGATCAATCCCATAGACGCCGGCTTCATAACGCGAAGGACTCAGGTTCAATTCAGGCCACAGGAACCGTTTTTTTAAATGCACCCACGATCATTTATAACCATCGTCAGAGAAAATTGGCTTTCCTGCAGGGCCTTCTGGCATACAACGGTATCAAGGAGGAAAATAATGCTTCGCTATAATATGTTCCTCGCAAATCTGTGACTTCTACCAAGCTATTCGCGAGATGGCAGCATAACTACTGTGGTGCTGAGATTTATTTCGGATTCGTGGGTTAACTGAATGCCAAACAGTATTTCTTTTTTTGGTGGGGTGGGGGTACTCGCTATGTGGAAAAGTGTGCATAATGATTCAGAACTGTTGAGCTTCGCACGGGGGAAGATGTTTGATTGCTTGCCCTAACCAGGAATTAAGGTGACCAATCTCTGCATGGCCCTTGCTCAAAGTGAGAGGCTTAGGTCTTAATGAGGTCGGATATATACTTCTAAACCAGGGTAACCTGCACCCGTAACCCGCACCCGCAGTATTTCGCTATAGGCGCCTGGGGATTCTAAAAACGCACGGACAGTATTACAGATCACGCCAAAAAGGGATGTTTATGATATAAAGCAGGTAATTTGCAATACACACGAAGAATTTTCGACAGACGGGCGCATCACTTACAAGTGTTTGTTCGCTTGGGTATCTTTCCCAGATGTGCGAGAAAGCAACCGTTCTTCGCCGGTGCGCCCGGTACTCTGCGCGTTTGTACACACTGCGCTTTTGTTCCGCTGCAACACTAGGGCTAGCCGGGGTTCCTTCCCTACGGCTTACTGTTGTAGCCCGAGCAGGACGATCTCAGCTACGCAATCAGTTCACAAACAACCTCATTACTAATCCCACTGGCTCCTATAACACCTCTTAGACCATATATAGACAAGTAGACCTCGGATAGCCTCCCCTGTCTCTGTGAGACAGCCCCGAACCACTTTAACCATAAGCCTAACTAGCCTCATCATTGACGTCCTCCGTCTTGGCAACGTCGTGTCATACCCAACACGTTTAAGACATGACACTTCGCCGGCTCCAACTACGAGCATAGGAATCACATCCCTCAGAAATGCGCCTACTGCGTCCGGAAAAACCTCTACCCACGACGCGGTCCTGTGTGCTGAAGTCTCTTCCCGCTTTTAGCCACTACCCCGGCATATTCTCGCTTTTGACATCGGGGAAGGGTCATTCCGTGCCAAATGTCCCAGCGGTAAAGTCGACCATCACGCATTTGTTCAGCAGAAATTGTGGGTCATCCTCGCATTGCCTAGAACGCTGCCTCAAAGTGTTTCTGTCGAAAAAAAAATTGTTCTTTTTCTAGCCCCCTTTCATCTCCAGATTTAAAGCAAAGTTGCGTTTGTCAAAAAATTAACAAAAGTGTCAATTCGTTTTCAATTGCCACCGTTTTTTTGTGGACAACGTGTTGAGGCCCTGGGCTGCACGATGCCATTTTTTTAATATTCCTGTTTTTTTTGTTGGCGTTACGCCACTGAGAAAATACACGACGTTCAGCATTTCCTTACATTTATAGCATATACAAGCACTCTCTCTCACGCAATGAAGCAATTATTTCTGTATTTCACCATTGCGGAAGATTGGCAAACTATATTGACACTGAAAAAAGAAATGTGCTAGAAAACATTTGCCAAATTTGGAAAAAATTGCCTTCCTGCCTATAACCACCCGAAAATTTCGCATTGATGTGCTTGCAGTAAAAATATCAAATAGGGGGCATTCGCTATTACAAATGATCCAAGTTTATTTCAGAAATTTTAATCACAATAGTTTTTGTTTTAACAGAGACAAAAATTTTGAAGTTGTATCCAGTACACCCCGTTGTTCACAGAGCGTCTTCTCTGCATGGCATGCGCATGCCTGCATGAAAGACGCACGATCCAGCGGGTTCGAGCTCAAGAATACCTTTCCTCGCAACGGTATTTCGCAGCTTCAGTACAGGAAAAAGGGATGATTCGTCTGGTGGTGGGAAAAGTACAACCTGTAGCTAGCGGTGGAGCGTCCATTCTATGGGCACGTGTAGACTCGGCGGTTCGCAGGACATAGTAGTAGTAGTAAACATTTATTGGAGCAAAAGGGAAAGGGAAAAGGGTGATGGTGAAGCGTCCCTAGTCCAGGATGCCTCTCGACCGAGCCGACTCAATGGCCCGAGAAACCAAGGCCCTCTGGCAGGCCGGGTCCGGGATGGTCAACTCAGTCTCCCACTACTCCGGTGTAGGGAAGGGGGGTGGGTTAGGGGAGTGGGGATAGGAGTATACGATGTGGAATGTGGTGATTGGGGTGTGGCAGTGTTGGCATTGACGGGGGTAGTTAGTGGGTGCGATCTGGTGGAGGATGAGGTGATTGTAAAAGGTACCGGTCTGGACATAGACGCGCATTTAAAGCATCAGGGTTGGTTATCCGTGATATATTATATGTATGTCGAACATTACGAAATAAAAAGTGGCGGATTCATAGAGTTACACGGATTTACTTGTATTAGTTAGCGGGAATCACACACACTGATGCTTTAAATGCACATTTGATGTCCAGCCAGCCGTTCAGTTACACGTACTCATAGAATGTACGCACCACCGTCAGCTACACGTTGTACGTTTCCCACCAACACACGAATCAGCCCTATTTCCTGTACTGACGCTATACGAAATGCCATTTGCAGGGAATGGTATTCTTGCAGCGTGAACGCACTAGCTCGCGCGTCTTTCATGCAGGCAGGCGCAAGCCATGCAGAGAAGAGGCTATGTGGAACAACGGGATGAAGTAGTGTCGGTATACAACTTCAACATTTTTTTCTCTGCTAAAAGAAAACCTGTTCAGATCAAAATTTCTGAAATAAACTGTGGTCATTTGTATTCGCGAAAGCCTTGTATTTGATATTTTTACTACGAGCACTAGAATGCGGAATTTTCGTGTAATATGGGCCAGAAAAAAGGTTTTTCTAAATTTGACAACTCTTTTCTCTCACATTTGTCCTTTTTTCTGTGGCAGTATATTTTTACCAATCGTCCACAATAGGGAAATACAGAAACAATTACTTCATATTTGCTAGAAATGTTTGAAAATGCTCAACATCGTGCACTTCTTAATGGCATAAAGGCAGCAAAAAAGCAGAATATTTTAAAAATCCGGGACAGAGCAGCACAGGTCCTTAACATGATTTCCACAAACAATGACGGTGATTGCAAAGGAAGTGTTTTCTTTATTCATTTTTTGAGAGCCGGAACTTTGCTTTAAACCCCGGAGATAAAAGTGCGGCAATAGAAAGAACAAAACTTTTTTGGACAAAAACATTTTGAGGGAGTATTGTGGGCCATGCGAGGATGACACACGATTTGTACTGAACAAATCTGTGTTGGTTGTCTTTACGGGTGAGACGGTTGGCCTGGAAAGACCTGTTTGACAACGTTTCATTCAGGCTGATTCTCTCTCAAATAAATCAAATAGGCTGCTGTCTTGGGACATACAGCGACATCACTGGATTTCTTAGTCAATGGCATTCTATTGTAAAGACAGAGGCACCCTACAGGGCAGCACCCTCCCCTCTTCTCTTCATCATCACTTTCCTGTATTTCCTTCCAATACTCCAGCCATTTCTCGCGCTCATTATGAGCCGTATGGAGGTAGTTTTAGCATGAGGACTGACACGGATTCATCAGGAGATGATTGAGGTGGGTCTTTGAACTACCGCTGATGTAAATCGACCAGCCTCCTCAATGGGCCTTTAATGTCCCACTCAAAAATTAAAAGAAAAGTCCTCGTCATCGCAAGGAATTACCCTTCAGTCTATTCACGAAGCTATCGAAGTCACCTACAACGTACATCTCGTCACTCCCGTACATACATTCAATCTTAGCCTGACTGAACAAAGAAATATTTGCCACTTAATATTACAAGTCCTTTAAAGGTGTGCCATATATGCTCCATCCCATCTAGGAGCAAGACCTCCTCCTCCTCATGAGCGCCGTCCTAATCTAAAAAATCGCCCGTTTTATATCCCTTCCCTTACGCTCCCTACACAAGGTCTGCATGACTTTGATCGAGTCAACATAGGACACTAATGTGGGTAAGGCGTTGTGTCCTCTCGCTACCATCATCATGGTCCTTATCCCTCTACGCTGTTTTCTTCTGCGTTGTTTTTTCTTCGCCGTTAAAAGCCCTACAATTGCGTTATTAGCGTAAGCCTGCTGGGATCCTGTATTTACGATGCGTAAAATTACTGACGTTGTCTTGAGCACACGTTTCTAGTATACGTGCCTAAAGAATCGATATTTGGTTGAGTTGGTACTGGTTATGCAGAGCCGCGTAATACACGACGTCAGGAGGGAAAGAAGACGGCAGGCCGACGCTGCTTTTTCCGCGAGCTCTTCCGGTTAGCAGCGTGGCCCTGTCGTCTTCTTTCCCTCCTGTCTTTGACTATTACGCTGCCGTTAAAGATGCATACGTGCGTAACAAGGAGGACGCAGGTACTGTCTTTGTCAAAATTTTGTGGCCCACGGCGACCGTGGCCGGAGCAGGCGCGCGGCCGAGCAGGGGCGCTGCGCTTGCCGCTGTCGGCTGGTTGCGTGGCTAAAGAGAGCGAGGGAAACTTTTGCTCTTGCTTTTGTAGTGTGTCTGGCGCGACAAGTGCTGCGCTGAAGCGAAGTGTGACTGCTCTTAGAAACCGGTGCCGCTGCATTTATCGCGCCAGCCATCTACGAAAGGGAGCGCGAAAGTTCCCCTCCCTCTCTTTAGCCTCGCAACCAGACGGCAGCGGCAAGCGCAGCGTCCCTGCTCGGCCCCGGGCCTGCTCCGGCCACGGTCGCCGTGACCACAAAATTTTGACAAAGACTGTACACTTTCAAGCCTGCATATTTCGCGTGGTTCACCATTACTAAGCTAGAGCAAGGGGTCAGTCGGAGACTAGGGGATGGATGTTGCCGACGAGGGGTGTTCGAGTTCTGTAACCACATTAACGCAGTCATCTTTACTGTTCTGCATTGTGCCTAGGACGCCCTTTACGCCGACTGCGCAGAATGGGCCCTTCTGCGCAGCACGGACGCAGAATTTTGGCCTAGTACGGTGTTTGATAGTTTTGATATATTAGTACTCTTGCTTCGCATGATTACCCAAGCGAAGCCAAGGGATTTAATTTCGTCCAAGCTGGGCGGGTACTGCGCGGACTCTATACGTGTGCTTTGAAACAAATGAAAGCAAAGACGGGGGCGACTTCTGATTGAGCTACACATACGTGCATTACGGTAGGCTGGGACTCTATTGGCAAGACGTCAGCTACAACGCACTGCGTGGAAACGCCCAAGTTACTGAACCAACAAAACGACGGGGAAATTTTGAAGTTTTCAAATACAGTGTACAGCTACCGTCATGGTTGAGTTGTGGAAAAATTTGCGGAAACCGCGTGTAAATTTGTCTAATATTTTATAATAAAATATAATTTTGGGATCGGTGGCCATCGAAGGAGTCCGGCTCGGGAAATGATCTATACGACGAACGTTGTTTCGATTACGCTCGAATTGAAGCAGCAGGACTGAGTTCCCGCCCACGAGAAGCGGAAGCGGAGCAAACGATGTCTATTTATGCTGGCTGACAGGCTTTCCATGCACGCAGTGGAGTGCAACGTCAATGTTAACGTTCACTTCGGCATCTTGTCATCTTGATAATGGTTTGGAGAAGGCCACATACCAAGTGGTAGTACAGCGAAGAGGTACAGCAGAGGTGTCCTCGCATAGCAGTGAGCTAGGGACCGGCTTGTAGGAGGACATGGGCACAGACTCATACCATTATTGTTAGTAAATTTCCCGCGAAATTCTATGACGTGCGTGTTTGAAATCAACAACACGTACGTTTTCTGAAGGTCGGTTGTCACACACACAAAAAAGGAGTTCACTCGGGCAACCCCATCGCAAGAGGCTTGTTTTTCTGCTTCGGTAGTTCGCATTCGTTTTCAAGGTAAAATAGACATTTTCTCTCAACGGGGAGTGTACAATCACAAAAGGCAGCTCTCGCTATCGTTCTGTTCGACCACACATTAGCAATGATCCATTGCAGAGGCCCATAGGCTTCACAGGTTTTATGCTGTTTTGTAAGCAATTCAGTTGCAATGTTGTTACGGGAATTCTCAATCGCGCTCTACGCTTATACAATTTTAATCTCGCTCCGTGAGGCTAAAGCAAACATTCAACTTGCAAATATTCGCCGAGCAGGAAGCGTTTGACATATCTTGTTTTGCACATTTAAGGAGACTTTGCTACTGTGCTGGGGATGCGTTGCGCTTAGTTCCAATATTCTCCACCCCACACATGTCGACGCACCACAGGTGACGGCGAGTGACGCGGCAATAAACAAGTGCAAAGAAAACCGCAGCGACTGCCCAACGATACCGATTGTTTTACGCTTCCGCTTCTTGAGGAACCACAGAAAAACCCCGGGAAAGCTCTCGTTTTCTCGTGGCGCGATGAAATTGCCTGCAGCGGTGAAATGACTGCCACATCTGACGAAACGGCAGGTTCAATCTGTGCACGCTTCGTGCAATACATGGTTATATAGAAAGAGCAAAATAGTCGGATGTGCTCAATAAATTTCAGTTAGTTTTACGCTCACAGATACCAGTTATGCGACGCCATGCACGGTGCCTGTACAATTTCGATGAAGCCAGTGTAGCGCACCGATACGTGCTAAGGAATGAATTCAAACACCAGGGTTTTGCGCACAAAGGACAGACAACGTTCGCTTGCCACGAATATCGGGCGTACTCGCCTGCCGTCGACACTCGCGTCGAAGCAGCGCAGTGGCAAAGAGCTTACCTTCGGGCTGGTTAAGCACTTGCAGGAATTTCGTAACCGCCCTGGCAACGGTTCGCATGCCCCCGCAGACCACCTCGCGCCTGAAACGAAAGCTGAGGAGGATGATGATGATTTCAGTGCAATGATAATGCACTCAACATTGCTGAAAGAAGCGAGTGGCGCTCATATTATTCTGTAAAAGGCGAAGAAAAGGGAAACGCGGGGAAATATATCTGCATTGGTTTGATTTTAAGAGGAGGACCTCAGCTCCCTGGTGTGGGAGGAGGGGGTGGGAAGGAGGCAGGCGCCCGCCAAATCACGCACTCCAAGCCGCTAGCCTCGCCGAACTGGGCTATGTGACTAGCAGGTGCTTGAGTAAGATAATATCGCGACCCCAGCACTTGTCTCTCCTTGGATTTTTTCGTAAAACGGGAGCAATGTTGTACCTTGAAACCTTGCCCTTGTTCCGCAAGGCAATCTGTCGCAACAAAAAAGAAAGGTGTTTGTGTGTCTCCATATGTACAGCTGCAACATCAGAATGTTTAAATCGCTATGGTCGTATGGATGCAGATCAAAAGCAGAGCAGTGCACAGCAAAATGCTGCATGCTGGCTTTGCACACCCAGTGGCAAAATGTGGGCATGCATGGGACAGTAATGTTAATGCCCCTTTTCCAGAGCGAGAGACCGTCATTTGCTGATGATACCTGGTGTGGTGGTTGTGTTTGCAAGGACCTTATTAATAAATATTTTTCTGGAATAGCGAACGGCTAAGCAATTAGTGGTCCGCGGAGGAAAAATGCGTTTCCCACCCTCTGGCGTTGAAGAAAACGAACGTAGCCTCGTACACGCGCCATTTCGAAGTGGCCGCCAGGTAGCGAGTCCGTATGGGAGGAGGGAGGGGACGCCGATCGGTAGCAGAGTAGGGTAATGACCAGGTAGAACTCCAGATTGTGAGTTGGCAAGACCGCGGACCCACGAGTGCCACTCTGTGCCCCGTCGTTTAGGTGACCTTAGCGTCAACTTCGTTTTTGTGGTTGTGTTGGGAGATACGGGGAGGTGCTCCCCCGCGGCCTCTCCTCTATTAGGCGAGTCAATGCTTTGTAGCGCTTCAAATAAGTTAGTGTACATGATTGAAGGTCTGGCGCTGCCTCGTACAGCCTTCCTGACAGCCAGATGCTTTGTGCAGGCATTCCGTGTTCCAGCAGTATGGACAATTCGGCTGGTCGGTTTTGGTTTATGGTAAACAGCACTCGATAACACATGATAACACACAATTTCGTTGTGGTTTTGTGTGTCTCCGCATCTCGCGTACGTGTCTCCGAGTGCTGTTTGCTTGGTCCAGGCGTAGACCCGGGCCTTCTTGGAGAAGGATATGTACCAAGCCAGGGCCTGACGGAATTCGTCGAGAGCAGCTTCAGTCGGTATTGCATTGTTGTTGCTTGCGATGATTGGGCTTTTAAGAGAAGTTCTCTCTCTTTGAAGAGGCGCGAGTGGAAGCATAGGTCGGCATAACAGAAAGAACTCACTTGAACTTTTTCATAATTTTTCCCCTTCATGATGTACTCATTCAAACTGAGACTCAAAAAGCTAGTCTGTCCTCAAAATCACTGCTACTCATTCATAGCACACTCATATGCAATCGTACTCGCATGTACTCACTCATCTGTTCTCACGAGGACTCGTACTCAATCTTTACTCATGAGTACTCAATTCTCCTGTACCCACTTGTACTCATACTCAATCTTTACTCACTTGTGCTCGAACTGTATTTTTACTCTCGAGTACTCGTACTCATCTGTACTCACTCGTAGAAAACTGCTCTGCACGCACGATTATTAGTACTCAATCCGCACTCATTATTAATCCAATTCGGTCTGTACTCAGGAGTACTAATTTGTACTTGCGAGTACTCAACTTATCTGTGCCGTTAGCAAGGGATAAGCTCGAGTGAAAGAACAAATAGAAAAAATTTTAAATGTTTAATTCCTTAGAAAAACTGGGTTTACATATAGATCACGAAAGATGTGCCCGGGAACAACGTCTGACGCGGTGCACTGTCGTAGGGCGAAATACTGCTGAAAGGCACGTACGCATGAGAATGAAACGGAACATAAACACTCGCATGGCGTCTGGTGTCTCCTCGGGTTCTCAGGAATAACACAACGAACTCTCGGGCGCGTTTTGTTGTTGTGGGGCTCGGGGCTGTTCAGCGCGGCCGTTGTACCAAATTGCAGTTTTCTGCGTGTGTTCGGGCGACAGCTTTTGTGGCCAGTTTTCGTTTGTCGTTGCGCTGATGTTCTCGGAATCATCGGAGCTAGCTGGCAGGCTCCTCTATACGTTTGTTCCTGCCCCTAGGCAAAATTAGGTGTCCGCGTAGATTGACGCCCATTCATATTCAGATCACTCACCGTTCATTCACACTTTCCCGATGCTGGCGTTTGTTTTCAGTTGTTGTTCGGGACACCAGACACCTTGTTAAGAGGGCGTTCGTCTCAATTAGGTTCAATGAATTTGAAATCGGCTTCATTTTTTGTCGCACCGTCGTATTCACTTCGCCAAACACAAACTTTGACACACTTTACGGAGTTGGATTAGTCCCGTCTCTTTCGTCGGCAATTGTGGCCATGTAGGTCATTGCGTACTTGATGCGTGTGGGAGCGTAGGCGTCCGTCCTATCCGGTGGCGAGCTGCGGTGGGCAAGGACAGCTCCAATCTTCGGGGTGAGCGACCAGGGCGGTCACCCATGGCGCCGCGAAAAGGGGGCGCTGACGTCTCTGAAGGACACCCCCCCCCCCGCTCCCTCCCTTTTCTGCCCACCCGGCTCTGTCTTCCATCCATCCAAAGAAGAGACAACGGTGGGCTGCGCTATGAAGTGACGGAGAAAAAGGCTGCGTTCAAATATTCCAGAATTGAGAAGCTTACACCAAAAAACATGGACCCACAATTTCACAACCCAAACCAAGGATACGAAAGGGGGATTGACCTTTCCGAGAAACCGCCTGAGGATGCTTCGCCTCCCGCCGGACATTCGCGAGTTGATCGGCTCCCCGGAGCACGGCAACCAACTCAGGGCCGTCCAGCGGCTCGAGGAAGCTCTGGCGCTGCAACGGCGAAAGGAAGCCAGCGCCCCTCGCCTCCCGGCCCCCGCGGGGGTCGAGCGGACGGCGACGGCGCGGGCGATCCGAGTAACCCGCGCGGCCGGCCGGGCACGACGCCTCGGGCTCCGCCCGCTACCTAGCGCAGGTAGTTAGACGAGGTGCGGCGAAGCCCTGCGTGGCCTGACCCGCACCTTTCTCGCAGGACGAATCAATACAGGTCATTTCTCTCTCTCTCTCTCTCGGGATACCGAATGCCCAAAACTAACAAACAAAATGTTGAAACAAGAATAAAACTTTATCTGAAAGGGCGCCTTGTGGCGAACGTGTCGGCCCGAAAAGTAAGCTCTACTTAAGGCCATAAAATTCACGTAAAAAACTGAGTTGGGGCGCTATTCCAGAAGGTCCGAGTGTGAGTGAAACTCGGCCAAGGCGGAGCTGTGGTGATAATAATAAGCTCATGATAGTATTTCGGGGCAGGGTTAAAACGCATTAAAAATGCGATTCTTGCTATTTGGTGATTATTGAGGTGACGATTACGTCGGTCCAGGGCAGCGCGCACCAAGGATTCGCCACTAGGGCGGGGCGCATCTTTCAGTGCTTTCTCTCGCTCCACTGATGCACTGGTGGCTACTGGGGGCACGCCAATCCAATTACTTCATTTTATTGTACTTTTACTTCAGTAATCTGTATTTCACTACGAAGTTCATTTTATTCTTTAGTTCATGCATTCATATGATCTTTGTCTGGAATTTTTCGTCCTAAGAAGTAGTTTCTGTCGTTTGTGGCGCACAGTGCAATCCCGTGATTAGGACAGACTGGCAAAAAAAGAAAGCGGGTGATGAAAGCGCGCCACATTCAAAAGAGTTGCTGCTCGTATTAAGTTATCGAAACTCTCCGATTTTCGACACAAAATGTCCTCGGCGCGGTTCAGTCTGCTTACGTGCTTTTAAGGCGAAACCCTGGTGAGACGCATTAGCAACATTTTCTTAATTTATTGTACTTGCGCTTTTTTCGTCGCTTTCGTTTCTTTTTCTTTTGTCACGGATTACTTTAAACGGCTTTTTTGTGCTGTTGTGTGCTTGCGTCAGTTTCTTTTCTTTCATTTGTTCGTCTTAGTGTGCAAGCAGACTGGAACACGCCACAGCCTCCCTAGATTCAGGGTTCGGCGAAGGTGGTGCGCACCTGTCCTACTCCCGTGACATCACATTCAGGCTTCACACTGCACGCACTATTCTACAACTGTTACCTTTCGAATCTACAGTGTTACGAATTTTGCGAACAGTGCGGGTTAGTTCCTCAAAGGTCCAAATTCCGGGCCCATCCCCCAAGTAGCCATGTGTTACGAAGGAAGGAATAGCAGCAAAAAAAAAAACAACTTTTCATGTTTGTTTGCTTTATTTCATTTTGCTCTTCACCGCTCTTGTTCGAAGAAGCTCTGCACAGCCGGTTTTTTTTCGTAGAGTTCAATCTCCTCACAACCCTCTCTTCCGTCGTGTCCTTCCCACTCCCGCTTACCCTCCCTCTGGCGTCACCCGGTTACTTTAATTCTTAACTCTCCCCTTTACTCGCTTTCCGTGCTCTGCTTCCTGCCATACGACGGTGACGCTGAACAAAACCCGTTGAAAGGTGTTAAGATCTCCTCTCACAATAGGGACGCGCGGTTGATTGTATTGTCGAGAGGATAATAAAAAGATGCAACAGGCCATCAAGCTATCGGGGTATTTGCCGTACCAGCATCGACCTTGTGGAAGAGAAGGCATGATTATGTCGAATCCAGACACGGGGATATGCGCCAAAGACGTGACAGGGGGGAAGATGAACCCCATAATGTGCATGCGCGAGAAACGAGCTAAGTTATCTCAATGCTCGGACCTGCGTTCCTATCGGCTTCACCCCTGTGAATACACCACCTCAACCGACAATCGGTGCGTCGACTGTCTCCTTTACAGCATACGTAACACGTATAAGCAATCCTGTCAGTAACGTTTTCATATGAAATGCGCGCTACGCAGCCCCTCGAGGTAGACTTTCCGCCGCGGTGATGATGAACAAAACGCACGGTTATGCAACGGATAATTCGAAACTGCTTTGGGAGCAGACGATAACTGAAGCGCATGCTCCGGCTGCAGACGGATAGGCGTGCGGTAGGAACCTGCGGAAGCTATTTCCGCCAAACCACCCTAAAGAAAGGCGAGGTCTGAAAACACGTCTCCACTGATTATATTGCGCACACACCCGCTGACAGTCGACTGGTGACGGTCGATGGTGCGGTCGCCACAAACGCTTCTCTAAAAGGTGCCCGCCGCGTAAAACCCCAGCGCACACTACACTTGCTCCTCGACGATCATGGAGCTAACGCCGTTTCTAAGTCATCGCAAACGGGGATAGGTCACCAAATGACTCCACAACCAATGCAAAGCACTTTTCGGGAGATAGAAACGGGGTAGAAATTTCTATTTCGTTTAAATGACCTGTCGGGGCAGAAATATGCGTGCTACGGAGACCATAAATATAAACCACGCCGCAGCAGCGGCCACCACGGGCGTCCCGAGTTCAACTCGGCTGTGCAAAATCATGCCCGAGTTTCCTCCGAGTTCTAATGTCAGTCAAACACATCTAGCCCCTTCGAGAACGCGGCGTAACCGAAGCCACACCCACCGATGGCGCCCACTTTGTGTGGGCGTAGCGCTGCCACGAAGTTGTCATTTGATGCCCGCTAGCAGTGACAAGATCTTAGCACAAAACAAAAATTACTGCCCTCCCACTCAGTGAAGATGGATGACCTGCAAAGCTGGACACAGTCCACGGAGTGCACGAAACAGAACAAGTTTTTTGAATTTGCTTTGAAGCATACTTCCTAGCCAATTAGCTGAATGAACCTCTGAAGGATCTAAGCTTTGTTCATGCAGACAAACATGAAGCTGCCGGTGTCTCTTCCTCGTGGTAAGCATGTTACTGTTTGTGTAACACGCCAACCCTATCCGCTCTACCACTAAGGACTCTGGATAGGTCCCATGAGGCCGTTTGTCGTCCGCGTTTAAACCAAGGTAAATATAAAATGTAGCGAAGCTTCGGGCGAAAAACGGCTCAGAACCTATTGCCAGCGACATCATCATTGGGGGGGGGGGGGGGCTAATGGAAAGTGGCGATTGAAGCGCGACTAGGTAAGGAGGGCACAGACACTAATAACAAAAAACCAAGTTTTATTCAACAATAAAACAATATTCATATTTTGCGAACGATATTTATTTTTAAGTCGCTTTTATTTAGGTGCAGTGTGCAAATAATTTATGAAAATGTTGTTCATTCTCAAAAACCTTGTTTGTAGCGCCCTCTGAATAATGGCACATGTCATTGCTCTGTGATGCAATCCTTATAGGGTTCGGAAAGGCGCTCCTAAAGTTCGTCTGCTAGGAAACGCCCCTCGCGTGTTTTGGTGGTGCGCATTTCATTCGTTTTTCCTTGTTAATTTGGTGTGCACTTAATCTTTGCTGTGCGTGGAGTTGCGAGGTGCGTTGTATCATGGGTGGACACGTTTAATATCGTGCCCTATGGGCACGGTGTCTTACGGGACGATGCTGCCAACGGCTGGAGCGGAGCGCTTTCCTCGGTACTTACGGAAACAATGTGCTGTACAAGGTTGCAACAGAACTCCCGTACGCCTGGCTTTTCACTGTACCATTTTCCTCTCATTTCCACAGGTAACGGGAAACTATAGCACTGTTAATATGTGCACGAGAGGTTGTGTAAGGGGACGCGGTGGTTCTAAAAAAAATGGGTCTAATGCTTTGTTATATCACAGTTCTCTCTTGATTTCACCTCAGGTTCGCTCGGAGCAAGTGGTGTCAATCACTCTAGGACTTCTCAGCGTATTCAAATAGCGCAAATATTGTGCGCCACTCGAATTGAAATAATTCGCTTTAATTGTCTATCTCAGTGCATTCTCTATTACGCTTGCAGTGATCGCTGGTTCCCGCGCTTGTATGCGCAAGCAATATTTCCATCGCAGTACTGTGTTGTGCTGCTCCGTGGTGAGATCTCTCCTGCTATGCGTTTTTACTTACTGCCGTCGCTTTCTTTTGCATCTATCCATTTTTTCTCTTTTTACTTAGCTATAGCGACACTTGTGTAAACAATGCCACGAGGAAATTGGAGGCGTGAATCTTTTGTGGAGTTCTGTAGAAACCCATGTCTAATTGATAAGACGCTGGGACAGCTGCGGTGTGCTCGCTGTGCTTTCGTGAATCGGCATTCCTGCGGCCCGGTTTTCTACGTCAAGATGCAGTGCCTAGTTGTTCTTTTTTGGAAGAAGTTCTGCTGTTGAGGCTTTCATTGCTCATAATGCTATGTGTTACGGGTAAAGTCAATTTTTCGGCGGTAAAGAAAATGATAGTGCATGTAGTGCCCACGAACATTTTGTACTTAGTTGTATACGTGCTGATTTAGTACAGTGTGGTAAAGTAGTTTTATGTTTATCCAGAAATAAAATTCAAATGTCTTGATTATAGCAGGCTATGCGGTATTTCTTCTCTGAGAACTGAAGCACACAAACCGAGCAAGCATTGTATAACCTTGATCTATTCTGAATGCGCGCATGCATCCTGCGTATGTGCGCGCAGTTAAACAACCCAGCAGTGGCACTGGAACAAATTTGTATCGCGGTGAGGAGGGCGAGGTTTTTGATATTAAGGGGGGGTGGGGGTCGTGCAGAGTGGTGGAGTGGAATTTTGTGCTTTGTATCTCATGGCAGAAAAAAAATTCTGGGAGGACAGGGGGAGGGGGGTGGGGGGGTACGTGCCTGGTTCCCGGTTTGCCACCCGCTGCAATCAAGGTAAACAACTGATTGCTTTTATACAGCAGTGGAAGTAATGACTACAGAATAAAGTTTCAGAGAAAATGCAAGCCGTTTCTTTCAAAACCAAGGCGAATCATGCGACAGTATGCTTAAGTACGTTTCTCTAGTCACGAGTCTGTTCTAGTTAAGCTAGCGTTGACTTGAAGGACACACGCCAAGGGCTCACCAACTTGCGTCAGATGTCCGACAGGAAAGTACAACCAACGCCAAAGAGCTTGACCGAAAGTCACTGGCAAGGCTCTAGGGCAGGTTTGGCGGTCGGTCCTACGTAGTACCTCTACAGACTTCCTGCTGGCAAGCTCTGCCACGACACTGGGGCTCTTCGATCATTAGTAGCGGACTCGCCGCGGATAGTTTGCGGGTAGTCCGAGAAGTTTCCTCGCCATCGAAATAAGCGTTTAAATAAAAAAACACAGCTTCCTTGCTTTTGTCGTCGCCGGGGCGGGCTCCGCGGTGAGCAACACCCTGGGCTTCGTTTGTTCCTGCCCGGATCCTTGAACCGAGGGCACTGCCGGTGCCTTGCTTATCCGGGCCGCGTACGTATCCGCAGAAGTAAACCTAAAGCGTGGCAAACCGTTCGCATGGCGACGCACTGAAACATATCCCTCGCGAGAGGCACGATCAAATGCCGAGAATTTCCGGAGCGCACGACGTTAAGTAGTTTGCGTTACGTTAATGTTGTTGCACTTGTGGCAACTGCTGACGAGAGAGCGCTCGTCAGCAGTAAAATTGGCAGCCTCGGTGCACGCTGAGTCGGAGAGAGGGGAGAGAGTGTCCTTGAAACGTGCCTGGGCGCGCTATCGAATGTTCATCGCGCCGATAGCGAAACGTCTGAGCCGGGCATGTCGAGGCGAGCGATGCGGAATACTACGGACGCCTAGAACGGGTGACATCGTGAGTTCAAGAAATTCTCTGCATTTAAAAACATAAACTTCGGATTGCTCCTCGGACATTCCGCGGTGAGTCCACCGGCCCAAGGACTGCTTGTTTGCTGCAGCAGGCGCAGCTGAGATTTTTGGCATTGAATATTTGATCAAAAATCTGAATCGTTTCGTCTTCGCGCAAGTCTGTAGAACCTCTAATGTACGGTTTAGTATTCCTCAACCAGGAAATGAGTTCCCCAGATGTAGTACCCCAATAAGAGAAACACATCGACGTGCCGTCGCGGCTTGTGTTGATGTTGACAAACGTCGCATTTGGGTCAGTGTTTGTTTCTTTGCGTGTGTCCAGCGTTCCGTCCAGACGGAACGCGAAGGGAAAAGTGTCATGTTCCGTCGAGACGGAATTAAATCCAGTTGATAAGACGCCATGTGTATTCGGGTGATTTTGTGTAGAGGTTGCTCCTGTGTTTACACATCTTATAGTCGCGGGTTCGAATCACAGCAAGCTTTTTTTTGCCGTGGCTAGCGTTTCGTAATAGCTATACTTCGCGCCCACTTTGCGATTCAACCGGTGAGGGAGCATGAATTGTGACAATGTTAACGTTTTTACGTTAACCAGGGTATGTTGTTTAGCAAGGGCAAGGTTAAAAAAAACATACCTTCTCCGGCGTTATTCATTGTGATGCGGCGAATCTGCAATGAGGGAAACGCTTTCCGGAATCAACGATCTGACGGGAAATCGTGCGCAGACTTTGAGACCGGAAACTCTGCCAGGACGTGCGTGATGCAGCATGAAAAAATTATATTATTTTCAGTGTAAACGGCAAAACGTAACTACGCACTTCAGTTTTTAAGTGACTTGAAGGCGAAAGCCAGCGATTATCAAAGGCTTCTTGACTGCTGCGTCATGTTTGCGGTCCCTTCACCTTCACCTGTCATTCGGCACATTAGGTGATCGGTAAAAAGCGCAAGGCAGATGGGTACGTCATCTGCACCCACCACTTCCGGTTCGACAGCTCTCCTGGCCTCCCGTAGCCCGGCGACCTTCGCACGTGTGTGTGTTTATTTGTCATAGAGCGCTCTCCTTTCGAAGAAGCCTGTAGTAGGACTCATCATAGTTATTCATCTAATGCGCGATGCATGAGCGTTTCTTTTCTGTGGAAACAGAGAAACCACACGCACACATGTGCGTAAAGCCGTCGGCCTATGGGACGCCCGAAGAGCTTTCGAAACGAAAGTGGTGAAAGCAGACAATGTAGCCTTTGAGCTTTTCATCGGTAACCTACTCGTGTTACACCCCAGCAGCACGGCACAGGGTTAGTGCTGTAGTTACCCCACTTGGCTGCGGCTCTGGCAACCGGGTATCAAGTCGCATTCGAACTCAAACATGTTTCGATGTATATTTCACTTACTTATTTTCTGGCTACAGCGGCTGTAGATGAGTTGAAGCTTGAGCCGATTGGTACATAACTTTGAGAGTAGAGGCCAGCGCAATGAACGGTACGAAGCGAAGACGAGACAAACACAAGCGCTTATGTTTGTTTCGCCTTCGCTACGTCCCGTCCATTGCGCTGCCCCATACTGTAAAAGCGGATGTAGGTTTCATTCGTGTTGTCAGCAGCAACTACGGACACCGCTCGCATTTGATAAAACATCTACCTTAAAGAGTATATCAAATTCTTTTAGAGATCTTTTTTTCTCATTTTTTTTCCAATTCGTCATATTTTTCTGAAAAACAAAGAAAAATGACAAACGCTGTTTTTTTACCCCCCTCACAATTCCATGAAAGCTTCCATCTATACTTCAGAGCAACATTTTTGACGGTCTCTTACACTATTGAGCACGCGCACATAACCGGCTGCTGGTTTACGCGTGTACGGGCTGGGAGAGGAGGAAGGAAGGGGGAGTGCATGTACCGGGACAGTGTTTTGTTTTTTGAAGCTAGAGCAGGTTGCTTGAGACCTAAGAGCTTTTTGGGGATAGTACACAGAAAATGATGGGGTATGCGTGATCTGCAGAAAAGAAATGGAAACTACGCGGCGCATAATTTTAAAAGGTGAGTGTATCCATCAAAATATTGAAGTTGGAAATATTCCGCTTCCAGAAGCCCTAGAATTTGACGGCAGAACAGAGGGAGTTATCTTCAAGACTGTCAACATGACTAAAAGAAGATTAGAATACTGGTTGAAGTAAAGCAGAGAGGGCAATAATGCCTAGGACAGCTACCACCTGAAACAGAAAAAAAAGTATTTCGTGCATGCCCTCGAGCAGCGCTAGTATTAAAAGAAGAGCGTGGAACATAGATATCAGTTTTTTTTCTCGGTAAGCTGATACGTCATCATCCCGCTTCAAAGGGATACCACTAGCAATCAGTCAATCAATCATACAACTATAGGTTTCATGCGCTTTCTAATTATATGTCTGTTGTGCTGGCAGGAGGTATAGACGTTGTCGTCAAACGGTCCAATGCGACCGGTCCGGTGTCCTTAGAGGTGTAGCGTATTGTAGTGGTGTGTTACACAAACTGTAAAATGTCCACGACGCCGGAGAAAGCGACAGTTCCATGTTTCTCCGCTGGAATAAAGCTGGAGTCTTCCTAAGTTTAATTCAGCTAATAGAATAGGAAGTCTGCTCACTCGCAAATTACAAACATAGGTGTTAGGGGCGAATCACCTTAGCGGCTCGGGCTGAAGGCATCTCCTGTCGTAGTGTCGCGTAGTCAGGGTAATAAAACAACGCGACACTTGTTTTCCAACTCCTCTAGTTAGAAAGCAACGCGTACTCAAAGAACACACCTGGACACTTGTTTCCCAACGCCTCGCGATAGACGGCTTCGTGCTTCAAAGTCACGAGACTTTTACAGCAAAGGTGTATTTCCTCTACCTGAACTCGGCACGATCTACGACTTGGAAGCGCAGGAGCCTCCTCAACACCAGGAGGAGGAGAGCGTCAAATATCTTTATTGTTGCAAAAATTTGCATGGATTCTTCAGGAGGTGAACTCGTCAGTCCAGGACCCCATATGCCTTGCCAGCCGCTACAGCCCACTCCACCGGCTGAAGCTTGTCGGACAGGCATGAGCTGGACAGGGCGCACCCCCAGAGCTCAGGAGAGTTAAACGAATTCGGCTTAGGGAGAGGGCGGGAGCGGCATCCAACCACCACGTGGAAAAGAGTGCAGTCTGTTCCACAAAAGGGGCAGCTTGGGGATGTAATTTGTTTGGAGCAGTTGCAGACCCCTTTTGGGAGGAGAAAGGTGTCTGTTTGAAATGCACGGAGCATTAGGACGAGGGAGAGGAAGACAAGAAATAAATTATACATACTGACAGGGATTGGCTGCGCAATTGCTTACTGTATACAATAAATGTGCATGGGTATATAGTTGAAACCAAATCATCTTCTGTCTCTCATTCCCCATTAGCAGCGATTTTGCTGCGGAAAACACCGGCACACATTGCATGCTTCGCCCCTCCGCAGGTTTCGCGCTGCCCAATTTGTTCTTCTTTTTGCTTCGTACACCACGTGGACGGCGTCCAGCTTCGCACGTCTTCCTTTCTGCCAGAGTGAACGGGCGCTAATTATTTTGCACCCTTGTAAATAGCGTTGATTGCATTCGTGAGTGCATTTGTAAAACGAATTGATGTTTACAGTGACGGGCGATACGTTGCAGTCTCTCATCACTGAAGCGTGTCGGCTGCAATTCCTGGAGCTTGCTGAA
Source organism: Haemaphysalis longicornis (assembly GCF_048455015.1). NCBI lineage: Eukaryota > Metazoa > Arthropoda > Arachnida > Ixodida > Ixodidae > Haemaphysalis > Haemaphysalis longicornis. The sequence goes on along the minus strand of NW_027526335.1, from coordinate 152,597,855 downwards.
CAAATGTATAGAGCCGGAGAGAGAAGCAGCCACGTAGTTGTAACGGAATGACATGGTGGCTTCGGGCACGTTGGAAAGAGCTTAAGCAGGTCCTACGCATTGCGTCAGTTTATTGCATGTTGGTTGGGAAAAGACATCCGGTTAGCATCTATGGACAGGCACCCGCCGACTCAGTCAAGGGCGTGATTCACGACACACCACTGCACTACAGCATGCGGCAAGTCCTCGGCGCCTGTACTCACCGGGCCATGATCTTCTGACGTGCCGACGCCTCGGCAATACCGGAGCTGTGGTGATCACCTTCCAAGGACACAAGGTACCTTTTATGTGTACTACATGGGTGTTGAAGTTAAATGCTACTTTTACAGGAAGACTGTGCCATGGTGTAGTGTTTGCTACATGTTGGGACATCGTGCGGATGTGCGCCCAAGCCCCACAGTTAGGGCTTGCGACTCCTATGGGGCACGGGATTCGACAGCGCCACAGGTGTTCAAGCCGCAGTGTGCTCTATGTAACGGAGACCACCTGTCTGCGTCCAAATGGTGCCCCAAGAGGTTTCACGAGCCTTTCGTCTTGCGCCAGAAGGCACTGGCGAGGGATCGCGAAATCCGGGGCGTGTCCGTGCAATCCAGGCCGTCGCGGAGCAGGTCTCCTGGATGCAGCTCATGCCATCACGCGTCCCGTGTAGCATCCCGCCTTAGGTCGGCAAAACAGAAAGAAATCACTCAAACTCAATCACAATTTTTAGATGCGACGCATCTCTTGCTCTCGGGCTTGTCCCTCCTGCGTCGTCGTCGCGGCGTCCGTCCGCATTCCTCATCCGTTCTTCTCTCCCACAGCTGGCGCGCTTGTTTGTCGCGCGCTTCGCGGCGTTAACAATTGCTTCGGTGCGCGCAAGTGCGCGCATGCGCCACTCTCTTCCGTTGTCTCCTCTCCTTCAATCGCTGTGAATATTGCCGCGAACCATACATTGGGTTTGTTTATTTGTGTTTCGCTTTTACCGCCCGGCTGCGCCGGTCTGTGTTATCTCTGCGCCAAGGGAAGCGCGTGTTCCATTCTTTCTTTCTGTGCCGCATGTGTTATCTGTTGTGATAGGAAGAGCATTCCGATCTAACGTGAACAGCCCAGAATAATCTTCTTGGATCTACTATGTTCTCGATGCGAATCGACGTTTCGAGAACCATGCGCGCCAAAAGATAAAAAGCCTGCAGTGCGGTCGCCGGGGCATTCGATTCGACGACACTCGCCTGTGCAAGTCACTTTGTTGACCGCTGCTTTGTTGACCGTTGACATTTTGGTTACTAATTTCACCGAGGAGTACCAGCATTTAAACAAGGACGCGGCAATTGCATTCCTCGAAGAAACGAAAGAATCAAGTGACGTAATCGCGGTCGCCGACTTTGAACGCACACCCGTAGAAACCTTCAAGCTTCCGCAGCCACTCGACGTGAATCCAGCGCTACCGCAAGAACAACGGAAAAAATTATTGGCTCTTCTGCGTCACTATAGCCAAAGTTTTTCGTCGAGCGCAAAACTACGTCAGACCCCTCTAGCGAAGCACCGAATAATAACCGAAGATGGAGCCCGACCTACCCGACAGTCACCGTACCGCGTCTCTTCACACGAACGGGAAGCCATCCGGACTCAAAAACGACGGCATGCTCAGCGACGACATTATGCAGCCATCGAAAAGCCCCTGGGCTGCGCCCGTCGTACTCCTAAAGAAAACAGACGGCACATTAAGGTTTTGCGTTGACTACCGGCGACTGAACAAAATCACGAAAAAGGACGTGTACCCCCTCCCCTGAATCGACGACGCGCTCGACCACCTCTGCCATGCGAAGTACTTCTCATCGATGGACCTGAAGACCGGCTACTGGCAAATTGAAGTGGACGAGAGAGACCGAGAGAAGACAGCATTTATAACCCCAGACGGCCTATACGAGTTCAAGGCTATGCCGTTTGGGCTGTGCACAGCACCAGCGACGTTTCAAAGAGTCATGGACACTGCGCTAGCTGGCCTTAAGTGGCACACCTGCCTCGTATACCTCGACGACGTAGTGGTATTCGCCCGGACTTTCGACCAACACCTTGAAAGGTTGGAGTCTGTACTCGAGGCCATTCGTACGTCGGGGTTGACGCTGAAGCCTGAAAAGTGCCGTTTCGCTTACGGGGAACTCAAGTTCTTGGGCCACGTAGTCAACGCCACGGGAGTCCTACCTGAACTTCAAAAACTTCAAAACTTCAGGCAAAAACTTCAGGCATTGCGAACTTCCCAAGGCCGAAAGACAAGAAGGGCGTGCGAAGAATTCTCGGGCTGTGCGCATACTACCGGCGCTTCGTCGCAAACATCGCCCGCATTGCAGAGCCACTCACGCGCTTGAAGAAAGATAGCACCCCTTTCAGCTGGGAAAGTGCCCAAGTGCAAAAACGCCTGCAAAGCCCGCCCGTGCACGCTCATTTCGACGAAAATGCCGAAACGGAAATGCACACGGACGCCAGTGATATAGGCTTGGGTGCCGTCCTTGTCCAAAAGCAAAGCGGCTGCGAAAGGATAATCACCTATGCGAGCCGTGGTCTGTCGAAGGAGGAGAAAAACTATTCTGCCTCTGAGAAAGTGTGCCTGGCTATTATATGGGCGATTTCCAAATTTCGCCCATACGTGTATGGAAGGCCATTCAAGGTTGTAACAGACCACCATTCCCTGTGTTGGCTCGCCAATTTGAAGGACCCCTCTGGCCGTCTTGGGCGGTGGAGCTTGCGCCTGCAGGAGTTTGACGTTACGGTCGTTTATAAATCCGGCAGGAAAGACTCCGACGCCGACTGCCTGTCCCGCGCCCCCGTCGACCCACCACCACAAGACTCTGATGAAGACATCGCGTTCTTCGGGATCGTGACGGAGAGCGACCTAGCCGCCCAGCAGCGTGCCGACCCCGACTTACGCGTCATAATCGAGTACCTCGAGGGATGCAACGTTGCCGTTCCTAGGACCTTCAAACGCAGCTTACCAGCATTCAGCCTGAGAAACTCCGTCATTGTGAAGAAGAATTTCAGCCCCGGAACAAGAGCAAATTACCTTCTCGTCATCCCCGCGGACCTTCGTGACGAAATTTTGGAAGCGTGCCACGACGACCCGTCTTCCGTACATCTGGGCACAGCCCGCACTATTGGAAAAATCAAGGCGAGGTACTACTGGCCCGGCCTTACCGCTGACGTCACCCACTACGTCCGGAGCTGCCGTGACTGCCAGCGACAAAAAACGCCGCCGACAAGACCCGCCGGACTTCTGCAACCGATCGCCGTCCCATCGAGACCATTTCAACAGATTGGAATGGACCTTCTAGGCCCGTTCCCTACGTCATGATCACGGAACAAGTGGATTGTCGTAGCGACAGACTACATGACGCGCTACGCAGAGACCGCCGCTCTTCCGAGGGGGACTGCGCAAGAAGTGGTGAAGTTCTTTATAAGCCAAGTTGTGCTGCGGCATGGAGCCCCGGAAGTCCTAATCACAGACCGCGGAACGGCATTTACTGCGGAGCTGATGCAAGGAGTATTACGCTACAGCAACACGGATCACCGAAGAACGACGGCGTACCACCCCCAAACGAACGGACTAACAGAACGTCTGAACAAGACAATCGCAGATATGCTGTCAATGTACGTAGACGTTCAACATAAGACTTGGGACGAAGTGCTCCCGTATGTCACGTTTGCGTACAACACGGCTATCCAGGAGACGACGCAGCTGACGCCGTTCGAGCTTGTCTACGGTAGAAGGCCGACTACGATGCTCGACGCCATGCTTCCGCACGTAGAAGGCGACGACCTCAACGCCGACGTCCACGGATATCTTCAACGTGCGGAGGAGGCCCGCCAGCTCGCTCGAGTTCGTATAACGGACCAGCAGCTGGTGGATGCGGGCCGCTACAACCTCCGACGCCGAGACGCCGAGTACCAACCATGGGATCGTGTATGGGTTTGGACTCCCATCCCACGACGCGGACTCAGTGAGAAGCTCCTGCGACGGTATTTCGGACCCTACCAGATTCTACGACGTGTTGGCCAACTTACCTACGAAGTGATCCCCGAGGGTGTAGCCCGAAACAACCCATTCCCGTTTGAACCCGCCCCGCTTGAACCCATTCCCGAAACGCCCTTCCCGTTTGGCCCATCCCGTGTACGCCCGTTCCCAAAACGCCCTTCCCGTTTGGCCGCTTTCTGTTTCAACCCGTTCCCAAAACACCCTTCCCGTTTCAACCCGCTCCCAAAACGCCCGCTTCGAATAGCTCAGATAAGTTTCTGAGCTCGCAGTTCACTTCCCAGTGAACGCAAGCACGTCTTGTAAAATTCTCAAACTTATCTTGTGTAGCTGTCCAAGACATCTTGATCTGCACATTAGGACAGCTACCACACTTCTATACGACATCTGGGCAAGACCTCCAAGATGTCTACGCAACACCTGAAGATTTTTATAGACATTGCCAAGACTGGAGATAGCCATCCCATCCTGTAGCTCAGCTAACGCGACGCTATGCCTGAGCTACAATTCTTGCAAGATATTCTTGATGACTGCTAAAAATTCCAACAAGACGTTTACAGGACGAATACTAAACACCTCATAGCTATCTGGATTGAAAGCAACAAAACGTTTATTCTCCGTTTTGACGACATTCTCAAAAATTTTTAATAGCAATCTACGAGAAGACTTCTAAGCATGCCAGATAGAGACATAATGTCTTGTGAAGATGTTTTCTAGTAATTGTGGAGACATAAAGGAAAACCTCTCACAGCAGTGTACGCCAGTGGCATTGTAGCCATCTTGCTATCATCTTATTAAGATGTCATCAAGACGACTCTTATAGCTCTCTTCCTGTTTTACGCCCAGGGGTATATAGAAATGTGGTTATCAGAATAAGAGTGCACATATATAACTTATTTCATCTAAAACAACTTTGATATTGTATAGATGGGACAGCATAACCACATTTTACTGCATTTCGTGTGGCCTGACAAATCTGACTGAGCTAAAGCGTCTAGACACACCTTAAATGCAGCAATAAGCACACTGAGCAACTTTTGCAAGACTAGCAATTTTATTATTCAAAATACACATGACAAGTCAAAATAGAATAAAAGGTGGCCAAAAGATGTGGGAGTAAAAAAAACTTGATATGCATAAAAGGCAAAAATTAGAAACAACCAGTTCTATTTGGCTGCCATAGCAATTAAAACATGCTTATAAAAAATGACTAGATACTGAATGCCTTTCAGCCTT